>NC_138192.1:84639832-85302020 GCF_964194105.1 Spermophilus citellus
CCAAGGTGAGGACCTGTGGACTTGAGACACCTTGTTCCTGTTAAAGTTATGCTCAAATTGCAGATTCATAAACAATAAAGCACCAAGTTTTGGGGATAGTATATGTAGCTAGAGATAGCTGTTACAAATTTGGTGCCTAGAGGAAGGATACTGCCATAACACAAACCTACTCATGACCTTGGCTTTAGGGCAGGGCTATCAGAAGAACTTGGAATGGCTTTGGACCCTATTAATGAAAGTCAAAACTGTCTCAAGTGGAGTGTAGTGGAAGCCTGATAGACTTTGAGGAGTCTCAGTGAAACCTTAAAGAAAAGAAAATGCTATGGGAAGCTGAGGGAAAGTTTTCCCTTGTTAGGTGATGATGAAGTCTGCCAACATAAACATCATGGTAATGTGGCAAAGAAGAATTGCACCTGTTCAACTCAATCATCTACTAAAGATGAATTCCAGGCAGAATTATTTCTTATTCTCAGATTCTCTAAAAACAATTACTAAATTTAAAATGGCTTTGGAACAGATTAAGTGTGGGATGAGTCTATAAAATACTCTGTTAATACCTCAGAAGGATTTTCAAGACTAATAAGAATGTCTTATGAATCATTTCAAACAAAGAAGTATCTTTCAGTCCTACCTATTCACATCATTTCTGTTAAATGATAGGGTGTTCAACGCTCACAGGGTATTCTCTTATAGCAGTCTTAAAAGAAGTAGGTAGAAAAGGGCTATCTTGAAGAGCTTGAGAATTTGATTTGTGTGTAATGGGGTTGATTATTAATTGAAACATAAGAAATCTACAAGGATTTTAGAAGAATTTATCAATGTGAACTGAAAGCAGAAGAAATGAAATGAAGAAGCTTTAGAATTCCCAAATATTAGGATTAAGCAGGTCAATCTTAACTCATTATTTTTGTGTTATATTAAATTATTTATTGCCTTATTTGGGTGGAGCATTCTCCTTGAATGTGTCTTAAATTTTTGTGTTCAGTTTTCAAGGTCTTATATGACCTTCTTAGGATTTGAAGAACAAGTTGTTCTCAATCCATTACTTCAGTAGGTTTTAGAAGCTTCAAGTAGGCATCTCTTTGCCTTTCAGATTAAAAACCACTGTACTTTTCTTCTGTCATAATGTAATTCTTCCCTACAAGTCGCCTGTGATCCACATTCTCCCAACACTTTATCCTTTGCTTTCATCTATTTTCTAACTTTATTCTGTATCTTTAAAAATGCACTAGGGGCTGGGATTGTGGCTCAGAGCACTCTCCTCGCACGGGTGGGACCCGGGTTTGATCCTCAGCACCACATAAAAAATAAAGGCATTGTGTTGTGTCCATCTACACCTAAAAAATAAATAAATAAATTTTTTTTAAAAAAAATACATGGGTCAGAACTACACTTAATGTTTCAGAAGAGATGTATTCTTTTTTTTTTTTGTCGAAGTTGAGGACAGTGTTGTACCTGTTGTTTGCTAAAATACTCAATAATCATGAAGATGATACTGTTTTGCTAAATATGGTATGATTGAAATATTACTTAAATATCTTTAGCCATAAATCTCAGAACAGGAGGTGATAGTATTAACTACCTGTATGAAGAACAGTTCATGGATGATGGGAAATAAAGTAGGAAGCAAATATTTTGCCAGATGTGGTTAGTAGAAACAGTGAATATTGGCAGAACCCTATTTGAATATTGATGGAGGATTACTCTCTGTGTTTTCTATTGTTCATTTCAGTGATGTTAAGTTTGAATAGATGAATTGGACTCTAAATATATCTGAAATACTTCCCTTTGCTTTTGGCATTTGGGAACTGGAATCTGGTGTTGCAGTACATATTCAGGACTGTCTCCAGAGCTGGGTGAAGTATGTCTTTCCCTGAGCAATGAACATTCACAGTGTCAGACAGAAGTAACTCACTACTAGTGAGACTGTGCCTCAAAATAAAAAATCAAAAGGGTTAGGATATAGCTCAGTGGTAAAGCATCTCTGAGTTCAATCTTCAGTACCAAAAAGAAAATAAAGTAACTTCTTAAGTACCAGCTGATCTGCATTCCTTGTAAAACAATCTTATTATGGTAAACTAAAAGACAATAGCCCTGGTGATGATTTCCAGAGTTAAATAGTCACAGGATGAAATGGAAAAACATCAGCAGCACGTTATTTTTTTCCCTCTGTCATTCTTGTTTATGAAAACGAAAAATGTGAATGAGCTTTCCTTGTTTGTGTTTCCCAAGTCTCATAGGGACACATATGGAATTCATTGCTGGGAGTTAGCAACTCCATGTAAGAATATAGGTGGGTTTAGGTGGTTTTCTACCATTTGAACAACCAGTTACATTTTTGCCAGATTCGAAGTTATTTACATGCAAAGAGACAAATAATTTATTCAAATCATTAACTTAAAACCTAATGTTGAGTGATGGTGGAATCTCATTTTTTAGTAGCCTGACCTTTGACTAGTCTAGTTTTATAAGTGTATTTCAGTCAGATCTTTATTCCTAGTTTATTGTGACAGGATAATTTGTTCATATTATTTTATGATTATTTTCCTAGTGTTTTTCTTACTCCAGTTAGATGATAAGAGCCAAGTTTTGCAACCTTTTTGCCTCAGGAATGTGATGCAGAACTGATTCTCCAACACCAGAGATTTTGTATCCTACAACTTTGCTGAATTTTATTACTTCTAAGAGCCTTGTTGTTGTTGTTGTTGTTGTTGTTGTTGTTGTTGGGGTCTTTGGAGTTTTCTTTTATATAAAATTATGTTATCTGCAAACAGTGGCAATTTTATTTCCTCCCCCCACCCCACCCCTAATTTGGAGGCCCTTTCTTTCTTCTCTTACCTGATTGCTCTGGCTAGGACTTCTATAGTGAAAAATGGAGATTCTTGTCTTGCTCCAGATCTTAGAAAGAAAGTTTTCAGTTTTTCCCCATTCAGTGTAATGTTAGCTCTTGGCTTACTATATATGGTGTTTTGTGTGTTGAGGTATGTTTCCTCTATCACTAATATTTTCAGAGTTGAATTTTATCAAATGTCTTTTATGCATTTAATCTCCTTTATAATGCCTTCCTTTTCGTCTCTGATTTCACTTATTTGAATCTTCTCTTTTTCTTAATCTTGCTAAGGCTTTGTCAATTTTGTTTAAAAAGATGAATAACTAGCTCTGTTTTGATCTTCTGTCTTACACTTTTAGTATCTATTTTATATTTCTGCTCTGATCTTTATTATTTCTTTCCTTCTACTAATTTTGCTTTTTTTTCTTCTTGGTTTTTCAAGTCTGTGAAATGCAGTGATAGATTATTTACTTGAAATCTGTTTTGTTTTTTTTTTTTTTAAATTGCATTGATTTGCTGTAAATTTCCCTCTTGGTACTGGCTTTTCTGTATCCCATAAGTTTGGGTATGCTGTGCCTCCATTTTCTTTTGTTTCAAGAAACTTTTAAATTTCCTTCTTGATTTCTTCCTTGATTCATTGGTTGTTTGTGTAGGCTATTTTTCATGTATTCGTATAGTTTCTGAGGTTTTTGTTGTTATTAATTTCTGGTTTTATGTAATGTGGTTAGTAAAGATACTTGATGTGATTTCAATTTTTATGAATTCATTGAGACTTGTTTTGTGGCCTACCACATGATCTATCTGGAGAACATTTCAAGTGATATTGAGAAGAAAGTATTTTTTCAGTCATTGGATGGAATGTTCTATGGGTATCAGGTACATTTGGTCTAGGGTACAGTTTAACTCTGCTGTTTCTTGTTGATTTTCTGTCGACAAGATCTGAAAGTAGGGTGTTTAAGTCTCCATAATTATTGTATTAGGGTCTATCCCTCCCTTTATGTCTTAATATTTCTTTATATACGCAGGTATACTGATATTTGGGTGCGTGTGTATTTAGAATTGTTTAGAATGTTGTTCCCTCTTGAGCAACTACCCATTATCATTATATAATGACCTTCCTTGTGTTTTTTTAAATACTTTTGATTTTAAATCTATTTTATCTGCTGTAAGTATGGCTCCTCCTGCTTTCTTTTGAATTTTATTTATTTTTATTTTTTTTTAAAGAGAGAGAGAGAGAGAGAGAGAGAGAGAGAGAATTTATTAACATTTATTTTTTAGTTCTCGGCGGACACAACATCTTTGTATGTGGTGCTGAGGATCGAACCCGGGCCGCACGCATGCCAGGCGAGCGCGCTACCGCTGAGCCACATCCCCAGCCCCAATTTATTTTATTTGTATAGTACTCTTTGAGGCTTCCTCTAATTAGAATTCAGGATTCAGAGTAAAGGAAAGTTCCTGTTGCCCAGAAACTAGTGCTACCTTGGAGGGTTTGGGTTTTTTTTTTTTTTGTATCCAATTTACTCTCCAACCCACCCTTCTCCTTACCTGGGTTGGAGGCAGGGTAAGGGCCTCTCTGGATACTTACATGTAACTCTCTTTACTCTCTTTGCTTTATTCTACCTTGAAGGAGAGTTTTGTTATTTTTTGCTCTTTTTTGAACTAGGAGACTGCTCTGGGTCTGGTGATGTAGCTCAGTCAGTGGCAGAGCACCTTTATAGCATGTGTGAGTTCCTTGATTCAATCACCAGCACACCCCCAACACACACACACACACACACACACACACACACAGAGAGAGAGAAAGAGAGAGAGAGAGAGAGAGAGAGAGAGAGAGAGAGACAAAGAGACAGAGAGAGAAATAAACCTGTTCTGATATCATCTCTTTTATCTGTAATATTAAAAGTTTTTTAGTAAAAAAACTATTTTCTCAGTCTTCCAGGCTTTGTTGCTTAATATTAAAGGAAAGATTCTGGGATTTAAAAACCAGAAGAACAAGACAAAGAAAACTTTTCTGTCTTTATCTCTTGTTTTACTTTTGAAATTGAAGACTGAATTATAGACTGTCCTCACTGGAACTGATTTTAACAGTCTATTTTTGGAAGCCAAACCAAACTCTAAAAACTTTCTGTTTTTGCTCAAACTATAATAATCTTAATCTTCCCAGAAGGAATGACTATGTCTAGCTGAACAAGATTGTTTTTTAAGGATACAAAGAATTGCCAAATGAAAAGCATAGTAATACGTTCAAAAAATGTTATTTCATGATGCAAATATGATTTCCTAACCATGTACAGATAAACAATCAAGAACTAGGTAACCAGAAACAGTGGTTTTTAAGAAAAAGTCGTGTGTATTCAGTTCTAAGCTCTTCTCTCTTCTCCTCTATCTCACAGGACTACTAGAGTCAAATGTTGACGTCCTGTGTCTCCTTGGCTTGGTTTTTTGTGTGGAATCCTTGGTTCATATATGATTGCCTCTCTGCCCTTTGCTCTGGGCTCAGTATTGTTGCCTGTCTGCCATCCTCCACACCTTATCTTGGAGTACAGTTATGGGTCTGCTGAGATTCTCCATCTCTTTCAGTCCTGGGTCCTGGTGTATAGGTCCTCTGACAAAGGTGGCAGAAAGCCTATTTCCCAGCAGTATTATTATTTTATGTGGCTTCTATATTGTCTCCACCCCCTCCCCCGCCTCAGATCCTATCAGTATCCTCCTTTGTTACAGATTATTCATATTTAACTTTTTGAGAGACTAGAACAATATTCACTGTGGGCAGAGTCAGGGACAACCCAGATGGCATTTAATGGGTTCTCCTTAAAGTATCCCCTCTCAATTACAAAATCAACTAACTGACTTCCTGTGATTCAACTAAAATATCTTGATATTCTTTTCCTGTGTTTTCTATGTATTTGGTACATCCCCTGAGAGGTTTTTATATTGCCTTTTTTTTTTTTTTTGGATTCTAGGTTTTGTTTTAAGAGACCATTTATAGACTCCTCATAAGAATGATCAGAATCTTTTGCGAATATACTTACTGACAGTGTGTCATGACTTGTTAGAATTTGGGTGAATATACACATGAAGGTATTCTAGAATCCAACTCAAATGGGCTCAAATGGCAGAGGGGATTTATTGGCTTGCATGACTGGAAGTTGACATGCTACTTGGCTGCAAGGGTGGTGGTTCCAATCAGCTGTTCAACAGATTCCGTTTATTCTCTCTATGCCTCTTGCAAAATTGGCTTTTTCTTAGGTCTGTTTCTATTTTGTTGTCAAAAATGGTTGTGACAGGACTGACATGGCAATGTGCTTCTCCACATGCATCTGTGGAGAAAAGGAGATCATTTCTACTATGTTCTTAGAAAGGAATCCCATCCTCCCGAAACCCTCTTCTTTGAGCTCATTCTCCCAAGATCACTCACCCTCGTACAAGCAACTGTGCCCAGGCAGAGAGATTATGCTCATTAGTTTGAGCTTCAGCCATTTGCCCCACAACTAGTATGAGATGCCCAGGGTAAGTTATAATAACTGAATAAAAATTTGGGAGTGGTGACTAAGAAAAGGGAGTAAAGATTGGAAAACTGACCACAATGTCTCGTGTAGTAAATCTACCTATTCAGAAAAGAATAAATGTCTTAGAAGGGAAGAAAAACAGACTAAGTATTTATTTTCACCAAGCTTTGTGCCAGGTGCTAGCATATGCCAGTGCTTCTACACATGTGCTTCTGATGCAGTTGCAGTGTCTGTCTGGCCTACCACCTCCTTTCTTTGAGAGCTCACCTGCTTGGAAGAATAATGGTCTGTTGCAGCCTGTTTGTTGGATAAAGTTGACTGGATCAGGAATAGTTATCTGGTCCAGGTTATCTTCCTTTCCTGGGAATTTTCAACTGGGATTCAAACTAGTCACTTCTACTGGTTTGTGGGAACAAACATATAACATTAGAATTATGGAGTGTCTGATTTGTATGTGCATAGAAACACAAAGAAAGCTAGTTTGGAGAGAGAATAGAGAACAAAATAAGTTGTGAGCAGAAACAGAATTAAAGCATTTGGCCCCAAAGAGGAAACAACAGAAAGGCTTGCTAGTTCCTGATGATCTTCACAGACATAGTTTAGCTGCTCCTTGGGTCCATAATAGATTTTTAAAATGAAATCCAAAGATAAAGAATAATGCAATAGATTCAAGGAAATATTCTTTACCCCTACAACCCTTATCCAACACCTAAGCCCCTAAGTGAAGTGCTAGACTCCCTGCCTGCCATCCTCCTTATCTTATGCTGAAAGATAAGAAGATGGTTCTGCTAGATTGCCCTGCACCATATACCTTAGCTAGGGTAAAAGAAAAGCTTTGGAGAGTAGAGATGATTTTTTTTTTTTTTTAATGGTGCTGAGAATCGATCCCAGGTTCTTTGGCATGCTAGGCAAGCAGTCTACCACTGAACTATATCTTCAGCCCAGAGAGGCTTCTTTGTGTGAGCTTTGAATGGTCTTTTCCACCTCCTTACCTTGCTATATCCTCAGCTCAAGTCAATGAGTGGGGTGTCATGGGAACTGTGAGGATATTTTAAAATCTGTGACCTGGAAATTGAGGGACATTCACTGTGGTGTTTGACTTCAGTCCAAGAAATCTAAAGTCAAAGGTATAAAGAGAGCTGAGCACTTGAAGCACACGTGTAATCCCAGCTACTCTGGAGGCTAAGACAGGATGATCACAATTTTGAAACCAGCTTCAGCAATTTAGCAACACCCTGTCTCAGGGAAATGGGGATGTGACTCAGTGACAGAGCAGCCCTGGGTTCAATCCCCAGTAAGACAAACAAACAACACCAGAGGAACTCTGGAGTGGGCTGCATTTTCATTCAAATTGGCTTCTGGCAACAAAATGTGACTCCTTCACCTACTACTTCTGCAAGAGTAAACTGATCTGACATCAATCTTAAAAGGAACCTTTTCCAAAAGTGGGCTATGAGTCACGGAGCAGTAGTGGGTTTCTCGATGCTCAGAATGGAACTAACCAGAGGAGGGCATGGCCAAGGGCAGGAGAACCACCTTGCAGATCTTCAGTGACCAACAAAAGTGTCTGACTGAGGAAGAGTCTGAGTGCCTCTGCAGTCCAAGTAGCGTTGATGTCATAATTTATCAGCCATAATTTATCCTGGGGCAGACAGAACTGTGGCTTGCACAGTGCAGCAGGAGGCAGAGTTAGGAGTTGCTTGAGAAACTAGCCATGTCCCCTCACTCCACCCCAGGTGTTCATGCTGGAAGTGGGGAAAGCTTAATATTGGATAAGAGTTATTTTGTTTATTTACTGGAGTGGACTCGAGTTTTGCAATTATTAGATCAGAGTAGAATGCTTAATGCCAAAACATTGTCTAAATTGTCTAAGAATAAATATAAAACTTATGGACCCACAAAAGGTTTAATGGTGAGAAACAATACATTGTTTTGTTATTATGTTTTATCACCAGGTATTGTATACTCATTTTATCAACTTTGAAAAGTAGATATTTTTACAGTAGGAACTCTTTTCTCCACTCTGTAACTGAGGAAGCGGAGGCTCACAGAGGTCAAGTTTACCAAGGTCCCATTAGCGATAATCAGGAGCACAAGGCTATGAAATGTGTCTGATTCAAATATTCATGCCCTTCCTGTGTGCTGCTGCCATACTTTTGGAACCAACAAAGAAATCTGAGAATTTGAAGTGTACAAGTTTTATCTGTTTGGGGGGAACAGGAGTTTTCATTCTATGGAAATATTAATGCAATGGGATTTTAGGATGAATAGATTTTCATCAAGCTGAGAATAAAGACAGGGAATTCTAGTAGAGAAGTGACTGAATTAAGAGGTTGAGTCTACACAGGGTGAGTCCATGAGCTGTGATAGTCTAATTTGGATACAATTAGTCTGAAATCATTTTGGAGCATTGAATGTGTAGTTCTTTAACATCATTTTCATTTTCATCTCTTCTACAACTGCCTCCTTCTTATTCTCTAAAGGAAAAATGAAGATATCCTTTCCATGTAATTTGAAAAGTAGGGCTGGCATAGTGGCACACACCTGTGAGTAGCAGAGTAGTAATCCCAGCGACTCAGGAGGCTGAGAGAAGAGGATTGCAAATTTGAAGCCAGCCTTGGTGATTTAGTGAGACCTTGTTTAAAAACAAAAAATAAAAAGGATTGGGAATGTAGCTCAGTTGTAAAGTGCCCCTGAGTTCAATCAGCAGTACTAAAAATAAATAAATAAATAAATAAATAAATAAATAAATAAATAAATAAATAAACAAACAAACAAATAAATAAATAATTTGGAATGTAGTATTTCTGTGCTAGAATCTTTTATGGTAATCTTTTAGGGGAAAATTGCAAGACCTTTTGAAAACTTAGGTAGATTTGGTTTCAAATCTATTGCTTTTGTAAGAACATACTATTCTGAATCTCAGCTTCTGACTAGGACAGTTACTCCATAGTACTACAGTGAAAGATAAATAAAATAAGATGAATATGATATATACATGTATATATTACATATGAGTATAAAAAACTGTGTGAACTTATGCAAATCAGAACTGTCATGTCTCTGTCCTACCCCTTTGTGTTTTCAATGACATTTGCTTCCATGTTTGAAATAATACACTGTGACGTCTTTTTTTTTTTTTTTTAAGGGAGATCAAGGTATTGTTTTTCTTATTTTTGAGCTCCAAATGAAACTTTTAATTTTAGTTACATAACAAAGATCCTTTTGTTGAGGATAAGAGGACATTTAAACTGAGTCTATAATGTGTGTGTGTTTGTGTGCGTGTGTGTGTGTCCTGAAAAATTTTAATGGCCTTATTTAAAATGAATAGAAAGATAGATACTTAAGGAAGGTAGTAGTTGTAGACTTTCTTTTCTTAGGAGAATCAATACTCATAAAACTCAAGGTAGAATTGAGAATTAAAAACCACAGTGAGTTTATTTTAAAACATGTAGTCTGTCATCTTTATTTTCCCTTTGGATAACATGGTGTTTATACCCTGAGGTCTATTTATGTTGCCCCAGCTCTTTCACTGACTTTGAAGCAAACTTCACATGGTTCGAAATCAGAACATCGGGGCTTAGAGAACAAATATTCCAAATGCTCTTTAAGGTCAGAGGGAAAAACAAATGGCCTCAATATCGCCATTTCCCAGCTTGGTGAGGGCGAGTCATGTGTTCCTTGGTCATCTCCCACCATGGACCTTGGCCTTCCACTAACAGTCGAAGATAGTGCCTGGCACTTAGCTGGTGCTCTACCTGTAGTTCCTGGAAAAGGAAATTGTATATAACTATGGAAAGAGTATTACATTCTCACTGAATCCAAGCACTGGGACCTGATCTCATGTTGGACTCTCTATTTAATCTCACCTTACCCTGGTCTTCCATAATAATCTGGGAAAATGTTTTTTCTTTCATTACCATGAGTTTGGTGATCGGCAAGAGGGCCTCAAGGCTGCCACCCGCTCTAGCCTGTCCATTGTGTAATATGTCAGGAACTGCACAGGAGTAAACTAATCAGTGATAAGAATAGCCTGAGGAAATAATGATCTTTGTTCTTCAGATTTATAGAATTGAAAAGCATCTCCTGACCAGGCAATTAAGATCAGAAGTGTGTCATCTGACCACAAACCTCCATCTGTGAGGGGCTTATACCAGTATGCTATCACACATCACCTATGTAAACCGCCTCTCAATCAGCCTTCTGGCAAGATGATATCACAGGATGGGAATCCCTGACATTTTCTGTTCATCTAGCTCATTAAAATAAAGTTCTTTACCACCATCTTGCAACTTGACTAATTTGGCTTCCCAGCCTGCCTCAAGCAGATTGAACCTGTGCCTGGTAATGTCACCAAAGTCTGATGAGAAACTCTTTGGCATTCTTAGTGTGGCTCAGGAGAATCACTAATCATAGGCAATACATGAATTAATAAATAAATGAATCCATGCTGCTTTTCTCCCCATAAGTGCTACATGGAGATGCCAAGTATGAGAAGTAGTCACACATCAAATCTATATGTGCAATTTAAAACATGCTACTCTTCAAACTTCTCTGCAGATTCATTTAAAATCACTATTTCTTCTATTCAGGGCATCATAACACTGGTAGTACCTCTTGTTCAGCTGGCAGATCCACAGATAGATTTGATATCAAAGCTCAGTGTCAGTTAGCCACACAACTGAGTATTTCTTCCAAGTATTTCAGGATCCCAGAGAATTTTCACTTACATATAAGTCTGACAGTCCTACAAAAAAGTATTTACAGAAATCTATTTCTTTTGGTATGATTCACAAACAAATTAATTTGATTTATATTGTTATCTTCAAAGCTATGTGGCTTAGAGAATGATTCATAGGTAATGAGTAAGCAAAAGGTTAAATAGCCAAAACCAGCTTGGAGGTTTCGTAATTGGGTGGTGAGGAGTGGTTTGTCTGAAGAGGGGATGGCTAGACCTGGCTTCCTGTAGGTTAGATGTAGGAGACACCAGCTGTTTCTGCTTTTTGTCAGGACAGCAATAGGCATTTATGTTAGAGCCAGATAAATGGAGCTTCTATAATGAAGGAAAGACATCTCTGTGGAGGAGTGCCATTTGCCTGCTTTCAGATTCTGTCTCCTACAGCCAGTTCTGCTGCTCACTCCACCTAGTTCAGGTTTGATCTAGAACTGAGGTTCCCAGACCCAGTCCTCTTGCCCAGGCATGCCCTCCCCCTCCTCAGTGAAGTCCCAGCAGCACTGTGCCATAAATTTTTGATGGAAAACACACCTGTGGGGCATCATGCCAACCACAGTTAGCATGTTCTTTGGGCCTAAGTACTTAATGCATTGAATTGGTAGGCACCCCATATTGAGACGTTGGGGAGTCAGGAACAGAGAAAGTTGGGAGACCTGATCTCTAATCAAGAATTAAGAGGTGTCAGAAACATTGAATTGACAAAAGGGTTAAAAAATATTTGCACACTCCACCTTTCCATTGACTGCAAACTTCCTCATTATGCTCTCAGCCATGTAAATATAAGCAGACACCCAGGGTAAGAAGCAAGACTCCAACTTCTCTGCCATTCATCAATTTATTGCCAGCAAAGTGGCAATAAAGAGTTTTCTATGGTATCTGTTTATCTATGTCTATAGATATATAATAGTTAACTCTAGGGCTGAGTCCACAACAAATTATTATTTTAAAAATTATTATTATGAACATTATTATTTGCAGTTCTGAGGATGGAGCCCAGGGCACTCTACCACTAAGCTATATCCCCAGCCCTTTTCATTTTTTATATTGAGACAGGGTCTTGCTAAGTTGCACAGGCATCTTTCTGAGATTGGCCTTGAACTTTTTGGTCCTCCTGCCTTAGCCTTCTGAGTAGCTGGTATTACAGGTGTGCACCTCTATGCCCAATTCACAGATTATTTTAAAAGACTTAAAGACATGGGTTTGAACATGCTAGGGTGGCAGATGTGAAGATCTCAAATCCTAATTGAGGAAAGAAATACTGGGAAGAGATACTCACATGAAATCCGTCTCTGCCCAGGTATCCTCTGTCAACCTCATAAGCACTTTGATGACTTATTATTCCATTTATACAACAAAGAAAATAATGCTCATGTTATTGACGTTTTGTGTTTATAAAATATGATGTTCAGATGAAAGAAGTGACTCACAGGTAATGCCAGATAGGATATAAACCATCCCATGGAGTCACAGCTGATACTTTCCAATGTGGTGGAAACTTGATACTTGAAAACTCCCTTGGTAAGAGCCTTGTTTTCATCAGCTGTGCCTTTTCTCTGCAGGTTGTTCCATATTTCTTTCCCCTTTATCACACCTTCAAATGGTTGACATTTATCATCTGGAAGGGGGTCATTGAGCAATGACTTCGGGCAGGCCTGTACAAATATCATTTCTTTTCCACCAGGTAAAGGTCATGTGTGTGTGTTCGTTTAAATGGGCTTATCCTTTCCCTTTCACCATTTGTCAATCAAGAAAACAGACATCAGGAAATTATCTGATTGTGTAATCTCACCACTACCAACAAATCAGTTCTATTTTGGTCTGTGAGGCTGCTATTTTAAAATGTTTTCTAGGCAACATATGGTAAGTCAAAGAGATCAAAGTAAATCTCTCCACGTAAATTCACACAAGCCTTTATGATAACATACTTCTATGCCCTTGTTCAAATGATGTTTATGCACTATGCCCTCATTTGAGGGAAATTTGATGTCATTGTTTTTGTTAATCATCAGGTGCACAAGATATTTTTATAGACTGACCTCCTCTGCATTTTAGGTTGTCTGCTTATTAACTTTACTCAAATAAAAATCCATGGAAGCAGGGTTTTTATATCACAAATCTTATTTTCTCAGCATCTGCTACAGGATCTTTCATGTAATTATTGCTCAAAATAGGATGATATGGCTAACTTGGGCAAGTTCATTAGAATAGTCACCTAGAATCTTTCTGTCTGTATGTTTGGGTAAAAAGTAAATAATATTATCGATAGATAAATTCATTGTGAAATTATTATCTTGTTTGTATAGGAATTTAAAATACACTTTGCTGTAAATTAGAGGAATAGAATATGACAAGCTTGTCTTTTCTTTAGAATCACTATCATTAATATGGAAATAATTACTTTCTTGGTCAATAAAACACATTAAAGCAACACCAAAAACCTGGAATTTTGAGGAAAATCTGAGTTAGAGGGAAGATCTTATTCATGAAACTTTTCATACATAACCTTTTCCTGATCATTAAGAGGACAATAATATATAATGATAGTAGTAATGTGAGTCTTAAAGCTACTAAAAGTAGATTTTAAGTGTTCTTGTCTCAAGAAAAGTAAAGCTAGTAGGTGAAGTGATGGATATGCTAATTATCTTGATTTAATCATTTCCACAATATATACATATATTAAAATGTCACATTATATCACATATGTAATTGTTATCTGTCAATTTAAAATATAATTAAGAAAATTAAAAAATAATAAAGAATAAACTGATCTTCAATTCAAGTGTATCAGATAAACACCAGGGGAAAATGTGTTTCAGTATAATCTTGTTTTTTATATATTTTTTGGTTTTACTCATCTCACTTTATGTTACAATTTCTTTTGCTAATTTTGATTACCATTTACTCCAATTAAGCAATCATGTAATATTTAACATTTTTGCATGTGTTTTAAAAGCAAATTTAAAAATATTTTAGATGCTATAAGTAAATTGAAATTGTGAGATACAGATTTAAAATATATTATTTTTGAAAATTCCATTTGAATCTTATTTAATTTTATGTTTATTGACTTACTCTGTAATTATTTCTAAAGATCATACTACCAGCTGTTCATATTGTTAAATCTTTTTTTTTAAAGAGAGAGTGAGAAAGGAGAGAGAGAGAGAGAGAGAGAGAGAGAGAGAGAGAGAGAGAGAGAGAGAATTTTAATATTTATTTTTTAGTTATCGGTGGACACAACACCATTGTTTGTATGTGGTGCTGAGGATCGAACCTGGGCACCACGCATGCCAGGTGAGCGCGCTACCACTTGAGCCACATCCCCAGCCCCATATTGTTAAATCTTAAAATAGATTTTTGGGTAAAAGATAGTTTTCTTCAGCCATTTGAATTGGAATGAGTAGTATGAATGGGTTTATCCACTGAATAACTATGATAACTCCTATCAAACACATTCTCACTTCATGAAGCCCATCTGGGTTTTATCTGGGACAGGTAGAAATTTCCTGATTCTCAATCACTTAAAAATATTGTAAGTCCCTTTGACGTATTAAATCATAACACACACTCATTTCATTGTTTATTCGTAGAATTAATATATAGTAATCATCTCAGGGTTAATCCTAAATAGAATTCTTGAAGTTAGATTATCTTCTTCTCAAACTGTCTCTGTTTTGAGTCTGTGCTTCTCTTCTATACCTAGGTGATCAAAATCTGATAATTACCCCCTGTATCCTTGAAGAATCTGTCTCTCATGCCCGTCTATCTCCCCTTTACAGGCAAGACTTACTTTGAATCTTTCCTGAACACATCCCTAGTTCTCACACTCACCAGTCAGGTGTCTCCTCAACTGATTCCTTCTAGTCTTACCACTGCATTTTTCAAAATGCAAATAATTAAGAGCAAGGTAAGTATTCTGAACGTTGTGGAGAAAAGAAAGCTACATTCAAGTAATAATTGGGTTGCTAATATGGCTGTTTTGGGTCTGCTTCTCAGAGGTTGACTTTAACTTTACAACCTGTGAGCAAAAGATATGATAAGGAAGTGCTCCATCGAAAAACCAGTAGCGCCTGAGATGAAGCAGGAAGGGAATGGAAATAAGCTAAACAAGGGGAATTTTTTAGGTCAAATTCTCAGCTCCAGCTTGATCTTACAAGGAACTTTGCAGAGGAAATTACATGAGTTTTCCAGTCTGGGGAAAAGGAACTGGTCTTTTACTCTTCCACACCAGTAAGTCATTGGCCACATGCTGCCCTGTGGGAGATGTAAAGTCCCTGGCACCTCCAGCTCTGTGAAAGTATTGCCAAAGTAGGTGCAGTAAGCCAGGGACGTTCCTCTGAAGATTACAGCTGTGAACTGCTAGGACAATATACAGAAGCTGGAGGGTGAACACAGGCATCATAAGGAGGATCCAAGGGCATGTGATGTACCACCATCAGTATACACTGCAATTGTGCTTGGCAGGGAGAGCTGTGTATGTGAGGGTTGTGTATGTAGTTAGAATATGGGTCATGGGTTCTTCCTGGAGCTCCAGATCAAGGTATAGAATGATACATGTACACCAGAAATCTTTCTTATAGTTTATCCCAGTCAACAGACACTTTGTAAAGGTAACTTTTTAAAAAAAAAAATTTTTCCTGGTGCTAGGGATTGAACCCACAGCCTGGTTCATGCTAGGAAAGCTCTCTGCCCCTGAGTTACATCTCTAGCCCTTTTCATGTTTTATCTATCTATCTATCTATCTATCTATCTATCTATCTATCTATCTATTGAAATGGTCTCACTAAATTTCCCAGGCTGGTGATGAAATTGTGGTTCTCCTGACTCAGCTTCCAAGTAGCTGGAATGAAGGGGCTGCACCACTCACCTAGCTTAGCCAGTTTTTAACTAGCTTTGCTTGCTGTTTGAGTCTTATATGAATGAATTACATAATTTGTTGTTTTCTATGTCTGACTTTATTATTCAACATACTGGGAATGTTATAGTATCTTTTTATACCACTGGGGTATTCTATTCAAGCTGTTTCACAGTTAATTTTATTTCTGATAAGCATTTGAGTGATTTCTAGTTTGGAGCTCTCATGATTAAAGCTGTTTTAAATTTCTTTTAAATGTATTAGATATGTTGGGAGACTAGATTTGATTGCATAGACTACACATTAATCTTTAGCAGACAGTACAATATAGTTTCCCCAAGTGACTTGTAGCATTTTAATTCCCACTAGCAGTGGTATGAAATTTCCATTCCTCTATGTACTCAATAGTACTTAGTAGTCTCAGTCTGTGAATTTTAGCCATTACAAGTATGTATTTTTTTTAATTGATGATAATAGAAAACTCAATTAAAATTTTTGTAAATTTCACTTGAATCTAGCAAACTCATTTTGAGAAATGCTGACATTGGTGAATAACTACTCTCTCCACACATAAAAACATGATAAATATTATTATCTATTTATCTGATAAGCTTCCTTTTATTTATTTACTTTTAAGTCATTTGAATCAGAGTCAACAAGATCTCTCTTTTTTTTAAAGAGAGAGTGAGAGAGAGAGAGAGAGAGAGAGAGAGAGAGAGAGAGAGAGAGAGGAGAGAGAGAGAGAATTTTTAATATTTATTTTTTAGTTCTCGGCGGACACAACATCTTTTGTTGGTATGTGGTGCTGAGGACCAAACCGGGGCCGCACGCATGCCAGGCGAGCGAACTACCGCTTGAGCCACATCCCCAGCCCCAACAAGATCTCTCTTATAGACTTGTAGGAATCAAGAGCTGTGCCTGAATTTGCTGTATTCAAAGTGAAGTTGCTACAAAATCTATGACTTACTTATTACATACCTTTAAAAAATTAAAAAATTAGCTAATCTTTAGCCTAGAACTTGCTAGCCCCAGTTTAAGATCGAGGCAGCTGGTGGAACTATGTGAAAATATTTTGACATCTCTGTGAAAGTGAAACATAAAAAAATGAATGATTTCAGTGTCAACTGGGAGAAAAAAACATTGTAGGTAAAGAAGTGGTAGACTATGAGAATAGTTGTCACTTTCTATAGAATAGAAACTGATGGTAGGAGGGAGGTGCATTGACTGGAGAGAAGACTTTGAGCAGTATGCCTTTCCTCCAATGTCAATGTCATTATATAGAATATCATTTTATGTATGACTTTATCCATTTAAGTGTTCTAGGACTTGGTGGTAGCCAATTAATTGTTAATTTTAATTTAAGCAGTTAGGCTCTAGAATCAGGGGCTATTGTAGAAGACTCCAATGATTTAAAAATAATTAGTATTTTGATGGTAGATTTGCTCAACTACATGATTTCTATATTGATTTTCCCCCTCAAAAGAAAAAAAAGCCTTAAAAAATAAAATATAAAAATTGCCTAAAAAAAGTTATATATAGCTATAGAAAGCATTTGTCCTCAGTCCTTATCAGCTAACACCTTTCTTGTCAGTTAATGCTTATCAGAGATTTGCAGTAATAACAACCTAGTAAGTCCTGGAGAACAGAGGTTGAAAGAATGGTAGTGGAAAATTATCTGAAGGGAAAAGAGAGCTGCTCATAAATCACAGAAAAGAACATAAAAATAAGTTGTTCTCAATTTTTCTAACACCTGACCCTGCTCATTTTAGGACAAACACAAACTATACACAGCTGACATTGGTGAACACTACTCTTTCCACACATAAAAAGGGTGCTAAGTATTATTATTTATTTATTTAATTGATAAGCTTATTTTTTATTTATTTCCTTTAAATTGAGAGGCACTATGAGATCAGTGGTCTGGTAAAGTCCATCGATTTCCAATACCTAATTCGTAGAACCATTCGGTAATTAAGAGGAAAAGAATCACGGCAATCTTGTAGATGGTGCTCTCCTGCCCAAGTGGGACCACTGAGGCTCAGCGAAGGACAGCAGGATGTCGCAAGAAAAGCATCCCATCATCCATTTTCATCACTTGCTCTGAATGCTTTTCTGTAGGTGTTTTCCACTAACAGAAAAATCAGAGCCTTTATGATTTTTTTTTATCTTTGTGTACAAATTCTCTCCACTTATGGATGGAGCCAGGCAGCGGGGATTTACCAAGAATAACTTCTAGCGGGTGAGACTCTAGTAAACCAAGAACAATTACTCTAATGTACAATGCCATAAATTCACAAAAATTATGAACAAAATATTCTCTGGCTGCTCTTCTATGGCTGCTGGAATTGCAGAAGTTCTATCAAAACCAATGAAATAATAGAAATATTTTAGTACCTAATGAATCCATAATACATTCTAAATTTAAAAAAAATGAACTCAGTGGATTAGAAATTTGAAGGGATTCTTGGAAGGTAAAGAGCAGCTAAAAACATCTTTCCTGAGAAATCAGGAAAGAGACAATTACAATATGAAGAGTGTTGGAAAAGGTGCTACACTGTCAGACCAACAATTCTTAAAGAAACTATAAAGAAACATCAAGCTGAGATTGAACAAAGCAGAAAGCTGGAGGGGCCCTTGAACAGTTACGGGGCAATTAAGTAGAGTCTTTATTTAAATACCCTATACCCTCAGTACCTAGCAGTGGTTGGCAGCTGCAAGGTTTGTTCCAGGATGAAGTCTACGGTATTGTTTAATATATGAAGTGAGTGACCTTTCCCCTGGAGAATCCCTTGTATGAAAGCTGGGGCTGGGGAGAAAGGAAGTAGAGCCCAAGCTTTCTTGAGCCATTCCCATTATTTCTCTGGATGGGAAGAGAAGGACCAATGCTTCCTTTTTGTCTGAAGGACAAATTTTGGAGAGGGACACTCTAAAGTAGGAGTTCTCACACAGGTACTCTCAGAGTAGGCAGTATACTAAGTGACTTAGCAACAGCAGGGCTGGGGAGCCCCTGGACCCTAAATTAAAGTTATTTGTACACTCTCCAAGTTTTCCCAACTTGACCCTCCCCTAGATATCCAAGGAAGTCTTCAATATTCAGAACTTGTATTCATTAACAGTAAAAGAATTATAATTCCATCTGATACAATATATTTAAGAATAATAGTCTTATTTGGTATGTATGCTCAATCATACATATATAAATTGCAACCCCAAAGCACAAATGTACTGAAGAAATTTAGGATGAAAGTGAGTCATTCAAATTTATTGGAAAAATCCAGAGTTTCTGTGTAGCATCAACAAAGAAACACTACCCACATGTAGACACACCCTCATGTAACATCATAATACCAAAGATAAAGATAAAATACTAAAAGTTTCTCAAGAGAAAAAAATTAGACTGCTGATGGCAGATTGTCTCCCAGCTGAGATCAGTAACACTCGATATAGTTGACAGTAGAGAAATAATCAGTGTTCTAAGAAAAAAACATGGAGTTCTTTACCTGGCCATATGGGAGAGTGGGAGAAAAAAAAGCCCATTGTTAGATATACAAAAACTTAGAAAGTTTAATACCTCTGAATTACTTGATCACTGATTAAAAAAAAAAGCTTATTGAAAATATAGATTTCAGTAGACACAGCATGAATCTAAGACAAAGAAGTGTGACATAGAAACAATGGCCGACACATAAAAGGTGATTTCACCATGGTATGTGGGTGAAGACTATGAGCAGGGAAATCCTGAGCACCTTGTTTGTTTGGGGGTGGATGTAGCTAATGAATATATGTTCTTCTATTAATTATTAGTATGATTAATAATAAGGTGAAAGACAAGGTCTGAATGAAGTCCTGGTAAAGCTTAAGAGAATAGGGAAGGAACCACTGGAAAATTCTGGGAACATAGTTCAGAGTGAGTTAAGAATTTAGGGATATTGAGAGAACACTGAATCTCGAATGAGAAATGTTCATAAACCTTTGGACCAATCACCTGTGAGCAGCCCCACCCATGTCCTGTGTCCTTGTGCTCAGGTCCTTGCCCCCATTGGCTGACAGGCTGTTGAGAAAGCAACAAAACTATAAGATAACCAAGAAGTATGTGGATGAACCACCCAGGGAGTGTGCCTATTAAAGACTTCAATGGCTGAGAAATGACCCTTGCCTCATTATAATAATAAGACACAAAGCCCTGGGTAGAAATTTAAGATACTAATGAGACATTTGATATAGGAAATAGCAGGATTAGAACATGCAAGGGCAATGCACAGACTCAAGGAAAACTGGTGTGAAATTGCCTAACCCTCCCTGTGTTTACCTCTAGTTTACTCCCCTAGCTGCTGTCCCTCTATAAATGCTAAAACTCCAGGGTGAGATGAGGCAACTCACTCCCTGTCTCTGAGTTGGCCTGTACTCTCATGGAGTCTGTATTTTCCCTTTATAATAAATGTTTTGCTCTACTACTCATAGCATTCTTAAACTCTTTTCTGCTACCTGGTCAAGAAACTGAAAGATTTGAGTAGAGGTCTTTTCAACTCCTGGAGACATTTTCAGATCCCATGCCACTGGTAACAATACGAGAAGTCATCTTCATTCAGTCCTAAATGAAGAAATGTTTGCTGAGTTGCAAAGTCAGGGTGGAAGCATGCTTCAAGAAAAGTGACCACATGTCAAATGGTACAGCATTGTGGAAGGGCTTGGGTTATTCTAGGTAGAGTGTTCAGTGGTTAGAGAGCTAGGTGCAGGGTCTGAGATGTGCCTAGAAAATAAGGATTTTAATTTCCATTCTCTGTAAAGTGCCAGGTGATGATCTAAGTTGATTTTCTTATCACACTTTCTTAATTACCTACTCCTATCATTGATTTTGCTCCATGACTCATTATTTGTACTGGAAAATAAGGCTCAGCATATTATAACCTGTTAGAAGTTTCATGTTCTTTCTCAAGAATGAGCCCTTTGCTTCTGAAATCATTATGCATTTATTACACAAGCAGTATAATGAGTCATATGTTAATTACTGTTTTTTAAAAACTAGTTGGTTAGAGAGTCATACAGGAAAGGTATGTAATATTTCAAATTTTCATGAAGCAGAGGCTAAGGGATGACACTGGTGATCCTAATAACAGGTTGCTGTGAAATAAATATGATCAATAAGCAGCTTTAACTTATTGACTAAACCAGAGTCACTCCCAACTAGCGTGATTAGGAAACAGGGTAACGCCCTTGGACATCTGATATAAGTTTCATGTTCTTACTAAGACATTTACTTTTGCTGCAAGTGACTCATTCTAATCAGTAAGTTATTCTGCTTTTTAATGTTCCATTACTTAATATTACTTGTGGATATAAATAAACATACATTGTACATGGAAACATAGGCAAACATTCAAGAATAGCTCTTTTTCATAGTCTGCTCAAAGCCAGAGACTGCTAAATTGCAACAGCATGAAGCCCAAAGTTGCAATCACTTTAAAGAGAACTTATTTTATTTAAATGGAAGTTAAAATTGAGAGAACATATACTTTACAAAGTATTAAATGTGTATATATCATTTACATAGCAGACACAGAAAATGAGCAAGACAGAAGAGGATTTTATAATGATAATAAAAAGGCAAAATGAGAAGTGTTCAAGTATTGACTAAAAATAAATGGTGTGTTGAGGCATAAAATCAGAAGGAAAGGAATTTTTTTGGCAAAGTATATCTTTCTCTGCAGTGAGGGTATATAAGACAATTGATCATCCTCCACAGAGATGTTTTAATCAAATATAGACTCCTTGAAATAGTAAAAACAGACTCGGTATGAATAGAGTATCTCACTGATGTCTACCTAGCATGAAACTTTCATATGCATATTTAATTTAAATTTATATTCTGTTTTTTTTTTTTTTGAAAAAGAACTTGAAAAGGTTGTCTACTTTCTTTTGGCATCTATTTCTGAAGACGGATGAACTAATTTGTGGCTTAGGCAGACATCTGACTTCTATCTCTTCCTCCCTGAATCTAGTCTTTAAATATTTTCCTAAGTATGAGCATGTTATTGAAGGCAAGGAAAGTTAAGTTTCTGAGAAGAAACTCAAATCAGTCAATTATGACTCTTTGGAATATTTCTATTATTACCAGGCTCAAATATTCATGTGTAGTTTTATGTTAAAAAATATTAAATGAGGAAAGAAAATTGGAACCAATATCTAGAGTTGGTTTAAATCGTGTTTGTGCTGTTTGTCAATCCCACAGAATCCAAGTAATGGTTATGAACATTAATTAAAATAACAGATAAATTAAACTAAGTATCTCTTACTTCAGATTTGTCTATGTTCCATATAATTCAAGTTAGATTCTACAGAGTGTATCTGCAGGTACAAATGAATTCAGCAGAGATGCCATTAAAATATTTCATGTAAAAGAAAAAATTCAATAAATAATAAAATCCAATAAAATAATGCTTGTTGATATTATTATGGAACTCAGGTTTTACTCTTGTCAGAAATTGTAATTGGAAAAGAATATAGTCATACAATTTGCATAAAAAGATGGTATTCTGAAATTGGATTCTTCTGGAATTAAGATAATTCTGAACCTTATACAATGTCAACCTTATATACAGAATAGGCCTTTTTTGGACTTTCTCTGGGGAATTTATATTTTCCAGTTTTGCCTTGGGGTTTTCAGAAACTATTTGAAAATATTCAAGCATGAAGGGGAAGCTGGGAGATAAACCAAAACATTGGCAGAAGGTCATTTTGGGGATGGAAAAAGCCCTTAGTGTGAGGCTTGTTAAGTCAGAATTCTCACTGGTCTCCAGAGAAGGTCAGGTAGGCTGACAGCAGTAGCTGGCTCAAATCCATCTGCTCTACTAGTTACATTCAAGTACCCTTTAAAAGGTTTTCCCTGTCCTCTTCAAACGTTTAAAATAGTCTCTCCATAAAGGTAGTGCCAAAATGCTTTGTTTGATACCTGCAAAATAAATGAAAGTGTTTAAGAGTTTATTAATAAAATGTCTATTAATAAATGAAAGTGTTTAAGAGTCTATTATTGCTGTGGGTATATACGTGACTGCATGACCAATGTAATTCTGCAACCTGTACACTCAGAAAAATGAGAAATTATATCCCATCTAATTCAAGTGTATGATAGGTCAAGATCATTGTACTGTCATGTGTAACTAATTAAAACAAATTTAAAAAAAGAATGTGTCACTTAAAATTTTTTTTTGATGACTATCAAGACTGTGTCAGATGTCAATTATATGGGGGCAATTAGGCACTGACTTAGACTTACAAGATCTCTGCTTTGAAAAATTATCAATTTAAAATCCTGGGGATACCAAGAGAGGATGATTGCTCCCTTACTGGAGATTAGATGAAATGCTTTGGAGACTGGAACTAGAGATAGATTATTAGTTGCAGAGTTACAGTTTACCTATTTTAATTTTTCAGACTGTTTTGTCTATTCAAGATTCTCTTTTGAAGTTTGTCACCGTGTCATATGCTTATAATTGCAGTTACACAGGAGGCTGAGGCAGAAGGATCACAAATTTGAGGACAAAGCCTAAGCAATTTAGTGAGAGCATATCTCAAAATAAAAATAAAAAGGGCTGGGGATATAGCTTGGTGGTAGAGCACTCCTGGGTTAAATCCTCAGTAACCAACCCTGCCCCTCCACCACCACAATTATTTGCAAAATTTATAAAAATGTATAAAGCTCATGTGTAAATTGAAAATATAAATGCTCATTGTAACATCTTTTGAAAGATGTTTTCAAAAATAAGAATGAACAGACTTTGAGAGAACTTGTTATCTAGGTCTTCCCCAATTGATAAATATTAATAGTATATATCTCACACTTTGCTTATATAACCTATGGTGTGTAATACCTTTTGTAATTTGAACATCACCTCTGAGTAGAAAACTTGAAGTTTCTTAAAGCTGAAGGAGTTCATCTTCTACCTAGTTCATTTCCTTTCTCTTTTTCTCTCTTTTGTGTTCACTCACTCTATTTTAATTATGTCATCAATAAAGGTAAGAATATGTTGCATTTACTATATATAGCTTAGGAAAGTATTCAAAAAGGTTAAGCCAAGAAAATCATAGCGATTTTAAAGGAAACTACAAGAAAATAAGATTCTCCTTCTTCTGATGCTTTCCCATTATGATTGTCATTCAAATGCATCGAATTGCTTATGCCAGAAAATATGATGAAAGATCTTCTGTGTATCTGTAATTTTGCTCTTTTGGGTGAATGTGAGAAGGTTAGAACAGTGTTCTAACATTGATGAGCATATGTGTGTATTAAGGGGGATAAATTTAATATAGTTTAGGAAATAATGATCTCATCCAAAGCAAGTTGTCCATAATTAAAAGATAAAAGTGTGTTTTCTGAAAAATTACTCTTTCAATTTCTTTGACTTAAGAGAGGATATGAAATGTTTATCCAAAACATAATATACACAAAACTCTAAATATACGTTTGTCAGCATATGTTTAATGCATGAGCATATGTGTGTGTTTGTGCATATATATGTATATAATGGGATTACATTAGCATATTGTTTAATAACTTGCCTTTTGTACTTAATAATACATCTTATAAAATTTTTAAAAATTACTTGAAAACCATACCAATAATCAGAAATGAGATTTTAGAAGATTTTCTGAATTCAAACTAAGCAAAATTCCATTATAATGTCATTTTATTCCATTATATAAAATTTTGAAAATAAAAGAATCTTACAAATGGATTATATTTTTAGTTGGTTTTTTTGTTTATATTAAGAAAAATATATAAGAAATATATATATAAGAAAAATATATCTAGGGCCTACCAGAAGGCCTACTATTCAGGAATCCTTAATAATTCCAGCATAGAAAATAAGGATGAAATCTGAAATAAGTTGCCTACACCTTATTCTTCTTAAGTTAAAACATTATTCATTTATTTACTACATTCATGTATTTTTATCAGTTCTATAAAATAAACCTAAAATCTCCACTTCACTCTTGCTCTTGTTCTTTACTGTGAAGTTCTGTGTTTGGAGGATATTTTCTGCCAAGTTTTTTTCAAAAACTAGTCTAAACTTTTTTTCTTTACTTACCCATTTTCCACTCTCTCACTCAGAATAATTACTAAAATTCAATCAATACTTTTTGGTTTTCATAACTCCATTCTCTGTGATTTTGATAGTGTTAATCACAACCAACCTAAAGAAATTGTCCTCAACCTTGATTTCCATGTCACTTTTCTTTCCTGGTCTTCTTACCTTTCTGACTGATGATTTTGTGTTTCTATTCTATGCCCTTTTCCACCTTAACATTTAGGTTTCTCATAATCCTGTTTTACCTTCTTTTTATACTTTACATTGTGCTTGAATACATTTATCTAATCTCATGTCTTCAACTGTTTATTTGACAATAACTCATTTATGTGCATATCTTCAAGCAGATCTTTCTGTTTTGAGTTATAAACCCCTGTATAAAATTGCCAACTCAGTAATAGTGCTAATAATTTAAAAAGTATCAGAGTTTCTGTAGGTCAAGAATTCGGCGTAAAGTGGGGATGACTTATCTCTGCTCTAGGGTTTCAGACAGCTGGAGGTGACTCACATGACTGGGAGCTGGAATTATTGGAGCCTTCTTCACCCACATGTCTCATGGGATTGCTGAGATGACTCAAAGTCTGGGCTCCACTGGTGCTGTTGACTAGAGTCAAAACGTGGCCTCTGCACGTGACTTGGCTTCTCACTGCATGCCATCAGGTTTTTTAGAGAAAAGTATCTCTCAAGGTTGCATCTGGAGAAGAGGTGGATAGAGCAAAGCAGGGGTGCTTATTTTATTTTATTTTTTTTCACCTTGTTGTCTGGGCCATCTCCTGTGATCAAACAGCTGGGGATAACTAGAATAGCTAGGAATGAGAATGCTCCAGAGGCTTCTTAGCTCACGTGTCTGAAAACTGGGCAAGAATGACTCAAAGTCTAGGCTCAGCTGAGGGTGTTCATGGAGTATTTATATGCATCTTCTCTGTGACTTTGGCTTCTTTACAACCCAGTAGCTGATTTCTGAGAGGAGGCATTCCCAGATGGAGGCATCAGAGGGAAGTGCTGCAAGAGTGCTAAGAAGAGTTGGTCTGGCCTTTTATGACCCAGCTTCAGTAGTCAGGAAACATCAATCCCCTGTATTCTATTGGTTATGGTGAGTAACTGAAGGCAGCCAAGATTCAAGGGGAGGGGAATTTGGTTCCACCTCTTGGTGGGGAAGCAGTAAAGCTGTTAGTAAAGAATATGTGGAATGGGAGATATTGTTGCAACTGTTTTTGCAAAATACCATCTGTTGCAATCAGGCAGTGTGCTAAGCATTTTCTATGAATTATATGTCCAAGTCTTCATATCATTTCTAAGAAATAGTTGAATTATTATTCTTATTTTAAAATTAGTTTTCAGTAGTTTTAAGGATGAGAAAATATAAGGAACATTTCTATCTAGATGGCTCACTTTGAGCCTAGAGGAATTGATATTTTTTACTCTATCTTAATCCTCATATTCTTTCTCTTGGTGAGCAATACACCCTCATGCCAACTGCTAACTCTAATAATTCTTTCATCTTTCTTTTCCCTTATCAACATCAATTTCATGAAATAGCAACATTCTATCCATCTCCCTCTCATCTTCACCACTGAAACGTTAGTGAAGGCTTTTTGTCATCTCTTGAGTGGATTATTATAACATCCTTAGATGTTCTTGTCTTTGACTCTTGATCCTTTCCAGTCTACCTCCGCACAGGCATGACAGCAACCATTCTATAACCCAAATTAAACTAAGATGTTCTCCTTAAATCTCTAGTTCTATTCATAGTTTTCACAGTAAGTCCTTTTTTTTTTTTTTTGCATGCAATGTCGCCGTGTCTTCCACTAGCTTGGTTGGATGTGAGTGTCATGCACACATTGTGTCAGAGGTGAGGAATGAATGAGTCATGAGGTAGAAATAACTTCCCTGTTTTCAGAGGGCAAGTATATGTCACTAGGGATGATCATGACCTTGTCCATACAAGAGACTAGCTTCACAAGACTATCTTCTTAAGAACAGTTGGATGTCTTTCTTTTTGTGAGTTTTAACATGTTGTCTCAATTTAAAAAACACAAAACACCATGTATTCAAATAAAAACATATCTGTGACCTAGAGTCACCCACTACCCTCCTTCCCAGACCCACTTTCTGTTTCATATAAACTTTCTGTCTTAGCACCATTAGTTCTATGACTCTTACTTGTGTACATGTATCTTCTCTCAACTGTAAGCTCTTTGAAGGTTGGGACCTTGTCTTATTTGTGTTCATATCCCAGTGTCTGGCATATTATAGAATAACATAAACTACATATATTTAAATTGCAGGAGAGGAAAGAAATCAAGTGATTCCTCTTCTCTGGAGAATCTTAGGCACCTTCCTATGTAGGTAGAATTAGAGGATGAGTAGAATTTGGGTAAAAGGAAGAAAGTTAGGATGGCTTCCCAGGAAGGTAGGGGAGGCCACAGAATAGCTGGTGGTGGGTGAAGTGTGGCCTGTCAACGAGTGTCACTTAAGGGTAAAGTGTGTGTTTTAGAGTTAAATTAGGAAGGCCTCATGGACTATTTTCCTAAAGTTTGCCTTCTTTACCCATAATATCATTTACCTTGAAGAGAGATTATAGTTATTGCTCATTCTGGAGACAATTTTAAATCTTGGATTAAAAATGATAGAACCTCCTTAAAAAAATAAGAAGAATCAAAAGAAGTCAGCATAGTGGTATACTATTAACTGTAGATTCTCCATTTGTTATTGAAGTCTAATTTGGAATGCAAGATCTTTATGATTAGTGGAATCTGTAATCATGCTAGTCTCTTTTCTTTTATTCTTCTGACATGGCCATGTCATCTTAAGGTCTTTACCTATGGAGCTCATGTATCAGAGCATCTAACTGCTGTAGAGATTCTGGTGACTTCCACTGACATCTCCAGAGGCCCTTATATTGGAATAGCCCTCATGGTGGCTTCATGATAAAATGCCCAGGCTGTAGGCAAAAGTGCCTAGGTTTGAAATTCCTCTGCCATATCCTAGTTGAATGATCTTCAGCAAATTACTTAAACTCTTAAATTTACAATTTCCTCATTTTAAATCAGGGATGGAGATGGCAATAGCATCTTCCTCAAGGGGTTGTTATGAATGAATACAGGCAAAGCACTTGAATATTATCTGCATATTATATGGCAAGTACCACATAAGGGTTAGGTATTACTTTTTATCTCTAATAGGGAGAGAAAAATGTATATCTAATATTTAGTATAACTATATGCATTGGTGTGTGTGTGTGTGTGTGTGTGTGTAAAAAGCTATATATTGCAGTGCCATATAAACTGCATATTAAATACTTTTATATTATTTTAAACTTAAGTTGCATTTTAAGTAATTCTTAGAATAACAATTTTACATTAGAAGGATTCCAAGCAACTTTCAACATAATTTCTCCTCTATTTCCAGGGTAAAGGGACTGGTGAGAAGTATATTATAGTATCTATTCAACAAATAGCTGCTCTGTGAATAAAAAGTTGCAAAATATTAATTAAAAGACAGGTATCTATTATATAAAGTAGAAGTATGTGCTGGATGCTTTGGGATGATAGAAGAATTGCATTAAAGTGTTCAAGTAGGTCTGCAAAAGCTTTCTAAAAGCAATGGTACTCAGCCGAGTCCTGAAAGCAACACAGGAGTTGGCTTGATGAGGAACAAGAAGCTTAAATGGTCTAGAAAATCCCTTTTATGACATTGCCTGTGGTCAGACTATTCAAAAGAGGGCAATTAATGAGAATCACTGTTGGTGTAGATAACGCATATATGGAATTTCACTTTATCTACTATTGTTCTAATTGGTATCAAATTATTCCAAATTTGTATGGATTCTTAGAAATTCAGTATATATATATATATATATATGTTTAGTAGATAAAAGTAATAGCTATCTCTTATAGAGTGGTGGTAATATGTTGACCTTGTAATGAACCCTTTTTAGAAATTCACTCACCTAAACCTTATAAGAAGAAACTTCTCTTATTGCTCAAGTTGACTTAGTAGCAGATCCAGGATTTGAACTCAATACTGCCAAGGATGTTCTCTTAATTGCTGTACTCCAAAAACATTCTCTTAATTGCTGTACTAAGTGAAGTTTTGGATTAATACCTCACTAAAAATCTTGTTTTCATTTTAGATAATCAAAAGAGATTTTAAATAATCTTCAGAGAAGCAACTTCTTAAATGGTATTAATTCAGATTTACTTTCTAGGTATTTTTGTAAACCATTACATAGAATGTTGTAATTTCTAAGCTTCCCTAAGATTGTACAGAGATGAACCCATCACGAGATTTCTTGCTGGTCAGCACAGTTCTCCAGCTAAAAGTGCTTTCACATCCATATCTTCATTTGCTTTTCCCCCTAGTGAGTATAGAAAACTACTTGAATAATGCATATTACTTTCCATGTTCTTTCATCAGAACATTGTGTACTTACATCATGGTTTCTGGTATAGAATCAAAATTTTAAAAAAAATAAAGAAAAAAGAAAACTTCATTTGTAAATACCTGGAATAATAGCCAATGTCTAAATGTATTCAATGAATCCAAAAGCATATTTAAAATTTTAGTGTTTGTCAAATAAAACCTTTTGAAAAAGGAAGTAGAGAACTAAAGTTCTTTTTTTTTTCTCTTTAAACAGTTTCATTTTCCAAAATTCTTGCACATATGAAGACCATCTACCATCTGGTGATGCTATTACCACCAATTGGATATTAGTTGATGTGGTGATCAGGCCAGTGTACCCCTCTTCCCTGGCCACTAGCCACAAGACAACCATCCAATGTCTTTCTGAAGAATATCCCTTTGTGCTTTTTTTCCAGTTCTTATATTCGCATACAACCCTATGATTGATATCAAGTCACAGTGCTGGATACCATTAGGCTTCCACTAATGTTTTCCCAGCCATTTCTGTATTCTTCCAAGTCGGAGAATGTAACTGACTCCACTAGGAAATAGAATAGAGGTCAGTGCAGGAGCAATGACTTCCAAGCTGTTTGCTAAATTTAGCTGTTCAATACTTTCCACTCTAATGAAAACTGTGAACTACAATTATAGAATATTGGAACAGAATGGGAGCTTAAAGGTCATGGAATTCAACTCCCTCATTTCTCTGTTGAAGATACGGGGGCCTAGACATAGCCTGTGATTTGCTTGAGGCCACAGAGCTTGTTAATAGTGGAGATGGGAATTGAACTAAGATCTGCTCAGTCCTGGGGCAATGCTGAACTCACTACACCACAGATGTTCTGCACCTATGATCAGTCTGATCTAATGAGATCTTGAAGCACACAAATAGCTGGTGTTATTGGTTGTGGCTTCCCCTCCACGGCCATTCATCTATATGGTGGCAGAGTGTGAAAGAGCAGAGGTGTCTGACTTGTAAGTTGCTATGGGAGAAATGAAATGATTCTGTACCCAAACCCTGCCCCCAACTTTAAAAACTTCCTGCTTTATGTTCATCAATAATGAATGGCCCATTCCTGCAATACTCAGAGGGAGCTTACATTGCACTTTCAAGCAGCTGGTTAGTGATGTAGTGGATAGAGTCTTTCTTTCAAATCCCAGGGCAGCAGGTCCTTCAAGGCTAGCATTGCATTTTCAATTAGCTGCTGAGTGAATGCTTGGCATGTGTATTAGTGAAGAGGCACACAATTAGCTTATTGTTCCTTTCTGTATTGTGCTGAGAGGATCCAAGGGATTGGTGGGGAACAGGCAAGCCAGGCATCACTGTGGATGCTGAAGAAGGAAGTTCCTCAAACCTCTGCATCTTCACTTGCTCAGTCTGGAATTACAGCTATTTGTTACAAAGCACTGTGTGTGGCTTGGTGGAGTGTGCCTGAGGAAACACATGGTGGATACCACTTGGGGCTAGTCTTTCTGAGTTCTTTACATCTCTGAATAATTCTCATTATTATCATGGAGCCCAACAGCCCCAAGAAGATACAGTTCGCTGTGCCTTTATTCCAGAGTCAGATTGCACCTGAGGCAGCAGAGCAGGTAAGTGGGCTTGGGTGGGGGAAAATTCCTGGATGTAAGATAATATGAACATACATTTTTATTTAGTGAAAGTTATTTTTTTAATCTCTTGAGTTTGTTAACTTTGGGACTTTTAGGATAAATGAATGAAAAATAAGTTGGTTTCTATATGCACTTGAATAAACAATTGGGAAACTGTTGGCTGAAATATAGCATTTCATTTCATACAAAATTAGCACCCATTGGGAAAAATGGTTATATTAGCCATTCAGATTTAGAGCTATCAATATTTGTGTCTGCATATGTAAATAACAGTTTTAACATTTAGAGCAAATTTTAAGACATTTTCAAAATTAGCAACATTTTATTTCATTTTTTAGAAAAAAAATTTGATGTAAAAATGAAAACATTAAATGCCAGAATAATTTTAGATTATAGGTTTGATATTGTTAAGCATTATTTTCATTTAGTACCCCAAACAGTAATTATATGTAATATATAATAAGTAGGATTTGTAGGCATATGTACAATTCTAAAAAGATTGTATTCATATATTACAAATAACACTTCAACATTTCCTAGATTTCTTTTCTCTATCTACTATGGCTGACATCTCTATCTCCTTTCATAATCAGATTTACTTAGACTCTTTATGCAATGGCACCACTTAAAAGATTATTTGTGATAAAACTTCAAATATAGTATACTGTGGGAAGACAAAAGCAAAGGAATCCATGGGGGACATGCACCTAATTCATTAATTCCTTGAAACCTAAATTGTTCCTTAATCCGTACCCAAACGTTTGATACAAAATCATAAAATAATTATTGAATCTCAGACTTACTCCTAAATTGTTTTGACAGTCAAAGGTAGATCTATGTAGACTCAGGCCAGATCAATACGACCTTGAACATGTATCTCTGCTGAATGGAGCATTCCTTCTGTTTTAAACAAGATGCCATTGGTACATTTTATCCTCTATTCTACTTACACATTCTTGGGGAAGTCAACTATGAATGTATATGTTAAAGAAATAAAGGATAGCCAAAACAAGAAATTTGATTCATAATATGCTCCTCTAACTCTTCAAATAAGGAAAAAAAACCCAAACAAACAAATGAACAACAACAACAAAAAAACTAACCAAACCTCTTAGTTTTAACTGAATTATATCTTATTCCAAGAGCCATATTCATTCTTTACTTGCTGATTTGTTCTAAAAATATACTAGAAAATAAAAACTTAGCTATAGTAATTTAAATTTAAAATACATGCTATTAATTTAACTATGACACTGCTAGAAATTCGAGGTTGCCAAGTTCCTCTTACTGCATTTAAAGATAAAGGAAATGGATCTTGAAAGCATCACTGAAATTATGAGGGTCTTGCCATAAAATGAGCAAGTCATTCTCATACCTTCACTGTATATTAACTTTCAGTTACATCATTGGAATATATACAACTATTTCTTTTCTGTAGAAATGTAGCTTTGTACTCAAAGAAGGTGATAGTAATATATGACACCTTAATAATCTGGCTTTCTATTATTTAAAAAAAAATAGTGGGCACATATTGTGTGCCCTCTGGAAGTATGTTTTTGTATGTTGGGGAAATATGAAGATGGGTATTTTTGTGAGCCACAGGGCAACCAGGGGCCATGTGGGATTTTCACTGACATTAGCTGGGCCTTTGTTGTTCACAGATAAGGAAAAGAAGACCTACACCAGCATCACTTGTGATTCTCAATGAACATAACCCCCCAGGTAAAGAAGCATGATATCTTTGACATTGGTGGGACAGAATGGGGTTGTTTGAAGACTATCAAAGAGCTGTCATTGCCAAAAAGTTGTGATTCAGGATTTCAGTTAGTAGCGCTCTAACAAGCTAACCTATAATATGGATCATTTAATAGATTAATAAAAAATAAAATCAGAAATAACTATTAGAGGGACTATCTCAGTTAACAGCTAGCTTTTTTTTCTAGAATGACCCACTGGGGATGATGTGAAATGTACCTTTAGTTTGGATGTCATGTGTTCTGGTGTTTGTATAGAATCTGGTTCAGTGCTTACTAATGAGGCGGAGTGAGAAGTTGTTTAATTAGATTTCAAAGCTCAAATAACAGCCCTAGAGATCCTTATATTTTTACAGAGTTGGTTTTTAGTTATGTCATGGGGTGGGCCATGAGCCAGCACTGGCTATAGTTTTGCTGCTGATGTCATCTCTGGATAATGCAATTGACAAATAACCAGATCAATTTTCAGCTCTGCCCATTTGAGAGCCATTCTGAAGGTTGCATCCATTTGTTGAGGTTTTATTTCCCATTTCCTGTAAAAAGTAAAGCTGCATTATTATTCCTGATAAAGGACTATGATCGGCAAGGCACGAACATTATTTACGTATTGAGTGGGGTGATTTTAGTCGTGCATTTAAATGCTGCCTCTAGAAATATAAATAGGACCAGAAAGGTCACGGCATTAATTTGTAACCAGGAGGAAGTTGGTGTTGGATTTTTTTGTAGGTATACACAATGAGGGAGGAAAACAAATGAGTTTGAATAGTGGAAATATAATACATCTAATTATAGGTTGTAGTGTGAATGAGCCATTTTAAGAATACCAGATTAAAATTGTCCTTGACTTTGTCAGATTCTTTCTAATTAGAGAAATACATGAAAAGAAAGTAAAATTTTCATGAAATATTCATCATTGAGCCTAAATACAAGAATATTCACTGCCATCGGCAAACACATCAACTATTTATTCCTGCTGAAAATACTATTATAACTTGATTCCTTACCTTTGAAGAGCTATGAAGTTTTAAAATCATCTTCAACTATATTATCTTAGTAAATGTACTTTTATTTGGTTGAATAAGAGGTGAAAATGTACTTATAGTTTACAAATAAATACAAGTATGTAGACACAATGACTAAATCTTCTCAAGCAGTTTTATAGCTATTTGTCATGGCTGCCTTACCCTCAGTGGCAATCATTTCTAACATGTCTTGGAATTTGTTCCCTGTTCAAAGAGTTGCTGCCCACCTTGATTTCTAGATATCCTTCAAACAACTAGAGAAGAACCTCCCTAGTTCTGCAGGCACCACACTGTTTATTTAGGAAAGTCATGGTTATTGTCATGTTCAAAGTCTTTTTTTTTAAATAATTTTTTAGTTGTCAATGGACCTTTATTTATTTATTTGTGGTGCTGAAAATCAAACCCAGTGCATCACACATGCTAGGCAAGAGCTCTACCACTGAGCTACAGTTCTCTATTCACTCAAAGAGCTCAGGAAATAATTGGGGGTTCTTAGAATAAACTGTAATTAGTGGTGTTTAAAATTCAAATCCTGGAAATCTTTCTTTATTGTCCATTAATACAGCAAATTAAATTAATTTTTCATTATATAAATATAATTAACAAGCCATTTTAATTTGTGTGATGATATTATTAAATAAAAGTTATAGCTTACAATTTTTTAATCTTTTTAACCTTTCCAGGAGTTTAAATCATTTGAAGGAAAGATTTAATTTTACTTTTAGGTTCATATATGTATTCTGTTCATATTTGGTACATAAGAAATTAAATGGAAAGATATTTTTACACACAAATAAAGATTTGTTTGTTTGTTTTATACTCCATCTATGCTGTTCTAAACACACAAATGAGATAGGTGACCAGCAGGTAGGATTCCAGGGGCAGAAAATTGCCACCCCCCATTCCTTTCTAACAAGTGACCTGGAATTCTCAGCAGCAGAAGCACTATGGAAATAGGTTCACAACTTGTTAAGGATATACCATCCTTTGACCTGGATGAGTTCAACTCAAAACAATGGCAACAGGAACTAAAATATTTGAATTGAAGGCATTCGACCTGGGAAAGTCTAATAGCAAAGATTGTGTCTTTGTGGTAGAAACGGCAGAAGCCAACAACTTGCTCCTAGGAATACTTCTGTACAATCAGATAAAAATAGAAAATACTTGAAGCCTGAGATATGGGTGTAAGGAATCTCCAAAGACAAATGTCACCTTTTTCAAATGTTTCCTTGGGGCTACCTGTGTGAATGAACTTTGCAGGAAACTGCTTTTCCTTCTACATTTTCAGTTCCTTTTCTAATCAAGCTTCTGTTTCTGAAATCCTTTGTGAAATTCTACCTCAGAGTATCATCGTCTCTTCTTGGCCTGAATGCTGTTTGCTTTCACTCTCTGATAATCTGTAGCTAGTGATGTGGTTCCCATATTTTTATTTAGAGGAATGCAGACATGGAATCTTCTATATGCAGCAATAAATGGCAATGCTGCTTTTTGTATCTGATAACCTCATATTTTATAGATTTACTTAACCTTACTTGTCTTGAAGCAGACTTATGAGTGGATGTATATTTGGCTGCCAATATGTTATTGTTTGGATTGCAAATTTTAAAAGTCCAGTATGCTAAAACCTTGGTTGTCAGACTTGGGGAGGTGGTGGGAACATCAAACAGTGGTCCCAGTGGAAGGAAGTTGAGTCACTAGGGGTATGCCCTCAGATGGGATATTGGGACATCGGTCTCTCCTTCTCTCTCTTTGCTTCTGGCTACCATGAAGTGAGCAGATTTGATCTACCACATGCCCCCCACCATGATGGTCAGCCTTACCACAGTCCCATAGCCAGAGGGCCCACTGACCAAAATAAATAAATCTTGGCCAAAAGAAATCTTTCCTCCTTATAAGTTGATTATCTCAGAAATTTTGTCACAGTGACAAAAAAGATGACTAACACAAAGTATAGAAATATAGAGCTGGAAAAGAACTTCAGGAAATAGTATAATCACACATCTTCATGAAAGACATAAACCAAACCAAGTCTCTGAGACTTGCTCCATTTTATGTATTTCAGAGAAGAATCTATAATTACCTCTGGTTTTCAGTTTCAGGTCTGTCAATTCTAAATATTAGAAAACAGTTTCTTCTACCAAACTTCAGTACAAATTCCCCACTTTACAATAACTCTTCATTTATTTCCTTAATAAAAATTTATTTTCTCGCCTTTTAAAATACATGAAAGAATTCCTTCTTTTATTTTCTTTATTGAACATCTCCAGATCCCCTACAGGCCTTAATGAACAATATCCAAATTCCACCCCCGCCCTCTGCCTTTGGAGCCCAGAGCTGGACACAGTCTTCCAGTAAAATGCCAGGCTGGACCAGGCCTTCTGAATATTAAAGTTTGTGGCATCCGTTCTGTTCCACTTACTGTTAAGTGGAGGCAGTATGGTTACAATTATACTTAATGGATCTGATTTCTATTAAACATGAGTGAACCGTAAGAGGACTGGAGCTAAGTGAAGGTTTGGGTAAGTACCCAGGAGTTCTGGCGTCATTTAAAAGCTTATAGTACATCTAAAATTGGGACTAGAAAGAAATATAACATAAAATGATTTGGGGGATAGTTATTGAACATCCTATCACAGCCAATTTTGGGAGGAGATTAGCTTTCCCTTGATCCTTTTAGCTACAAATAGTCTTAGAAATTAGAAATAAAAACAAAAGGATATTCTCACATACCTCAGGAACCTAAAAATTAGTTAATATGAGATACAGTAATTAAATATCACATTCTCTCCTTTCAAACTTGGTAGTAAATCTAGTCATTAGAGAGAATTTGGATTTCCAACCACTTGGGTTAGTTAGCTCCTTAAACTGGGAAAGAAGCCACAGTCCATTCTGTAAGTAGCACATGACTTTCTGAATGAGGCACGTATTTCAGGACTCAGTAAATTAACTAATGAGATTTTGAAAGCTCTGGGTTGAGAATCCTTAGATATTATTTATATGATAGCTACAAAATAATGCTGGACTCACACGGAGTTGTTCAAAATATGAAGGCATTCAGAAATTTCTCATGATGCCCTTTTCCATAAACAATGAAATGTCTCTTAGGGTCAATAAAGTGAACATGGAGATTTATGTTCAGTGTCAAGACATTCACATGAATGTCATCTCTTCTGAGGGAAAACCTCTGTTTTACAAAATGAATGATTGTGTGTCAAAAGGCAACTGGACACCTTGAATAGAAGATTCAGGGATCACACTGAAGATTTTCCAGGGCCTCTGAAAGATGGTTAAGACTTTGTCACATCCAGACTATTTATGTTACACCTCCAGGGACCTCTAGTCTAGTCAGTGCATTCAAGGAAAAGATACTTGCCTATAGCATACACAGTTAAGTTTCATTTTAAGTTATTTGGGAATGTGGTTGTAATACTTTCTGACACTGACCTTGCTGGTTGCTTAGGATTTACTTTACCTTATTACTATTAATTACAGAACAATACAAAGGTTCATGTTTGAAAATCATTTGAGCTAACTGGTGTTAATTTCTAAGAAATTGTCAGAAATACCTATTATTTTTCCCTCAGCATTGATTTCTGTGGGTTATTAGATGCCAAGCCATGTTGAATAATTTAAACACAAGTGATGCAACTGATTTTTGGTGATTCATGCATCCAACAATTGATTGACTTATTTTCCCATAATTATTCAGTTTGTGCAGCCAAATTGCCTAATCAATTGGAATAATTGAGTGAAGAATGAAGTAAGCTTCAATTCTTAGTAATGCCAAGGTATGCTCAAGTATAATCTTCAACTTAAATAAAAGGAAAATGAAGGAGCAAATCATAAACTTGTGAAATATTTCCTCTTTATTTTGGCAGGATGATGACTTTTATTCATTTTGAATAATAGCATGTTCCACTCACCTTTTATATGGCTTGTTTAAAAGTTAGAAATGGCTTGGTGAAATGTGACAGAGTGACTGTAATGTTAATTCACTTCATCTTTTTGGGTCTCTGTTTTCCTACAGAGGGGGGATGTAGCAGATAATACTTATAAGGTATTTTGTAAGTCGTAAAGAGGCCCTGGCTTTGGAAGGGGACTGGCCCTAAATCCCAGCTTTGCCAGTTATTGGTGGTGAGATGCTGGGTGTATACTTAGCCTCTCTGGGCTCAATTTCTTCCTTTCTTAAAACAGAATATTGAGGTAGAAGAGAAAGGCTCTCACTGTGCCTGCTGCCAAGTAGATACTGACAACCTGCAGTTCCCCTGTGTCATGATACCCCAGCCAAGAAGAGCGGATCCTCCTAAAAGCTGCATTTCTTACTAGAAGATAGTCCTACTCTATTCCAGTCCTAACTGTGTTAGGCAGTGGCAGACAGAGTCCCATTAGACTGGAATAGTTGATAAGAAAAATTATGTACAATACATTCTGATTCTTCAGTGCAATTATGGAATCGTTATGCATCTTATATGGTGGTATTGGTTCAACTGAGTATGTCTTGCTTGCAAATATAATTTTTGTAGAATATGAGTCAGAATTTTCTTTAAAATAAGAATATTAATGTCTACCAAGCTATGAAAGAATGATTGCAGATCTGTGTTTAATCAAAAATTAAATTTAAGTTTTAATAATATGTCAAAAGAAAAAAGGTTGAATATTGAGAATACAAATCCTTTAGAGACAGCTGCCAAACACTCTGGCTCCTCACTTCTGATTCCACTCCATTTGTTCTCACTTACCTTCATACATCATGTCTATGCTATATTCTGGCTGAGCTTTCTTCCTTTGATTCCTTGAAGTAGTTCTCCTATGCCAACTCTTAAGAAAATAAAAACTGACTCATTTACATAAATCAATCTCTATCTTTCTCTTATTTAGATGAGAGGGCAAGACTCACTTAAATCATAAAAGTGTTCCCTAATTAACTGATCCATTGTATAACTCTGCTATTCCAATACTCCCCTTCCACCTTCTACTCTTAAGGCTATTTATTGATTTATACTAGTTGATTGGGACACTCAATTCAGTTCAGTACATATTTATTGAGTCCTTATTCCTAAATCCTCTATGAAAATGTGGTCAAGATAACAGAGAATAATTTGCCTGGATGAACCTTGAAAAAATAGTAATAATATAAATCTGAACTAAAACCATGGTGAAATTAATTACAGTCAAGGCATAGGGGCATTATTATGCTCACTATTCCATAAAGTGCTTATGATACTTTGTTTTTAATCTTTTGGCTTTGATATTTTAAGGATTAGAATCAAAGCTATATTTTTATTATTATTCCAAACTATGAATAGAGTATATACTAAATACCCATGAATTATTACATTAACTGGACTTTAAAAATCCTGAAAGTTATTCTGTCAAACTTTTTTGGCACCTACTCTGAATAAAGTATAGTTTTACTATTTTCAGGGGGCAAAATAGATAAGCCTCCATCCACTTTGTCATGGAGAAACTTACATGAGATATATTTTACAATTTGACACAATGCATTTTGATAACAAAACCAACAGTACATGACAAAAATATATATGCAATCATATGTATCAAAAATACAAAATGTATTTCACTTCAGTATAGAATGTCTACTATAGAATTTTTTTTTAAGGATAAACTACCATTAAAAATAAAGTACAGCACACAGGACATGTATTTGACTTTCAAACATTTATCAATGTTTCCATTAATAAATGGAAACTATGATCTTGGGGAAACAGATAAGTGGTAGTTAGGAGTTGACATTTGGGGATTGGATCTCTTATTCCTGAATGTGAATCTAGAGTGGCTACTTACTGGCCAAGTTACCCCAGGAAAGTGACTTATTCTCCTAGGATCTGATAAGCTCAGTAAACTGGGCTTGTGAGTCTCCAAAATGCATGTTTTTTTCAGCAGCAATATATTTTGTTAAATGTAGTAAGTAGGAAGAAGGCTCATCTGAGTCCATTGAAAAAATGTGTATATTTTTGAGTCTGTATACTAACCAACACAGGTGACATCCTTGTCAGCTGCTCTGGGCTGTTCAGCTGCACATTCAAATTTAAACCTGAGAAGGTTCCTAACACTCTTTCTAATTGCTTCTGTTTGATGGTCATTTTCACAAAATAGTAAATTAGTGGAGCTTTGAGAAAATCAAAATCTATCCAAGCTCTGCAATCAATAGAGTTATTGCCTTTCTCCTACCACCTGAAAGCCAATGTCTAATTAAAATGCATCATCCATCTTTGAAAACAACTTCTGAATTCTTATCTCAGCATTTCTGTAAATGGGGTTCCCCACTCTTTTAATCACAGAACCACACAGCCTTGGAATCATCTCTGACTCCTCTATTTCTAACTTGCCTCCTGCATTACCAATGTTCTTTCTGCTGGCTGTACTCTACAAGTGAAACTTGACCCTTTTTACTTTTATTGTGTCTTCTGGGTCCACAACAGTCTTAAAGGATCTCGGATCACATAGTAACTTCCAAACTATTTTTTCATGATTGTAACACTGGGAGTTGGTTTTGTTTAAGGAGACTTAAACTTAGAATCAGTGAGCGTGGATTTAAGTCATGACATGATTGTTGAAGCAAGCCTCAGCTTCTTCCTCCATGAAGCAAAGGTCTTGGTAGCTCCAACACTGGTTGTATTGCTGTAATCAAGTGAGAAGATATGTGTAAGCAACATTGCTGATACTTTCAGCAGACAAAATTACACCATGGGTGATATACTATAGCACTTTACTTTTCATCGTTGATTTGTCATCTCTAATTTATATCCTATAATTTATATGTCCTACCTTTTAGTTATGATAAGGAACATGGAATCTTCTCATGAAGATTTCATATATTTCATCATCATCTATACATTATTCTCATTTCTTCTCTTAAATAAATCATTTCAGACTGACGTTTATATGAGTCAGTCCATTGAATCTTGATTACCTAAATTGTTGACAATTGCCCTAAAGCTGAGACTTGAATAAAACAAAATAAATTTTAAAAAGGAAGGTAAAATAATTAGGTTAAATTATGACTTACATTTTACCACTTTATTATCTTTTTATTTTTGACTGAGAACTTACAAAGCAGAACACAAGAACTTTGACCATTTGCCATATGAACCTTCCTGTTGAAGAAAATTTAGCAAAAAGATTTCATTTAGATCAAGTAGGGACAGGCTTAGGCTGTATTTGCTTCCTGAATCACTGTAAGGATTACCCACTCTTTAATCTCCAGGGAGTCTAAACATTTCCCACTTGCCCCCAATTATTGAAAGATTTTCAAGAAATAATGCCAGAGAACCACTTGGCATGACATTTCAATGAAGGAAAACTGTATAAAAGATTAAGATGAAATGGCTCCTCTCAAATTCTACCACAGGTAATTTTATTTGGTGAATAGCCCAGAGTTCCTGCTTCACTCAACCAATAAAGGGGACTTTTAAACTTAGGTCCTGGAGATGGCTGCAGATATTTTCCATCTGTGTCCATAGTCATAGCCATTGTTGGAATCCAGGAAAATACTACTTTTACTTTTTATAAAGACAGTTATAGAAAAAAGGAACATATGCAAAATATATTTTTAAGTACATGTACAATGCAAAAGATAAAAAATGCCTCTAATCTACAAGTAAAAGGAAATATACACAAGCTCCAAGGCAAATTTAAAGGGGCTTATAGTAATATATCTGACTTTGGGTTGTTTTTCGTTTGTCCCACAATGTATCTCCTCAACAACTATTTAACATATATTAACTTCCATTTTAAAGAGTAGGAATGATAGGTAAGTTGCTCAAAGTCAAAGAAGCTAGAAAGTTAGAACATCTGAATCATTATTGTCTATCCAAAGTGTCAATGAACTATTTAGATGCTTTTCTCGAAAGAATATAACATATTAATGTTATGTTAATAACATTCTTCTTTCTATAGACATGCAACATCATACATGTTCTTGTACTTTATTAATGAAGGTAACCATAAGTTAGTTCCTTGTTGTGGCTTGGCCATATGTGAGTCTGTTTGGTATTCCCAGGATAAGCTTCTTTTTTATTCTGAAGTAAGTTTACTCCGAAGTGGTAATTCTATACTTTTTTTCTTTTCTTTGTAATTTTCTAGTGAAGGTGACTTTTTAGAGTTGTTAATACTGTATGTTTTATTAAACAGGCAAAATTTTTAAAAATCAGATAACCAAACTGAAAAAAAAATCTTATTCACTATTCTCTTCTTAGAGTTGGAGAATTATTTATTCATTTCCCTGCTTGCCTACCTACATATTAATGTATTGAAAAATAATTATCTTGACTTAAAATATTAATTAGAAGGCTAAGACCTCTGTGTTCTAGTTGGCCAGAGCAGAAATTATTGTGATCATGTTGGAATGTCATCTTCCTTTCCCAACTTTCATCTTTCTTATCCTAACAGACTCAAATCAAATTCACTTTCTTCCATAAAACTTTTATGAACCATTCCTGCTGAAAGGTTTTATGGAAGTCACTGGATCCATTAACATGTTTATTCCAACTGATTATCCAATATCTTTCTGTCACCTAGTAATGCTCTGAAGGAATGGGTCATAGAATTAGTAAATTTTAATATGGGTAGGAAGAAGAAAGATTTTGTCATACAGCCCTTCTGTTTGTTTCTGCCTTTGGTTAAGTCCTTTCTAAATGGCAGAACTGAAGAACAAGGCTATGAGGTCCAGGAAGGGGCAAGTGAGTATGAAGGACCCTCACTGGGGAAGGAAAGTAGAGACCATTAAAACTAACCTAATCATTCCTCAAGGCTTATTCTTGCCCTTTCATTTCACAAGAAACATAAGTACTGATGTGTAACCCACTGGATGATTGTGAACTGCTTTACTGAGTATTTATGGACATAACTTAAAGTGGCCTTTGAAGGACAATGCACAGGATCAATGGAGTCCTTTGAATCATTTCAGCAAGGATGACTTTTAGTAGAGGAGGACTTGCTGCTTTGTTTCAGTAGAGACAAGCTGTGAGTTAAGGACTACAGGTAATTAGTGACTGAGATGCATAGAGGAGAGTTCACTGTGATGATTTTGGAACATCTTGAGTTTTGGAGGACAATTTGAAGCCTAAATAAAATTTAATGACTGATTCTATACTTTTACAGTCCTTAAATTATTCACATCATATTCTAAAGTGTCAATAAAATATTGATGATATAAAATTGAAATATGTGACCACTTAGATGCTTTCTTACAAGAATATAGGAACTCAAGAGTTCAATACCATCCAATAGTAACAGTCTCTCTCCCATTAAAAGGTCATATACTTTCCTTCTATCTTTATTATGTATGAGCCAAGTAAATAGGGGCAGGGTTTTCTTTTTATTTCATTTGAATTGCAAAATAAATTTTATTTTTTAAGGAAATATTTTGCCCAGTAATTCTTAAATTATCTTTCTTTCTTCTTTCTTTCCTTCTCTCCTTCTCTCCTTCTCTCCTTCTCTCCTTCTCTCCTCCCCCCTCCCTCCCTCCCTCCCTTTCTTTCTTTCTTTCTTTCTTTCTTTCTTTCTTTCTTTCTTTCTTTCTTTCTTTCTTTCTTTCTTTCTTTCTTTCTTTCTTTCTTTCTTTCTTCTTTCTTTTTGCCAATAAGCTATAGGAATAGTTAACAGCCTTGTAAACAATACTGAAAACTGGACAGTCCATTACATACCAAAAGCATTTACAGTTACACAGCTTACCCAAGCACTCATTTTGTTGTTTTGTTGTTAAGATTTTTATGTAAGCAGAACTTAATGATTATAAGAGAAAACATTTTAGAGTGATCTGGTAAAAACTGGTGAAAGCACTCAATTTTTATGCAAGGAAACCACAGAAACAACTTACTCCAGCTCAGTGAATTATTTGTAAGTATATGTATGTATATGAATGGCTTCATTTCACAACATTCCAGCTGCTTTATTATTTTCTGACTATGTTAGGTAAGATTGTGTTCTAAGTACTCCTGATATCTAGATAATTATTAACATGCCTGTCACTGTGGGCCTGCTGCTGTTATATTGCATAACAATGATCTCATTGCACACACCAGCCCAGTTTCCTTATTTCTAACTTAGTATAACATTCTTCTTGGCACTTTTTCCAGACTTATTGCAAACCACTTTCTATGGAGATAATTTTTTTCCTTTTAATATTAATTTTTTTCTGTGTAAGCAGCTAGAGTTTGGAATCACCTCATTATCTTTAAAGTGAAAGGTCTACAACATGAAAGGCTTTAGAAACAAACTTCATGTGAAAAAATAACTTTATTAGCATGAAAGAAATTCAAAACTGTGACATAGAGTGTGAAGAGATAGAATGATTTCCCACTCCAAATTGTAAACTCTAAGGAATACATGTGAACTGAAATGGAAACAAAATAAGACAAAACAATTAAAAAATAAAAACAAAACAATATTTCTTCATGTTACTAAATTTATATTGGGATTAGTAATAATTATTATATAAGAATTAGCAAAATTCTCTGTGCTTAAAGTAGAATACTGGGATTTGGGGATTTTATTAATAATCTTGATTGAATATTTGAAAAAGAAAAAATATAACTAGAACAAATACATCAAAATGATATTTAAAAGAACTAAAAGACAAAAGATTACTGATTTTAAGATATTGTTTATTAATATACTTCATGATAGACTAATTTACATGCTTTAAAAACTCCAAATACAAATGACGAATATTATATAACAATCTCACTAAAAACCACCAAACATTTGGTAGAATGAAAAATATATATTTAAAAACTGTGTGTATAAGATGACCCCGAGTATCTACATATCATAATTCTTACCTTCCTCTTCCTTAACTTGTAAAATCACACTATTCAGAGTAATGGTAAAATAAAATCAAAATAAAAGTAGGGGAAAAAAGAAAAGCTAAATCTTAAAAAAAAAAAAAAGAAAAAAAAACCCTGACATTAATAATTATGTTGGGACAAGATCAATCTGTATTCTCTCCCATCTCTAAGCAAACATCAGGGGCTTTGGGGGCAGGGATAGGTGGGGGAGTTCATTAGTCACCCCTGAAAAACTCATATTAGAGACCCAGGCTCACTGCAGCATATAGCAGCTACATATTTGAAACACTGCATCAGAAAGGCATATGCAAATTGAGATCCTTCACAAGTTCTTCCCTCATATTTTCCTAGCAACTCTCCTGTATATCATTGCCTTTGCTCACTTTTTGCTCCTATGATACTGAGATTTCTTAGCCCAAAGAAATCCTGGATGAAGCCAAATTCTCTAGATCTGCTTTGTTCTCAGCCTGCTCCCACAACACTGGCCAGACTAGCTACTTGTTCTTTAACCATTTCCAACCTAAATCTTTGAATACACATTGTTTTCCTACATAGAAGGCCTTCACCACAATGATTTTACTAACTACTTGCATTTTTTTAGATACTCAGATACATTTTTTCATTCCTTATTTTGTACATGGACATACCAAGAAATATATTTTCTAGAAGTTCATAGCTGAAAAATACTACTAAGTACAGTTAAGAAAAGCTTTAAATCCCCAAACTTTCTATATTATACCACAGGTAGACAGAAATCACTTCTGTGGCATTTCCAAACTAATAAGCTCAGTGGTGAACCTCTATGACTTTGTTGAATTGTAACTGTGTGTGTGTGTGTGTGTGTGTGTGTGTGTGTGTGTGTGTGTGTGGTGAGAGAAAAAGAGAGAGAGAAATTGAACAACTGAACTCTACCATTGGGACTTTTCACAAGTATAATTAATTATTGTAAAACAAATGTTCAGTAGCTACCCTGACTTCTAGTAAAATCATCCTGTTTTCATTAATTTTTGTTTTATAGGATGATTGTTTACAAGCAAAGAAAGAACACAGTGAAACTGGTAAAACCCAAAATTTATTTTCTATTTTGATCTCAACTCTATGCAGGCAGGATTACCTTCTCTAAGAATTTCAACTTATGATTAATCAGATTCCACATGACCATTTCCAGTGATGAGGATCTTAGCTCTTTTTGAAGCATAAATGTTTTGATGGGACAATAAAATTGTTAGAAAGATATCCTTGTATCTAGTTAAAACACCCTTTCTGAATCTTTTAATTGTTGATCTTGGTCTGTCCTAAAGGATCTTAAAAACGTGCAATCCTTCTGGAGTTGACAAATTTTCTTACCTACAGGGACAGATAAACTCATTTTCTCTCAGTTCTCTCTTACATAAAATGTTCAGTTACACTTGCCTTTTCAATTATATATTTTTAAATATCTCACTATTCTTCTCCCTAGGGATACTCAGATTTTTAGCACAGCACCCAAATTTCACACATTCACCAGAGAGTTATTATGCATCTACTATGGGTCAAGTTGTGTGCTAAGCACAAGGATTTACAATGAAATGTTTGTAGTTGGTGACCGAAGTATAAGATTCTTTAGAAACATTTTAATCCAGTTAGCAAAGACTTAATGGGGGAAGGAAACTTATGCTAAAACTTGAGAAGGAAGACTATTCAAGACCAAGGGCAAAGTAAGGGCAATGGCCCAGAAACTCCACAGAGCATTACAGACTCTAGGACCTGAAAGGTGTCCAGTATGATGTAGTACGGTGTGACACCAGGACAGGGTGGAGATTGGCAGGTGCCATGTTGGAGGGCAATGTGAGCATTTTTTAAAGAGTTGGGATTAGGAACCACAAAATTGTTTTAAGCAGGAGAGCCCATATTTTCAGATTTTCTTCTTAAAATGTCTCTGTGGTGGCAGATAAAGAATGGAAGGAAGGGAAAAAGTCCTTGTACATGGAAAATTAGTGAATTTGATTTATTGGATGAACAAAGGGGAAGTGATAAGGCTATAGAAGGGGAGGCTTTTCCTAACAAGGTGAAGGTCTTGTGGGGAGGGTAGGAGATGGTGGTGAATTCAGAATGGAACACATTACTCTAGATGTGGTGGGTAAGAAAGCTTTCATTCTACTTTCACATAAAATATTCATAACATTCTGAGAAGTAATACTTCAATAATGGAGCCACTGGTATTAAAACCCTCTCTAGTAGAGCCATTTTAGAGTAAGCACAGTGTACTTATTTTCAAAAAGATATGTTTACGTGGTGGAAATTATTGCATTGATAATGTTATTAACATATCTATTGTAGGCTCAATATATAACTACCTGAAAAATAATTACTGCTTTTAATCATTAAAAGAAATACAATTAAATGTATAAATCATTAGTCAATCAATTATGATTCACTGTTCACATCTACTGAATATGCCAAATTACTAACATGCTACCAGACAATTCAGGGCAAATGGTATAAATTATTCTACCTCCAGAATACTGGAGAATACTACCTGCTTACCGCTAAGAAATAGCTAATCCCAAATTGTATGATCTCATTCAAAGCCCAAGAAGGAACAAACTTTTATTCTTCTTTGATGAGTTTTATTTTATTTTTTTCATTTTTAATTTTAAGCAAAGTGAGTATCTGTGGCTGAACAAGTTACCTATGTGTGGTTGTTGGAAGTTTTGAAGATTTGTAAATCAGAAACAGCAAGTCATCTCAATCTGTAATAAGGACATTCATTATAGCCCATGTAAGCATACATGTTTCGTATCATCTCTATTATTTACACCATTATTTTCAGATATGAACTACTTCATTTTGTCATTTTCTTGTTCTTGATCTCAATCTCAGAAAAAAAATATTTCTAGCAGTGTGGTGTGGTATAATAAGATGTAACCTTTGGAGCCTAAAAGACCTAACCTTGAATGCCACTTACTAGTTTGAGTTCTGCCACTTTAGGGAAGTCTCCAATCCTCTATGAGCTTCAGTTTGCTCACATATAAAATATATTTAATGATATGGTTTTGGAGGTGAAGATAATGAATGAATTGTTTGACATTATAGCATCACAGTATTAGAACCAATGATAATAATAGTAAGTGAAATATTAATATTGTGAAAACTATTAAAACAAAGAATGTTCTCTTTCCTTTTCTCAACTGGAAATTCTACCAATCTAGTTTTATATTTGTTAATTATATTTGATGATTTTATGAATCAGGGAATGAAGTGTCCCAAAGATCATTGATTGAAATTTTAAACCAGCTACTTAAAAAAATCACTAAAAATAATTTTGAAACTAATTTCTATTATTATTGCCTATGATTTTACTAAATAAAAAAGACAACGAAGTCTGGAAGTGATGCTTTGATTAAAAGAGATCAAAGACTTAGACTGATCTTCACTAGAACACTAAAGACTCTTTAAAAAAACGTTGCCTTTTAATTTCTTTGTCAGAAGATAAGGATTAAATGAAATACTTTAAAAGTGGATTCAAGGTTAATCAGATAGACACAAATGGCCCAGAACATCAGTGGAGCAGGACTGAAAAAATGCAAGCCAGATATTTTAGTCAGTTTGCTTATAATTACTGGTGACACACATTGGTTCCCAGGAATGAAAGGTAAGTGCTGATGAACATGGTTACAATTATAAGCAAAATTACATGCACTAACTTTTGAAACATTTTCTTTAAAAGTTCTAGACACTTTTTCTGGCTTATCTGTTCTTTGTTTAACAATGGCCTTGAGTTTTAAGCAGTTTCCTCTTGTAAAGCAGATGTGCTGAAATGTGTGTGAAGCCATGAGCCCTCAGGAGTGAGACACAAAGAAATGGAAACCCCATCCTGTACATGAGTCATTATGGAAATATCTTAGGTGCTACAAAACGCAAGAAGCTTAATGTCTTGAGCAATGATTAAAAAGAAAACCATGGACATTGTAATGTCAAGAATACTTGAGTTTCCATTGTGTTGATTTTCAAAATGAGGATGTAGGAGTGGTATTTCTTTGTTTGATAGGTTATTACTTATATTCTTGCATTTTAGCTATAAATTTTTTCCCTGTACTTTATGAAGAGGCAGTGGGGGAATAATTTTAAAAAGCAAAAACAAAAACAAACTGCTTACTGGTCAGGAACTTTTAATATTAATATCTGTCAAGATCTAGCTATATAAAAGGGGCTAATCATTTTATGGCTTTCAGTTGCATTTTCTGAATCCATGACATAAAGAACTTTGATGAAATGACAGACATCCTTAGTTTTTTCCACCCTGTGATTAAATTTTAATAATTTTACAGTTACTGTTACCCACTCACATACTTCTATCTACACAGATATTTTAACAAGCTTTATAACTGATTGTGTATGAATTGATAACTGACATTCTTTGATGGAATATTATGGCTTATTGCTTTTAGAAAACATTAATAACAACACTAAAACTACTAATTTCATAGCTTTGGTTCTTTCTACATTAAAATGCCAATTAATGTTCAATTGAAATTTGGTTTAATTCTGAAGCTTTATAGAGATCTCTTTAATGTCCATTCCCAAATATGCCCTATATATATTGTCTTATCTGGAGTTCTGTGTTTTTTTTTTTAAATATGTCATATTGAGAAATATGGTGGTGATTTGAAAGAGAACTAGACAATGAGGGATCTTGTCCTGACTTCCACTAATCAAGTGATCCTGGTAAAGCCATTTTCCTCCAGGCCTGAGGACTATATAGTTTTATCTAGATCTATCAAAAAGTATAGGGCCTGAAAATGATAACTAGATTAGCATATGTAAAAATAAATCAATATCTTTGCATAAATCTATGAAGTATAATGTCAGCTAATTATTTGCAACTTGAACACAGTGTAGTCATAAAAAAAAGTTCCATTTAGTGTGAGATATGAGTGCATGATCTTGATGCAATGTGGGAGGGGCCCTCCAAATCACTGCCCTTGGTAAATGCACATGGGTCAAGACTGATCGACAATGCTTCCAGAGGATGCTCTCCATCTAGCATTTTATGGTTTTATTCATTACTTAAATCCTGCTCTGGTTGTAATTCATGATGGTTTGCAGTAAAAGAAAACGGAAATAGCTTTACTTTGAAGGTAGTAGACATGGTATAAGGGTTCTGGTACGAAGATGGATATGGGTTTATGTCTCAGATTACTACTTAGTCATCTAAGGATCCTGCAGAAGTGGCGTAATTTCCTTGAAACAGTTTCTTCATTTGGAAACTAGTACAGGGCTTTTCACCTTATGTGAATACCAAATGAGGATTAAATAAAATAATAATACAGTTATTGGCACATGGTAGTTATTCAGTGAAATGTTTCCTTTGCCCTTTCATTTTCAACATAAAAGTCAATTTAATTCACATTTTTATGCAGTCATGTGAAAGTTTGAAAGAGAAATATATTCCTAGTCATTTGTAGCTGAAATGTAGTGATATTACAGCTTCTATAAACCATAGGCATAATTTAGTCAGACTACACATCTAATTTTGTCTTTGCTTCTGATAACTAACTGTAAGAAGAGTTTGGGCTCTTGATTATATGGTCAGTTATTCTTATCCTTCTATTATCTTCTTGAAAGCAGTTAGACATCTGTTTAAGTTTTGTGTCATTTTTATAGGCTAGGCCCTAAAATAATAAGTTTGTGTGATTCATAGCCAAATTTCCAATTACAGAACTAAAGTTTTAATCTCACTTTCATCCATGATCCAAAAGGAATCTTTCCTTGTCATCACAAATACATGATAGCATATAGTTTACCCATCTTTAAAGAGGGTGAGCCATCTTTGAAGTCTTTGCCAAATTCTTGGGAGGCCAACAGGTTTTATTATAAGTTTCCACTAAAGGCAGACATTCCAAGTGAATCAACAGCACCTTTAGGGCAATTTAGTTATTCATAAATTTATTTAGTATAAATTTAACAATAAATTAATAAATTAATTAAGAAAAATATCCATTTCTGAGAACATATACATATGTATATGTATGTATATACATATATGTGTATGTTTGTATGTATGTTTATATGTATATATATATATACACACATCTTGGATAAATTTATATCTGAACTATTTAACCATTTTCCAGTCACCTTTCCATATTGTAAAAATCAGTATCATCAAAAGTGTTCCTCAGTTCATTCTACATTTTAAAAATACAGTTTAAAAAATTTTTTTAAGTTGTCTACAAAATTTATACTGATTTCTCTTTGCTCAGTTTTTGCTAATGCAGTTTTAGGCTTACTTATAAACAAAAATGAGTGCCTTTAGAAAGAAGTCAGGTAAGGTTTTTTCCAACCATGACATTCCTAGAATAAAGTTCAGTGCATTCAACGTGGTCATAAAGTTCTAAATAGCAGTTTTGTATGTTGTTCCTTTTTGCATTTGTACTTCAGAGAGCAAAACCCTGCCCTGGCACATTAGAATGTTATCATCTAAAGAAGATAGAATAGAATCAAGATCAATGTTCATTTGCTCATTCATGCAGTCAGTTAATAGGTAGCAAGTGCTGACAGCATATTATAAGCAGTAGTGAGAAAACAAGTCCCCACTCTTTTGGGGACTTTAAACTGCAGTGGGAACTAGTAAGAGAAGGAATTATTTATCAATATTATCTGTAACATGAAAGTTTTTGTGAGTTTGTGTTCTGTTTACAATAAACAAAATATATCAAAATGCATAAATTGTGCTGTTTAAAATACATCCATATACTTACAATGTATTTAATAGGCATTTGCTACAGATTATTATTTTCATAGAAACAATTATACTGCAAACAACATTAGTCTCGAGGAGGAGGTTTCTAGGGTGAATCAACAAAGGGAGAAAAAAAATCACACTTTTTTGTTTTGCATTGCAAAACAGTGTGCTATTTATTGATGAATGGTCATTATTCTAACAATATCAGTTAAAAGGACCTGGTTATAATTCAGGTTAAGTTCATTTATTGACACTTTATGTCCATTCAGAATAATCAATAATAACCATTTGTATTGATTTCCCTCACATTTTATCTTTGTGATCTTATCTTCTTAAATATTTAAAAGAAAAATAGTGGACAGGAATGTGAAAAAAATGACTTCATGTTATATATAGCTTTTGGTTATGATGATCTATCTAAACTAAACCAAAACAAAAATATTGAGAGTGTAATTACTGAGACCAGCTTCTGTGCTAGGTGTGTTGGGATAAAGCAGGTCTCATGGAGTGGATTAGAGAGCAGGCAAACTTGTTTAAGGAAACAACAAGGAAATCAGAACAGTTAGACTGAACAAGCAATATAAAGGAGTTTCAATAAGATAGAAGGTGACTTATTGTTTTAAAAAGGTGCCAGCAATAAATGCTGTCAGAGTTCACAGAGTGAGAAGTTGAAGATTCATTTTTCTTTCTTTCTTTTTTTTTTTTGAATTGGTTTTATGGAAGAGTTGGAATTTCATTCTAGGTATAGTTCGGAAAATCATGGAGATAGGACATGTAAAGTTCAGACAGTTCAGGTCAGAGTGCAGCAGATGGTTAACACAGATCAATGAGAACTTAGGTAGATGGGGACCACTGTGTGAAGAGGCCTGGATAGGTAACTCTGAGTTTGTCTTGCAAAGTAGAAATTATCGGCCTTGTATGAGCTAGAGCATGATGTGAAGGCTCAGCATGAATCATGAAGAATGAGGAATAGCATAAAGGTCAGTCAGGAGAGCAATGGAACAGTGTAGGGATGAGCAATAAGGATATAAACAAAGGTGGCAAAGCAATGGATCATAAAAAATAATTTGTGAAGCATTGAGCAAAATGAATTGCTTGACTGCTTGAATTGTTGATTACTTGAGCTGAGGAAGTTGAGAGAGAAAGGCCTGAATCAGAGCCTACACAGGTGAGAAGGGAAACCTAGACGAGGGAAAGGGAAATAATTTTGTGACAAAGTGAAGTTAGTCCTATGTATACATGTAACAGTTTTATATCCACTTTATATCACATTAAACCTTATAAAGCCCTTGCAGCACATACATCGCTGAGATATTATTGTATTTATGACTATATGCTGTGATAAAATGCTGTACAGAAAACTCAATTTAAAATACAAACCAAATGATAAAGAGTGATTCCTTTAAGAACTAAAATTGTATATCATCATAGATGAAGCCTGACATTTGTTGGAGAAGTGATCTCACAATAGTTTCTGAAGTTCCTTTTGTGGTAGCTGTTACCTGCTCATGTGGGCTCTCTAGCCTCATATGAAGTGTTTTCTCTCATCAGATATTTTTGGGATCCCTTGGGTGGAGTATCACATTTTTGTCATTTCCTATTATTTTCACTTCTCTATCAGGCACAACTGCTCCCACTTTGTGAGTTTTTGGTCACCCTCAGTGCTGAACCTCCAGATGACTCATGGTAAATGCTGTTTGGTCAAAAATGACTCTGATTGGTTCTAACACATCAGAAGAGTCCCAAAATAAATACTTACGGGCAAGTCTAATAGTATGGTGAAGGGTCTCACCCACTTTCTAATTATAGCCCTTTCACCCATTTTCAATGGGAAAATGAATTCAGAGCAGGTATGTAATGAACCTCATTGGCTCAACAAATCAGTGGCAATACAGAACTTGAGTTCAGATCCATCTGACTACAAACCTTGTGCTTTTACCCTGAATTGTTTTATGCTTTTATTAGTGCACTACAGTTATACATAAAAGTGAGGTTAACTTCTGAATTTTTATAAATTGCTCCAGTTTCATAAGACAAGATTGAAATAACTCCTAGGGATCAGATCCAGACATTTATCACATCAACAAAACATTAATTAGAAATACCTGAACTGAAGCCAAGCTTAATAACTAAGTTGGTAATATTCTCTTCAAGTTAGGCAGTGGCCTTTAGATTCATCTCTCAAATAGCAACTGAGGAACATCAGATTTATTAAAGAAATTAGATGCTTAAGAAATCAGTTCCTTGAAAATATGAGTATTTGAAACTGGTTTAAACAAGTTAGGTATTGGTTTGGTATTTAATATTGAAGCTTCATTGGAAACATAATTAGTTTTCATATTAGACCAGGAGATTTTAGACATTCTGAAGAAAGATTTAAAAGATTAAAATGTCCTGTGTGCATTTACAGTAGCATTATTTTGATTTTTGATTTGGCAAATTGTGTAAAACATAAATGTTGCTGTGTGATTTCTGATAGGAAAGATCTGAGGTAAATAGACTATACATTTTTATTCCTACATTATCATTGCATAGAATTAGAAGAAAGAAGAAGAATATCTTAAGGAAGTTATTAGACATGCACCTGAATTGTGGATTTGAAGGACAAGGTTTAAGGAAGACTATACAACCTGTCCATTCTCTCTTTCTCTCTCTGAGAGCCACAGGAGGATTGATCTTGTTGGGGGGGGGGGTGGTGAGAAGGGCAAGTCAATGTTTAGAAAAACCCTGGGTAGAACAAATAGTCCCCAGGCTGCTCTCTCTGAGCACTTCTCAGTGTGTAGTGTCTCCCACCTCTTGAATTCTTTCCTACTTTCTTTCCATAAGAGCTCTTAGTCCTTATCCTCTCTGGTACCTTATCCTCTCCCTCCCCACAGTCTTCCTTTCTTCTGCCTGAATATTCATTAGCATGAATAGAGTCAATTTCTTTCTAAGAGAGCTTGTTTTTTGACCATCTACAGCCTTCCTTTCTTTCTGGCGGTTTATGACTCAGCTCCTCAAAGGTTGGTCTGGCCTTGTTTTCAGATTCTCAGCAGTCACTCAAGCCACTTCAGCTTGGTTTTCACCAATCACTCTCTAAAGTCACTTTTTCCAAGTAAGTACATTTGTGCCTTCTCTGTGCCTGTCTGGATCTCTTACTGGCCTTTTGAAAATGCTGATGATTCCTTCCTTGATATTCTCTCCACCTTTGATTTTTGTGATTCCATGCTCTCCTTGTCCCCCACAGCCTGGTGACTTCTCAATATTGTTGGCTAGTGGCTTCTTCTCCCTCCTACGCTCCACAAGTGGTGCTTTCCCTGGATCCAAATGTTCAGTCCTTACACTGCTGCAGAGTTGGTGTGACAAATCCCATGTCTCTCATAATTTTCCACTCTACTTTGCATTCTTTTATTCTTTACAGATATAAATAATAATTATCTCCTATGTTAAATATGAAGAACTATGTTTTTGGCTTCATTAAGCTTAAGGTATTTTAAACCTGTTTTTCAGTTGAACTAACTAAATTTAGTGAGAATAGCCTAGGGGTGTATAATTATTGCAGGTCTTTAAATTGAAGTTTCTAAATCTTCCACTTCTCTTACATAACAAAATACTTTAATTTGCATTTGAATGGAAGGTACTTTTGTATACAATGTCACTTTTACTTCTCCCTCTGGTGCTATAAGGTAGGTAGACCATGAGTTCTTATAACTTCTGTTTTAAAGACAAGAAATCTATTATTAGAAACTTAAATGATTTCCTTTGTTAGGGGATACCAGAGCTGCTTCTTAAAGTCAAGTGTTTGGAAGCAAATTTACTTTTCTTTCTACTTACTATTCTGGGCCATGGAAATGTTGCTTTATAATTATCCATGAGTTATTTCATGAAGGTGTGCTTTGAATAGTGCAATGAATAGGTTTATAGGGTGAGATTGTTCTACATATGGTGGAGAACCAGTTAAAGCTTATTGACTGTATTCCATTTTAAAATAACTAGCTATTACAAAATCTACAGTTCTGAAACATTTTGCAGTAAGTTTTATAAATGGAAATTTATAATTTAAATTATTTTCATAATTTGTACAAGTTTTATGAAATATTTCTCTCACATGAACTTTAATTTTGCTCCAAAACTCATAGTTCCACACAGCATATTTTTAAATAAACTTTTAAAACTCAGCCTTTTGAGTACCTTTATATCATAAGCACAATAGAATTATAGATTTATTTTGACAATTTTCTGGCAGTGGAGTACATATTTTTGTTCTAATAAAATCAGTACAGACTCATAATTTTCTAATTAGTGAAAATCAAATGTCTGGAGGAAAGTACATCATAGAAGCCAGGATGGACCTGAGAAGGGAAACAGGTGAACTTAAAAAAATGATAACAGAAGCTTTTGTAATAATTTTAAAGTATTTATAATTCACATTAGGATAATCCAAGTGCATAATTATCATGCAGATATATGGGCTGAGGTTATAAGGACACTATTTTTACATAATATAAAGTATTACATTATCATAATCAAAGTCTCCACTATGAGAAAGGATGAGTTGGAATGTAAATGTATCTTTTGTAACTCAAGGAGAATACAGATGATTTTTCTTTCATATGTGGTAGGAAAGAGTCCACCATTGTTTGGGGAACCAGAGGGGAGGGACCCTTATGAGGTTTCTTCCAAGTATAAGAAACCTGTTAACCTGGCCACTATCACCAAAAATTGAATGAATATTTGGTGTTTTATAAAGATTTTAGAATCTTTAATGAGGAAAAGAAGATATTAGTCACTTCCATTTGCCCTTTTAAACTACTCCTGAAAATAAGAAATATCAGACTGGAGGGAACTAATAAGGTAAAAGGAAAATAGTTAAAGAACAGTTGGTAATCTCAAGGAGACAATTGCCCCTTCCCACTCAAGACAGGAAACAATCATTGTAAACAAATGAAGGATCACTTTAGATATCAGAGCTTCTCACCTGCACAACATAAGTGCTCAGTAATTACCTGTAAGTGAGGCAATCAGGAACAGCAAGAATTATATGGGCCACAGAATTAGAAGGCTAGACAGTTTCTAAAAGTGGTTTTCAATGAATAACTTCAAGGTAGATGTTGCTTTGAATCTTTTCTGAAATTGTATATTTTCTTAAGAAGTGTTGATCAGAATTAATATCCATTCTTAGCTAATTGATGCTATTATTTAGATTAAACAAATAATTTAACCATTTTTCCCCATCATCCCAGAGGTGGAACATGTATTAAAATTTAAATAAGGTATATCATATATAATTTAATTATATTATATAATTGTATTATATTTTCATAGTTAATAATATTTATAACAATTAATATTAACTAATATAATAAGATATAAACACCAGATTGTTTTCCAACCAGTTCATTTCCATCCATTTTCTTGTATGATTCACAGGTTTGAAAACTTAAGACTTAATGTATTAAAGGAATCTCCACATGTTTTAGGAGATAAATTAAGGATTTTTTTTTTTAACTGAGATGGCCTTTACACTCAAGTTAATTTACATTTTCAATTAAATTCAGGATTTATGGAGCACAGGCTAACCACTGTGCTAAGCTCTGGGGGTAAATCAGAGATAAAATCAACTCATAAGTCTGGGTAAAGACAATTTAGTAAAGCTGATATTGATTCAGGAGTCTCCCTCCTTAGTTCTTCGTAAAAAAAAAAAAATTAAAAATAGTAAAACCACCAAGAAAATAAAAAGATAAAAAACTAGCAGCACCAAAAGGAGTAGAAGACTAAAATTCCATGCTGCTTTTAAAAAGCAGAAGAAAAAAAAAGTGATTTGGTTCCAATTTACAGTGGCTACTTATTCTTACTCCATCCCTAGCCCCACAAGCAGTACAACATGATCCTTTGAAATGTATGTAAAATGTTGAATGTGAAAAGACTTCTACTAAGGGAAAACCAGTGCAAATACTGGGTGAGAAATTAAAACTGAAAACTACCTTAGAATCTCAAGATTTTAATAGAAGCTTGAAAACCATTAGAGATTTAATAAGTGTACTTTCTTATGAATAAAATGTATTGCTAATAGGTAGACTGAAACTCTAATGCAGGGAATTTGATATTGCATTGAAGAAATACCAGAACAAGATCTGTGGAGCAATCCTCCACCCCTCCCTAAGAGATAATCTTATTATGCAAAGTGCTATAAAAAATACTTAGTCCTCAATTATAACTGTCAAGAAAGTAAATATGTCAGATATAAAATGGGAATGGGATAAAAAAGAGTGATACATAGTTTCTCATATCAAAATGAAAAGAAATAGATGGGCACATTTGTAAACATATCACAGAGGAAATAAATTAAAACTACAAAGGAATTTGCTAAAGATAGATGAAGAAGTCAGTGTGCAAACATATTCAAGGTGTGGAAGAAAATTTACTCATCAATACTTAAAGATACAAAAATACTTTGGGGGGGGGGTCCAAGATGGTGGGCCAGAGGGAATCCCTCAGCATCAGAGTAGGTCTCCCAACTACTCACCCACACAGGACTACCAGAGGTACCCAATTGGGACCATCAGCATCAGCACCTACGCAGAACATTCGGCCACCCACTCAAGCAGAAATCCCAGACTCCGTTCCCACGCAGGACACTGGCAGCTACCCACATGCAGGATCTCTGGGCCACTCCCATGTGGATCCCCATCTACCTAGATGGGACTCCCCCAGTGGCTGCCATCTTGGGACTCTGCAGCAACAGATATAGCCCCCTACATACCATAGCCTGCCTGCACCTGGGAACTTCACAGAGGCTCTGAAGATAGCCACAGCCATATGCTGCCTCCATCTTGGGTCACCTTCATCACCATCATTAGTGAGGGCAACTACCAGTTTGGAACTCCTGCTGACCAGGTACTCAGTTTCTAACTCCTCCCTCTCCCCAGCAGCAGCTAGTCTGGCACAGTGACTGCCCAACAACAACAACAACAACAAAAAAACAGCTCTCAGTGGGGCAGGTGTGCAGCGTGCCCAAAGTGCCACACACAAGAGCCCTGGAGAGGAAGGTTCCTTATTAGGAAGTAGTAAGAGAGGGATGAGTGTGATATTCTTAAAGACAAACACAGAGACCAGGAATTGGGAGGTCTTCAGACGAGACAAGGAGATAAGACCAGGCCCTCACATCATACAAGCAGGCCCAGAAAGGGATCCTTGAGGTGTAGTCTCCCTTCAGGGACTGGCAGGTGCCATACCCCACTTCCAGGAGTCCTCCACCTAGGACTAACCCTCCCTCCCTGGTTATCTTCACCATTCTGAGGGCAGAGATACCAACTAACAACAGCAACCCCACCTATTGGATGAGTATGGAAGCAGTAAAGATACTGATCTTGAACCCAAACAATCCTCCTTTCTTCCTTTGAGAATTTTTTTCTTCTTCTCCCTCTCTAATCTCTCGCCCTCACATCCCCAACATATGTGAAACCAAGTACTTTGCATGGATTAGAATACTGAGGACTGGGATGACTGAATAGTATATTATAGTTGTGTTGTATTTTTTATCCAATTTTTACTATTTTAACATTTTTTATTTTTCTTAATATACATATGTGTTTGTTCTATATACTCCAATGTCTTCTCACTTACTTATCTACCCAAAATTACTTCCTCTCTATTCTTCTGCTACTAATCTTCTTCCTTAGATTTCTCTTTCACACTTCCTAGGATATAATAACTCTATATCCTCACCTCCTACTTCCACAGCACATCTTCCTATACCTCACCCCCAGTTCTTTGTCCACCACTAGAAAGTGTAAACCCTTATATAAACCTACTGATTATATTGTAGATAATAATTGAATTCACCATTTCTGTACATTGTGACCAAACTATAAATATCTTAATAGCAACTATTTGTTTTTTGGGTTGTATGTTGTTTATATTGGGATCTGTTAACATTGTTCTTCCCCTCAAAGGAGAGGTATTGGAACCCTACAGGGGCACTATAGGCCTATAGGGTAAAAACGGTAACACCTCAGATCCACAGTGCTAGAAGGGAAGACACACAAGCAACATGAAAAGACAAGGGAAGAAAGTGCCCCAAACAAATCAAGATACCACATTATTAGAATCCATGGCCAGCAAAGCAGATGAAATTACAGAGAAGGAGTATGTACATAATTAAAATTTTCTGGAATTAAAGGATAATATAAGGGAGCAAATACAGACAGCAAAAGATCATTTTGACAAAGAGCTACATAAACAAATACAGGAAGCAATAGGGAGATAGAGGTTCTAAAGAAAAACCAAACAGAAATCCTTTAAATGAAAGCAACAATAAACCAAATTAAAAGTTCAATTGAAAGCATCACTAACAGATAAGACCACTTGGAAGACAGGACATAAAAAAAAATGAAGACAAAATATATAATCTTGAAAAGAATGTAGACTACACAGTAAAAATGGTAAGAAACCATGAGCAGAACATTCAAAAAATATGGGATACCATAGAAAGATGAAATTTAAGAGTTATTGGGACAGAGGGAGGCACAGACTTTCAAACCAAATGAATGAATAACCTATCCAATGAAATAATATCACAAATTTTTCCAAACATGAAGAATTAATTGGAAAACCAAATTCAAGAGGCTTACAGGATGCCAAATGTACAAAATCACAACAGATTCACACCAAGGCACATTATAATGAAAATGCTTAGCATACAGAAAAAGGAGAGAATATTAAAAGCCACGAGAGATAGGAATCAGATTACATATATGGGGAAATCAACTAGGTTATATGCAGATTTTTCAACCCAGACTCTGAAAGCTAGAAGATCCTGGACCAATATATATCAAGCTCTGAAAGAAAATGGATGCCAACCAAGAGTCTTTTATATAGAAAATTTAAGCTTTAGATTTGATGATGAAATAAAAACCTTCCATGATAAACAAAAGTTAGAAAAATTTACAGCTAAAAAACCTGCATAACAGAACATCGTTGGCAAAGTATTCCATAAAGAGGAAATGAAAAACAACAATGAAAATCAGAAGACGGAGGTATTACACTAAAGGAAAAACTAACCAAAGAAGAAAGCAAGTCAAGTTAAATAACAAAAATGGCTGGGAATACTAATCATGTCTCTCAATAATAACCCTGAATGTTAATGGCCTAAACTCACCAATCAAAAGACATAGGGTAGCTGATTGGATTAAAAAAGAAAAGACCCAACACTATGCTGCCTCTAAGAGACTCATCTCATAGAAAAAGACCTCAAAAGACTAAAGGTGAAAGTTTCGGAAAAATCATACCACTCACATGGACTGCAGAAGCAACCAGCCGTTTCCTTCCTTGTATCAAATAGACTTTACACTAAAGTTAATCAAAAGGGATAAAAGGAATAATTTCATACTGCTCCAGGGAACATACACCAACAAGACATAACAATTATAAATACATATTCCCCCAACAATGAAGCATCTATGTTCATCAAATAAACTCTTCTGAAGTTCAAGAGTCAATTTGACCCAACACAATAATTCTAGGTGACTTTAACACACCTTTTTCACCACTGTATAGTTCCTTCAAACAAAAGCTGAACAAAGAAACTACAGAACTCAATACTACAATCAATAACTTATACTTAACTGACATATTTAGAATATTTTATCCTTCAATGAGAAAATGCACTTTTTTCTTAGCAGCACATGGATCCTTGTCTAAAATAGGCCATATATTATACCACAAAGCAACTCTTGTCAAATACAGAAAGGTAGAGATACTACCCTGCATTCTATCAGATCATAATGAAATGAAATTAGAAATGAATAATAAAACAAGAAATAAAAGCTACTCTAACACCTGGAGACTAAATCATAGGCTATTGAATGAACAATGGGTTGCAAAAGACATCAAGGAAGGGATTAAATAATTCTTAGAGGTAAATGAGAACACTGACACAACATATTGAAATCTCTGGGACACTATGAAGTTAGTACTAAGAGGAAAGTTCAATGCATGGAGTTTATTCCTTAAAAGAAGAAAACGTCAACAAATAAATGACATAAATTACATCTCAAAGCCCTAGAAAAGGAAAAACAAATCAACACCAAAAGCAGTAGAAGACAGGAAACAATTAAAATCAGAGCTGAAATAAATGAAATTGAAACAAAAGAAACAACTGAAAAAATTGACAAAACAAAAAATTAGTTCTAAACTGTGGAACCAACCTAGATGACTTTCAGTAGATGAATGGATAAAGAAAATATGGCATATATACACAATGGAATATTACTCAGCAATAAAAGAGAATAACATCATGGCATCTGCAGGTAAATGGATGGAGTTGGAGAATATAATGCTGAGTGAAGTTAGCCAATCCCCAAAAAACAAATGCTGAGTGTTTTCTCTGATATAAGGAGGATGATTCATACTCGGGTTGGGAGGGGGAACATGGGAGGATTAGATGAACTCTAGATAGAGCAAAGGAGTGGGATGGGAAGGGAAGTAGCATGGAGGTAAAAAAAGATGGTGGAATGAGATGGACATCATTACCCTAAGTACATGTATGAAGACAATAGTTGTGTGAATGTACTTTATATACAACCAGAGATCTGAAAAATTGTGTTCTATATGTGTAATATAAATTATAATGCATTCTAGTGTCATATGTAACAAATTAGAATAAAACAATAAAAAATACTTAGAAACACAATGAATATCATGATCCCATAGGTACAATTTGAGATGATAAAAATAGAAGATAAAATAAAAGAGAGACAATAAATCAAAATGATATCACTGTAGAACCCATGAATAAATTACAAAACAAACTTGAAACATAAAAGGCAATCTGAAAGTGGAATTACAAACATGGTTCAAAAGCTTAAAATAATTAGGGCTAATATAAAGGGTTAAGACAAACAGGAAAAAAGAAGATAAAGATGTAAGAAATGATTGATCTCACTATTCCCAACAAAATAAATAAAATGAAAACTTAATTTATAGTAACAAAATTTTAATTTAAATCATACAAATTTTAAAATAGTAGGAGACAGGACTGAAAATGGGAAGGACATCTGATGATCCAATAAAAACTTGCATAGTGTGACTAAGGCACCATTTGAGTCTTAAATTATTAAAATTCAATAATAAATAATTCTTCAGATATATAAGCATAAAAAGCAAGTTTTTCCTTCTTGCAGTAGATACTAAAGTAGATAGTAGAAGCAATATCTACATGGGTCTAATGGAAAGTGTAACCCAACAGATTTATAATAGCCAAATTATTTTTGTACATCAAAGTATAGATATTCTCAAATGTGCAGGAATTCAGAAAAGTGTTTATTTGAGGCTTTCTAAAAAATAATAAAATCCAGATAAATTAAACAAACAAACAGAAAAAGACTTTGGATGAAGAAACTATGATCCAAGATTGTTTATCGGCACCTATCCATTCATAGAATTAAGACCAGACAACTAATTTGTGTAAGAGAATGTCAATTACAAATCCCAGAATATGAGAATTAAAACCAAAGGAGGAAAAATCATGGGTTAGAGAAGAAGAGGTTTTATAATCCAGTCAATAATAACTATAAAATATTAGTAAAACAATGCTATTAATTTTTATTTTAAAGTTAGGGTGATTTTTCAAAAAGCTGTTACCTTTTGATACAGAAATATATGTTTGAATTTCACAAGCATCTAAAATTTTACATTAGTACCTTTTTCTCCTATTAAGTTGTAGAAATATTAGAATATTTTTAAAGCTAAATTTTAAATTAAAATTAATATTAAAAATAATGTGGGTTGGGGAGGTGACTTGGTGATAGAGCACTTGCCAAGAATGAGCAAGGCCCTAGGTTTGATCCTAGTAGTAATGATGACAACAATAATATTAATAATAGTAATAAATATCCTATTCTATTCTTCTATAAATACTTACATAAAGAGAACTATCTGGGCACAGTTTCAACTGATTATGCTGATTTTATTTAGGTGAAAATATATCTGGGTTGTCTTCATAGTCACTGTCTTTTTGCTCGAATTCTAACAAGTGAGCATTATTTTTATGTGAAGAGAAAAGTTATTACATTCATTAAGTTGTTTAACATTCAGATAAAAATATTTAGAGGCAAAACTATAAAATAGAATATTTACCTAGCTCAGTTATGGCCTAGAAGATTCATATTTATGGCTTTAACTACTTCTTTAAGAATTTTGTTAAGAATTCAGCAACATATTAATAGAGAAATCAAAAAGCTTCCTGGCCTCACTTAGTTATAATTGGTATTATAATTGGCTCATTCCGTATTTTTTATCAAATAATCATATTTTAATTTCATTGCAATGTGAACACTGATAAAGTTCTTTGACCACATGTTTAATCCTCCTGTGACCAAGATCCAGTGACATTTGTCTTAGAAACTTCACACTTTATTAAATGACCATGAGTAATTCTATTATTTAAGTAAATATTCCTAGGAAGTTTCATTTTTAAAAAATGATATTGACTTAGGAAACTTGTATGATTAAAAAAATAATTGGGCTATATAACTATGTCTTGGATTTTCCACATTCCACATGAAGGACCAGTCTTAAACTCTGGAGGTTGCCAGTGAGAGTTAAAAATTTCCTGTAAGTTAGGGAAGACCTTTGGATGTCAGTTTAAAGTTCTTTGTTTTGCATTGATAGAAGGCACATTTTTCTTACTTACCACATTTAAATTTGTGGTTACAGTGATGCAATATACGCATAGGTCATAAGCCTGTGAAAACTGGACTCCTGAAATGTTCATCATTCAGCCAAAATTCAAAGCAGCCATCCCTTTCAGATGGGCTAGTTCAACCTGGTGAGGAGAATAATACATTGGTTTAATCAGAGTTGAACACCAACTATTGCATTTTTTTTCTAGATAGTCTCTGATCAACTTCTTCACTTCTTTCAAGCCCTTGCTCTAATGTCAATCTCTCAATGAGATCTTTCCTCATTATCTTATTTAAATTTGCAAACCTATTACCCTGCTATGCTGGTTCTTTTTTTCCCCAATACTTTTTACCATGTAGCATGCCACTAATAAATTAACCTTTCTATTGTGTTTACTGTTATTTTATATCTCAATTGCTATGAGGGAGGAGAGAGGAACCAACCAGTGACTATACAAAGATATTTTTTTCAGTTTTGTTTTCCTAATGTGGTACAATGGCTTAGAACAGTTTCTGGCACACAGTGGGCCCCAGTGGGCTCCACCAAATGCCTAACTTTTAACAAATTCATTACCATTATGTTCAGTGTCTCAACTCTACTGGAAGGCAGTAGTCAGAAGCTAGACTGCCAGAGATTAGGTTCTGGATCTACTGCATATTAACTGCTTTAGTCGGGCTACATAAATAAAGTATGTGCTTCAATTCTGTCACCTGTGAATGTTTGTAATGATATTACCTATGGTGAGGTCTAGAGTGGCATGGCAGCATGAATAATAATCAACATAATAGGTGCTCAGTAAATATTCATGCTCATTCCTTAAGTTGTCAATGTATTTTTCAAGTCTCTTATTTTAAAACCAAAACTTACTCTGCATTTTCTAGGCATTATTTCATCTTCTGTCCTTCAGAGACAACTTTTTGAGAATTATTGGTGAACTTCTCAACTCCCATTTCTTCTTGGCTTGATGCAGTCTGACTTTGTCTTCAGTGTCATTCCTCTCCAACTGCTTTTTAAAAAGTTACCAATTATCCATCAAATAATTGCCAAATGCAGTGGTCATTTTTAAGTCCTGGATCTTGCTGGTATATTTAACACTTTTAGCTATACAGTCTTCTTGTGATTCTTTCCTTCCTTAATTTTTGTCACACTCTCCTTGCCTTGATAGATTCTCTTGCTCTGTTCCTAATTTTCCAATCATATAAATAGTGATCTTTCCAGGCCTTAGAATTCTGTTCTTACTTTCTTTATTTTACATACTCTCACAGTCTAAAACTGCCAGTCATATACTAATGACTTGTAAATTGGTGTCTTGAATTGAATATATTGCCTGATTTTTAGATGTCTGTGCTTAAAAATTACCTGGACATTTTTGGGGTATCTCAGAGGTGTATCAAACTTAGCATTATCAAGAGTGAATTTATCATCTCTTTTCACTTCCTCAGACCCTCTCCTAGTCATGTATTATTTAAAACCAAACCAATCCCCAATTACTACCAATTTTATCTCTTAAATATTTCTCAAATATAGCTCACGTCTCCATTGTTAGGCCTTCTCATGTCTGTTATTTTATAATAACCATATCTGTCTCATTGTGTGAACTTGGTTCTTCACCCTCCTTTTCAACAGATTCCTAAAATATATACTTGTTTCTACTTAAACCTCTTAAACATTCCACCTAAAAGTGCAGACAAAGGTCCATGTACATTTGTATGATATTGAAGGCTCATGACAAATTCACTCTCAAATCTGTTCAAAATCATTCTGAACTACCAGGTCACAGCACTCTATTTTAATAATGTGTCCTGCTATACATGCTATTCTCTTTTCTTGCAATGCTCTTCCCTAACTCCTTTGTCAAGATTCATATTTAGAATTAGGAAGGCTTTTAGAACTGATGCTAATGTGTGCTTTCTTTGGGAGTGCTTTGGCCCCAGGAACACACCATAATACACTTCATTAACTTATTCATTCAAAGAAACATTTTTGAGTGCCCACTAGGTCTAGGAAAATGTACTACTTTGGAAAGAGGCAAAATCTCTTCCACTTAAAGCATGCTCTTTAGGAAGAGAAGAGAGACATTAATAAGTCATACATAAATGATTAGCATGTGATAACCATGATAAATGCTATATAGAATTAAAAGTTGTCATCAGGGCCTATAACATGACAAAGGTAGCCAAGTCTAGAAGGTCAAAGAGTGCTTCTTCATGAAGTTGATATTTGAATTATAAAATGAGGGAGACATATATTGTATCAATTTTTTGAAGTAGAACATGTGTGAAAGCCCTGAGGTGGGAAGAGAATGATGCTTTTAAGACACAGAAGGTGGCCACTGAGCATGGAGAGTAGAGAAAAGCATTCAGCATATTATATTGAAATTGTTTCCGTATAGATAGATTATGAACTTTTGAGAGCAGAGCTAGTGTGATTGATTACTAATGTATTGTAATTACGATTCAATTATTACAATTACAATTCCATTGTAAAACTGAATCGTAAGCAACAGAAATCAAATCTGGCCAATTTAAACAAGTGGTTCAAATTGGAAACATATAAGAAAATCGTAGACTTTGAAGTAGATTTTGTGATCAAAAGGTAAATTGCAGTCTTTCCAATCATATACCCCCCAAAATAGTATAATTTCTCAAAAGTTATCAAGCTTCTGTTGGAAAAGAAAATGAAATGCCAGGCCATCAAAATCAAGGAATGTGAACATCACGGTTGTTGTTACACATCAGGAATATAATGAAAGTTAGTTGGGTTAAACTGTAGTCCTCAGACATCTTTAAAGTACTAATTCTTTTTTTAAAAAAATATTTTTAGTTGTAGTTGGACACAATACCTTATTTTATTTATTCATTTTTTTTTTTTTTAATGTGGTGATGAGGATCCAACCCAGTGCCCTGCACATGTCAGGCAAGTGCTCTACCGTGGAGCCCTAGCCCTAGCCCCAGCCCATGATGTACTAATTCTTACACTATCTTGTGATTTATTTATTTTAGAGGGAGGGTGTTTCTGGCTTTTCTTGAGAGAAAGGACTGTATCTGATTTTGCTTTGTATTCTCAGTACCTACCCCAATGCTTGATACCTAGTTTTTGGCCAATACATATTACATGAGGTAACGAGAAGTGACTATGTGCCCATGTCCACATCTGGTAAACAGCTCAGTAACCTGGATGTCCACCTGCTCTTCATTTTTCCAGCATTCTGCTTCCTCCCATCCTCAGCAATGAGCAGGGTGCCAATTTGCAAAGTTTATGGCATGAATGGATCAATGAGTGATGACATGGTTGTTATTATACAAAGTTGGATTTTAAGTTCAAAGGCCTAAGTAAAATACATTTCCACAATATTTCATCAGCTCCTAATAAGTATTAAACTTGTTCTTAGTTTTCAAAGAGTAAGCTTCTAACTAGTCAAATAAATGACTAAAATAATTGCCTCTAGGGATTATTCATATTTTTATGTATTTTTTTCTGCATAGATATTGCCTCTTGGCATTTTGCTGACAATTATAGGTAACTAAAGCAGAGAAAAACCTTAATTTGTTTTTGACTAATCCTGAATGATGTGACTATAGAGAACCATGCCATATTCACTTATTTTATTGTTCTTTTAGGCACTGTTTTGGTGTATTGTTTGCTTAATCACACACAAGAATTGTGACTAAGAGGTGCATGGAAAAACAAACTCCAAAACAAGACCTTTCAAGAAACAGAGTTAGAAGAGGGAGCTACAAATTCAATTTAAATCGGCTTTGGAATTTTTTGGTAGTATTAGAACTCCTTCCTTCTTTTATCATCTGTAACTCTCTCTAGTCAGTTTCTTCTTACTGAGTACTAAGCTAATCTGCTCAGATGAGTTTCAGTTCCTGATTTTACCATTCACTGTTTTATTTGCCTCTTTGATGCCAATAAATTGAGGCTAACAGTGACTAGGCAATAGTGTTAGGCAATAGTTTAAAAGATTAAATAGAATAATCTGTGTTAAAATTCTTAGAATAGTCCTGATATAAAACAAGTACCTATTAAGTAGTAGTTGTGGATTATTGCTATTATTATCTCCTCATTTCCATATGCATACTTAAAGTCCATAAACATTTTGTACATGAACTTACTACACATTTTTATTTTGTCCTTCTCTTATATCAGCATGTTTTAATAGAAATAAAGCATTTAGTTTTCAGAAACAACACAAAGATGAAAGAAGTATCAACACAAGAATTTCAAAGAGCTAGGGGTTTGTGAGAATTATATTAGAGAAGTTAAATACCAGAACAAATTGAGGCTTGAAAATAAAATACCATCAAACAGCCAGGCAAGGTAGTGCATGCCTGTAATCCCAGTGGCTCAGGAGGTTGAGGCAGGAGGATTGAGAGTTCAAAGTCAACCTCAGAAAAAGTGAGGTGCTAAGCAACTCAGTGAGACACTGTCTCTAATAAAATACAAAATATGTGCTGGGAATGTGGCTCAGTGGTTGAGTGCCTCTGAGTTCAACCTCTGGCACCCACCCCCCCCCAAAAAAAATACCACAAAACATACACATATTTTAAATCTATTAGAAGCAAGAAGAAGAATATACCCAGTTGCTTTTGATGCTATAATCTTAGCTTAAAAACAAACAAAACCCCCGTAAAGACAGGGGACTTCAATTTATAAATTTCTTTCATTATTTTTTCTAAAGATTTTTTTTCCTCCAGGTGAGTATGTACTATGACATTATTAAGAAACTTGAAGCTCAGTTCAGTAATAAAATAAGAGAGCTTTTTCCTGCTGTAGGTTCAGGTTTCCAGACTCAGAAAAAATATGTCACAAAAGAATAAAAGAACAGCAATTATGATCAAAAAGCTTTTGATGTCAGTATTTAAATATACAAGTAAAAAGTGAGCTGCAAGAAGGATATAAGTAATCCTGATGTTTATGGCCAAGAAAACATTGAGTTTAGAAATTGTCAACTGCTCCTGACATGGTGGATCATGCCTGTCATCTTAGCAGCTCAGGAGGCTGAGGCAGGAGGATTGTGAGTTCAAAACCAGCCTCAGCAATTTAGCAAAGCCCTAAAGCAACTTAGTGAGACCCTGTTTCTTAATAAAATATTAAAAAGGACTAGGGATGTGGTTCAGTAGTTAAGAGCCCCTGAGTTTGTTTTAGTCAGTTTTTTCACTGCTGTGTCTAAAAGAACTCAACCAGATCAACTGAAGAGGAGGAAAGGTTTGTTTAGGACTCACAGTTTTAGAAGTCTTAGTTCATGGAAAGCTGGCTCCATGCCTTGAAGCAGCTCACCTGGTGATCAGGACGAAGAGCAGAGAGACTGCACTCTCCAGATACAAAATTTACACCCTAAAGCCACGCCCACAATTCCCACCTCCTCCAGCTCCCCCCTACCACTTCAGTTGCCACTCCGTTAATCCCTATAAGGGGATTAATTCACTGATCGGGTTAAGACTCTCACAACCCAGTCATTTATCCTGCAAACCTTCTTGCATTGTCTCACACATGAGCTTTTAGGGAACACCTCACAACCAAACCATAACAGGGTTCTGTTATAATGACCTTATCATTATCAAGGTCAGTTTTGAAGCAAAATTTATTACATATATCTGTGATCTAAAATGTTGATTCCAAGACATGAGTAGGTTCATTAAAAACTAATCATTTTCTCACAACTTTGTTTCTATTCTTTTATTAGAGTATTAATTAATTGATCAAGATACTGCTAAAACCATATGCATATCAGTAAAGTATTTGGCAAATATTACCTGATATCTATATATTTGAATTAGAAAATAATCTTGAATTATAACACATTCAAGCAATTCACGAGTCTTTGTTTTTCTTTTCCATAGAAGGGATTGAACCCAGGAGTGTTCTATCATTGAGCTAAAAACTCCTAGCCCTTTTAATTTTTTTATTTTGAGATAGGGTCTCTCTAAGTTGTCCAGGCTAGACTTGACCTTTCCATTCTCCTGCCTTAGCTTCCCAAAGTATTGGTATTACAGGCAGGTGCCACCATGCCATCTCAATTCATAAGTTTTGAATTAGCCATTCCTAAGGACCAGTGGATAAAAATGGATCTGTATTAAGTGATCTTAGTGGCTTGCTCTTCTGTCTTGGTATTTGCCTCTTCCCTAGATTTTTAAAATATTTTATATGAATAGCTCCAAGTGAAATTCTGTTAATTTCATGAAGCTGGAAAGATGTGTAAAGGCATTGAGTGGCAGAATCAGTTATCCCAAAAAGCTGTTTAAACACTTCAAGATTAAATATACCAGAGGAAAAATGTAAGATGTTATATTTAAAAATATATGGTTGAATTGCACAAAAAAGGGAGCAAAGGAATTTGGGTGAATCAGATCCATGGATTTAGATAAGCAATAGGTTGTGTGAGCCTAATGTGTTTGGCATCTGATATAGTTATGACAATGAACTGTCATCTGGAATGTGGTTCTTGGTTCTAAGAATCAGCTTTGAAAGGTTGTCAAGTGACAGCCCTAACAAGATGTGTGAAAAAGCTCCAAGAAGCAGATTTTATCACTAAACAGAAAATAATTTTCTAATGGTTACATTTCAGAGGGGTACTGGGGATTGAACCCAGGGGTACTTTACCACTGAGCTACATTCCCAGTCCCTCCCCCGGCCTTTTTAAATTTTTATTTTTTAAATTTTTTTTAAACAGAGTCTCACCAAGTTGCTAGGGTGTTGCTAAGTGCTGAGTCTGGCCTCAAACTATGATCCTCCAGCCTTAGCCTCACTTGCTGGGATTACAGATACGTACGTGCCATTGTGCCTGGCTGCAGTGGTTAAGATTTGACAATATATTGTCTACAAAGTCACTTCCCTTTTTTGCAACTATTTAAACTTATATTGAAGATCTGTTTGTTAAGACACACAAAAAGATTCTTGTTTTGAGCAGTAATGCAGAGTAAATTTTTTTAAAGTTCTTCTACACAATTCCAAGTTCATATATTCTTTGTTTATAATATTGAAAAACTTACTTCTCTAACTAAACAAGTATTAATATCCTCTGTGTTATTCCTATTAAGAAGAATCAGTGTTTACACTAGGAGTAGAAATAAGAATTAGTTACTGGCCTGCCTCAAATTCCTTTCTTGGCATCTTAGATGATTTCACTGTCATTTTGATTGAAAGAGTTCTTGAGGTGATCTGCAAAAGATGTTTCTCAGACAAGCTCGCTGTCAGACTTCTCATGTTGTCTATTTTAACTCTTCCAATCTTAGAGGAGTTTTTGTTCTATTTTGAAATATTTATAGCACATATCCAGTATTTAAATTGAGATAAAGTGACACAGTAAAGATTTAGAAAAAGTAATAGTTACATGTTATCTAATGTTCTCTAAAATTTCTAAAATTCGAATGTCAACCATCATTGTTAGATAGAACTTTCTACAAAGCTTTTCTTTTATTAAAAATCATCCCAAACATAGCCATTGGGTATATAAATTGTATGAGTCTGAGAAAATGTAATAGATGAAGTTTTAAAGAAGAGAAGAAAAAAGTCATCATAAATAAACCACACTGGTCATCTAACATATTGTCTTTCTTATATTCTTATGGCTGCCTTTCTTCCTGTCAGGCAATAAATTGTCTTAGTATTTGATCTCTCCTCCAGACTGATAACAACTGGCTGGATTTCTTATGTCTTGGGCAGTTTCTTAGTGCTTGTATGATGTATTTGTCTGTATCCCTTTGATATAATGTGTGGTTATTGCATGTGTGACTATATCCTATTTTTCTCATTACTGTGTGAACTTCTAATAGTTGGAGTTAGTGACACTTTTCCATTTTCTATACGTGAGACCTTCCTCCTCTTACCTGTCAGCATACACTGTATTTAGCACCACATTTCACTCATGTTCAGCTGTGATGATTTTACTATGTACCTGTATTCACTGAAAAGGATTTGCTGAACTAGAATAAAAGGTATGACTCCTTTTCCTGAAAATGTGATGAAATGTCAGTGAAAAGTCATGAGTGAATATGTTTTGATATTTGTTCCATTAAATTTTAGCATACGCTGTTCCATGTCACAAATCAAATGTGACATATTAGTGACTTGGTTTGGATTCTCTAGGATACACAGCCTGAGAAAGGATAGAAGTTTATCTAGGATATAATTGTAGAAAACAAGTATTGAGTAAGTCAGTGAAGAAAGAAAGGATTTTTTATCAAGGCCACGGCTGTGGAATGATGGTTTAATTATGTCTAGACATCAGAGAAACACAGAATGGCTTGCTAGATCTGCCCACCTGAAGAACAAGAGGCTGAAGGCCTCATCTACTGGCGTCAGTCCTCCACTAGTTGAAAATTGTCCTTAGGAGCATTAACTCCACCTGTGGTTGGTTCTCCTAGAGCCAGAGAATGCCCTAGAAAGAGCAGGTGGCATGAAAATGAGGTTGGCTGCAGAGAAAAAGAGCAGTAGTCTTCTGCTACAGTAACACAATTATAATGTCCTGTGCTTTGATCTGGAATGTTGTGGTCAGTTCTCACCAATTACTAAGAGAGAACAATATCAAATGTTCAAACTATCGGGATACATGATATGGAAACCAAGTCACATGAAAAAGGTACTGAGGAAGCTGAAGCTATTAGCTTAGGAGAGGGAGGGAGAATAGACAGGTTCAGTCAGCTGCAGGTGAATCAGAGCTTTCCTGGGACTGCTTTCTGCAGTTGAGTGAAATCCGGGTAGGCTGACTGGATGTGATGTAGGGTCTTGGAAGTTCTGGGTACAACACATACTTTTAAAACTTAAACAAGAATATTCATTTAAAAATTTTCTCCTCAATTTTAAAAGTATGTTTGTTAACTCCAAACAATGAACCACCAGAGAAGGAGAGAAGAGAATGTTAAAAGATAATGGCCAAATATTAGAGAAGCAAAAGAATGTACAACTCAGCAATTTTTCCCTTCGGTATTTGTAGAGTTATATTTAGATGAATGCAAAATGCATTTGGTCAACCACTTTATAGTCAGATTCAAGTGTGTGGAAGTAAATTTGAGCCATCTGTTCCCAAATTATTTTCTTAAACCGCTAACATTTTACTTTATAAGAACTGATTTCCAAGGAGTCTTATGATACCTCTAAACTCCTCTGCCAAACTTACTCCAAATATCTGAAATATGGCTATGATGTACTGAACTTCCTCAAATATATTGCTTTTCAGAAATTAAACAAGAAAATAAGCAAAAGAATATCTGTTACAGTGCCATTCATGTTGTAATTGAACATAGAAAATGGAGAAAGATCTACATAGTAACTATTCTTGAATAGATTCCCAGATGAGCTAAATTATGAGCTAAATAATCTATCTAAAGAGCAAACTATGTGTAAGCAGTTTACATATGTGCCACTTGTTTAAACATAGAGTGATTGACCCAGGATGAATTCATGCCTACTCTGAAGAGTGACTTGAGTCACATAGGTTCACATTAAGTTCCCCACTTATCCCTGGACTACCCCCTGTCTACTCCCAGGGCTGTCTTCTGCAGACTATTGCTTTTGTTGCTCCTGACCAGGATTGCTAGCAAGGCTGCTTCTCCTAGCCCCTAATGTGCAGCTGCACTTTCATGCCTGGGAGTGACTATATCTGGACTTTGCCCACTTGGATAATTAATAATTAGCTCAAAATCAACAATTCCATGAGTACTCAAAATCTGAACCAAACACTAGATATGATCTATGTCTTTGGTCACAGGTTCCCCCACCCCTGCCCATATCAAGGCAGTGTCCAGGTCCTTTCCTTTCTTTCTTCTTACACATCCCTCTAACTTGGTTCAAACCATCATCATCCGTCATATAAATGCAATCCCTTCCTAATGGACCCATCTAAGTCTAGGATGGGTTTTTCCAATCCATCCTCCTCATCACTGCCAGGATGGTCCTTCTGAGAGAAATCTGATCATGCTTCTTACTGCTTAAAACCCTTCAGTGGTTTCCCATCACTTTAGAATAAAGCCCACATTTCTGAATATAGTTTCAAAGCCCTAAATTACCCAGTTTTTAAAAAAGTCTTTAATTTTTTCTTTCTAAATTCACCCCCCTTGGCATTCTATAGTCCAAATATTTGAGTTTATTCCAATTGCTAAAATATTGTCAAATTTCTCACATTCCAGAGACATTCCCACAAGCTATTTCTTCTGATTAAAATCTCTTTTCTTCCCTGTATTATCCCATGTAACTTTCTTGTCCATCAACCACCACACTGCACCCATCTTTTCTAGTTGCCTCCGCAGCAATTTCATAGATTTCTCTTCCCCAAGAAATCTGTCCCTCCCTGCCAAGGATTTTAGATGCCCTTGACATGGATGCTTCTTCCACATTCTGTGCTTCCTCTGTTACACCCCAACAGTCATACTGTAGGTGCTTGCTTTCTTAGCTATCTGTCTCTTTATATACAGTTCAAACTTCTAGGAGAATTGGACTCTAGTTTATAGTGCCCAGCATGTAGTAGGTGTGCAATAAACTATTGTTAAAATAGTGGGCAAAGTTTCAATACATGATAACAACCTTACATACAAAATTAGACTATCACAGGTATTAACTTAAAAATGGCATTTATAGGTTTCACCATTCATAAGGAAACATGTTTTAGTTTTAAGACTTATACAGATAAAAGGCTATTTTCCTTCTCTCTCTCTCTACACATACACACACAACATTATGTATCATAATAAATATATTTTATATATCACATTACATGTAATATCACATTATATATAATGTAATATTTATATATATCAAAATCCTCTCTGATTTCTATCTGAATTTAGTGCCACACATATTGAACTGATATCTTATTACAGCACTTTGTCCTCTAATAGTTCTTCCATGTAACTGCTATACATAATCATTATTTTTTAGAACACACAGTGCAATCTTCAAGAAAATTACATTGGAGACAAGAAAATTGAGAACCTGATTAATGGTTAAGATTTTTAGGATAGATAAAAATACCAAAAGTTGGAATCTAAACCCAATAGTACAGATATTTAAATTTTTAATCTTAAAAAGTCAATGAATAGGGCTGGGATTATGGCTCAGTGGTACAGTGATTGCCTAGCATGCTTGAGGCACTGGGTTCAATCCCCAATACCACATAAAAAAAAAAAAAAAAAAACTAAATCAATAAAATAAAGGTATTGTGTCCATCTACTAAAAATATTTTTTAAAAAATTCAATGAATAGAGTATCAGTTTTTTGAGGCATGTTACTTAATATGTCAAATGAATATTTATTACAGATAATCAGGTGACAAAAACTAACTCCTTCTGTTTTGTCCAAGTCTAAAAAAGGTCATGCAAAGTAACATAGAATTTTGAGCGTACAGTACAGGTCCAATGATCTTTCTTCTGGTTAGTAATGGAAACATCTGCCATCTATGATAACATGCTTTCAGTTGATAAATCTATTAAATATTACCACCTTGTTTATGGGTACCTGAATGTATTTATTGTGTAGAGTGACCTTATATAATTTTTAGGAATATATCTTCCATCTATAACCAAAAAATGGGCATTTGTGGCTTGTTATAGAGAATTCTAGTTAAAAGGATAGTGTCATTGTGTTTCATGTGATTTTACGATGGTTTACTTGTAATACTCAGGTTAAAAAAAAAATCTTTTTTTTTGAAATTCACAGTGGTCCTGTTAACATAGGCCAAAATGCAAAGACATCTGGATAAAAATTGTTTATGAATGGGAGATATCAAATAACACGATTAAGAAATAATAATATGATTTAAGCAATTCTTTGACAGTTTGATCAAGGTAGAGAAGCTCCAAAATTTATAAGACTTCATAAGAATACAATGAACCTCATTTTACATTTTATTGTATATATTGAGGGTATGTGGTATGATGTTTTGATATCCTTATCTTTATATACATAAACATAGTAAAACAATTACTACAGTCAAGCTAATTAGTGTAATCTCATGTAATTTCATTCCCTCTTGCTTTCTTTTTTTTCTCTTTCATCATTTTTCATTCTTTCACCTACCTACCTTTCTCCTTCCTTCCTTCCTTCCTTCCTTCCTTCCTTCCTTCCTTCCTTCCTTCCTTCCTTCCTTCCTTGTAGTGTTTTAGTCAGCTTTTTCACTGCTCTGACTGAAGAACATGGCCAGAACAACTGTAAAGGAGGAAAAGCTTATTTGAGGGTTCACTGTTTCAGAGGTCTTAGTCCATAGATGGCCAACTCCATTCCTTAGGGCTTGCGTGAGGCTGAACATCATGGCTGAAGAGTGTGGCAGAGGGAAGCTGCTACATGATTATCAGGGAGCAGAGAAAGGTCTCCACTTTCTAGGTACAAAGTATATACCCAAAAGCCACGCCCCAATTCCCCACCCCCTCCAGCCACACCCTACCGCTTCAGTTACCAATGTGGGGATTAATTTACTGACTGGGTTAAGACTCCCCCAACCCAATCATTTCTCCTCTGAACCTTGTCTCCCATGTGAGATTTTGGGGTATGCCTCACATCCAAACCATAGCAATAAGTATAGCAAAAATCTAGTCCCTTGGCAGATGACCAGTATACAGTACAATATTATTAACTCTATTCCTCATGTAGCACATTCATTCTTCAGATTTATTCGTTCCACATAACTGCAACTTTGTACTCTTTACCTACCTCTTCCCATTTCCTCCACTCTGCCCCTAATAATCATCCTGTGAAACCTAATTTTAAAATTATCTTTGCCTCACAGTTTTTAACTATGAACTTTGGTCCCCATATTAGTCATCAAAAGTTATTAAATAGAAATTCAAATAATAAACATCTACATCATAATTCTAAGTTGGGTTTTCACTACATGTAATTAATTTTGGATATATAAAAATATTTTTGGAGTGAACTTTTGTATATCCTTATCTTCTCTACAAATGAAAACCTATTACTTATGTTCTGGCTGACTGATGCAAGTCACAAAAGCAGCTTTAATAAGTCACCAACAGTATTAGCAACCAGTGTGAAGAAAGAAGTAGCACTTCTATAAAGGGAAAGAGAACTAAATATTCCAGATATTGGTAATTAGCTAATGCTCTTCTAGATCTAGTGCCTCTCAGCTTCATCTCTAAAGCGATTTCCTATTGTTACCATCCAAATTGTTAACCTTTGAATAATTTCTGCATGCTCACCTCAATCATCTCCCTTCCTTTTTTTTATACCTTTATTTTATTTTTATGTGGTGCTGAGGATAAAACCCAGTGCCTCACATGTGCAAGGCAAGCGCTCTGCGACTCAGCCACAATCCCAGCCCCGTGTTCCTTCCTTTTACTTACAAGGAAACTAGTCATAGAACTTCATTGGGAACTCTGCTAAGAATTTTGTGATATTTAAGGTAATAAAAAAACAAAATTTTAATATTATAAAATGACTAAAACCAAATCATCAAAATCTCACCTGTTTAAAGGAAACTATAGATCAAAATGACATAAAATGCACTATTGTGAAGGTGTTACGGGCTTATTAAATAATTACTTTTCATTTTCCAACATTGCCTGATAAATATTTTAAAATTTATCCATAAAACTAATGTAAAAAAACTATGTTTTATAATCAGTTCTCTAGGTAGTTCTCTGAGAAGGACACAGATTAAAAAAAAAAAAAAAAACCTGAATTACTGTAATATACAGGCTGTTTGAACTGATGTCATCCCCACAAAGAGAAAACCCATTTACTAAACAAATCAACTTATTTTCCTGGAGAAAATGTGGCAAATTCCAACTCAAAGTAGGCAGAAAACATTTCCCAGTGATTGAAAATTGAAACCAGTAAGATGATGCAACAGCTTTTTGGCCTTCAACTAAAATGGCTATGTGGTAGGGTAAGATATATTTTATAAGAGAAACTAAGTTCATAAAAATTGAGAATGCTAATGAAAAGCAGACTTGAGGTTTCAAAGGATCTGCTTTTTCTGCTCTTTTACTGTGCTTGGAAGTGGCAGCAGAAATTATGAAATATGAGCAGAAAAGTAGTTTGGAGGGCTAGGGCTATAACTCCATGGTGGTGCTTCCTTAGTAAACCAACATATCTATCTTGGTTTTCTTTATCATTTCATTCATTATTCCTTCCTTCCACCCAGCTTTCAGGGTCTTCCCCTAAAATAAGCCATTGTGGGGGGGGGGCTCTGAAAGATAAAAATATATTAAGTGATATGATTATGTTTCTACTTTCATCAATTAAAAATGGAAAGCTATAAATAATATTGAAAGAAAATACAGCTGTGTGAATCTTGGCACAACAGGGTGAAGTTATTTTTACTGTTTTCTTCTTTTCCCATGTCCCCCTTCCCAGGGCATATAAAATTCGTTGCTCTGATGGTTTCAATTTGGGATTCAGTTTTGACTATATCTAAGAGCTCAGAGAAAAACACAGCTGAAACCACTGCCTGATGACTTAAGTTGAAGTCCCAACCAGATTGGCTTCCAGCAGAGCCCAGCAGGCTCTCAGCAGAATGGCTCAGGTCCAACCCTCCTGTTGAAAAGTGGGAGAGTGGTGCATTAGAAAGAGAGGCTTCACTGTAGCTGCTTTAGGAGGTTTTGCACAGCGCTATTACATTTAGCCCTGCTGTAAAAAAAAAAGTTGGGTATTCTAGTCATCTACCACCTTTAAGATATACATGATAAATTTCTCTGGCATGTTAAACAGACAATCTATGCTAGAATGCTAAAACCACAAGGAAATGCCAAATCTAAATGCAAAAGAAAGGACTGAGCTATGCACAGTAATTTCTTTCATTTGTGTTTGATTTATTCCAATTCAGTTCTGAGGGCTCCTGGGTCAGTGATTACTCTTAGATTAGTAGATTTAAAACCCTCTGTGGAATTTTCATCTTAGATTGTCTCTTCCTTGTATTGTTTAACTGTGGATGATCTCAGACGATAGATATAATTCAAAGATTTCTGGAAAAAGGCTCTATCTTCAAGTATGTTTGATATGAATGTAGAGAATCCACTGAAATGGGATACTTTTATTTCACTGCAGTTTTCCCAGATTTGATGGTAAATTCCTTTTGAGACTGTCAAAGATAGCACCAATGTCCTCGTGATTAAACTTTTAGGGCACCTCCAAAAGATGACTATAAATTATTTTTCTCTGTTCCTACTTTTCTATAGAACAGAATTAAGTTTTCCCCATAAATCATGCTAGAAAAGATTAAAAAGAAAAGCTGGTGGAAATACACAAAAGATTTAAGATAGTATCCTGTTTTGCTGACAAGGTAGATAGAGGGTTGGAATATAAAACTAAAAGATATCCTGAGCATTTTTAACAGTGCTGTGTGGAAGAAGTTACAGTCACATTTTCTTATCAGAAATATTTCAGAAATTGCCATAATCAGACTTGAAGGGAAATTAGAGTTATAGAGTAATTATAAAATGCCTTACTGTCTACCTACCGTGGAAGGTTAGCTTCCACTTCTCTATTTCACTCGCCAGATGTAGACCTTCCCCTAGTTCATAAGAAAAGCATTACCTAGCTGGTTATGACACGCCACCCTTGTGGGTCAAGTAAAGATTTATGTTGATGAAGAGAAAAGATTGACTATAATATTTCAAATGAGAAACTAGACAAGGAGCATGATTTGATGATTTGATCCTTCACCTTTATATTGGAAAGTTAATTTGAATATAGACTTCTGGGTTCAGGCCTTTAAATGTTATCCCATTGTCTTTTGGTTTGGATGATCTTATTGGTACCATTGTAGAAAGGGTCACTGTTGTTTTATTTTAACTGCTTTTAAGATTTTCTCTTTTGTCTTTGGCCTTTGCTATAATAAGCCTTTGTGCAAATGTTCTTTTCTCCTGTCCTTTTCTCCCTCATCCTGTTTGGGGTTTATCAGGCTTCTTGTATCAGTCATCTGATGGTTTCTTGTTTGGTTTATTTCTTAGTTATTATTTTTCTATTCTTTCCTTCCTCTATGTTTAGAACTCTAATTTGTCTTTATTTCATACCTTGTGACTGTGTCTCAAATAAAACTCTATTCTCAGTTTTATTTTTTCCATTCTGTGTACTTCAGGTTGAATAATTCTACTTACCTTTGTTTTTCATGCACTAACTGAATTACATCTTCTGCTATGCCTTTAAAACAAGTCATTGCATTAAGTTTAGATCTTGTCTGTTGAAGTTCGTGAAGTTGTTTTTCTTCATAGTTTCTATTTCCTTGTTTAAATTATGTATCTTTTAGTCTATGTTCTATGTTTCTATTTTTACTAATATAGTATATTATTAATATATCCTTTGACTGCTAATGTTAATATCTGAATTTCCTATGGGTCTGCCTCCATTTTCTTTAGTTATCAGTCTTGTCTTTTTGTGCCTGAAAATTTTTGTTGATAGTTGAACATTTGTATTTAAGAAATTTTTAAAGGCCTCTAAATATTTACATTTTTTTAAAAGTGTTTAAAGGTTTATCCTTTCCAGTGCTTAGCAGATATATAAGGAAATGATCCATTAATCAAGTCAGAGGAGTCCAGATTTCAGTTTTAATATGACTCACTTTACCTAAATTTTGTACCTGTTCCAGACCTTTCAATTAATGTTCTGAGGATCTTTGCATTTTTTGGAACTTATTACTTTAAGAGATTTTTATAATATTTATTCACTTCTCAAAAAATCTTAAGGTAGGGACAAATTGTATATTTGACACTCCTCGGGTCTTTAATTTTATCACTCTAGTATCAACAACTGCCACAATCTCTTCTAGGTTCTCTGTTCTCCTGTTATTGCCTCTGCCTGAGGGCCAAATTTGAATTGTGAACCTCTCACTCTGGAATGTCTCTGATCTCTGCAGTTTTCTTTGCTTCTGCAAGTCTTAATGCCTTTGACAAGTTTGCTTTTCTAGCTGTGATAAATGATGTCACTGACCACGTTATTCTAAACAGAATCTCAAAATTTAATCCTAAGGCAAGTTCTTATTTGTTGTTCTGTTTTTCCTGTTTGCTTTCCTGGTTCTGTGAATCAGTCTTTAACAACTATTCTCTTCTGAGATCTGAGCATCTGTGTCCCTCAATCTTAGTGATTGATTCCATGAAAATTGATCTGCACCAATTCTGGTCTTCAGGACTGAATTATCCCTCCAAACCCCATCCCATCTGCTGACTTTTAAAATTTGGACTTTATGTATGCATGTATGCATGTATGCATGTAGTCTGCTTCTGTGTTGGCTCAGATGCTGCCCTCACCTGGTTCTCTGATCACACTTTTGTAGTAAGTCATGCAATGACCCGACAGTCCTGCTTAATTATTTGATTCTTCCAGATGTTTGCTAAGTTAAATGCTAATCTTATCATATCTGTTCACTTGTCATCCTTAAACCAATCCTTAAACTTTATCAATACAGTGGCAGGTAAAGCACCTGCACCCTGAGAAGCTTCAAAAAAATTTTTTTTTAAATACAAGATTTCTTTCCAACTTTATCAGTTTTGTGTAGTTTGCTTAAATTTCCTGATGAGTGAGAACACACTAGACTACAATTTCAACCAGATTGTATTACAGCAGATAAATATTTTTTCTTGGCTGACTTTAAAAAGAGGGAGTCAAAAACATTCTCTCCTAAAGTTTCAAAGACACTTCTTATAAAGAAGGGAATACACACTGTTGTCAAACAGAACCCAAACCAAAGCAGCTAAGCTTTTCAAAACAAAATCCAGCAAAACACAAAGGATGGATGTAAAAATAACCTGGTCTCACCTGAACCCTTGGGATATCACTGTGGAAGTTGAGGGGGAAAGGGGTAGCATTTGTTATTAGCGCTTGATCAACAGCATTAAAGAGAGAGAGAGAGAGAGAGAGAGAGAGAGAGAGAGAGAGAGAGAGAGAATGGGGAAAGGATATCTGCATAATTAAGGCTTTTATTCTGCACTCATTAGTATTCTCTGTGTAAAATGTACTGATAGTGCCTCCTGAAGGAAGACAAATTTAAATGCTGACTAGTGTTTAGTCTAAAATCATATTGTTTATTCACTTGTTAGTAGTAGATTAAGGGACATAAAAAGGAAAAGAATCCGGCTCTGGTAATACTTATTATTCATCTTGAAGATTGTAGTTAAATAAAGGCTTTTTCTGTGCAAAGTTATCCAGGAGGAAATGATAATATTCACAAGGTTCAGTCATGACTTTTCTTAAACACAAAAAAATTGCTGCTACATTCGCTGCAGTATTTCCATTGATAAACACACACATACAAAAACAAAACAAAACAAAAAATCAAGAAATTATCACCACACTTAGTAAACTTACATGGTCTCATTTTTCAACTCAAAGTTTGGTGTGAAAGCCTATGGAATTTTTATGGTTGTGCTAGATGAATTTCACTGATTTAGAAAACGCTTCGATGGAACTCAAAAAATTAGACAATAAGAAAACAAACAACCCAATCAACAAATGGGCCAAGGACATGAACAAACACTTCACAGAAGAGGACATACAATCAATCAACAAGTACATGAAAAAATGCTCACCATCTCTAGCAGTCAAGGAAATGCAAATCAAAACCACCCTAAGATACCACCTCACCCCAGTAAGATTGGCAGCCATGATGAAGTCAAACAACAACAAGTGCTGGCGAGGATGTGGGGAAACGGGTACTCTTGTACACTGCTGGTGGGACTGCAAACCGGTGCGGCCAATTTGGAAAGCAGTATGGAGATTCCTGGGAAAGCTGGGAATGGAACCACCATTTGACCCAGCTATTGCCCTTCTCGGACTATTTCCTGAAAACCTTAAAAGAGCACACTACAGGGATACTGCCACATCGATGTTCATAGCAGCAATTGCTAGACTGTGGAATCAACCCAGATGCCCTTCAATAGATGAATGGATAAAAAAAATGTGGCATTTATACACCATGGAGTATTACACAGCACTAAAAAATGACAAAATCACGGAATTTGCAGGGAAATGGATGGCACTAGAGCAGATTATTCTTAGTGAAGCTAGCCAATCCCTAAAAAACAAATACCAAATGTCTTCTTTGATATAATGAGAGCAACTAAGAACAGAACAGGGAGGAAGAGCAGGAAGAAAAGATTAACATTAAACAGAGACATGAGGCAGGAGGGAAAGGGAGAAAAAAAGGGAAATCACATGGAAATGGAGGGAGACCCTCTTTGTTATACAAAATTACATATAAGAGGTTATGAGGGGAATGGGATAACAAACATGGAGGGAAATGAATTACAGTAGATGGGGTAGAGAGAGAAGATGGGAGGGGAGGGGAGGGGGGATAGTAGAGGATAGGAAAGGTAGCAGAATACAACAGTCACTAATATGGCAGTATGTAAAAATGTGATGTGTAACCGATGTGATTCTGCAATCTGTATTTGGGGTAAAAATGGGAGTTCATAACCCACTTGATTCTAATGTATGAAATATGATTTGTCAAGAGCTTTGTAATGTTGTGAACATCCAATAAAAAAAAAAGAAAAGAAAACGCTTCGATGATATTTTTTTAACCATGAATTTTTCTAGCCTATAAGAATGAATTTTAATAGCAAAATAATGCATTCTCATCCCACGAAGACATTTAAACCAATGTTTTTTTATTATAAAGGTATATATGAGATGTTTTATAGTCAGTGGGGATTGATGTTTAATATTTTATAAAATCTATAAAAATTGTGATAGTACAATCAAGAATACCAAATATCTTTCTTATATTTTTGAGAAAATTATGAAACATCAATTGTAGATTGGTGATTATTTTTAGGACAAAACTATACTAGAATTTTATATCTCTAAAAGTAATGTATATAAGAATGCCATGTGAAAAATATCACAAAGGTTTTGCAGATATGACAAAAAACAGTGAACATATTTTGTACAAAGGGAATCATGCAACATGTGGTCTTTTGTACCTGGCCTCTTTCACTGAGCACAGTGTTTACTTAGATTGATGATTTTAAATGATAAACTTGGTAGGACTTAAAAAAGTATGAAATGACACTGCAGCTAATAAAAATGTTCGCAATATAAATAAAAATTTTAGCTTTTCTTTCCACTTATAGCTCTGGGTAATTTGGGAAATTCATCAAATCTCTTTCCCATGGTTAATTTTAAAGGATAAAATGAAAATAAATGGTCAGAGAAGAGAAGTATTAATGAAAACAAATCTACAGTGTCTGCCATGGAAAGAAAGGAATACTGGAAATATCAATTTCTTTCTTCCTGTGAGAGCAGACACACTCACTCAGCTCTCTCAGCTGAATTCAGTTTAGATAGTGCCAATGGAACAAGCTCCTTGACAAGTGGAAAAGCCATGTCCTCACACACAGTGATGGCTCAATTCTGTCCTCTTTCAGTGAGTTCTACCGATCTGGTCATGGCTGGCCACACTACCTTGGTGGACACTCACCAAGATGACATGCATGAGATCATAGTATCTGCCTGTCCCTCTGCTACTTCAAACTGCCCTTTTGTAAATTCAAGGAAATAAACCATCCACTGCATTTTAGGATTAGTATTTCTGTTTCATCTTCTTGGATGAAATCAACTGAAATCACAGAATACACAGTTTTTATTAACATCTTCTATTATGTTCACTAAAATAAAATAACCATGATATGTTAACAGATGACTATAATATACTGAATTTCTTTTAGCTAATTAGAATAGTTCTCAAATGAATGGACTAGGAAAAGGCCAAGTCTGAATTCTAAATAGCGTTTACATAGTAATATGTATCTCATTTTCAAAACTCCTCCAAAATTCAGAATATGGAGGAAATAGAAGGTATTTTTGAAATCATTAAAAACAGCCTTGTTATAAAACAAATCACTTGTATTTAACAAAAATCTTTTATGTGTGTGAATAATCTAAGCCACTCAAGAAAAATACTAAAGAGAGAAACTAACAATTTCATTTTTAGATTAGGATAAAAATTAGAACTTTGGAAACAATATCTGGAGTTTCCTCAATCTTTCACTCCATTTTGTGGTGTATAATCTAGCTTATGATGAAATATATGTTCAACTAGGATGTTTATGAAAGGTAAGAAAAATTCTTTCATTTCACTTTGTACAAGTGGTCTTTACTTTTATTTTTAAATATTCTGGAATGTATACACATTAGTTCATTGTACTCATCAAGGAAATAAAGTAGAACTCGATATTTTCAAATCGCTACAAATGTTCATATTTTGTCCTTTGATGAATAAAATTTAGAAAACCACTTGTGGTAAGCTCAGTGTCTTTGTCTTCTGGAATTTTTCTCAAAAATTTGACTTCATACTTAGAATAAAATGTGAGATATTTTCCCATGGTGATTAACTATCATTCTCTCTCTCTCTCTCTCTCTCTCTCTCTCTCTCTCTCAACCCTTGCATTTTTCTTTAAAGGAGATGTCTTGAAAGTTTACGGTCTAGATGTGGACTTGTCTTTATTAACTTCTTTGTTACCTCGTTTTAATTAGAAGATCTATGTAGCTTTCGAATTTTGGAAAATATTCTAACTTTCCTTCTACTCCCTCATTCTCTATATATTCATTATGTTGCACTTTTATATATTTTTTTGGACTTTCCATCAACGCTTTGTTTTTCCCAACTTTTGGTTCACATGTCTTATATCTTCATCTTTTTGGATGTGGGTAAATTTCTCATAGTATGTTTAATTTGTTACTTTCCTATTAAATTATGCCCAATCTAGTTTTTTTCCCTCTGTTTGTTTTGACCTTTGGTTTAAAAATAATTAAAGATGCATGGAAAGTTGCAGAGGTAGAAATATTTTTCAATATATTTTTTTTTCTCTTTGGCTACAGAACTTTCATTTGCCATTCTTTAGGGGAGGTCTGCTAGTGACAAATCTATTTTCTTTTGCCTGAGGATATCTTCATTTCTCTATGATTCCTCAAGTAAAAATTCACTGGGCATAGAGTTCTACAGTTTTGAAAATATTGTGCAACTTCCTTCTGGCCTCAAGATTTCAAATGAGAAATTACTAATTTATGAAGTGCTTGGCAAAGCAACTCATGAAACTGACTTTGTTCTTAATGAAGTTCATCATTACCACTGGATGATTGTGAAAGTGCCATTTGGATTCTTCTAATAAATAGATGTGGGGAAAGCGGCATTATCTCATTATCACTGGGTGAGGGTGTCAGCCCAGGATCCACTTGGCATCTGTTGGTATCATGACAGTGGGCCTCATTACTTCTGGAGTTCCCAATTGGTCTGTGGTAATTCCCAAGTAGAATCAAGGGAAAGGGGTGCCTCCTCACAGCTGTGTGAACATGGAAATTTAGGTTTCCCACTCTATCCTTGCTGACAGCATTAGCAGTGAGGCCCCATGTTTGCACCCCAGCTCTATATCTGAAGTAGATGTCATTGTCTAAAATTGGTTTTTCTTGCTGTGTTGTCCCTTTTCTGGTCCTTTGGTTAGAGAGAATAGGCTTACTTCTGAGCTTCAACTACTTCTGTTTGTTCCTTTTAGCATTTCCAGATTTCTAGCTTCTCCAGCATTCAGTCCAGGATAGAGGAGTCAAAACAAATAAACCAACATCCCAGGACACTCACTGCTCAGGTCCCAAAGACTCTACTCCCCTCTCTTGTTCTGTTTGCCCTTTATAGTCTTTCTCTATATTTATCTATTTCCCAAGATTTTTGGCTATGCTTAGTCCACCATAAAGTTTTTCAACTTTATTGAGCCTTTTATTTCCATGACTGAATTTTGTATTTCTAATTGTTTTCTTTTGTATCTATCTGCTCTTGTTTTACTTTAGTCTCCTTTTACTTGTACATTTTCTGTTTCAATATACTTACTTCTATAGTTATTTGTGGGTCCCAAATATACTTATGTTAAAGAAACTTTCAAATTGCTCTGAAGTTTTCATTTCATCTGGAGAAAATAGGTACTTCAGTTGCTTTTTAGGCAATATTCCTAAATTTTTTGTGTGTGCTTTGAAATTTTAATTTAATTTTAATTTTCATCTTGAGTGGATTTTTTTTTTTACTTTTATGCTTACCCTTTCTTGTTAATGTCCTGGAGTCTTTGTTTGATACTACACCTTTTAACCTGGAATGAGGACTTTTTAAAAGAAATATTATCTGTTTTCTTTAGTTACACATAACAGTAGAATGTATTTTGACATCACATATACATGGAGGATAATGTCTTATTTTTTGTGGTTGTACATGATGTGGAGTATAAACATAGGAAAGTTATGTCCAATTCATTCTACTGTCTTTCCAATTCTGCTCCCACTCCAATCCAGTGAACCTCCACTCCTCATTACCCCTGCACCTACCTATTGTGAGTCAGCATCTGCATACCTGAGAGAACATTCAGATTTTGTTTTTGTGGCATTGGCTTATTTTACTTAGCATTATGGTAGTCTCTAGTTCCATCCATTTACTGCCAAATGCCATAATTTCATTCTTCTTTATAATTGAGTAATATTCCATTGTGTATATGTACCATGTTTTCTTCATCCATTCTTCTATTGAAGGGCACCTAGGTTGGTTCCATAGCTTGAGTTTTGTGAATTGAGCTGCTATAAGCATTGATGTGGCTGTGTCACTATAATATGCTGATTTTAAGTCCTTTTAGCATTTCCAGATTTCTAGCTTCTCCAGCTAGGGGTGGGATAACTGGGTCAAATTCGGTTTCATTCCAAGTTTTCTGAGGAATCTCCATACTGCTTTCCAGAGTGGTTGTATCCAGGAGTACATCTAAAAGAAAAACTCATGGAAATACAGTCATCTCATACTAGATAAAGGCACCAAAAACATAAATTGAAGAATAGATAACCTCTTCAACAAATGGTGCTGGGAAAACTAAAATTCTTATGTAAAAAAAAATGAAATTAGATGCCTATCTTTAACCCTGCACAAAACTCATTTCAAAGTGAATTAAGGAATTAGGCATTAAATCAGAGACCCTGTGTCTACTAGAAGATAAAGTAGTCCCAAATCTCCACCATGTTGGCTTAAGAACTGACTTCCTCAACAAGACTCTGAAAGCGCAAGAAGTAAAAGCAAGAATCAATTGTATTCTTGCAAATTGCCATTATGACTGGAGTGAGACGGAATCTCAGTGTAGTTTTAATTTGCATTTCTGAAACCACTGAAGATGATGAACATTTTTTCTTATATTTGTTGACTGATCGTATCTGTTCTGCTGTGAAGTATATGTTCAGTTCCTTTGCCCATTTTGGGGGGGGAGAGGGGATACTGGCAAATGAATGATGATATTTTATTTACCGATTAAAATTGGAGAGAGGTAGACCAAACTGTGAAAGAAAATCCTACTGTCATTTATTTAATTATACATACCCACCACCTTACATTTGTTCATCATATCCAGAATGCTGCTTTTCTCATACTCAGTACTGTTGTCCATTAATCTCCAAGACATACGAAGAACTCAAAAAATTTAACACCAAAAAAACCCAATCAATAAATGGGCAAAGGAATTGAACAGGCACTTCATAGAAAAAGAAATAGGAATGATCAAATATATAAAAAATGTTCAACCATCACTAACAGAGAAATGCAAATTAAAACTATACAGAAATTTCATTTCACTCCAGTCAGAATGCCAATTATCAAGATTACAAGAAACAATAAATGTTGGCAAGGATGGGAGGAAAAGATACACTCATACATTGCTGGTGGGATTGTCTCTGTGTCTTTTATTCTGTACCATTGGTCTTCATGTCTTCTTTGGTGCCAATATTATGCTATTTTTATTACTATAGGCTCTGTCCTATGATATAAGGTTGGATTGTGATGCCTCCTGCTTCAGTTTTGTCACTAAGCATTGTTTTGGCTATTGTGGGTCTCTTATTTTTCCAAATGAATTTTGTGACTGATTTTTCTATTTCTATGAAGAACGTCATCAGAACCTTAATAGAACTTGCACTAAATCTGTATAGCTGTTTTGGGTAGTATGGACATTTTGAAAAAATTAATTCTGCCTCTCCAAGAATATGGGAGATCTTTTCATCTTCTAAGGTCTTCTTCAATTTCTTTCTTTAGAGTTCTCTAGTTTTCATTGCAGAGGTCTTTCACCTCTTTCTGATGGAATGAGGTCCTGTTCCATGATGATAGTAGAAGTCAACTTAAGCAGTCATGAAGTGCATGATGGTTTGCCCTAACACTTTGGTTATCTCCTGTCTCCCTGGGTACACAGATTAGTGCTTTTTCCCAATGCAAGTGACAGAGACCTTGTTTTTGTCCCGTCCTTCACATGAAGTCAGTCTCCTTACAAATGGGGGGGGGGGGATAGAACTTTTGGTTGCTTTTGCCTGCTTCTGGATCTAAAGTCTCATGGGCCTGTGATTCCTTACCTGCCTACTGCATTTTGCTCTTCTTGTGTTTATAGTCCTTAGAGATGTTTGATTACTTTGGACTGTGGAGTTATCATTTTAGTCATTTCTTTTTATATTTACCCTGTCATTACTCTTGCGTTTGAAGAGAGGAATCTTCACAGCATCAATTTACAACACTATTTTTATTGGAAGTTCTCCAATTTCCTCCAAACTGACTTTTTCCTTCACATTTCCAAAATAACTGCTAAAAATAAAGGCTCAAGTGATCCTCCGTTATCTAAATTCATCAGAAGTCTGCATTTTTTGAGTTTATTCTAAGAAATTGGCTCTCTCCTTACCAAAGAATTCTATATATGGATCTGTGCTCTCCTGCAGTCAATATCCTGAATAAATCATTCATTTCCAGGATTTTAGTAATTGTCTGAGACTGACTTTTATAAAAGAATATATTAAATTTGACTTGACCACTTATTTTTAATTTCTTTTATATATTTTGTTCTAGAGCCACTCTCCCCCACCAACCCCCATCTCTAGAAATCAGAAGACCAAAGTAACATATCTTTGCTTTTCCTCTGAAAATTCCTTTTTCAGTCAGTAAGGCAATATTTATGAGAATTTGAGTGTCTGTAGTATTGCCTTGGATCTACTGAGACAATTTTTAAAAATAGAAGTCATGGCTTCTGCTTTAACAAATTCATAAATCAACTATTAATTTACTAGAAGTATCTACCACATCCTGTGAACCAATAGTTGTCCTCCTACTGGATTTTGAAATAACAAACAGATAGTCTTGTTTGTGAAAAATGGGTATTAAGATATATCTATTTGATAAGCTGTAATAGTGTGCCAACTGTGATAATAGTAAGAGCTATGGAAGAGAATCAAACACAGAGGCTTCACAGGAAAGGGAAGATAACACACTAATGACCACAGTACAGAGTGTGCAATGATGAGTTCTATGGGCCTGGCATAGAGAGTACAGTGGGTGTTGGGTGGGAAACTGGGGGCAGGATGAATTCCAGTTAGAAAAGGGGGAGCCAGGAATTGAGAAAGATTTCCAAGAGGAGGTACCATCTGAACAGAACTGTGGGGGACAACAGTACTGAGTATGAGGAAAGCAGCATTCTGGATATGAGGAAAAAATGTAAGGTGATGGGTATGTGTAATTAAATAGATGACAGTAGGATTTTCTTTCACAGTTTGTTCCACCTCTCTCCACTTTTAATCAGTAAATAAAATATCATTATCATTGGACTTGTTTGGAAGTCATTTAATGCTAAGAGCCACAGCCAAGTAATATGATGCATGGCATTTTTGGTTGAAAGGTGATGCCAGCTAGCCATTGAGATGATATGATTATGTTAAGATTTGCATTCATATGGATATTAGACTCCTGCTGTTCACCTTGGCCTGCTACGGGACTCCTGGAGAGTTCCCATTGGTTGGGGAAGTACAGTAGGAGGGAATTCCGGGGGGAGGAACTTGCTCTGGGGTTCCGGGAGAACCGTGTGTGGATCGGCAATCTTCCCGGATTCCGGCGCGTATGGGCATTGGCGGCAGTTTCAAAAATAAAGTTTGTTCCTGCTTGAGTGGCTTGTGATTTTGTGCCCAGCCAGACTGTGGCAATTTAACTCATTTTTCCATTCACATTTTGCTTAAATCAGCTTTCAACAACTTCACACTGAACTTTAAAATCTTCCTTATAAACTTAATCCTATATTTTCCTTTATCTCTTTCACTGGCCCAATATGACATTTTTAAAATGTGATCTTATTTTTAGTTACATTACTTACTTTTTAACTCTCTGGCATTCCTAAAATGATACACAGAATTCTGACAGCAATGACAGAAACAAAGTATATTCTTGGGATAATTTTTATTTGCATTTAGGGATTTTGCATTTTTCTTCTTGCTTAAGTTTTTATTAATAGATTTAATTATGTGAACAATTTAAGATCTATAGAAAAATGTAACGGGCATACTGAGTCCCATATATCATCCTCTTACATAGTTTTCCTATTATCAACATCTTACTTTAGTCATGAAAGTGTTATATTGTTTTGATTAAGGATTTAATATTGATATATCATTATTAATTGAAATCTATCATTTATTCATATTCCCACTTGTTCTTATTTATTGATTTGTTTATTTATTTTGTGTAGTAATGGGTATTGAGCCCAGGGACACTTTACCAAGGAGTTACATCACTAGCCCTTTGAATTTTTTTACTTTGAGCAAGGGACTCACTAAGTGGCCCCACGCTGACCTTGAATTTTCAATCCTTCTGCCTCAGCCTCAGAGTAGCTGGGGTTACAGGTGTGTGCATGGTTCAGATTCCCTTAGTTCTTATCTAATGTCCTTTACCTGTTACCTATCTAGGACTCCATCTACTATACTGTCATGTGTATTGTGTCTCCTTAGGCTGCTCTGGAGTAAGATAATTTCTTAGGTTTGTTTTTATTGTTCTTGACCGTTTAGAGTAATATGGGTTAGGTATATTTTACAATATTCCTTTGAGGTAAGGAGCCATCTTTATGACTTCATAACAAGGGTTTGTGCTATCACTATGATTTATAGCTGGTGATGTTGACCTTGGTCCCCTGGTGGGATTAATGCTTGCCAAGTTTCCTTTCTATGATGAAGGTCCTTGTTCACCTCTCCCCCTTTCCATACTGTACTCTTTGGAAGGACATTGCTCTATTCAGTCTGAACTTAAGGAGTGGGAAATTGTTCCTGTTTTTGTTCCACATTTTTGTTCCTTGAAACAAGCTTATGAGAAAATAAGGAACTCAGAGAAAGAGTTCTTGTACATCCTCCCCCATTTCACATGGAAGGAACACCCTGCAGTTCAAGAAGATCAAGTGATTTTGTGTGGTCATGACACATGAGTGGAAGACCATGTTAGAAATTACATGTGCTCTCCTGTGCTTTGTTCAAAATACAAATTTTTCTGCCAACCTCAACCCTGGCTTTCTAGGTGTTCCTTATTTTTATATCTCTTTACATTCTGCTACTTTCTTGTTTGCAGTTCTCTCTCTTTTATAGTTCAGAAACTTTAAAAATTTGTCTTTGTCTTCCCTGTTTCCTACTCCTAAACATCATCTACATAGTAGTTACTTAATTTTTTGTTATAATTAGATTTCAAAAGTCTGATCAGATCTCATTGATGTATCTAGACCATCAGATGATTGGTGTATGCAGTTTATGTGTGTTTTCATATAGATCCTGAATTTGTTATGTTCCTTTCATGAATTTAAATACATCATGAATTTCTAACTAATTATCATTCAAAACATTTTAGAACCATTTATAGCCCTATCTCCATCTTCAATGATGGTATATTCCTTCAAAATGGTATATTCCTTCATTCTTAGATGACTGGCATTTTTCTCCCAAGGCAAGAAATTTCTTCTTTCAGATCAAATGCCTCTTGAAAGAGGGGACAATATTAATAAGACAAATCTGAAGTAGGTACAACAGACTCAGATTTGTAGTTTTTAATTATGGGTAATAAATTAATACATCTCTCATCAGTTAATAGACTAATTTTGTTCAACCCTACTCCAAAATAATATTATTTTTCTGTTTCATGAAAAAGCTAAACGTATTTGAACCCTGGGATCTATCCTTATATCTCACATGGAATCCAATATTCCTGGACACTTTTTCAGCTAGCCATTGGGTCATCATTTGAGGCCCTGGAGACGTTGTAAACACCATTTGATGTCCTAGTGCAGAGTTGGTGAGACCTTGCATGTGCTCTTTTTTTTTTTTTTTATAAGCTACACATGACATTACAATGATCTTGGCAATTCATACATTTGAATCAATTGGGGTATAATTTCTCATTTTTCTGATTGTACAGATTGCAGAATCACATTAGTCATACCGTCACCTATATACATACAGCAATCATAATTTCTATTCTATTCTGCTGCCCTTCCTATCCTCCCCTCCCCTCACCTCTCCTCCCATCACTTCTCTCTATCCAATCTAACTTGCATGTGCTCTTATGGTCTTCGTTTTGGGTGACAATGTTCATAGTACAAATTAGAGAGAACATTGTGATTATGTCTGCATGTCATCCCAGTAAGTGTACCCTATGAGCTTGTAGTACCTGTGTGTTTATGTGAGGTGCTCAGGAGGCAAAAAGACTGGCCATTCAATTTAATAGAAATCTGGAAAGGAAGGAGAAATACACTTCAAACAATAGATCTCAAGAAAATTATGATCTTTTGGGGGCTTTCGTTGTATTTTTCTCTAAGTCATTTTGACTTGAAAGTCATTTTGTTTTTACTCTTCAATTTCATGATAAGAATACAGAATTGTTTTCTCAGTCCTTATTTTCATGACATAACTAGTTGATGTATGTCAACAAAATAAAAATAATAACCTTTTTGTTGAATTATGCAGTCAATGAAGTTTTTCTCATTTCTTTGGAAAGACACTATTCTATGTGTGCTCGAATTAGAAACTAGAAAAAGTGAAAAGCTGAATGACTGGATCATATTTTATCACTAAAACACTCAGTCAGAGGTCCTTTGAATTTTGAAGACCAAATACTAGAAACCACAATGGCATTTGACAATCCAATTGGTCCTAATGTTACAATGGATCACATTTGATATTTAATTAAATGTGGTAACAAAAGTTCTCACATTGAGAGAACTATTCAATATGCCTAACTATCTAATAATGAGTCAGGTATTTGCAGTGTTTCCATCAAACAATTATGATTTTTGTCCTAAATCGATAGCTTTCTGTCTGCCCTTCCCTATATAAAGGTGGTAAAATTCATCAGAAATTTCTGTAACTTCAAAATCTAGTAACCAAGATATCAGATTAGAATACATAGTATTTCCATTCTAGCTGTTTGGATATTTTGGGGTCTCACATAAATACAAATTTTATACCTGGTTGGATTTATATAATTTTTTTTTACACCTACATGTAGGCTGTTTTAGTCAGCTTTTCATCCCTGGGATCAAAAGACCTGAAAAGAAAAATGTAGAGGAGGAGACATTTATCTGGGGCTCACGATTTCAGAAATCCCAGTCCATAGATGGCTGACTCCATTGCTCTGGGCCTGAGGTGAGGCAGAACATCATGGCAGAAGGTACTGGAGGAGAAAAGCAGCTCACAACATAACCACCAGGAGCTGAGAGAGAGCTCCACTCACGAGGAACAAAATATAAACCCCAAAGTCATGTTCTCAGTGACCTACCTCTTGTAGCCACTCTCCACCTACCTAAAATTACTGCCCAGCTAATTCATATCCATAGATTAATGCACTGATTAGATAAAAGCTCTCACAAAGTATTCTACCTCCAAACTTTCTTACATTGTCTTATTTGTGAGCTTTTTTTTTTTTTGTAATTATCTCTTATCTAACCCATACATAGATGTATCTATATCTCTACCCATACACATATATGTACATAGATATATACTGTCTATTAGTATTGGGTAATGCATGCTCATTATAAAAAGAAAAACAAATAGTACAAATATAGATAAAGAAGAAATGTGTTATCACTCAGAGGTAACTATAGGTAGCATATAGGTATCTATGAATGCATATGCCTATCCTCATGTACATTTATTATCTTTTATAAAATAAAAATACAGTGCATGTAGTTTTGAAATAATTTCACCTACATAATATATATTTTCTTGTGAATATATGTTTGTTTAATTGTCTCTTAAGTAAAATTCATTGATGGACTTCTCATACAATCAGCTTTCGGGCTAATGTAAGGATCAGGAAAATGTAACTGGGTCAAGAAGCCAAGAAGCAGAATTCATGTAGAGTAAGTGAGAAGGAAGCAAAGAAGCCTGGCCCGGAAACTTCTCTCCCTGCAGAAGAGGTGTATAGGACCACTTCTTCCTTTAACGCCTTTTTCTCACAACCATTTATACCACCTGAGTAGAATTTGCCTGGGCACTGTCATAGGAGATGTTTGAGAAAGTAACTGGTTCTTCCCAAGGGAAGGTTCTGCCTTCCTCGCAGTCATAGTGATTGGTTGAGTGGGAAAGGAGGTTTGTTTTTGTTGATGGAAAACTTGAAGAAGCTTGATAGAGGCTACACTCAATACACAGTGATAGCAGGAGCAATATCAAGAAGAGGTTGCTTGTGCCTTGACACTATGAGGTTGGTAATACCAGTGGTTGTTTCAGACAGTCATTTCCCTGGTTCTCTTTCTGGACTACTGAAAGGTGGCAACATGAGAAATGCATTTTCGTTGCCTTTTTTTAAACCATTGGGAGAAGTTTATCTCAGAAGAAAACCACCCCTGTCCTGCTGTCCTTTGCAGCTCTAAGCCACATTGCAATGTATAAGCATAGACAATTATTAAAGTATTTTGATATGTTGATGAAAATGTTAATTGTATACTACAAGGAAGAATATTACATTTCTAATAAGTTATAACTACTTCTCTTTCAGAAATAGATGACAAAAGGGTGACCAACAACACACAAGGAGAAGTAAGTTTTCCCAGATTTTGTGAAAACGTGATAAAATTTAAAAAAAAATTAGCTTGACTTGATTTGATATAAAATATAATGTAAATTGTGATGTAAAAACTATTTAGGTTGCTTTTCCTGACTGAACAGTAAAATGAGGTCATTAAAATCTCTGCCTCTCAGTTACCTCAATTCTCTGATTTTCTATGGAATGACAAGCCTTGCAAAAACTTCAAAAATAGGGCTGGGGTTGTGGCTCAGCGGTAGAGCACTCGCCTAGCATGTGCAAAGCCCTGGGTTCAAGCCTTAGTACCACATAAAAATAAATAAAATAAAGATATTGTGTCCAACTACAACTAAAAAATATATTTTTTAAAAAACTTCTAAAATAAAGTGATGGTTTTAGTGATAGAATGTAGTGCCAATAATTTAATTAATTGAGTGATTATTTATGAGCAACAAGGGGTAGGGCCAGGCAATGTCAGAATCCTAGAGGAAGGAGATGTTCTTCTGGAGTGTGGAGCAAATTCAGCCCCAGGGCCAGAGTCTGGAGGGAATGAAGTCTTCTCAACCTGGGCGAACAGAACCTAGGGGTTCAGCAAGAAGCACATTCAGCTAGCTTGAATATTGTAATCTTCTAGTCCCTCCACATACACCTGTAGGAGTTCAGATAGAAAAAAGGAAGTGAGGCTAGTTGATAGTATAGAATATACAAAATAGGAAGGAAGCAGGAAACTTGTGCCCAGAAGTGGAGCAAATATCAAACTGAATGATTTGTGGACTTAGTCAATTCCCATGATTACAAGTAGGCATACAGCAAGACCCAAAGAGGAAAATGTAAAAAGACAAAATCCCAAACAGTATCTCACAGGATTTTCAAAAGTTTTTAATGAGGGAGTAACTGTGAAAACTAAGCACTTATATAAAGTCGTTATTTTTTATTACATAAGTTTTTACTGCTATGTTATTAAACAACAAAAAGGCACTTCTGCAGAATTGATCTTCTACTCAATCTTTGAATATGTGTATTGAAGAAGATATAAAAGAAATTCCAGAGGTGATTGCTTCACAAAATCAACCTGATGTGACTGAAATAATAGAAGTGCCCCAGAAATGCCAATCAGCCACACATTTAATGTTAATGTAGTCATCCTTCCTGCACCCATGTATAATAGACTAGTTCCAAAAAACAATTCTGGAGAAATTTACTTGTACTATTTGCTCACTTGATGAGCAGTTGCAACTGTGTGAATTTTTTACTTTTTAATAGATTTCTTTTGCATTAGGTAAATATCATCATCTTGATTAGTTTGAGGGCAATTACATTTTTATTTGCACAAAGAAAGTTGCCTCATAAAGTCAACTTTATGAAACAGTTTTAATGATTTTTTTAAACTCTGTATATCATGTTTTCTAATATGCAGTGAAAAAGCAGTCACCCAAAAGTGTCTTATAACTATGATTTTCAAAGCAAAAAAATAACTGCTTTGAATAATTCAGACACTGAAAGTCATTGATTAAGACCCCTACCTTTATCACATTATAATATAAATCAACATGCTATTAAAAAGGAGTAGCAAAGTTTAGTAGCAAAATCTGATTGGGTTATAGACTACATATATTTTTATTAGAATAAATAATATTATATTTATTTTACATATATTTCTATATCACTGTGGAATGGTGGTTTTGACCCTGAAATGATTATTCTAAATGCAAATCCTGTTTTTAATAACTTAATCATGATCCAGTGAGTTTAGATAATGGTCTTATACAGCAGTTTTGTTAGCGAAGGGCTTACCTTTTAAACAAACAAAAGAATAATACCTCAACATTATAATTTCAAATAGAGACCTTAGGATGAACGTGTCAACTCAAGAGAGTAATGAATTGCTATTACTTACCAAGGATCCTCATTATGCCTCCTGAACCACTCATTAATTCTATGAACACATATTATTATCCCATGGAGTATAATTTGTCTCAAAATTCATGTTTTTCTCTCAAGTGGAAAGAATTAGTAACTTAAAAAATGCTTTTGAAGAAAGAATTTGCATTTAGAAATGATAAAAATAAGAAGATATTTCAGGGTCAAAATCACTTTTCATAATTATATTGAAATATATATTATATAAATGTTACTATTTTAATAAATGAAATATACACATATGTATGTATGTATATATACTATAATCCAGTTGGATTTAGCTACCTGGATTCTCTTGTTTTTTGACAACAGGTTTTGAACCCAGGGATGCTCAACCACTGAGCCATATTCCCAGCCCTTTTTATTTTATTTTTTAAAGATTTTTTAGTTGTTGATGGACCTTTATTTTTTATTTATATACATGTGGTATTGAGAATAGACCCACTGCCTCACATTTTAGGCAAGCGCTCTACTACTGAGCTACTACTCCAGCGTCTGCTTTTTAAAATTTTTTAAAATTTTGAGACAGGGTCTCATTAAGTTGCTTAGGGCCTCATTAAATTGCTGAGGCTGGCTTTGAACTTGCGATTCTCCTACATCATCTTTTAGAGCTGCTGGAATTACAGGTGTGTGGCACAGGCTGGGCTGAGATTCCTTTTTAATAGCATGTTGGTATATGTGTTTAAAATAAATTAATCTTAAAAGAGTAACTTTATGATTGAAAAGGATGAATAACTTTATTATAAAATAGAGCCTACAGCTTCACATATAAGCCTGTGAAATCACTGAACATGTATAATCAATCTCATTGACTAGAGCTGTGTTTCTTGGTATGGATGTCAAAAAGCTCTTTAAAACATGGTACAGTGTTTAGTTCCCTCCCAGGTCTGATGGCACCATCATTTACATCTTATGCTTTTACTCTTTTCTCTTTTCTCCAGTCACAGAATACATCACCTAAGCAGAGGAAGCAGAGTGTATACACACCACCCACCATGAAAGGTACTGTTCAGGTACTGTTTTGGGGTGTACTGAGTGTTGAGGTTTTCTGTTCTCAGGACCATCCATTCCATCACAAGCTGGATCTTGTCTCATCTCCACAACTCAGTGATGCAATGTTCAGTAAGATGCTGTTTAAAAATGTGGTTCCACCAAGAGTAAAATAGGTGGTTGAAGAAGCATTAACTAGGAATCTAGAATCTTAGTTTGGAAATTCAGTTTTTACAATAATGACAAAAATTTTTCTTTTACCTTTCCTCACCTATTTTCTTTGAAGGGATTTTTTTCCATAATCTCTAATTATTTTTGCTAGTGTTGACAGATAATTGTCATCTCCCACACTACCCTCATCTTAAGAGAATTCAAATAACTTGAATTTGAGAGAGATTTGAAGTAAAATATGGTTTCATTGCCTTGTGTTGGAATCAGCTTTAAGAAACCCAAACAGCTGTTTGCTGTACTTGTAGCAGCTGTTGAAATAATAACGAAGAATCCTTTTCGAATTTGGGCATTTTTCCAGAATTTTTCCTCAAAATTGGAACTGCTAAAATAATGTCTAAGTGCATTAGTATTTTGACTACCATCAGTTCAGGGAAGGTGTCTTTAATTTCTCACACCAAAGTGTTCCTGACATGAGGCGGAGTCCACTGTACCCAGTAGCTCATGGTCCCCTCTGGTGCTAGGACTGCTGGCTGGGTGTTTCATCATACAGTCATCCAGCTTGGTTTTAGCTGCATGCAAGGCCAGCCCAGCAGCTTCCCCTGGAGTTTGGAGAGATGTCTAAATTGGGAGTGAAATTTTCCACTCTATTCTCTGTAGATTTGGGGACTTTTCAGGGAGATGGGATATAAATGGACACATTATTAGATACTTTCAGTAAATTTCCTTCCTGTATAGCTATTAAACACCATGTTTACTTGTGTGTAACTGGTAAATAATACAGTCATCAACATTTTTTTTATTCCAATGTAATTATTGAGAGTACTAAACATTCCTGTCTGAAGATAAGTATAATCATTTTAAAGATATTTTCCCCATTGTAAGTGATTTAGTATTTTCAAGACACATCAGTTTTGGCATGAATGGGAAACAATGAAAGATATATGTTCACTCATTGAATTATTTCCTCTGTTCTATTTTGGGTTAGCTTAAGCTAAATAAAGTAATCCTGTTCCCATGTCCTCAGAGAATAATAGTTTCTAAAGGAAAATCTTAAACTCAAAGCTCTAAGGGCCCATTAGCTCTCAAATATCCTAAGAATGTTGGATCCTAACATTTAGGGATGTTAATTATACTGCACAGTTTTCATATAACCTTGTACTGTCGAGTGCCCTAAGATTGTTCTTTAATGATAATCATCTAATTTTTCAATAGGCTATCAGGGTGTTGATACCAGTCATTTATGTCATTTTATAACCAGTAAGTATCTTTTGTGATTCTTATGACAAAAGAGAAAGCAAAATCCATGTGCTTTATTCAGTCAATCCCTAAGAGCTAGAAATTAATATTTCAAGACAAAAATTAAGCAATGGTAACATATGGTGCCTTGTGAGCACAGTAAAAAGATTTGATCATAAGAAAGATGACTGAACAAAGAGAATATTATGAGATGCTGAATACAGCAATACAATTTCTCTGAAATGTAGAATTCTTAAAATTACAGTGTGAGATACAACTATTGAGAATAGAAAAAGGTTACTGGGAGAGCAAGGCACCAACACATGTGATTAACAGTTTTGAAAAAATTTGCTCTAACAACAAGTCTGGTAGAGCTTCATGAAGTATCCCATTGGTAACTGGATAGCAAAAACAAACCAGAGAAACAAGCAAAGCAAACTAGGTGGACTCATTCCTTCTGTCTTCATAAGCTGTAGGGAGTTACTAGCACAGAGATCAGGAAAGATGCTACTCCCACCTTTCACATTAATCTTATAAACAGACAACTATCTCCTAAGCTCATTTATATTTCTCCCTCTTAGTTTCTATAGTCCTTATGGTTATTTTGAAAACAGGAACATGTGTAGGTTACCTCCTGTGAAGTGAGCAGGTTTCATATGAAGGTATAAATAGAAAGAAATAAATCAGAATTTCCTCTGTGCTCCTTAAACAGGCACAATCTTAAGTTTAATATGCTTATGACTCCCAAATGTTTTTCTCTAGACCTAACATAGCTCTTGAACTCCAGGCTTCCATTTCCAACAACCTACTGAATTTCTACACTTGAATGTAATTAGGCTTCTCCAATTTATATGTCCAAAACCAAACTCATTGGTTCTTTTTCTGTCTTTCCAATCTCAATAAATGATCTTTAGCTGTTGAGATCAAAACTCTCGCATATTTCTTAACTCCTCTCTCTAGCCCAGTACATTCTCTACTTTTGATAACTAATTTCAAAATGCATTCCTCATCTGACCACTTCCATCTCCTCCACTGGTACCACCTTGTGCAAGTCACTCTTCTGTCTCTCTGGGAGGACTTAAGTTGCCTTTATACTGGTCCCACTGATTCTGCACTTGCTTCTCTACAGTCTTGTGCCCACATAGAACTCAGAGTACTGACTTCCTCTAACTCATCTATCGGATCACAGCATTCCCTTATTAAAACCCTCCATAGCATCCTGTCACATTGAGAAAAAAAATGTAAACCCAACCATGGCTTACCAACCCTGGAATGACCTCATGTGGCTCTCCTCTTTCACATTATCTCCTTTTAGCCTTCCCCTTGTTCACCAGGGTTCACCCTCATGCCAAACACTTCTGTCCAGATCATTTACATTCTCCATTTTCATTGAAATGCCTGTAATACTCTTTTTACAGAGGCTCACAAGTGGCTGGGATTAGTGCCATCAGGGAGGCCTTGCTCCCTGGACAGCCTCTCCAGCACAGAGTGGATCCTTCCATCATCACTGTCCACACATGTGCCTTGTTTTCTCAGTAGTGTCCATCATGATGGACATAGAGCAAGGTGTTATGATAATAGCTTTGAGAATTCGTACCACCTTGCGTAATGCCTGGCATGTAGCAGGCACTCTGCAGATACATGTTGAAGAGCTGAGCCATCAATAGCTGGGGTATTGAGTCATACCATCATCTACTAGAAAGTGGGGACCATTTGAACCTTCCTTTACTGATGCTCACATTGGTGACTCTGCTTCTGTTTTTCTATTTTTAATTTTTCTCCATTTTCCTCTTTCCTGGTCAAAGAAAATATATGATTCAATAATTTAGTGGGTACTGTGGCTTGGATGAGTTCCCCCAAAGATACATGTGCTAAAGGTGTGATCCCCATCAGTGACATGATTGGAAAGTGATGGAACCTTTGCGAGGCAGAGCCTAGTGGGAGCTCTTTAGGTCATTTAGGGTGTGTCCTTGAAGGGGATATTTGGACCCTGGTCCCTTACTCTCTCTCATTTGATAACTTTTGATGTCTGAAGGCCAGAGGTGAGCAATTTTGCTTTAACATGGACTCTCACCTCAGGTCCCAAAGCAAAGGGCCAACGAATCATGCACTGGGACCTCCAAAACTGTGAGCCAAAATAAATCTTTTCTCTATATAAGTTAATCATCTCAAATATTTTGTTAGAGTGATGGAAACCTGCCTAATACAATTACTACTCAGAATTGTAAATCAGTTAAGCTAGAGTCTTAGGAAAAGTCACTTCAATGAATTACTGGAACTACTGGGTTATTTCTTATCTTTGACTAGGAAACTGGTTCCTGGGTCATTTAATTTGTAGCAGGTGGTAGCATTTTATAACACAAATATGGCAAGATAAGTAGAAGGATGTGGATAGGGCTTTTGTTCTGCTGACATGTCTCAGATTATTCTGCACATTTACTCTTAGAATGTAATAAAGGACTTAATACTTGGTCTGGCCATCTTTCTATGATAATATTATAGGTACTCAGCCTTGTAAAGGAGATCAAAGCTAACTAGGGTAATTATCCAGTGAGGACTGAATTTTTTTCCCCACTGTTTCGCTGAAACTGGCCATTTTCGTTGAATATTCTAAGGTATTAGGCCTGGGATAGAGTCAAATAATCAAAAGCTCCAGGTGATTCTACTTCCACTGGTCTAAAGATTGACCAGATTCAGATATCTAATTACTTATTGACATGTTTTCTTATGTTATAGGTAGATATTTTTACCAAGTTTTTACCCCAATGGCTAGGTCTTTTTCCTTCTCTGAATTATGGAACCAATTCCCCAACTGAGCAGCAAAGGAGACTTTTATTCTCAGTCAAGAATAGGAGAAGTGAGAGATAAACTTATAAATCAACTTCCTGCTTCCTGAGGGTCAGAGAATACAGATATAATCACTATTTGTGTATGTATGTAAAGACAGATATAGATATATAGCACAAAGAAATGAGGTGAGAGATAGGGTAATCAAGGGGAAAAATCTTCATGTTTTGTATTATAATGAAGTTAGAGGTTGTCCAGTGGTCACTCTGGCAGCCATCTTAGATCCCACTTGTTTCAATCAGTCCTGATTGAAGGGAACTTCTGGCCTTCAGACATCAAAGACAAGGAAGATTAGGTGGAGTGAAAATTTAGCTACCCAGGCAGTATATCACCAGGGCAGTGTAACAAGAATTTGTGGAGATCAAAGAAATCATGGGATCAAGATCATGGTGTTCAGAACTGATTTTTTGATATTTTCCACATCAAATCAATTTCTCCTCTGGTATTCCCATTCACAGGAAGAGGAACTTTCATCTGCCTCCGTTTGGGAAGTCTCTGTCAGCCCTATCTCTCTCTCTCAGACTCTGTCACAGTTTAGCATAAGACTTGTGGATTGCACGGCATTGACATCTCTTGGGTCTGCCCTCTAATCTCATCTTCAATGCCATCCCCAAATTCCAAGTCACACTTCTCTCTTGGTCACTGTCCGTCCAGTCTTCCTCCTTGCATCTCCTGTCTGTTTTCTACACTGTGGCCAGAGTGAACTTTTTTAATACATAGAAGTGATGATGTCACTTCTTTGGTTCAAAACTTCTAATGGATTTCCATTTATCCTTGGATAAAATTTCTGTTCCAGAGAAAGGTTTACAAAACTTCCTGTCTCTGGTCCAATCAGCCTCTCCCCAATTCACTCACTAGATTCCAACCACACTGGCATTTTGTCAGCTTTCAAATCCACCAAGCTCTTTCCTAAATCAAGAAAGGTCTAGTCAATATCCTTTCTTTGGCTTAGGATGACTGTCCCCTTCTTTTTCTCATTCTTCATCTGGTCAACTCCACTCATCATTCAAGTCCTGTCTTTAAAGGTGAGTCCCTGAAAGCTTTTCCTAACCTCCCAGACTAAACTCCCTGCACTTAATAAATTCTCTATTGGCAGAATTCTCTCTAGAGTTATGCTCTCTCCATAGTTCTTTTATTGCAAGTAATTACAATGTCCAATTCTTTGTTTCATGTTTATCTCCTACTAGCCCAGAAGCCATCTATATTGCAGCAGTGACAATATCTATTTTACCCACTACCATGCCTGCCGGGCTGAACAAAACACATGGAACATACGCAGTGCTCATAAGTATGTATTTAAATCATTTAAGAACCTACATTCAACACTATTATTGGCTAAAGAATTTCCTGAGGATATCTACTTTCTTTCTCCAAAGTCTGTTAGAAAGATCTCTTTATTGAGGTCCCTAGAAATGTGTACTCATGGATTCTTGTTCTACATCATGTTGTTATTTGTGGCAAATTTTTAAATGACAAAGATATAAATATTTTAATACATCTATCAGGCTCTTGTCTCACCCTTAACTTTCTTTTATCCAGATTAAAATATATTGATGTCAATTATGCCTGCCACTCAGTCCTATTTCATTTATTCTTAATGTCCAAATAAACTCCATTTTGCCTGTCTTTCTAGAAGTGCATCTTTCAGAATCAACCTGATATTGAAAGTGTAGCCTGACCAGAACAGAATGGAGGTTTCAATTATGCCTGAAATTCCCTTCATCCCAGAGAACTTAATTCTATAAATGCAGATTAAAATCTTATTTTCTTTTTATGGCAGTAATGCACATTATTGACAACCAGTGAGCTCACTATAAATTCAAATTTCTTTGCTTTCTTCATGTATTGTTTTCCATATTTACCATTTATTCCTCACTTTAAATTTATTAGTCTCCCCCCTACCCCACCCCCATACCAAAGGCAAGTCAGTACTGTCATCCCAGTGGGATTTTCTATTGTTAGATTCAGGCTGTGACATCAGCATGTAATATTTTGTATACTGAGTCTATCATTCATTCTATTTTCAATTATCTCAATAGTGTATCTTCCATGGGTGATAATAATAAATGTATGAAACAGCAGGACTAGGACACAGCTTTTCAGCACCTGTTTTCCTCTCTAGTTGACACTTATCTTCTTGAATGCCATCATTTAATTAGTTACCAAGGAGACTTGTCCTACCAGGACTCTGTCCCTTCAAACCAGAAGTTCTCAAAGGCACTTTTGTTAGACAGGTTGTTGTATTTTAGATACCTCGGGTTGTCCACTTTGTTTTTCCATCTATATAAATGAGTTATAAATTTAAGATGTACATTATGCATAACAGGAGAGAAGTTGATTTTTATAGAAAACAGACTTTGTTTTCCATTACTCTGTGTAACATAGTGCTTTATAAGTATATAAGTAGAAAGTGCTGAAGATGATCAGAAAAATGGCAGTTGATGACGAATGCTCATGCGTACTTCTCTGGTGTTTGTTTATGTGGTGGTCAGTTCCAGAATTTACAGAACAGTCAATTAAATTATTGTTGGATCACTTGAATCATGTTTTCAGAAAAGCAAAGTGGATTTGAATCTTGGGACAGGAAATGGCTGACTCATTTACACCCAGTGTGTGTGTGTGTGTGTGTGTGTGTGTGTGTGTATGTTTTACTGGAATTCAAATGCTGAAGAGAGCAAAGTAAATGCAATTGATTTAAAAGGAAATCTGAACATTAAACAAAACAGCTGACTGAAAAACTGCTTGGTATAGCAGGGCCTGTTGTATTATATTACCATTTTTAATGTGTAGCAAGTCAGATGTTTGATTTATTTTTGAAAAAAAATATTCTTCCTCTCATTCTTTGCAACTTCTTGTAAAAGAAAATTTTAGTTGTTTCAATGTCCAGAGATTATTCTTGCGGTATGTTAGATAGATCTATGAATGCTTGAGACATTTTAACTCCAGAGTTTTGAGATTCTTCCTCCAAGGAGGGCTGTGCTTCTAAAATTTTATCTTAATTCAACTTCTTTCCATAATAAAGCAATAAATACAATCAAGAAATAACTCGGAGAGGGAATCACACTGGCCCAATTAGATGGCAGACATAGTTTTCAGAGGGTGGGTGACATCAGCAAAGGTGGGACATATGAGGGTACTGAAGGGTAGTCTTCCAGTCGGGTCATGCTGCTGACCCTGGTAATTTCATGGGACTCAATATGAAAGGACACGGGCTTTGAGGGACAAGTGGACTGAGGTACAAGTGGCCATCTTTCAAGCTCTAGCATGTACCACTTACTAGCTGTGACCTTCAGAAAATCAATGAACAAACCATTCCATCCTCCTCCTCCTTTTTTATTAGTACTAGGGACTGAACCCTGGCTTCCAACATGCTAGTACTCTGCCACTGAACTAAACTCCCAGTCCCATCTTTCTTCTCTTATTGGTAAAATGGAGACGATACCTGCCCCACAGGATTACTCATGAGACAAACTGAAACAAAATAGGTAAAGGTCATGCTCACAGGCACACACATGCGGGACTATTTTGAAGGATTATGTGAATCCTGATAGAGAAGGAGGCATGTGGCTCTTTTATTATTTCTGCTTACATCTGCAGAGTGGAGGCATGGGATTCAGGGGAGAGCTGGAACAGAGGTCAGAGTACTTGAAAGAGAATGAAATCTCTGCTGCATCTTGGGCCTCATCACTATGGGAACTGGAAAATCTGGTTTAGAGGTACCTGGTCCTAGAAGCATGGGGATCATCAGCCCTGCAACACTTATCTCTCTTTTATTTAGCTCAGCTTCAGGCAGACTTGTGAGATTGCCTTTGACATTTTGCTTGCTTTTAAGCAAAAATCCAGCTTTACCTTCATTTTACCTTGCTCCTCCTCTTGGACACCATGTCCCTTAAGTCCCAGTTAATCGATGTTTGTAAGACTTCTGTTTCAAAAACAACTTACAAAAGTGCTGGCAAATGGTGGATTCGGGGTACTAGTGTAGATTTATAATAAATATTTCTTGCCAGAGGGAAGAGCAGAAAGCTACATCCTAGAAATGCAGCCCATAATTAGGCAGCCCAGGTAAGTTGACAGCAATAATTGAGTTGTAACCAATTCACTCTTTCTGATTTCACACTTCTTATAATTTTGCCTCAAAAAATCCTCAGAAGGGATCCCCAACCATGCCATCCTGCTCTCATTATCCCCTGCTCAGGGAAAATTAGCTTCTCATCAGGCCACCTCCAGGGCCACCCTGGATTCCTTTTTAAAATGTTTCAGTCACCCCATGGGTGTTCCACAGGTATTCATTACATTTGCCTTTGTAAATGTTGTTTTTCTTTTTTGTCACTGCTATTGTTTTGTTTTGTTTTTGTGCTGGCTCAGTTTATTTGTTCTGCTGGGTGGGACTTATTTATTCAACTCAAGAAACATTTAGCAGATTTCTAGATAACAAGGAACTTTCTAAATATATACAAATCTTGTTTCTTAAAAAACCCCAAGTATGCTCCTATTTCTAGATGAACTTCCTGTGCTTCTCTTTAATTTTATCCAAAGTTAATCCTTCCTCACATCTTTGAATGTAGAGGGTAGGGTCGGGCAAAGAGAGTCTAGAACATCCCCTTCTTGGAGCCACTGAGATGTCTTTTTTTTTGTCTGAGAACAACCTTGAGAGAGAATGAAGCAAAAAAGCAGCAAGGATGAGTAGACTTCATGTTTGGAGTGTCATCATGGATTTTTAGGTTAAAACGAGTAAAGAATCTTGAGATAAGTTGGATTGAAATTTGGGAACTAGTAATTTAATTAATTTCATGTGATGCCACTTCAACATTTGAAAAGGAGACCATCGTTTATCAGTATAGTTCTTTTCATTTGTCTATGTAAACTTATGTAATAAAGTTAATCTTATATTTACATCCCTCAGAAGAAACAACATTCAACTTCTTAAATTGCTTCCTATTTTAGCGTCAGGAGAAAAGAGGAACATTTATTTTTGATTGGAGCAGCTGAATCATGACCCAGTGTCTTGATTTTTCTTTATTGTGCAAATGGCAACATTGAATTTTGTAAGCACTAAGAATACACTGCCACAAATTGAAAATGAGCCTCTGCTTTGAGAGATGCATTAAAGTGGTGTGGCTGCAGAGGTGAACAGCAATCCCAGCCCTCTAGGAGATCGGTCTCCAGAAAGCACCCCACAAGTGGTAGAGCATGCCTGATAAATCCTTCAGTGGGGATTTACACAAAGTTATCAGGCTGTGAGGAGACTCACAGGCAGCCTAGTGGACAGGAGGGAAAGACCACTTTCAGATCACAGAAAGGACAGTCATATTTACATGTGTTAGAGAGAAAACTACCTGGAGAATAACATTGAAAAGGGAAATACCTGGCTCACACCATTTATTATTATTCTGTTCATGCAAATTGGCAAAGCATTTAAGATGGTGCTGTAATAAAGATAAATAAATCCTGCATGGACCATCACAAAGACCTTTGCTGGCAGGCAAAGTATAGATAGGTCCCACTAATGGTACTATATGGACCTCACATTCTAACACTTTTAGAAATCCTTGTGCCTTTGATTCTGTTTGAAAATTTCTGGTTCACATCTTTGACTTTCCTCTTAATAGGACTACATAAAACAGTAATATTCAGCTTGAATGACACATTTTAAAGATAAAAGTTATATTTTAGAACATTTCTAGATTTAGAGAAATTAGGAAAACAGTACAGAGTGTTCCCATATACTCCATACCTGGTTATCCTCATTGTTTATATATTAATATGGTATATTTGTTATAATTAATAAGTCATTGACAAATTATTGTTAACTAAGGCACATATTTGTATTTATTGTATGTGTGTTGGTATTGGTTCACTTGATATTCCTTTTCTATTCCAGGAGCCTATCAATGGGTTATGTTTACACTACTGCTTCTCTTGACTGTGATTGAGTTTCTCAGACTTTTGTTGGTTTTGATGACCTTGAAATTTTTGAAAGTATTGGTTATGTGTTTTCTAGACTCTCCCTGTATTGGGAGTTGCCTGATGTTCTTTCTCATAATTAGACTGGGATAAGGGTGTTTTGGAAGAGAAACCACAGAGACAAAATAACATCCTAGTCACACCAGGTAAAGGTCCATACTGCCAACATGACTGATAGCCTGACTGAGGCAATGTTTTCTGGATTCTCTTCTACAAGGTTTCTTTTCTTTGCTCCCTTTCCATCCTGTGCTCTTTGAAGGAAGTCAGTATATGTAATCCAAAACCTAGTAAGTTCTGTCCCACCTCTTGGAAGGAAATGTATGTGCACAAATTTTGGGGATTTTTATGCCCAGGAGATATGTCTCTCCTTCCCATTTATTTCCATATTTGATCACTTGTTTTTTTATCATTATGGATACATGGATATTTATTTTACACTTCAGATTATAAGCCAAAACTACCTTATTTTGTTGGTCAAATATCACCAGCTTTGACCATTGGGAGCTTTTCCACTTGACTCCTGAGTCCCTTTGATGTACTCCAGGAATGTGAGGATTTTTGTTTGCTCATTTGTTGGTTTTAGCATGTCCTTACTTTCTGGCACTACAAGATACTCCAAGCTCTTTTGTATCTTCCTTGTCCCAGTCCTAGAATCAGCCCTTCCTCCAAGAAGTTCTCAAATTACAATTTAATTCCTATTTGAGATATTATACTGTAAAATACATGTTTGCACCAGTATGTTTGCTAAAATTAGGGCAATCTATCTCTTACTCTGCAAAAAAATATATATGCGCCATATCCATCAGTGTAAAAGGGCCCTCAGCATGCTAAAATGTACACACACCACTCATATTAATGCTAATGGGGTTTCTGGTAAGAAAAAACAATATCTCAGAATGGAAAGATGCTATTATTATGGGCTTGCCCTCCTTCATTTAATGCCTAATTCAGTGTCCCCTGATGCTTTCTGGGACAAGATTTATGTTGCCCCTTTAGATGCAGGGAATCAGTAATAGTCTTGCAGCCTTCTTGGAAATTGGCTGCTGACTTTATTCAGAGATTTTTAAAAGTAACACTTTATACCCGAGTAGCGCTTCAACATATGTAATATGATTTTTTGTATAATATATTTGTAGAATTAAGTGGAATCTTTTAGAGGAAAGTGAAACTCAAAGGAGAGCAGGGTTCCCATGTTAAATGTCCTTCCCATTTATTAGGCTAATGTTAACACAAGCCTTTTCTCAGGGTGTCCTATGAGATTCTGTTGGAATAAAAATGTTTTTTTTTTTTCATTTGCCCTCATTAAAATTCAGAGGTCCTCCAACCTTATAACGTAATGGTATGTTTTTACAAGATCTTTCTATACATTTCTACAAAATGCTTGGTTTGTATTTAAACTCATATGCATCTGTATTTTATAACAATGTTGTACTCAAACCCAGCTTGCCTTTAATCTTGTCTGTCTCCAATGCCATTCCCTCCCCAAGTGGCTGACCATATCAATCTGAATCATTTTACATTCCTTCAAATATTCCTTTAGAGTAAGACCCTGGAAATAATGTGCAGGGCTATTTTTGATCTTGGCTGCTTCATACCTGGCCCTGGCTACCCTTACCTACTGCTGCTTATTTTTTTTTTTTTTTCATGCTGTAGCAATGTTAAGTTGCATTTATTTCCTTGAAAATAATACATGGTTTCTCATTTCATGCTTTTGTTTTGCAGCCTCATTTGCATAGAAGGCTTTTCTTTGTGCTCCCACCTCTATTCTGAATCCCTTTTTGCTGTGTTCCTTTAAGACTTGAAATGCTTAATGCACACCTGTCTGTGTGATATCTGTAATCCCCTCTAGCAAGCCTGCGAATTCCTTCAAGACAGGGCCAATGTCAGGAGGATTCTTGTCTTCCATTTATATTATGGAAGGGTCTTCATAAATGCTGAATAAGTGGGTGAATAATCTGATTTAAAAATAAATATAACTTGACTTGACTTTATATTTTTATCACTCACTCATTTACTCATCTAAACATCTAGAAACTACATACTATCTGCCAGGTCATTTTTTTAGGCTTTTTAAATTAAAGCTCAGGATGAACTAAATGCAGTCTCTGTCTACAGAAATAATGTAGTCAGGTGAAAAACAAAGCTTGTATAAAAAATGATTATCAGTTCCCCAAGACAGATATTGAGAATAGTTTTTGAATGCAGAGGAAGAAATATCTAGCTCTCTCCCTCATAGCAAAGAAAGACTTTACAGAATAAATTAATTTCCTCTGTCAGCTGAGGGATGAGTAGGATTTTAGAAGAGAAGTGTGAGGTGAATCCCAGGCAGAGGGTTTGGCAGGTACAGTGGTGTGGAATGTGAAAGCCTTCCGAGAATTGTGAACTGGGATAGAATCTGTGGAGAGGGAAGGGTGGAAACACACTGCAGGCTTGTCAGAGTTCTTCTGGGTCCTGTGCTCAGAAGCTGGTACTTTTTTTCTAAGGCAACAGAGCACTTTTAGATAACTTTAAAGTTCACTTGATATGTCATAGTCCTGTGAGTGCTTTGACCATCAGGTGGTGGGGAAAAGGGATGAAGAATTTGATTCAGAGTTAATTTTTTTTTCTTAAAGAGAGAGTGAGAGGGAGAGAGAGAGAGAATTTTTTTTTAATATTTATTTTTTAGTTATCGGCGGATACAACATCTTTGTTTTGTATGTGGTGCTAAGGATAGAACCCGGACAGCACACATGCCAGGCGAGCGCGCTACCGCTTGAGCACATCCCCAGCCCAACACAGAGTTAATTTAAAAAAAAATTAGCCTACCTTAGATTGTATTTGCCTCAGTTAATCTGTCTGTTTCCAATGCTGCTATTTATATAAAAATAGATGACTGCTAATGCCAACCTGGCTTTCTTTTTCTAAATAATAACTATGACTTAGGAGAAGTTGAAATATTCATCATGTTATCTTCCAAATAAATCAATGGAAATCCAAGTAAAGGATATCAGCAACAGTAAAGGATATCAGCCTTACTGTCAATCAATATGCAAATATTGATTAAACTTGAACTCTGCAATGTTCTGGGCTATGTGTTATTTTAAACAAATGAAACAACAATGTCAAGATAAATTGATAAATTGGTTCTGAGTTGGGCAAATTTAGGAAAAGATTACATTCTTCACAAACTTGTGCTAGTCTATAAAACTTGTCTAAATCCTTTCCCTCTTAAAACCCCTTATTCTTGTTTGAACTGCAAAATAGAGTCTGATCTGAAAGATAATTTTAAGAACAGTTTCATCAATTCCTTTCTCAATAGGTTCTTACAACAATACACCCCGAATTTCAGGGATGGCAGCACTAGCTGTGCTCTTTCTTTTGCAGGTTTTCTATGGGACAGTAAAGGATATCAGCCTTTCTGTCAATCAAGATGCAAATATTTATTAAACTTGAACTCTGCAATGTTCTGGGCTATGTGTTATTTTAAAAAAATGAACTACCAAGTTCTAAACATCATAGGTCAAAATTTGAGGAAGGTTTACAATTTCAATTCTTTCATTAAGAGAGAGGCAAAATGCCAAATAGAAATAAGAGTGTCCAAAGGTTAGAGTTGCAGGAAATTACTAGGCCCACAATATAAAAACTACAGGACAAACATTGAATTTATGATCTGTATTCTACATTGCATCCTTTATGATATGGGGAGACATAATGTGCTTACTTTATTGTTGGTAGGTATGACAAAGCTGTGTTTTTATTCTTCTGACAGGAATTTTATTCATAGCACTCTTGAGTAACTTTGTTACATTTTATTATCAAAATGAAGCTTAAATGATTTTATTGACTTTGGACAGCTTTCTTACAGCAGGGTTCTCATATGCTTCCCTTAGGCAATAACTAAGAGGTCTATCAGCTTTAAATTCAGTTCAAACTAGAGTGTGTACAGGCATTGAAATCTCAGAGTGTCTGTCCTCTAATTGCTTCTGAATCAGAGGCCGCGCTCAGTCTGTTACTATTTTTTTTTTTTTTTAATTTTCAGAATCTTCTTGGTTCTCCTGAACCTTTTGGAGGAAAAGGAAAAAGAGAGTGAGAAGTGGAAATAACAAGTAAAATGGGTGCAGGAGATGTGAGAGCCAGGGTCTAATGGGGGAACAACCACAGAAACTACAAAATGCACATAGCCACGTTGCTGAGTAGGACAAAAGGTGATCAAAATGATGGCTGAGTTAGTAAGAGGAAAATTTGAACTGTATTTATTTTAATGTGACTTTTAAAAGACAAGATTTTTTTTTTGGGGGGGGGGGCAAGGACTGGGTACCAGGCATTGAACTCAGGGGCACTTGACCACTAAGCCACATCCCCAGCCCTACTTTCTATTTTATTTAGAGAGGATTTCACTGAGTTGCTTGGCGCCTTGCCATTGCTGAGGCTGGCTTTGAACTTGCAATCCTCCTGCCTCAGCTTCTGGAACCGCTGGGATCACAGGCATGTCCCACCTTGTCTGTGACAAGAAAGATTCTAAATCTTACTTTTTAAAGGAGACTTTCACTCCCTGTGGTGTGTGTTCCGTATCACCCATTCGTTTAATGCCCACACCCTCTCATTCTGTTTATAAAGCCTTGATGCTGTTCTTTACCTTCTATAGAGGCCACTGGGTTAGTTAAGATGTGACTTTCCCACAGGAAGTTCAGTGGCTCCTAAATGGTGTTCTAGGTATTCAAGGACATAGGGAGTGTGGGTGGAAGCACACTTGGCCTACTTAGCTCCTTAATATCTTACCTCTTACATGCAACCAAAGTTTCCTTTAAACTCTTTCTTAGAAATCTAAATGTGATGACCTACTTCCAAGATACAAAGTCATTCACCTGGTTTAAAAAGTTCAAAGAGTCCCTTGAAACAGAAGGTGTATTTATTTTCTTTGAGATTGGTGAATTTTTTTTTTTTAGTTGTAGATGGACAGAATGCCTTTATTTTGTTTATTTTTATGTGGTGCTGAGGATCAAACCCAGTGCCTCACACATGCTAGGCAAGTGCTCTGCCACTGAGCTACAGCCCCAGTCCAAGAGTGGTGAACTCTTAAACCAAATTTCCAGTGCTGCGTCTATTCATTGTTGCAGAAAATTAGACTAGAAACTCCTCCTATGAACTATTTTGAAAAATAAATGATAGTGTAATAATTATTCTTTCATAATGTGATACTTGGAGTAATACTTCATCTAATTTTAAATTCTTGTTAACTATTAACCTTATGTAACACTGAAGTCTGAGCAACTTGCTTCAAATTTTGAAGAGAATCTCCTTTTGGACTTCATTTGATGATCAACAGATGATAAGTTGTGCCTCAATTTATAGTAGTTCTGTTAAAAATAAGTATATTCCAATATTAAAAATTACTACTGGATGGTAATGCTTACATTGAGCAAAAACAGGTCTCGGAACAGATTTTTATATAACATAAAAAGCAAAAAAGAAGAAAGACCCAAAGTAAAGTAGTTTAAAAAGACCCAAAAGACCCAAAGTAAAGTAGTTTTGTAAAGTAGTTTAAAATGTAATTTATTTTTGGTATATATTTACAATGAGTATTATTTTCTTTTTAGGTTTTAAATTTGCTTCTACTCTTTTTACCCATTGATGTTTGACTTGAAATTTTTTTTCTATTGTTATGGAAATTAGTCTGGATCTTTTAGAAAAGCACTTAGTATCTCTTAAGTTTACTGTAAGTCAAGGATTTTGAACTTCTGGAATGAGGCAAGAAGAGATATCCTCTCCTTCCATCTGTTCATTTTTCTTAAAACCACAAGCAAAAAGTGCCCCTCAATACTCTGATGTTCTTAAAGGCAAGATGTATGTGAAAGTCAGGTCAGGAGGGAGGAGTGGATCTGTGGTTTCCAACACTGTTCCCCTGTGTGCTTAAGCCCCAATGGTTAATGAGGTCAATAAGCACTCTACCAAATCTTGAAACCCTACATTACTCCTTGACATAATTCCCCTACACATAATAAATTAATTAGCACTTGTGCAATACTTTCTTTCAAAATATTTTTCTACTGAACTTTCATAATTGTGTATGCCTGTAGTATCTTGCTTATGCTATTTTCTTCAACATTCCAATTATTTTGACTATGAAGTAACTCAGTTGGATTTTAAATGACACACCTGTAAATTCTTGAAGAAATATGGGAGAGAGATAAGTTTGTCAAAGATTTCTAGCCTTCCTGCTATCTTACTTATCCTAAACATTGTGAAAATAATAGTAAAGTTATTTTTTGGGGGGCGGGGGGTTCTTAGAGATGGTAGGAAAAGTATCATTTGATTATTATTTAATTAATCATATATAATTACTTGAGCAAACAGATATGTCCTAGACATAATGCAGATATTAGAAAAAATTCTAAACTACCTTCAGATTTAAAAAGTACATGAATACTCATTTGTATGAATGATAACTAAAATCCTCTTATGACCTCAGATAACTTATTTGTTTTTGAGTAACGTGAAATGTCATGATGTTAAATGATTCTTTTTGATGAAGATACATTTTCTGACAGATCAACTGTGATAAAAGGAGAAACACCTGATAGTCTTAATTTTAATTTGAATCAGTATAAATTAACATGTCAATTGAAATTAGCTATGAAAAATATTCAAAAGTAAATATCTCAGAGCCCTCTTGTCAATGCCAAAGCTTACGTTCATCTTATTAAGATTAATTAATTGTTGAATCACCACAGGTCCCATGTTTTACTTGTAAGGCCAAACCAAAGAATTCTTTGCATTTATATCAGCATCCCTAGTTTTCAAGACAGGCATTTTAATCCCTTCTGATCTCTGAGATAAATATATATTTTTTCACATAATTGTATAATTACTCAATAGACTAGAACAGATCCCATGGAGCCACTCCAGTGTGTGCTGGATAAATAATATTCTGTTCTACTCCTGGTAATTGGCCAATAGATCCCCCTAGGAGTGTTATGATCCCTTAAATAAACACTACATGGGCAAGGGGGGTCGACTCAGTGTTTTCTTCATTGGCAACAAAATCAGAAGGGCTTCACATTCAGTCCTCATTACATCATTTTAAAAAGAACAGACTGCTTGTGACCATATAGCTCCCTCTGCTGGTTCACAGTTTCAAAAGTACAAATAGAAAATAATGTCTGTGAACTAGATTCCCAGAGGAGAAAAATATGTCATTTTTGTTAAGTGATGGGATTAAATTACATAAATAAGCAACAGAAAGACTACTCATTTCTATTGTTCCTAAATTGGGAACCACCTGACCACCCGTCTTTATTCAATCATGTTTATGCATATTGTATCTTGCTATTTGCAGTAAAAAACAGGCTCTAGAAACAGTAGGCAGAATTTTTTTTTCCTGACAGCCCTAACCAAAGTAATCTTCATAAATCTATCAGCTGCACTTTTAGAGACCCAGTCCTTCATAGGATTACTTTTAGGGGGGATTAAACTATGTTTACTCCATGTAAAAGTGTGGCAAAGAAAAGACGTAAAGAAATGAACATCTTTCCCAAACTAGTTAAATTTCTGTGCACTCCATCTTTATGGCATTGATAATCATCTTCATTTGGTACAAAACCAGCAAAAGAAGAGACGACTGGATTGGGGACACATGGGCCTGAATGCTAGCTCTGTGTAAACTTCTTCAAGTTAATCTTCCTTTTTTTGTTCATGTTCACATCTATAGTTAGGAGATAAGAGTCTCAGAGTGTCACTGTGAGTGTTAAAGAAGTATGCGTGAAGCCCAGCATCAATGCGGGTACAGATTAACTGCCATTAATACTATTCCTGAGAAATGTGGGTTTTTGCCTCAACCAAATGATTCAGAGTATCAAAGAGAGATAATTTTTCCTCCAAACATCCTTAAAGCATGACCATATAACTCATGGTCAATCCAAAAAGACATTGCTTTTATTTTTAAAAGTTAATATGATGTGACCTTACTATAGTTACACAATCTATAATCAAATCCTATTTATTTTTGATATGAAAACGAGATCAGAAATATGGTTGACCTTATGGAATTGTATGTCTCAGAAACCATTAAACCAGGCTATAAAAGAAGCTAGGTAAACAGTATGTTCTGATGAAGAGGATTTAGATAATGAGTGTAGATGTTCTCATAAATTATTACAAATAAATTCATGTCTTTGTTAGTTCTGTATTGCTACTTATATAGCAGATGTGTTTATTTTATTATATTAGGTTTTGGCAAGACAGTAAACAGTGCGTTTTATAATCAAACAACTAGATAGAGAAAAGAGGTTTGAACCTGATGTTGTATATATTTGGAGCAACAGTTTGCCTCCAGGCAATGCTGTGCTGCCTCTAGTTCCCTATACACAGGTTGGGTCACTCCTTATTTTCGGGTAATAAAAATATAATAGAGGCAGTGTAGGTAGTGGCTAAGTGCGAGAATCCAAAGCCAGAAAATCTGGGTTTTAACTTGTGTTCTGTGAGGCCTGCTGCCCTTGAGAAGGTTCATGGAAAGCCTGCCATGTGCTTCATTTTCTTCACTTATTAAATATAGAAGTTAAAGTATATACCTTGTATCAGTTTCCTAGGGCTCCCTTTACAAATTGCTACATATGTAGTGGCTTAAAAGAAATGTATTTTCTCCAATTTGTGAAATTCAAAGTCTGAACTCCAGGTATCAATAGAGCCATACTTCTTTCTGAAGTTTCTTAGGGGAAAATCCACCTTTGCCTCTTACAGCTTCTGGTAACCCCAGGTGTTCCTTGGAGCATAGCTCCAATCTCTCTCTTTTCACATGACCTGTCATTCCAATTCTGTATGTATCCTTTCTCCTTCTTATAAGAACATCAACCACTTGATTCAGGATACTGAATACCAAGAGTATGGCATCATTCTAACTGTATCTGCAAAGGCCCTATTTCCAAATAAGATCTCTCTCTCTCTCTCTCTCTCTCTCTCTCTCTCTCTCTCTCTCTCGTGTGTGTGTGTGTGTGTGTGTGTGTGTGTGTGTGTATTTGTACTGTGGTTGAACCCGGGGGAACTCTACTACTGAGCTACATCCCCAGACCTTTTTATTTATTTTATATTTTGGGACAGGTAATCTTTAAATTTCCCAGGCTGGCCACAAACTTGCAATCCCTCTACCTCAGTCTCCTGAGTGGCTAGGATTACAGTTATGTCCACCACATCCAGCGATATAAAATCACATTTAAGGTTTTATGTGGACATGAAATTTTTCATGTAGTAAATTGAATAGGGTCCTCCATGCTGTTCAATCTACTACATACTTTACAGGGTTGTTTTGAGGATTGAATGAGTTGCTGTACATAAAGCACTAGAACAATGCCTATCACTTACTTTTTAGCTAAAGTGACTTCTGAAGTTCTGTGTATATAGTTCAGGCAGTTTCACTCCAGTTATAGATGCCCAATTGTGACTGCTTAATACTATCTCCCCATAGCCTGCTGTGCCTCAAACTCAAGCCATTTAAAACTGGCTTAATTTTCATTCCCAACATAAATCACTCTAATTTTTGTACATAGTATCTTTTGCCAACTCCAGTTTGCCCAGATTCAAAACCTCAATATTATCCACATCTCCTTTTTCTTTGTTGTCATATCTAACCAATAACTTGATTGATCCTACACAGTGTACTTGAGAAGTTCACTTATTATGTTCATTTGATCCTTTAAAATGCACCGAAAAAAATAGAATATAATATACAACAAGGTAGCCTTGTTTGTTGGCACTGCATGTAAACTATTGTAGAAAAAAAAAAAGAAACTTTGAAGAGAAAAGATGATATCTTATCACTTTAAATTGAAGTCAAACCTACACATGAGGTTTTTATAAAAATCAAGTGAGGGAAACTATATGTGTAATTCTTTACCATAATACTATGTCCCTAATACATGGTAAATATTAATATTTGTTACATATGACTTTAGGCTCATATTGGCATAAATTCTCTAAAATTATTGCACCTATTTGGCTGTTGATTTATTTAATGGTTCATTTCTTTTAAAATGCATTTCCAAATTTTGTTGGATTTTAGCAAGCAGTATGGTTTGTGTGTAGAATTTGATTTGAGCTATCAGCTGTTGGGCAAGTGAGAGGCAAGTCTTCCTGAGTTTACTGCCCTCTAATGTTCATATTTATAAAAATGAGGAGAAATGGAATGCGAGAATAAGCACATGGTGCTCAACAGAGTGGTGGTTGTCAGTATTATACATAAGCTTTTCTTCATATCTCCGTTTCTAGGTGATTATCAACGAGTGCCCTCAATCTAGTTTAATTCTTCTTCAAAAAGAGGGTACACTCTATTATAGTGCAGAGGTTACATGACATATCTGGACAGAAGGCAGAAGGCATGCAAACATTGTGAAAGACACTCTCGAAGTCCTTATATTTCTTTGGCTAGAACAATTAACATATATTCAGCACTTATTGAGAGTTGAAATTCTGAAGAACCCTGGCTCAGATGAAAGTTATTACTCAATGCAATTAAAAAGAAAACAATAATACTGAGATACAACTAGAAAGGCTAAAATACAGGTGAGTTTTAATGTCTGGATGCCATATGTAATTTTAAAACGGTTGTGTTGTCCATAACAAAAACCTCTTTCCTTTATCAGGAATGACATTAACTGTATCTTAGGTGTGTGGCTAAAAACACACTCAGACTACTCTTGACTTATACCTCATATCCTGTAATGCATGTACATTTCATTATAGCTACAAATTTCCTTATTCTACTTAGTACCATTTTATTTTACCCACATATTAAATCACAAATGTCAAGGGAAAAAAACCTCTGTGCAGCAAGCAGGAAAGTAAATATCAACAAGTTCTGACCACACACATATACACCTGCCCAAGCCCATGCATGCATGCGCGCGCGCGCACACACACACACACACACACACACACTTCTAAAAAATGTCTTCCCATCCCCAGTAGCTTAAAGAAATACATACAAAAGTGTCACTATGACAGCATACTAAGATTTGAGAGTGCTATCTATATTTTTTTTTTACCTACCACTCTGCTTCCCAAAAGGGCATAAAAAAGATTTTACTCTTTAGAATCTTACTCTATTTAGGATTTCTCACTTCACCTGTGCAAAAAATAGAGACACACTCATAAATCAACAGATGGATGCACACATGTGAAATGGGAAATCATTTGCCTCTGCAGTGATTGGATGGGATGCTGATGGATAATAAAGTTCTCACCTACTTTTCAAATAGGTTCCAGATTATGCTGACAAAATTATGGGGCATCATCTCCATGACAAATTTTTATGCATTTGCCATAAAAACCACAGTCAGAAAGTTACCCTGAAAAATGAAGGGACAAGACTTGCTAAAATTCAGCTTAACCTGGTAAGAGAGCCTTAGCTATCAAGAGAGCCTGGATCTGAGCACGGGGTCCACCTGCAAACTCTCTTTTTTACTTCCTGTCTTTATTGGCTCCGCATCTGAACCCCAGAAGAACATGGATTCAACAGGTGCTGAGTATATGCTGATTCTTCTAGCAATATAAATATAAGAGCTTCAAGATTGAGTTGTTTCAATAAAAGCACAGTCAGACATTGCAGGCCTCAGCAATGTTAGCTGGGGACATGGGTAATCAACTGTGACATAAAGGGAGAAGGGCATTCTTCCTGTGCTGTACTGTGCCAAACGTGGCTTTGGCAATAGGAAGACTTCCCTTTGATAATGGAGCCAAGGTATACCTGATGGAAAATTGCCTTCCTGAGTGGAGTTTGGTGACCCCTATAGGACAGGACCTGGTGGGACAGAGTCAACATAGCCCAGCCAGAATACGCTTATCTGTGAACACTGTTACATGCTTACACCTGAAGAGTCCTGGAAAACCTACCTTAGGACCAGAGCATAGTGGGCTTTGGAAAAGACTTTAGATGGGTGTGAAAGTCAAACAGAAATTTCAGATATTTTATGAATATAAAGATTTGATTTATTTATCATGTTGTGAAAGTCTAAGAAAAAAGCAAATTATAAAAAGATTAGATTTTTATATTTTTAATTGCTTATAGAACTTTGGTGTGAGTCTTCTAAATAACACAGTTGAATGATTAAAGGGAAAATCAATTTTTTCTCATGCATTTGCAAGTTTTTGTTGTTGTTGTTGTTATGCACATCCATATCTGTACCCATAAACACACACTGCTATCCAAAACAGTAAAAGGTTCTGAATATTTATTCTTTAATAGTACGACTTGGGTAGTAATTAATTTTTTTCTGAAATATTCATTAATATTTTATGCAGTTTTACCCCTCAAATGTCCTTGAAGTATAAAATGTATATAGGTACCAAAGATGGTATTCCTACAAGATAATTAGATTCTGGTTTAATTCACCTTAGACAAAATGGGAAATTCCTTGTCTTTTCTTGCCTCTAGCTTCTCACACTAAAAGCAATCCCTAAAGAATTTGCTCCATGTAATGTTTTTGCTGCCTAAGGCGATTGTCTGCTCTGACTGTAGAACAGAATCGACCCCAGTTATATTTGTTGAAGTTCAAATATTTGTAGTTGATTTCCAGCGAATATACTCCTCTGCAACATGCCACAAGGGAAGCATCTAAAACAGAACAGGGACAGAGGAAAGCTGATCACAAAACATACATGTTTGTTCTACTCTGCTCTCTAGTATATTTTAGGTTTTTGGTCAAATGAAAGTATATTGATAAATACATAAAGGAAAAAACTCTAGATAGATCATAGATGAAAAAAATGTTTAAATGGCACCACAAAATAACCTAGAAGACAATGTGGATAAGGTGTATTGGGCCTGGGTAATATAAATATATTTTCAATATATATTTAAAGACAAATGCAAAGTTAAATAAGAATTTGCAAAGACAAAAAACAGGAGAAACTGCTACAGAAACCAGTATGAAAAAACTTTTTCTGAAAGTCAAAACATTATTGAAAGATAAGTGGCAGACTGGAAAATTAGCAGACAAAATGTGATCATCACTATATCAAGAGTTCTCCAGTAAAGGAAAGATGCCAGTACTTTTAAGGAAAGATGAAGAAGAGGTATGAATAGACACTACAGAAAAATACTAGTGGCTTCGAGAAAAAGAAAGCTAGGTCCCATTTTTAATTGAAAAATATAAAATAAAGCAATCTACCAATTTAGAATTTTTATTTTAAAAGATCAGACTCACACTTTTGAGAGTGTGGGGAAAAAGACACACTGAAACATTATGATCAGAAAATAAATTGGTATCACTTTTGCAAGAAACATAAAACATGCAACCTCTTGATACCAGAGTCTGCATTTTTCAATCTTTTGTAAATTCGAGATGGGAAGAAGAACACCATGAAAATTAAGTAAAAAAGCCAAGTATGGTGGTGCATGCCTGTAATCCCAGCAGCTTGGGAGGCTGAAATAGAAGGATTGCGGGTTCAAAGCCAGCCTCAGCAACTTAACGAGGCCCTAAGTAACTCAGTGAGAACCTATCTCTAAATAAAATATAAAAAGGGCTTGGGATGTATCTCAGTGGTTAGTGGTTAGGTGGTTAGTGTCCCTTGGTTCAATCCCTGGTGCAGAAAAAAAAAAAAAAAAGAAAGAAAAGAGAAAAAAATTAAGTGAAAAAATCTGGGCTCAAAATTATATTTGTCTTATCTGTTGTGTAATATTAATTTTGTAGAAAAAAAATGGAAGAAAATACTAACATATAAGTTATGAGAAACTGCCTTAAATTAAGATAGATCTATGTACAGTGCATCAGTGGTTATATATCTTTATATCTATATTGACTTATACATATCTATCCATGAGATCATATAAACATAAATTCATTAATTAATATAGTAAGTATCTACATAAGACATAGTATGTAACTGATCTAGTTATAGATGGATGAGGTAATATTTAGGGAATAATTATTTCTTCCTTTCTAGTTTTGTCATGTAAAGAATAATAATCTTCTTCAAGCAAATTGGAAGATTATAATGATTTTAAAAAGCATAAAGTTTTTTCCTCTCCCTCTGTCCAGGTGAGTCTAGGTAGCATTAACTTAAAATATTATTGTATTTATACTTTCTGAAAAAAATATTAGGCCTTTGGCATTTATATACAAACCAAAGAGAGAAATGGTGAATGCTGCCCAAGTTAATATTTGTAGAATTAGAGAAATGTTATCACTAGTAGGTGATCAACTACTGCATATCACTGAGAAGCTCTATTAGAAAGGTCTTGTGCATCTTTAATCACATTGTTAATGATTTTCTGATCTTTTCCTTCCTATGCTAAATTTTGTGGTGAATTTTCAGTTGTCATCTTATTTGACAGGATGGACTCCCCTTATCACTTCCTCTTTCATGAAAGATGTCCTTTCCTCGGCTTCTAGACACCATACATGTATGGTTTTCCTCTACACTTGCCTGGTTATTGCTTCTTAATTTCTTTCTTTCTCTCTTTCTCTTTTCTTTTTCTTCCCTTATCTCATGAACTCTTAAGGTTGTTGTGACCCAGGGATTAGTCTGGGTCTCCATCTCAATCTATGTCCATCCCCTTAGTAATCTCATCCAGTCTAGTGTTTCCAAAGACCTTTATGTAAAAATGATTTCCAAATTCATCTCTCTGAAATACCAGATTCACATATAAAGCTACTTTGGGGTTCCAAGAGATATTCATTTGGATATCTAACAGACATCTAAGACTTAGCATGTTCTTGGAAACCCTGACCTTTTCTGCCCTCTGCCAACTCCTTCACTATAAAAGAAAAAAATATATATTATCCTGAAATCTTCTCTCAGTTAATGACATCTCCATCATTCTGGTTACTCAGACCAAAAACTGTAGTTTTCCTAAAGACTCTTTTACTTTAATATCTCATCAATCAGGGAGTCCATTGGCTCTCCCCTCAAAAGATATGTAACCACTTCGCAAAACCCCTATTTTACATGTTACTGCTCCTATTTGAGCTGTCAATATTTTTCATTGGATTGCTGCAACAGATTTGCAGTGTGCACTTCTGTAAGGCCTATAAGGCCTAGGACTTGGAGCTGTTACCATGACCTCTCTGTCCTCTTTATCCACTATTCTCCCACTAGCCCACTTTCTGCTTGAAGCCCAGTGGCTTCTTTGCTGTTCTTTAAGACAGCCAGTCACAGTCTTTCTTGCCTTGGAGCCTTTTATTCTCTGTTCCCTCTGACTAGTACTTTCTTCTCCCAGTGTATTCTTGCTCCGCCAACCTCCTATTTCTTGCAGGCTTTTCTCAAATGCATTCCCTTTTTGATGAAACTTTCATGGCCAACCTGACTTCAACTAAAATGCTAAGTCTCCTTTGTTTGCTCCATATTTTCCCACGATGCTTTATTCTTTCTAGCATATTTTGTCATTTACTTATTGATCATGTTACTTGTTTATTATCTGAATTTTCTTAATAAAAATCAACTTCATATAGTCAGGAATTTTTGTCTTTTTTTGTTTCCTTGCATATCTTGTTACCCAGAAGAATGCTGGACACCTAGTGGGTCCTCAAAAATATTCGTTGAATGAAAAATGAACTCTAACTTTAAGCTCCATGAAGCAGTAAGCATTTCTATTTTGGCCATTTTGGGATCTCCAGATTCTAACATCCTGTTTAGCACTTAGTGGGTGCTGAATAAGTAAGAGTGAGGAGTGGGTTTATCAGTCTTGGCACAACCTTTGGTCAGAAGTCCATAGTTTACAAATTAGATATTTCTCTTTGGTGCTCAAAAATTTATCCTTATGAATCTTTATAAACTCCCAAAAGTAATATTTGCCGTGCCCTTACAGGGTATAACCATAGGTTAGGGAATGGAGTAATGGTTATCCTCCAGTGTTACAGGAGATGCTACTAAAATGACTGGTTCAAATGCTGACCCGACACTCAGGTTGCAGAGTAATCTCTTGTTGGTGTCCTTCACAGTAATAGACTATTTTTGGTAGCTCTCAGTAATTATCTTTTAACTTTGTGAATTTTTTCAACTAAAATTTTATTTTGTAAAATCAAAACCTACATGCACATTGCCTAATTGCAGATAGGCATTGTATGGTTGATGTAAAGCATTATAGGTGGATCTCCTGGGCAACTGACTGGAACCTTTTCTGTGAATGGCTAGTAAAGAGTAAAGATAGTTTTATAAAAATTTCCCAATTTCCTACTTAAGGATTTTACTGTTGAAAGTCGACCCTCATGTTTTTAGCTATTAAAAACAGTTATTTAGAACATGTTCTTGGAACCTTGCTGTGGAAATCTTCTAGTTCACTGTTGGGTCTCATGACATTAAACAAAACCTAAACTGGGAAGCACACTCATGAATTCTGGAGGAGAGGTGTTGATGCTTGTCCACAGCAGCCTCACAGAAACTTGGGGAGGCCTCCTATGGTGTATTTGTCTGCTTGGTCATTGAAGTTCATAGATAGCAATCAAAGTGTTGGGGACACAAAGTGAGGCTCTAGCCAAGGAATGTGATTCTGTGACTTTCATAAATACACAGAGATCTGCAATTATTCAAAGCTGACTTGGGAGTTGGCCATTTTCTTATCACTTGATTTCTTTTGCATTGACTATCTCTTTTTCTCCGTTTCTTAGTAATGCATTCTTTAGACATGTGTGTTTTGGTTTAATGTAATCAAGACAAAGACAAACAAATTTGCTAATAGGGTTACAAGTAGCAAGCATGCTATAAACATGCTCGGCCTAAATAATTCACAATCATTCCTTGGTAGACATATTTCTTATTCAAATTCACTTACACTACAAAATCCCAATAGGAACTAGATCTCTAGGCCTTCTTAATAGAAGAAAACAATCTCATTTTGGAGAAGAACAATGAAAAAGCAGATAGATTTTCTTTTATCTAGACCACCAGGTCAAACTGACCCTGTGAAGGACCACCATTTATGTTTTGGTTTTATAAACTAAATTCTATGATTACAGTGAAATATCCAGCTCTGAAAAAGAATTTCTTAAAAGGCATGTCCAGCTGGAGCCAGACATTTCTGAAATAGATCCCAGCTGTTTGGATTATCTCAACCCAAGAACAACTAAATACTGCCACTGAAAGTACTATCAGTAGTAAATTCTGGTTTGAAGTTGTGGTAGCTAGAAAGCAAAATCGTTACAGACCACCCTGGGCAGCAGTAGCTTGGAAAGGATGGTAAGAGGAAGAAATTAATTCTTAGTTGTGGTCTTAACTGTCTCAACTACCACAATTCACTTGGTATTTCAAATTGTTCCAAGCAAGATCATACTTTGCTAGATGTATTTCCAAAAAGGAGAAGCTAGTCTTTTTCCAGGAAATTTTTAAATTTGGCTAACTTTGAGGTAATTGCTTCAAGCATTTCTTTAATAATCAAAATTATTTGTGGCTGTATATTTTGTTTCATAATTAGCCTTGTCTCATTTTTACAAATGCAAGCAAATAAAGATATTTTTATAGTTAAAGTCTCATTTTAATTACACTGCACTAATCAAGTATTACTTAAGCTTACAGAAATACTCAAAGAACAACATGGTAGATAATAGCAGGACAATTTTTTTAATTTACAATAATCATCACTATATATTTTTTAATTTAATTTAATTTATTTATTTTGTGACACTAGGGATTGAACCTAGCAGTGCTTTACCACTAAGCTACATCCTCAGCCCTTATTTATTCATTTATTTAAATTTGGAGAGAGAGTCTCACTGAGTTGCTGACCTCAAACTTGCAATCCTCCTGTCTCAGCCTACTTAGTTGCTGGAATACATGTGTGTACCATCATGTTCAGCTAATCATCACTAAATTCTTAATTAGACCAGTAGTGCTCTGTCTTATTCATATACGATGCTATTAATAGAATGAATAATAATACATATCAGTCTCTGAAAGTTAAGTATAATGGTTTTATTCTCTAGATAAATAAACTTCTTAGTTTTACACTGTACCAAGCATTATCTTCCAATAAATAGTCAAATCTTTTTAATCGGTTTATGTTTATTTCAATATATTCCATTTTACATGCATATAGTATTGTTTTTATGTTCACTTATTTATGAATTATTATTTAAATTGGTTTTCATCCAAAAGGTTAACCAAAGGCAAAACATTTCCTACATAAAAGTGTCTCTTATGAAGAAATTTTCCTCAGTCTATATATTGTATATTTAATTTGGACATTCTTATCTATGGAGACTTAACAAACCTATCCTATAAAAATACTTTGTATAAAAATGAATGCCAATTCTGATTAGTTAGAAGTTTGGAACCAAAGCCAAAATTCATTTTGCCACCTAATATTATGTCAAATTACTGTTCCACAACTCTCTTGAACTGTAAATTATACGTGTGTGCATGCATGAGGTAGAGACATATCTCTATAGTTGAGTATGCTGTGAGGAGTTAATTGGTAAAGAATGTTTTCCAATCTTAAAACAAGTAGTAAATTGGGTGACATTTTCTATTTATAACAGATGAAAACCAGATGAGTATTTCTTTCTGCTGTAACCTTCTGAGCAGAACATCTGAAACCTCTGGAGACTAGATAAGCTCTGTTTCCTTAAATACTATGCTTAATACTTAAGCTGAATCTTATTTGAAAAGTTAGTCTAGGACGAATAAATAAAACATTCCAGTTACCATCTTCCAGCAATGACAGTAAAATCTTAATTTCCCTAAGAACAAAATGAGAGAGTATGCCAGGTTTTGAAAGTCAAATGCTTTCAGATGGTAACTAGCAAGTTTCCCAAAACATCTAAAGTTTCAAACTAAAATCTTAAAAACACAAATTCTGCATTCAGACATGCACAGTCTTCACAGTGGAAATATAAACCAGTTTTAAAAATAACAACTTTAACATTTGAAAATATAATTAGATATCCTGCTTCCCCAGGGAACAGAAGTTCTTCAAAATTCTACTTCCTTCCCCAGAAACACTGAGAACACTTAACCAGGATCAGGATTAGAAGAGAATAGCTGGGTGTGGTGGTGCATGCCTGTAATCCCAGCAGTTTAGGAGGCTGAGACAGGAGAATCGCGAGTTCAAAGCCAGCCTCAGCAAAGGCAAGGCACTAAGCAAAATTCTTATATTTGAGGGTTAAATAGGTAAAGCAGAAAAACAGAACACAAAGGTGAATGAGAATGGTAATCAAATACAGTTGGGAACCACCAGAAGCCAAGGGACTTTGTGGCTTCAAGCTAGAGTGGATATTTAACAGCGGCAAAGACTGAGGTTTGAGGAAAGAAAACTAAAACGAAGAAACACGGGTTGGATTAAGAAAATCAAAGGCCAACTATAAAAAGTTCAGTAAGGAGGATTAGCGGTGGGGATCACACACTGGAGCGGGTGGATGAGTGAGAGGAGATGAGAGAGTGTCATCACCTAAAAAGACAGCTCTTTTCAAGGATAAACATAGTAGCCAGAGGAATTCATGGAGTCAAAGGAAGTTTTTGTTTAGTTGCTTGTTTTTTTCTATAGAACCTCTTGTGAATGTTTTATAGCCAGAGAGAAAGGAGAAAGTAGACAGGCTAGAATAGAATGGCATTCTAGGTAGAAGGAAGCCAGATTGCTGAGATTAGAGTTGGGGTCATGTGTGGAAATCCTCCTTATGACTATCAGCACTCCCAGTTGCTTCTTACCCTACTCAATTTTTTTTTCTATTGCATTTATTATATTCTGGAATATCACATAACTTGTGCAGTTATTACATTTTTTTTTCTTTCTCTCTCTTACCTTTCCACTCTGAATCTCCTTCAGGATCTTCTTATTTTCCAGGATTTCCACTTACCCCTTATATATATGTGTCCTTCAGGGACATTAAGAAGTTTAGAGGGGACAAGAGCATTATCTTTTTGTTCCAAAGTCTCAAGCACCTAGAACATTGTAGCACTCAATAAATATTTGTTGAATAAAAAGATGTTAGACTGTAGAATGAAAACCAAAATTCTGTGATTGATTTAGAAGGTGCTTCTGCAGTATTGGGGATTGAACCCAGGGCCTCATGAATACTTGGAAAATGTTCTCCTATTGAGCTACATCCCTAGCCTGCTGAAATTCTTGATTTATTTTTAAACCAGTAAAATAAAAGTATTCAAAGCTGCAAGAAGGAGAGAGTAAATGATAACTGAAAGTTAAATATTCAGTATGTAGATCAGAGATCATTCATAGAATGACCTTACTTAGGAAGGGACATGATTTCTTTCTCCCATATAGTATTTTTTTAATTAGTTCTCATCATCAAACATTAGGTTTAACACAAAATTTCACTCTTGACTTGGAAAGTAAGAAGATGTGACACTTGTGGCAACACCTGACTCACATCTCTGCATGACAATAATCATCTGGATTTAAGTTGAGGCTGTACCCCTGCCACCATCCCAGTCCATAAGCACACAAGTTAAAGCACATGATGTTCACCTGCAGAGTTCCCACCATTCACTATTGTACCCATATACCTTAAGTCTGCTGTCAGTTCCCATGAATGACTGAGCTCAAGCTAGTGCTTTTCACAGTATGGCTGCTTCATCCACTGTATTACGTGCACTGTATTACGTGTATTACATGCCTGGCTTCTTTAGCTATTTAGTTGTTGGTGTGATCTAACAGTAAGAAGCTGAAGGGAACAGAGCAAGACTTATTTGTTCAGTCCTTTTTGGCTCTGGTATGGGACAATAACTGTCTAGAATGAAGGTCTTATGACCTACCTCTAGGTAAATTGACCTCCCTTAACATTTCTACACTGGGCTTTCAATGAACTCCTATTTCTTGCCTTCAATGGCCCTCTTCTTTTTCTTTAATAATAAGTCAAGCTACATCTAGCCTTTATATTTTCAGTTCTCTTTGCTGGTACCCCTGTCTTCCAGGTGATTAACACATCTGGCTCCTTTGTTATCTTCCAGTAGTAAGAATGAAGGAAACCCTGATTCCTGTCCTAATTTTGCTACACATGCAAACATTTGTGAAAGTTAGCTCCTTTTCTTTTTTATTGATTTTTTATATACGACAGCAGAATGTATTACAATGCATATTACACATATAGAGCACACTTTTTCATATCTCTGGTTGCATTAAAGTAAATTCACACCAATTCGTATCCATTACTTTGGATAATGATGTTCATCACATTCCACCATCATTTCTAACCCCCTGCCTCCTTCCTTCCCCTCCCACCCCTCTGCCCTATCTAGAGTTCCTCTAATCCTCCCATGCTCCCCCTCCCTATTCCACTATGAATCAGCCTCCTTATATCAGAGAAAACATTTGGCATTTGCTTTTTGGGGGATTGACTAACTTGACTTAGCATTATCTTCTCTAACTCCACCCATTTACCTGCAAATGCCATGATTTTATTCTCTTTATTGCTGAGTAATATTCCATTGTGTGTATGTATGTATATATAAATATATCACATTTTTTTTTATCCATTTGTCTACTGAAGGGCATCTAGGTTGTTTCCACAGTTCAGATATTGTGAATCATAAAAGTTCGTTCCTTCTATGAAAATCATACAATTATTCAGAAATTTCAATATGTCTCGGATTCCTGTCATTTCAAGTTCTCTAAAAATCAGCTCCTATGAAAAAGCTTATTTAAGGAAAAGGCGACAATTTCATAGTAACAAAGATTGCTCACCAAATAGATTGGAATCCTAGGACTGGGTTCCATTCTGAAAAAGAAATGCCAATACTAAATTTTTAAATCCTATTTATGTAAAGGTAAGGGTGCTCATTTAGTATATCTAGCTAATAGACATCTTAAACACTAGTCATTTCTCAAAATAATTATTTCTAGAACGTTTTACTTAATTAATAAACCTTCTGGTAATGACTAGAGTTACAGATAGTTCTTTCCTGAAATAAGTTTTCCATTAGAGTCCTTCAAATGCTAACTATCATTGAGATATTAGTCCCAATTAGCAAAATATTAGCCAATCACCCCTAGGGTGTTCACTCACTCCTGAACCTGTTATTCTCAGACATATATTCTCCATTCTAATGTGCTTTCAACTAAATTATAGAAAGCATAGCCATTGGAAAATGTTCATAGGTCTAAAAAGTAAAAGGAGACTTCCCCCTCCCATATGTACCAGTTCTAAGAGAATTTACATAAAAATAAGAAGATAATTTGTACTAGGTCTTGGGGAGGGCCTGGTTGACTCTTATATTATTTTTGTGGAACCAGTGAGGTTTCAGAAAAATGTTTCTGACACCTCCCATTGTAATTTTAAATATGTTTGGTCGCAGAAGCAAGGCCAGTCTTGATTTGGCTTGAGATAGATCTCTTGGTTCTTCATTTCTGGATCTTAATATGTTAATAAGCAGTGTAATTTTCCCTGAACAACTATCATGGGGCTCAGATTTTGCTCCTTCCTTTTTTTTTTTTCTTCTTGCTTTCTGAATAAATTATTTACAGAAATGTGCATACACAATGTAGAATTTACTGAAAATTTTGCAAGATAAACTGAAAATACTCCAGGACAAACTTTCTTAAACTCCCCATGAGACACCTCTATTCTTTCATTTCTTTTTTATCTTTCATGTGATCAAATGATATTCTCTCTTTCCTTTTCCCTCCTTCAGACATTGCTCAAATTCTGCTGATTCTTTCCTTCCTCTTTTCCTAAAGCAAAGAACATTTTTTTCTTTCATAAGCATGATAACCTTATCATTTTCCCCGAATCAGAGATGCCTCTTGACAGGAAAGACACCAGAGCCCCAACCTCCACTCTATCAGACCATGAAATGTAGGTCTTTCCTTCCAGAGCATTTGTGTATTAGTAGTCTAGGAAAAGTGAACAAAATCCCCACATTTTGACATCTGTACTAACAGAAATGTAGATTTAGTACCAAATATCACACAAGTTTTTGGGATACAACCTCTTCTCAATTTGAAGATTTCTTGAGTAATAAAAATGGGAAAAATGCTTATTAACCTTGGATTTTTTTTCAAATATAATGGGATGTGGCTTTTTAATGTTTTGTATATAATAAAAAGGTACAAGCTATTTTTGCCCCAATACAACTCATCTACAGTTATTTGCATAAGAAATACTAACTTAAAAACAAAAGTCTAATAATAACTGGAATATCACAGTAAGCTCCCTAAAATAATTTTGTTGGAAAAAAAATGATTCTAGTAATCAACTTCTTCAACAGATGTAATCTGTCTCCCTACATTCTTTTGGTGATTATATTTTCTAGAAAAAAATAGGACTAAGAGTATTTGCAATTTTGTAATAAGTTTGGGGCAGGAAGTCATTTAGGAGATGCTGGAACTCCTGGGACATTTCCATAATTTGAGGGAAAAGTACTTTTGAATACTTTAAATTAGTATGGTCAAATGCCATATTCCTGAGTAACAACAGTCCTAAAAATAGAGAACAAGGGCCCTCTAAATATTATCCTTTAGTGGGCAGTACAAAGTACTAGTGTCTTGATTCATCTCTGCTTGTCATGGTCTCTCCTAACACGGGACTGGACTAACATTGCCTTTACTGGAACTTTTCTTCTGACGTTTGGGAAAGCCATCTGTATTCCTCAGTGGAAAAATTGTCAAAATGTTCATCATGTTGTATTGCAAGTGGATGGAGAAGCTCACCAATTAAAAATACTTTGGATGAGGAGAATGAGATCCTGGTCCAAAGGGGAGGAGAAATTGGAAGGCTTCCTAGGAAAAGAACTAGACTAGAACTCAAGAAGTCAGGGTTCTAGTGCTAGTTCTGATGTTGACAACTCATTTAATCATTGACAGCCGCAGTATCTCCAGTTGGGAAATAGGAGAATAAATAGCAGCTGCCTTTCTAGGCTGCAGTGTCATATTATGGATTCAATGATTTTATATTTTTTGCCTTGGAAAATTGAAAAAATGATATAATAATATAAGGTGTTACTATTAATAAGCAGGATGATAGGTCTAGGATTAAGAAATGAATAGCAGTAGTAGAAGGGGACCCCACTTTAAGTTGGCTCATAAATATTGATAATATAAAATGTCAGTGAAAAGGGAAAAGATGAAATTCCCCAAATAACCTCCCCAAACTTAAATACAGGGTAGCTATCCTATGAAAAGACTAGAGGTAAACCATGCTTAAACTAAACTAATTTTAACCTAGACTTGACTGTGATCATAATGCAAGGATAATATAGGTGAGTGGGAAAATATAGATGAACAACAAGAACAAATATGGTGTTAAGGGTTAAAGAATTATAGTGCCCAGTCCCTTGTATTTTCAAAGCCAAACTGAAGTACTTGAGTTTGAACAAGAGAAACCTTGGACAAATTTTAGTGGTGGTGGTGGGGAGGGGTTAAAAACAATTTTCTTTGCTATGTTTTCCTTCCTGCTTTTTTTTTTTTTTCAAAAAAAATAAATAATAATACTCAGGGGCACTAAACCACTGATCTACATCCCCAGCCCTATTTTTCATTTTATTTACAGACAGAGTCTAACTGAGTTGCTTAGCTCCTTGCTGTTGCTGAGGCTGGCTTTGAATTCATGATCCTCCTTCCTCAGCCTCCCAAGCCACTGGGATTACAGGCTTGTGCCCCTGTGCCCAGCTGTTTTCTTGTTCGTTAGGCCATGACTTTTAGTGTCTTATGATGTCATGTGTGTCAACATATGACATAGATTTCTCCACATTCTATGGAGATAATTATAATGACACAATGATAGCTGGTTGTAAGTGCTGAAAGCTTTGAAGTAATAAAATCATTGTCTCAGTAACCAGGAAAGCGTAATATCAGTTGTGATGATTTTGACCTCTGACGTGCAAGCCTATGATATTCATTGTTTCACAATGGTCTTGCTCATAAGGAGACAATTGCTCATTTTTAAAAAGATATTAAAGCTTTCTCTATCATGAAATTCCTATTATATGTGGTTCTGAGTTTCAGTTGGATGAGGCAACCATGGTTCATAATATTAAATGGAAAATTTCAAAAGCAAACAATTCATACATTTAAAAAAACTCTTGTCAGAGTTTTCTTTTCATAATCTATTTTAGTATCAGTTATTGTTAATCTCTCACTTCATAGATACATAACTGTAGGATAAAATATTATAGATAGATAGATAGATACACACACACACACACACACACACAATTATGCAATCCGTGGGTTCAGGCATGGTGTGAGGGTCTTAGAACACATTACCCCAAGGGTAAGGGTGTTCTACTGTTCTTTAGTTCTGGTAACACATCTAAGTTTTAGGTGTAACTTGAAGGATCATCCAGACACAAGAAGCATTTCCCATCTTTGGTTGTCAGCTTATCACAAGTTTAAGTCAAAGTTGGAGGTACAGAAGATAAAGAATAGGCCAACTGCCTTTCAGTTTTACTTCCTGCTTCCCATCTCCGAAGATTGAAGGCAAGGAGAATGGACTAGTCATAATTCTTTGGGTTTCACATGTCAAAAATCAAACACAATTAGGCAAAAGGGAAACTTGTTGAAAGATTTCTTTGTTACTTCATGTATTAAGAACAAAACAAACTACCAGGAGAGGAAGAAAGCAGCTTAGCCTTAGGAAATAGAAAACCAAAGTCTGCCCATCCCCCATGTCCTATGTTTGCCCGTAAACATTGTCCTCCCCAGTGCAGCCCAGCTGTCTCCTTTACTAGGAAACAGAATCATCCAGAGCAAACATGTTTAACATCTTACGCCACCTACAATTCAAAACCATCCTGATGACTTGGATCAGCCAGACCATGAGGGAAGGTTATGATCAACCCAAGGGTCAGAAGGCAAGGTAATATAAGAATCAGGCAATGCAGATTACTTTCCTTCTTAGTAGTGGGGAGAATAGTGGTTCCTAGAGAAAGCAGAGTGGGGAGGATAGACATTTCTTATAAGAAGGGGCGGGTGGAGGGTGGTGCTGACCAGGCTGAACAACAGATATCCATTAAAAAGAACAAACAAGGAACAGCTGGAGAAATGTCTGTTGAGAAATAAATCTTTGTTAGAAATCTAGAATTTTATCTTCATATTTCTATTTATTTAAAATTATATTTTGGTGGTACCATTGGTAAATTTCCAGATAGGCAGTCTGCAATTATAGAAAAGGAATGTGTTCCAAAATAACTTGTAAGGAGTTTCCATCTGAGAATACGTAGAAGCAGTATTACCAATGGTGTTTGTTTTTAGGCCAGTTTATGGAAGCAGAATCCATATTTTGCCTAGATTTTTACACTAACAGTTCATTTCAATGTTTCCAAATATCTACTGGGGTATCTTTCTAAAGAGTTCAGCTTCCACATACCACATAACACAGTTTACCTCTTAATGATGATTTCTTTGCACCAGCATCAGGCAACCAGTCTGTGGTTGGAAAAACGACTCTGCTGGGATTTGCTTTCTGTGCCTGGTGTGGTATGATGCACAGACTGTGGAATGAAAGCCAGAAACCCCATGTTCTAGTTGAATGGGGATCTCTTTAGAAAACAGGCTTTGCTTTTCACATCTGCAATGTGTGGTATGCGTGCGTGTGTCAGGAAGCAGTTGGATTTTTTATACATGCAGGACTACCTTCTAAAGTTCTTTCAGTACAAAAAAGTGATGCTTCGGTGACTGAGAAAAAGTACTTTCCTGTGGCACTACTGCTACTTACAGGAAGGCATCTCTCTATCCAATGGCTGGGTGGGGAAGACAGGAGGGAACAGGGCAGGACCCCAGCCTGGGCTCCTTTTGTTTCTGTTGATATACATGGAGCTTTCCTTTCTTTGGAAAACTTTCTGGAGGTCAAGATAGGACATGGGGATTCTGGACACTATCTAGTTTTGAGGTTCCCTGTATTAATAAAATAAAACCAAAACAGGATCACAAAACATACGGAATTGTGAATAATTTGACAAATTAATACAACAAAATATGATATAGTTGAACTATTAATAATTATGACATTTATTTTGAAAAAAGAACTTTCATGGTACAATCTACATAGTATGGCCCAGCAATTAGATATGTGTGAGGTTTTATGAGACATATTTAATATATCCTTAATAACCATATCTGTTGTTGTGTATGTGAAATCACTTTGGAATAACATCAGAAGTCTAATTCATAGCTACTTTTGCACAACAGTACCTAGACAAATGGCCATTCTGGTATTTTCTGTGAGAGGCTCTGTTGTGTATGTGTGTGTGTGTGTGTGTATGTGTGTGTGTGTGTGTTAGTAAATGGGAGATTCGTGGTAGTCAGTATATCAAAATCAGAAATAACACGCTGTTCAGCTTCAATAGTTTCATTTTGTCCCTAACCATGTGATTATCTTATCAATTCAATTTTTTCCCGGAGTACCTGTTATTATTTGAGGAAGAAATAAAATAAAATGCAAACAATTATAAATAATCTAGATGCATAGTAAGTTTGGGGAATAAATTGAAATGATTAAGAATCATCTAGGTCATCATAAATCATAAGCATACTTCAGGAGGATTCTTTCTCTCAAATTATGGGTTTAAATTAAATTTAACATGGATATTTAAATATTTAACATATGATATTATTTTTATCATACTTTAGAAGTTCTCTAATACAAAGATGATTGACTGTAACTTTTTTCTAAGTTTAATGCAATGAATATACAATGAAATTAAGATAGTTTTCCCTTTCAAGAGAATTATTTGGAAATTGAAAAGTCATAATTTTAAAATAATTAATTTATAATGTCTGAGGGGAGGGGATGGTTCTGATTTTGTTATTTAAAAAATTTCCAAGTAAGTGATACTTGTGTTGAGAAACTAAGCTAGATAAGTAAACACTTTTTGTCTAGTTATTACAATTGAATATAATAGGTGAAAATAGCAGAAAATTATAATAGTAGTAAAAAATGGTAATATTTTACCTCCTTAATGTAATCTATATAAAATTGCTACTCCTTGGGAAATTTGAGCAATGAATTGCTCCTTTGTATCAAATATTCTTAATTTTTTTAAAAATAATAAGAAATAAAGAAATGATATTAGTTTATCCATGGAGAGCTCATTAAGGATCTATGTAAACAGAAGAGAGGCTGTGATTGTACACTTGGAGACAAGTACAGCAGACCAACTGGAGGGCAGCAAATCAAAGAAGAAAGTAGATCAGCAGGCCCTGGGGTGGTGATACAGTGCATTGCCATTATTCAAAGGGATGGTCAGAGAGTGGAATTACCAGTGAGCAAGCATGCTTAAGAGCACATGGTAAATCCTACACAAAAGCCAGGGCACAGACAAACAGCTGCAAGCCTCACAATGTGCTCCACATGTCCATGGGTCAAGCAGATGAAAGCCAGGACGGTGTCATTCAGAAGTTTCCTGGTGGTCAGCAAGAAACTAACTGAGCTAAGGCCTTCTGCAGAGAAAGTAGAAGAAAACAGCCTCAGGATATGGAGAGAACTGAACAGATTTTGAGACTAATTCATCGAGATTCACAGTTTTCAGTAGTAGAAAACTACAGGCAACAGAAGAATTACAGAAATGACCAAAAACAGTTAATAAAATCTATTTGCATCACTTAAAGGGTGTATGTCATATACACAATGGGATTAATTATCTGTTGGGTGATCAGTCAAACATTATATGTACCCTTTCTCAATGGCTTCTTAAAGAGTTATTGAAAGCTTTCTTGCCACTATGTAGAATTGTAACATCAAAGTCAGTTTAGATTGGTAAATTAAAATAGTAGTATAGGAAGCTGAGGGTAAACAAGCCAACTCCAGATCAAAACACTCTACCCTTCTATATTTATTATGGATGAATTAATTAACTTTTAGACAGACCTAAATTAATTAGGCAGAAATTCTCATCTGTAAAAAAAATAAAAAATCACTAGGTTGAAAACTATTCATACTAGAGCAGGAGTTTTAATGAAAGTAAAATTAAATAGTGTCATTTCCTCAATTAAATAGAATTGAGTCTCTATGATATTCAAATATTGATGCAGGATCCTCTGATCAGTCATTGAATAAAATAATATATTGGCTCTGGTGGTGGGAGACATGTACTACAAGTCCCTAAACAAATAAATATACTATCAGGGAGTGATAATTACTCCAGGGGAAGGGGGAAAAAGAGATTAACAGATATTAAGGGAAAGAAGCATGGCATGTTTGGGATGTCATGGTCAGGGGATGCCATTCTGACTGTGTGAATGAGGTGAAGGAACAAGCCACAGGGACTCATGAGAGGAAGAAGAACCCAGTGGAGAGAGCAGAGGACAAACTCTGAATCTGGAGAAGGGCTGTGTGTGATAGATCTATGGGGCTGAGCAAGTGAGGAGGGTGCTGGAAGGAGATAATTCTTTACCTAATCATGATGAATCTTTAAGCCTATGATAGAGGAGCTGGAATCTCATGTTCAGGATTATGCAACAATATCAAAGGTTTGGGGGCTTTATTTTTCTTTTCTTTTGGCACCAGGGATTTAAACCAGGGGTGCTTTACCACTGAGCTACATCACCAGCCCTTTTAATTTTGAGATATGATCTCACTAAGTTGCCTAGGGGCTCGCTAAATAGCTGAGGCTGACCTGGAACTTGTGATCTTCCCGCCTCAGCCTCCTAAGTTGCTGTATTACAGGCATGCATCACCATGCCTGGTCATAAAAGGTTTTTCTTAGTGGAGTATTATAATTTCTTTTTTAAAAAAATTCCATTTGGGGAATTGATTATGAGTGAAAGGAGAGAAACTGGAGAGACAAGTTAGAAATCTATTGGCATCTTCCAGGTGGACATTAGTGATGTATCAGTTTACATCACTAATGCCAGAGAGTACCAGAGCTGAGAAAAAAAAGTTTTAGATTTGGGATATAATTTTTAATATGGAGTCTTCAAAATTCAGTCATAAATTGGAAGAGGAAGATGAAACAAAGAGGAGAAGGCAAGGAATACATTGGGTGTGAAAAAATTTGAAGAGATAATATATGATTGGAAATTGTCACTTTCTGGGCTATAGGGGATAGTAAATTTTTACCTATCAATATTTAAATGAAAATGGATTAAATTCTCCAAGCAAAAGACACAAAGTAACAAAAACAGAATAAAAACAAACAAACAAACAAACAAAAAAAACCAGGATATAACAATATACTTCCTATAATAACTCATTTTATCCATAAGAGCAAATATAGGTTGAACATAAAGGAATGGAAAAAGATATTTCATTTATATGCAAAAACAAACAAAAAGGATAGCAGAGTGACTATGCTATTAGACAACACAGACTTTTATTGATTTCAGTAAAAATCAATCACAAGTAAAAAAGATTAATATAAGATAGGGGCCAATTCATTAAGAGGGTAGAATAATTGACAAGTATGTATGCCCCTAACATTAGAACTCTTAAATATAGAAAGTGAATATTAAACAAACTGAAGGGAGAACTAGACTGTTTTCATCATCTTTTTCACTACTGTGAACAAAAGACCTGACAAGAAGAGTTAGAGGAGGAAAAGTTTATTTGGGAGCTCATGGTTTCAGAGGTTTCAGTCCATAGATGGCCAACTCCATTCTCTGAAACCAACATGAAGCAGAACATCATGGCAAAAAAAGTGGGTGAAGGAAAGGCATTACACAAGGAAGGAGGGAGAGAGAGAAAGAGAGAGAGAGAGAGAGCACGTGCGCGCAAGAGAGAGCATGCGCACTGTCCTCACCATCACAAAATATAAATCCCAAAGGCGTGCCCCCAATGTACCTTCTCCAGCCATACTCTATCTGCCTATAGTTAATCCATGTGAGTGGATTAATGTGCTGATTAGGTTAAGTTTCTCTTGATCCAATCAGTTCACCTCTGAAATTTCTTGCATTGTCTCATACATACTTTTTGGGGGGACACCTCATATCTAACCATAACAAACAGTAAACAATAGTAATACTGAAGTTTCATACTCCATGTTAAATAATACGTAAATAATACAGACAGAAATCAATAAGGAGAAAGTAAAGTTGAACAATATTGTAGTTAAAATTTACCTAAAAAACATATATAGAACATCCCATCCAATGACAGTAAATGCACTCTCAAGTGTACAGAGAATTTCTTCAGGATAGAATGTGTGTTGGGCCACAAAGCAATTCCTAATAAATTTAAAATTAAAATAATATCAAGAGGCTTTCTCAGCCACAGTGGTATGAAACTCGAAATCAATAACAAGAGGAATTTTGGGAAATTCACAAATATGTGGAAACTAAGCTGCATTTCTGAAAATCCAATGTATCAAAGAAGAAACTGGGTGAAAAGCAAACAATATCTTGAGACAAATACCACATATGAGCCAAGAAAAAAAAAGCAATTCTACAAGGGAAGTTTATAGTAATATAAGCCTACATTAATAAGAAAGAAAGAGTTCAAATAGACAGCCTAACATTACAGCTCAAGGAACTAGAAAAATAAGAATAAACTGAGTCCAAAGTTAGTAGAAGGAAAAAAAATAAATATTGGAGCAGAAATAGAGAATACATAGACAACAATCAAGATCAACGGAGTTAAGAATTTGTTTTGAAAAGATAAGCAAATTGACATGCCTTTAACTAGACTAACCAAGAAAAAAAGAGGACTCCCATAACTGAAAGAGGAAACATCACCACTAATTCCACAGAAGTCCTAAGAATAATTAGGCTACTATGAGCAATGATATATCAACAAAGTAGATAATCTAAAAGAATTGGATATTTTCCTAGAAACATACAATGTACCAAGACTGAATGGAAAAAATAGAAAATCTGCCAGATTAATAACAAGTAAAGAGATTAAGTCAGTAATAAATAAGTATCCTTTCAAAGAAGAACACAAGACTTGTTGGCTTTCCTGCTAAATTCTACCCCAAATTTAAGATTTCCAGTTTTCTCAAGCTTTTCTAAAAACTTAAGGAGGAGGAGACATTTTAAAACTTATTTTTTTTTAAAGAATAGCATTAATGTCGTATCAAAGCCAGATAATAAAATTATACAAGAAAATAAAACTATAAGCCAATGTTCCTAATGAATATAGAAGAAAGACTTCTCAATAAAATACTGTAGCAAACCAAATTCATAAGTACATTAAAGGGATCACACATTATGATAAAGTGAGACCCTGTCAATGCAAAGATGGTTCAACGTTATGCAAATAAATGAAAGTAATATACCACATTAGAAGAGTGAAAGATAAAATTCATATAATCATCCTGATAAATGCAGAGAAAGAATCTGACTAAATTCAACATTCTTTCATGAAAAAAATTCTCAACAAATTAAATATAGGAGAAATATATCTCAACATAATAAAGGCCATGTATGATAAGCCCACAGCTAACATCATAATCAATGGTGAAAAGCTGAAAGCCTTTCCTCTAATATAAGTCAGAATCAAGGTGCTCATTGTTATTACTTCGACTCAGTATAGCACCAGAAGTCTTAGCTAGAGCAATTTGTCAAGAAAAAGTAATAAAATACATTCACCTTGGAAAGAAGTTAAATTGTCTCTGCAAATTACATAATCTTGTATGTAGAAAATCCTAATGATTCCACCAATAAAAAAAGTTACAACTAATAAGCAAATCCAGTACAGTTGCCAGATATAAAATCAACATATAAAAGTCACTTGGGCTTGCTTGGCACAGTGGTGCATGCCTTTAATCCCAGCAGCTTGGGAGGGAGAACTAGGAAGATCGCAAGTTGAAATGCAGCCTTAGCAAAAGCAAGGTGATTAGCAACTCAGTGAGACCCTGTCTCTAAATAAAATACAAAATAGGGCTGGGGATGTGGCTCAGTGGTCAAGTGCCCCTTAGTTCAATCCCTGATACATCCCCCCCCCAAAAAAAAAAAAATCACTCGGGCTTCTATACACTAACAACATGCTATCTGTTAAAGAAATTAAGAAATCCAATTTTTTAATAGTATAAAAATATTTAGAAATGATTTTTAATCAAAGACATATAAAATCTGTACTTTGAAAACTGGAAAACATTGATGAAAGAAGTTAAAGGAAAGATAAATAAATGAAAAGATATCCTATATTCATGAATTGGAAGAATTAATATAGCTAAAATTTCCATCCCACCCAGATTAAATCAATCTTTAATCAAAATTCCATTTACATTATCTACAGAAATAGAAATCCTAAAATTTGTATGAATGCACAAAAGACTTTCAGATAGCTTAAGCAATCTTGAGCACAGTGATAAAGCTTGAGTCATCATATATTCTGATTTCAAAATATATTACAATGCTACAGTGAACAAAACAGTATATTACTGGCAGAAAACACACACACACACACACACACACACACACATAGACCAATGAAACATGGTAGAGAACCTAGAAATAAACTAATGCTTATGTGGTCAACTAGCAATTGACAAGGAAATCAAGAACACACAATAGAGAAAGGATACTCTCTTCAATAAATCATGATGAGAAAGCATACAAAAGAGTGAAATTGGACCTTTATTTTGTACCATGTAGGAAATTACCTCAAAAATGGGTTAAGGACTTGAAACCATAAACTTTCTGAAAGAAAGCAGGGAAAACTCTTCTTCACATTGGCCCATGTTATGATTTTTGGGGGGTATAACCACAAAAGTACACACGAACCAGTGGGACTATGTCAGATTAAAAAAAATGCATACAGCAAAGAGAGCAACCAACAAGATGAGTTGGCAACCTTTAGAATGGGAGGAAACATTTGTAACTCTACACCTGATGAATGGTTAGCATCCAAAATATATAAGGGACACATATAAATTAAAAGCACAGAAACAACCTGATTTAAAGGACTTATTTTTCAAAGAAGACATACAAATAAATGACTAACAATATTTGAAAAGATGCTCAATATCATTAATCATCAGACAAATGTAAATCAAAACAATAATAGGATATTACTTCACACCTGATATGATGGCTTTTATAAATAAGAAATAACAAGTGTTGGCACAAATCTGGAGGAAAGAAAATCTTGTACATTGTTGGAAGGTACATAAATTGGTATAGCCATTATGGAAAACAGAATAAAGTTTCCTAAAAAAATAAAAGTAGAAGCATCATATGACCTAGCAATCCCACTTCTGGGAATATATTTGCTATGGTATGAATGTTCCCCAATATTTAAGTGTTAAAATTTAATCCTTGTTGTGGTGGGGATTGAGTAGGTTCTTTCAGAAGTGATTAAATGCTTAAGAAAAGAGCCTTTACTTATGAATGGATTGGTGCCCTATAAAAGGACTGGGAGAAACTAGCATAGATTTTGCTGTTGCATTCTTCTGCCATGTAAGAACACACAAGAAGGCATTCAACAGACTCTGAGTGCAGGCTACCTTGCCTCCGGAACTGAGAGACATAAGTTTCTTTTATTTATAAGTTACTTAGTCTTAGGTCTTGTTGCAGGAGCACCAATAGACTAAGACTGTAATAACTAAAGGAAGAGAAATCACTGCCTTGAAGAGATACCTGCACCTCTGTGTTTGCTGCAGTGTTTTAAAATAGCCAAGTGTCCACTAATAAGAGATAAGTAAAATACATATACACACAGGAATATTACTCAGCCATAAAAAGAAGAAAATCCTGCCATATGCAAAAAAAAAAAAGGGGGTAAACTTAGGGGACATTTGCTAAATGAAGAAAGCCAGGCCTGAAAAGACAAATACTATATGATCTCACTTACCTGTGAAATCTAAAAAAGTCAAACTCATAGAAGTTGAGAGTAGAATTGTGATTGTCAGAGGCTGGTGTAGGGGAAAATGGGAAGATATTATATTCTATGTATGTATAATCTGTCAAAATACATTCTCCTGTCATGTGCAACTAAAATCAATTTTTAAAAATCATGATTAAACATTTTATGTGAAGTTAGTCAGCACGGTTGTAAATTTTTTTTTTTTTTGGTGTTTTCCTGTCTAGATTCAGGCATTAAAATTGCAGAGAATTAGGTTTCATTCTAATTGTGGTCTTTCCATATGAGTAAGACAGAGGAGCAAAGGGCAGAGATGTTAGGAGTGTAGGTAAGGGGTCTTTATCGTGAGGGACCACATGGCCTTTAGTCGGGGCAAAGAGGAAAGTGGGGAGTGGTGGATGATCTTGGTTGATACAGAAGTCTTCAACAATGATTTCTGGAATGGTGACAGGGGAAGGTAGGGAGGTGCTATACTCTCCAGACCATTTGAGGTGGTTACAAGATTGTCAGATGACTGCCAAAACGGAGGTAGAGCTGATGGAGAGCAGATGGTAGATTCTTTTGAGAAGCTGGGTGTTTCATTGGTGGCAGGAGAAACTACCTGTACTTTAAATCCAGCTGCAGGTGTGTCACAGTGATGGTGAGGAGGAAGGGAGATCTACCACACCCTTTCTAACTTGTGGGAATATTAGCTTGCTATGGATGCTGTAACAATGTACCACAACCAGGTGACTGAAACCACAGACGTTTATCCCAGTTTCCAAGGTCAGAAGTCTAAGATGAATGTCTCTTCAGAGTGGGAGTTTTTGTTTGTTTGTTTTGTTTTGTTTTGTTTTTGTGAGTGCTGAAGAAGAATCTTCCCCCTGTCTTTCTCCCAGCTCCTGGAAAGCCTCAGATGTTCCTTGGCTTATAATTGGAGTTCTGTGTTTTCATTTTATGGGAACAAATGGAGGTTGATCAGTTTTCAAGTATGAATTATTCTGAAGATGGAATAAAAACAAATTGACAAGGTTTTCTGTGATGAGACAAAGTGTTGGCTTATTCCACACCCACTTTGATGCAATGGAACACAGCCTCAATGACCATTCTCATTTTAAATTCCTGACTACAAGGCCTCCGGTGGGTGCTTGCTGCTTCCTGGAAAGCACACTGCCATTTCCTATTCTTGCTCTCTTCGGGTCTCTTAGATTGACTCTTCAATCATGTCACCTCTCCCTGAAACCTCCAACGTAGACTTCCAGTCCCCACACTTTCCTAATCACCTTGCCTCCTACTTGGAGAAAACTGAAGCCATCAGAAGAGAACTTTCCTAGACTGTAACCTTGAGACCTTTCCACCCAACACCGTCTGTACCCTTTTATAGCCTGCCTCTGCCCATTACAAGTGAACTTAGTGTGTTCCTCTCTAAAAGCACCCCCTCCAGTTGTATAGTGTATCTATCCTCATATTAAGAAATATTTCTCTAGAAATTCTCCTTCCTGTTTGCTATGACATAATTTCCCCTCTTTCTAGTGGATCAGCCCCATCAGCACACAAGCATACTCTTTTTTTTTTTTTTTTTTTTTTTTTTTTTTTGGTTCCAGGGTAAAAATTACTCTTCAAATGAAAATGTTTATCTTTATTGTGGTAATGGTCCCACAGGTACTAACAACTGTCAAAACTGATAAAACTGTATTTTGAATATGTGTAGTTTATTGTATTCTAATTTTATTTCAATGAAGAAGAGAATTTTCATTTGAATCCACTCTTCCTACCAGCTAATAAAAATTTTCTTTGATTTCTCTTGCAGCAATTCTCCTCCAAAATACTGGGTACACTCACTATCTTAATTTCTTCTCCTTCTTTATAGACCTACCACACACCTCGGATTATGTCACCAACACCACTCTCATCTGGGTTATGAGGGATGTGATTGTTGCTAAACTCAATGGTCAATTCTCAGTTGTCACTTTTTTTTTTTTTTTTTTTTTTTTACTTCTCTGCTTTGGCACAGTAAGCTCATGCCATTTCTAATTATCCTTATAGTCCCTTGCATTACATGTTCCCATACGTTGGGTATTTTTCCCACTTCATAAAACATTCCTGGACAGTCTCTTTTTCCAAGTCAACCTGATATCCTTCACCTCATATTGCTGGAGGACTACAAAGCTCATCTCTTGTTTTCTCTTGTTTACTTACCCTCTCTTTTCACCAAAAGTCCAATGGCTTTAAATAAAGTGTATGCAGTGATGAGTTCCACACTTATATCTGAGCCCAGAATGCCCTCCTGAATTCCAAAAACATGTGTCCATTTGAGTAGCTATTAGAACTATCAAATTTAGTATTTCCAAATTCAACTCCAGATATTCTATCCAAAGTCTTCTTTGTCAGTCTTTCCCAGCTCTGTTAATGCTGACTTCACTCTTTCAGTTACCCTGGACAAAATCTTTGGAACTATACTTGACTCCATTCTTTTTTTCTCATATTCCATATCCAATATTTTAGCCAATACTATTAGTTCTGTCTTCCAAATTTGTGCAGTATATGAACATTTCTCAACACCCTCTCTGTTAGCCTGATCTGAATCCTGATCATGTCTCAAAATAGTACAAGAGCTTCTTTATTTTTACTGATAGGAATTTTTAAATTGTGGCAAAAGAGACAAACATGAAATTTGTCAGATCAACCATTTTCAAGTGTACAGTTCAGAAGTGCAGTAGTATTAATTATGTTCATTTTGTGGTGCAAATGATCTCCAAAAACTTTTCATCTTGCAACACTAAAATGCTATCCCTATTAAACATATTTCTATTTCCCCTATCATAGCCTCCTAATCTTACCTTTTAAACTTACCTCACTTAATCCTTTGCCTCACTACAAATAGTTGTGAATATTGCAGCAAGAGTAATTTTTTAAATTAATATGCTTTATTTTTAGAGCAATTTCAGACTCACAGAAAAATTAAGCAGAGGGCTGGGGATGTGGCTCAAGCGGTAGTGCGCTCACCTGGCATGTGTGCGGCCCGGGTTCGATCCTCAGCACCACATACAAACAAAGATGTTGTGTCCGCCGAAAACTAAAAATATATATATATATATATATATTAAAATTCTCTCTCTCTCTCCTTAAAAAAAAAGAAAAGAAAAATTAAGCAGAAACTACAGAGAATTCACATACACTCCTGTCCCTAAACATGCCCAATCCTCTCTACTACTCACGTCCTGCACCACAGTGATACATACTACAACTGAACCTGCATTAACACATGATTATCACTCAAAGTTTGTAGTTTCAATTATGAGTCTTTCTTAATGCTGTGGGTTTGTACAGATATATGTGATATACATCCACCACTGTAATATCATATAGAATAAATTCACCACCGTAAAAATCTTCTATGCTCTCTATTCATCTCTCCCAACCCCCTAACCCTTGGAACTAGGGTAGTTTTGCCTTCTCCAAAATGTCATATAGTTGGAATCATGCAGTATGCTACTTTTTCATATTGGCTCCTTTAACTTAGTCATGTGCATTTAAGTCTCTGCTATTTGGATGTCCAGTTGTTCTAGCATCATTTTGGTTTTTTTTTGGAAAAACTATCTTTGCTCCATTTTGTTGCCTTTTCTCCTTTGTCAAAAAGAGGCAAGATTTATGAGATAACTTTGGACTCTGTTCTATTCATTTGTTCTGGTTGCCTATTCTTTTGCCAATACCACATTGTCTCGATTACTATAGATTTATGGTGAGACTTGAAGTCAGATTGTCCTTGTTCCTTCATCCCCAGAGATCCCTGAAAGTTGCCTCTTAGTTTGGCCAACTCCTGGACAAAATCAGCCTCTCCACTTGAAAGGCTCCCAAACTTCCTTTTCTTGATGAGTCCCAGAGTTAATTGAATTTGGGGTACTCATATTCAGTAAAAGTGTACCAAAACCAACTTGTAAAAGTTGAATGTAAATTTATTAATACAAAATAAGAAATATGACTGACAGGTGAAGATAGTTTCAGCCTAATCAGTGCCTTCTATCCTCAGGAACAAGCTCTGTTGTTATCAGAGGATTTTCACAGCAAGCTTGGAGCCAGAGCTAGGTGATTGGTTATGTGATCAGGGAATCAGACTGTGGTGACCCTCGACTTCAGCAGGGAATTACCATTCCCCGTGAAACTGTGGTGACCACTGCTTCAATAGGGAAGTACACTTCCTGAGGACAGCACAGTCTCTAATGTCATTACTGGATGTCCTTCCCTGGGGACCCTTAAAACACACAGGTATTTACTTCTAAGGCTGTGAATGTAACTCTCCATTTGCTATTTTATTTATACTGCTCTCAAGGCTAACCACTGACTGTTGATAGATGCATCTTTTTTTTTTCTTTAATTTTAGATACGCTATTGTGTTCAGTCAATTGCAGTCAAATCTTGCAGGCAGGGGAGCCATTCTGTCTTTTTATAAAGTGAAATAGCCTAACACTGTTTAGCTCCATTATATGTAGGCTTAAAAATTTAAGTTCACTTCTAAATTCATGGGGAATGCATTAGCTTTAGTAGAAAAGGGGCTATTAGAAGGGCACTTGACTGTGGAGGGCAAAAAGGCATTTGGTCTATCAAAGTGGTTTTCATACAGGCTGAACAGAAGAATCCTCATAAAACTCTCTCTCTCTCTCTCTCTCTCTCTCTCTCTCTCTCTCTCTCTCTCTCTGTGTGTGTGTGTGTGTGTGTGTATACAAGTATATCCTTTCCTGGTCTCAGCCTCAGACTTAATGATAAAGATGTTGGCTCTTTACATGTTAATAAGTGATACTAGATTATTCTTTAAACAATACACTTCTAACAATAGTTTGCAGCAGTAACTTTCATCTTGGCTTTACTCTTGGGCAGTGACTTTGGCAAAAAATAAATATTACACATTTTCCCAGAGCAGTGGTATATGCCTGTAATCTTAGTGGCTGAGAGTAGGGAGGCTGAGGCAGGAGGATATCAAGTTCAAAGCCAGCCTCAGCAAGTTAGTGAGGTCCTAAGCAACTTAGTGAGATTCTGTTTCAAAAATAAAAATATTTTTTAAAAAGGAGCTGGGGATGTAGCTCAGTGGTTAGGTGCCCCTGGGTTCAATCCCTGCGTAAAATGTGTATAAAATATATAACACTTATGAATATCACTTAAGTATATTGTCCCTTTTGTCATAAATGATGAAGAGAGAATTATACTGGAAACTTAATCTGAAAAAAAAAAGCCTCCCTGTATTAATTGGGAGTTAAAAGGAGTGACCATATGCAGATTTGCAGATTACATTAAGTTGACTGGTCACCATATTCAAGTAGATATTAACTGTACTGTCAACACGTAATATACTCAAATAAAGTCAAAAGGGCCAAATTTATGGTGAGTCTAGGACATAGGTTTCTCGCTTTGGGATGAAATCAATATGCCACTTGATCTATGCAACACCTGGGTGTACTAATATACAGCTGTTCATTATAAATGAGTGACAAGAAGATTAAAAAAAAATAGAGTACCTATGAAGGCATTTTGGGAATTGTAAAACACATTTTCAATCTAAGAGATATGGGCCTTTACTGAGGAGCCATTCTGTACCATATTATAGATTAAATTATGTTCCCTGAGTGCATCTAGAATGATTTTTTAAATAAAACTTAGGGGGTCAATACATAAGGGATCATTAGAAAGTCATCTTTCCATGGCCACTGAATTCATCCCTTTGTTCATTATAGGCTTTTAGAAAACTAATGCCTGTTCAATGTATTTTGCAAATACTATTTGCATAGACATTAGGCTTGTTGTTTCCCTTAATCTAACTAACATATTGCTCAATAAATGGCTGCACAAATTACTATCCTGCAAGCTGGAGATCTTTCCCTTATTGCAACTCTCCTAATGCATTATGTTTTCTTCTGGTCCATAGCACTTCTTCATTGAATTAACCTCATTTACATGCACACCATCCTCGTCCCTATCTGATTTGTAGTCATGTCTCTCTCATGCTCAGCATACACACGGGCCTTTATTTTATTTACTCATCTTGCTTGATGATTACTACATCTTGTCTCCACAGACCAGACTACTTTATTTTTCCTATGTTTCTCAGAGCCCAGTTCCAGGTCTGGGCTCAGCAGAGAGAATGGCAGCCTCTTTTCTAATGACCTCAACACTATTTGTAATTCGATTCTATTATGGGAATGTTCCTGGGCAGGGTTAAAATTCTACATTTTTCTGATTCCCAATTCTGTTGAAAACAATAACAACAAGAAGACTGAAAAGTTACTATTTAGAGCCAGTATCTAAAGTTTTTTGATAGTCAAAAGGGCCGGGTGATCCTGAGTCAAAATAATTTTCTCCAAGTTGTAACTTTAGAAAAGATCAACGACAATGGAAGATTGAGTCCTAGTGACACGGGTAAAGAGTCCACAGTAGGAGTTAGGGCCCAACATTTGTGTTCCAGCTCAGCCAATAATTACTGTGTGAATTTAAGCTAATCACTTCACTGTCTGAAATATTCCTCCGTCACTACAAGAGATTAAACTACTGTTTACATTCATGGATATTTGGAGATCAGAGACCCCTCAGATTCTGTAGAAAACTATGAACCTTTTTCCCTGATAATGCACAAACACAAGAATAAGCAGAATTCTGAGAGCTTCAGAGTCTCTCCAAAATCCATTCACAGATTCCCTGGAGGACTTTAAAATTATTTCTAAGGTTTAAAGTATGTAGTTTAAAAAAAAAGCCATTTATATCTATTACTCCCAATATGAATTAGTTTTAAAATGTGGATTTGGGCTATCATGTCATTTGAACTTATAATTACTTTTTTCCCCTGCAACTTATAGTACGAATAGCAGAGCAAATTTCAATTTCAAAATTTCAACATGTTCCCTTTGTAAATTAGTAGCATCTCAGGTCAGTGAGTTTCCAAAGATGGAAGTTCAGCTCTGACTTGAACACAGACAACGAAGAGGAGCTCAATCACATGTTTATTGTTGAGCTAACAGAATTTAGGAGCTATCGTCTTTATATTGAGCTATATCTCCCACTTCATAAATGGCATCCATCAATATAGTTTCTAATCCTCTCAGGTGTTACCTAAATTAATTTTATGTTTTTTTTTTTCCCAATAGTTTAGGAATTCAAAAACCATTTGTGTACTCTTCATTTTCTCTGCTAAACATTCTAGTTTCATCTACAATTCCTTTAGAAGAGTGATTTCATAAAACTACTTTTAATCCCTTTGACTCTCCGCAATGGTCCTCTTGAAAGGCAGAGCCCAGAATGAGAAGGCAGCATGTTGGGGAAAAGGTGTGGCTGACATAGGGCTAGAGAGCAAATCCCTTTCTCAAACTGCTGACTCTGGCTTTAGAAATGCCACCAATGACACCTAAAGCCTGATCCTAGAAACAGGAAGCTTCTATATGGTCATGTTGAAACTTGGTCACCTAAAACCCCTACTTATGATCAATCAAGGTTGCACTCATATTCTATTTATTTTTTTAGAACCCAAAGCACCTTTCTAAAAACAAAAATCCCTATTGGCCTCTATTTTCATCACTTAGGCTATTGTCCTGCTCTTGGAAGCCATTAGAAATTCTAGATTTGTCATTCTTCATGTCATCTTCTTTTTCCCCATTTTTTTTATCATCTACAAATGTAATAAACCTGTCATCTTGGGCTCCAGATTTATTGATTAAAAAAAATTGACCTGTGGGTTGCTAAGTATTTGTTTCTGTCTACAGATTATTCAGAATTCTTCACACTGCTGCTTCACGATTTCATCTAATCTACATTTAACCCCCTGATTTACAAAATTTTCTTATTATGAAGAACATAATAAGAATTAGGTCCCACTTGGGGGCATTTATTTCTTTTCCTTTTCTTCTTTCTTGGTCTACTTTCTTTTCCTTCACTTTTACTTTCCTCATTTCTTTGCATATTCATACAACATTTTCTGTCTTACATTTGGGCCGTTTACCTGTGCGCTCATTTGGAATGGAGAAAAGAATTTCCATTGTGTTTTCAGAATGGATTCCTTTTGCCTCCTGCCTGTGTGCAGTCCTGGCTGAGTCTGCGCTTGCCCTGGGAGGATCTTGGCGATATGCCAAGCCACAGCCCCTGTGCACTGAAGGGTTCTCCTCATGCTTGTTGGCATTTGGCAAAGGAGGACTCTACAAGAATTTTGTCAACACCCCCAGACCAATTTATTCTCCTCCCTCTCCAGAATTACTCAAACATCAAAGGGGATTTTAAAGAAAATTGAATGCAAAATAAATGTGTTTGGGGATGGGGGGGAAGGGTGAGGAGAAAAATTATTAGTCCTCAGCAGACTTCACATTTTCCTTTTAGCATCTTTCATTTATAACCAAATAAATATTGATGATAGGAAAAGAAAAACATTGGTTTGAAGGCTATTTCAAAACACAAATTAACCAACTTTCTATTATCCAATTGAAAGACGGCATTATGGTAACTACTTTGGAAAACAAAGAATTTCTGGTGTTCTGCATAACATCTCTGTGATACTTGTCACCAGCTTGGGTCTCATCAAAACTTTCACCTGGAAGTAATTCATTTCACATTTGAATAAGGCTAAGGAAGGAAACTTCTAAAATATGTCCAAGTGATTCATTTTGCTCTAAAAACTGTATGACTTTTTCATATGACTTTGTGACCATTGTAATTAAAAAATCAATGATGTAGATCAGGATAAGCAAGTAGACCTATACTCAAGTGTAAACAGTGGTAGGTTAGTTGGTTAATGTTTGTTAAATTAGTTGAACATTTTATTTGTGGATTTTTTTTTTTTTTTTTTTTGCATTTGCTCTCCTCCTTTGGACAAATCAATGCTGGCATTAGGCCATTAACTCTCATTTAAAGGAATGTGTCTCAAATACAACTTTATTACTCTGTAGTTACCTTGCAGTTAAAAGAGATGAGCTCTGGAGTCTGTAGAACCTTTGCAAATGTGGGGAAGCACAGTCAGCCTCAGCCCAGGAAAAAGAGTGGCAGGTGGCTGAGTGATTAATATTTCAGAAGGAGTCTTAAGATCCTCTGCATCAGGGTCAGTATTAATACTCTAAACCCATAATAACTCTGAGTGATTGCAAGTGAACGATGGGTTAGCATCCCAAAAACTAATAGTAAAAATTAGTGAAGATATCCTGATATTGGAAGCTCATGACTCATTCATTCATCCACTCATCCAGTGAACATGGAGGGACTGCAATGTCAGAGCTCCTCTTAGCACCATACTACCCTTGTGACCTTGAACCGATCATATCTTCCCTAAGTTGTTGTGAGATGTAGGGATTCGTACATGGAAAACCAGTAGCCAGAGTGACTGGTCAGATGCTCCCTTTTCTTTTCCTTAGTTTTTATACCTCTTTTCCATGAATCTTATAGTACTATGAAATAACTTTCAATTCTTAGTAACAAATTTATCTGCACAGTCTTGGGTCAAGAGGAATTTTGAGTGATCTGTACTTGTGGATGAAATTAAAGTATTTAAATATTATTACAACTGATCAAATATTTTTGCAAGATAATCCATGAAGTCCAAGTACATCATTCTTTGCCAAATAGTACTCTGAGGCTTGCTGTCTACAGTACGTGCAAATCCACACATTTCTTGAACTGTTGTTTCATAGGAAGCATGAATAGTAACTTCCTTTCATTTATCAGCTCTAATTGGAGTATATTTTAGTAATACTTAGAAAAAAATCTTCTAAACCAATTTTCTAAAGTATAAAAAAAAAGTACAGAAGTTTCCACATTAAACATCAATATATGTGTAGAGAATGTGATGTGTTAACAGAAATAGACCCAGGAAAATGAAAGAGCAATTTTTTAGATTGAGTGTGGAAACAAGGAAAATGAAAGAGTAATTTTTTAGATTGAGTGTAGCGGGTCTACTGATTTATACTCACAAGTTTGAATTAATTTTGAAACCTATCTAAAGATCATTATTGTGGACCTCACAAAGGTGTATACCAATTGTTCCTTCCTTAATTCACTCATTCAGGCAGTAAACATTAACGAGCACCTACTGTATGGTAGGCACCGTGCCTGGGACTCCTAAGTGAAACTCCAGGTGCCTTGACATCAAAGAGTTTGTTCTAATTAGAAAGATTTGAACAGACAGAGTTTTTATAAGGTAACTGGTGCAACAGGAGGAATCTAGGATCAGTGGGGGAATATGAAAAAGAGATACCAAGTCTGCCTGGGGAATCTGGGTAGCCTTCAGAGGAGGCACCCTGGTACTGGAAGGATGAGTGAGAGATGAATAGGTGTATGAGGAGGAAGAAGATGTTTGGCAGTGAGAACAGGATAAGCAAATCAGGGATGCCTGAGGGAGCCTTGAGTGGTCGGGAATGAGGAAGAGTAGGTTATCATTGTTAGGGCACAAATGATCATAAATGTGGGAAGAAGAGCTGGTGAAAAATGAGGCCCAAAATGTAGGAAGAGGCCAGATCATCTGAGCCTTGTATGGCAGGCCCATGTTTTTTTTTCCACTCTGTATGTTCAGTTATTGAAGAGTTTTGAATACAGGTGTTCTATAATCAAATGGAAATGTTCAGGTTCCAAAAGAAAACTAACAATATTGTGATTGTTTTGTTGTTTACAAGTTACAGAAATGGCACACACACACCCTTTTGTTCTTAAAGAGTTTCACTAGTTCTCCTTGTAATGGAGTTCAGGGATGCCAAAAGCAATATTTGAACTAAATGATACATCAGAATTATAATAAGAGCCTGTGAGCAGATTTTTAGTTAACAGGGTTTTAATAGGCTGTGATGTAATCCCTAACAGAAAAGATTTAATTATAAAAGATAGTCTGTCTCTAGTGGAAATTTGGCTGTGAGTGTTTTTATTGCTCAGTGAATCAAAAGGTTTATATAGAAGCACATTGTTGAGATTCTTGGACAAAAACACATATGCCCCAATGAAAACTTTCCACTCACTTTCTTCATCTCTTGTAGCAAAGCCATGAATCTGCCAGAAATCAATTTCACTTGCATTTTTCACCATTTTTATAATTTCAGGGGTTAAGCATCTGAAAGGCCAGAATGAATCAGCCTTCCCTGAAGAAGAAGAGGGCGTAAATGAGAGAGGGGAGCAGTGGGACCATTAATACCAGTCTGCAGCAAGAAGGCTTCCTGGGAATAACCAAACTAGGAACTTTTCTGGATATCCCATGGAACCCCACTGCTTGACTTCCGGAAGCATCCTCCAGCTCTGCACTGCAAATCTTATGATTAAATGCACCACCTAGAAGACCCCACAACTGAACTCTAGAACCAAGTACAAGTTGATCCATGTCACAATTAAATGATAAGCATTTATTTTACAGTGATTTTTCTTTTGAATTACATAGGAACTTGTGAACATGTGACTGTTCTAACTTTAAAACTGCCAGAGCTTGATCCCTCATATCCTACTGACATGATTTGCATTCTAAAGTGAAATGTAAATAGCATCACTTTAAGAGTAAAAAATAAATATTAAATACATTTAGACATGAGTGTCTTGGGGATTAACTTAAAGAAGAATGTCTAATGGAATCTTTAAGATCTGCATTTATCATGTTTCTGTAAATAGAAAACTCAGTTTACTTTAAAAAGACTAAGAAATGTCAGATTTCTTGATTCAAAATACTATATCAGATACTAAATATTTCCCTTTCCAACAGCACATTACTTAAAGAACCATAGAATTCTTTTTGTTTTCTAAACTGTATGATATGTATTTCCCAGCATTTCATCTGGGTAATAAGAGAGAAAAATGTTAAATCTATAATAAAATATGTCAAGTCTCCTTTATCCTCTTTTTGACTATTACTTGAAATTTCAACCACCAATTCCCATTGCATTTAAATAAATCATTAGCATTTTATAAATCTTCTGTATCATAAAATATAAAATTCCATTAATTCTTCCATATATCCACTCATTTACTCATTAGTTCAACAATTGTTTGTTTATGAGCTTATCCCTAGGAAAGTACTCTGCTGGGAGTTAGGAAAATAAAGAAAAGATAATCCCTCTTGTGTAGAACTGGCATCTGTATAAAGTAAGGTTTTATGAGACAAATGTGTACTTAATGAATACAACTTTTTGTAACTCAAAGTTCTGGATTTTTGAACAATTTCAATTATTCATAATATTGGAATGTACAATTTAGTGGGAATAGAGGAATGTCAGTCTGGTTCCTTTAGGGATGATATTAGTAAAGTTCAAATGTTTCATGAAAGGAAGATAAGAAAAGAAATCTCAAAAATCAAGAAAGAGGAAATTAAGATAGGAAGAAAAATGTGAAATCTTGATATCAAGAAGTAAAATGTTTGTTTTTAAGTTTGAATAGGAACTTTGCAATATAATAATTAAGAGACTTGTGAGAAACTATAACAGAATACAGCAAAAGTGGCATTTTCCTTGAAAATACATGCAAACTCACTGATAAGTAATAGCATGACTATGAGTGAATACTCTTTCTTTCCTCCCTCTCTCCCTTGCTCTTTCCCTTCTTCCCTCACTCTTCTATTTCCTCTCTCTCTCTCTCTCTCTCTCTCTCTCTCTCTCTCTCCACTCCCTCCCACTCCCACACTTTTTTTTAAGTCAGTTTTTCCCAAAACATTTTGGAGGTTCCTAACCCATCTGCTATGACTGATTTCCCAAGTTTGTCTTTGCTTAAAACCTGATTAAGGTCTATATTTGCTTTAAGTGATTTTGAATTATTTGGAAAACATCCTGACACTCCTTGAAAGTATTTGAGACACCCTGAAGTCAAAAACCAAACAAAAACACCCCTTTCTTTCCTTGAAGAGACACTTTTATAAATAATTTTTTTTCCCCAAAAGAATTTAGGCAAATAAAAAGAAACCAAAGCTTTTGCTGATTCTGTAACACCATTTGTAGAAATAAACAGCTTGACTTCTGGATCCTTCTATTCTGTTCTCCATTCTCAGGACATAAAGAAATAAAAATTAAGAGCATAAGTTTTTCTTGGGAAATGTTGGTTTCTTCTATTCTGTTCCCCACTCTCAAAGCATAAAAGGATCACAATTGAAAGCATAAGTTTTCCTTGGGAAATATGTTGATTTTCTCAGAAATGGAAGGAAACAGCTCACATAATGGGTTTTTAGTTTCCTTTCCACACAATTATAATTTACAATACCTCTTTTTGTTTTTCAAGAAGACAACGTGTGGCTTCAGTTTGGCTGATGGGTGAAGGGATTTTCTGATGAAAACAAAATGAAAGTTTTGTATTTCCAAGACTGCATTTATAATATAAAATGGTTAGTAGGTAGGCTTTGAGTCACTTTGACTTGAATTAAAATTCATCCTTCATCAGATTTTTGACTGAGTTTCCTCATTTGTAAAATAGGTACAGTCATGCCTATCCTACATGTCCTTAGGAGACTTAAGGGAGAAGATTACAAGATGCCTAGCCCAGCTTAGTGAGCATTTAATAATTGGCGTCTATTGTTATTATCAGAGTTAGAAAGGCCTGGGAGAACATCTGTCCAATCCTGCCTAATGCCCGATCCTCCTCAGCATTATGGAGATCACTGCACTTACTCTTTGCAACCTAAGAGCTCTAGTTATTCTTCTCTGTGCTAAACTCTCTCTTTCTCCTACATCCTCATCTCTTCCTTCTCCACCGTCATACCTCTGAAGACACCAGAATTCTGTTAACTCCTTTCCTACATATCTACTTTTCAGATATTGAGAAATGCTCTGATGTCATTGTCTAAATGGTCTCATTTATTCCATAAATCTCATCATGTTCTCCGAAACTTTCTCAGCATCCTGGCCACCTACTTTTGGGTTCTCTTCAATTGTTATGCTGAATGTAAGAGAGGTTATGTCAGATGCATATATTACAGATTATTCTTTTTTATCCTCCTAAACGTGAGAAAGGGGCAAAGAACAAGATAGGGCAGGGCAGGGCAGGGCAGGGCAGGAATTTCAGCCAAAGTTTATTCTATTGGACAATAAAGTTGTAACCCGTTTTTCTTCTGAGAGTTGTCCAAAATAAGGGTCTTTATTAAAAACAAAAATCTCACACAAATTTCTGTTCTTAAGCAAATTTTTACTATTCACTTTTAATTTTAATACATGTTATTGATTTCTACATTGTGAAAAATAAGATGATTTAGGTTAAACAAGAGCAAATTATTTTTATTTTTGTAATTATACATTTTGTTAATATATGTATAAAAGTACAGAGCCAACAACGTCAAAACTATGATTTTGTATCTATTATTGTTTAGGATGGGGGTAAGTTTAAAGTGTGAATATATTTTAAACCATTAAAAAATATAATTACTATCGTAGAGGAAGTATCTCCAAATCACAAATGTAATATACAATGAAATGACCTTTATGGAAGCATTGGTTTTGTATGTTATCACAGCAAACAACTAAATTGTTAAGTATTACAGAATTCATTTAATTGCATTGTGGGTTTATGAATTCACAAATAAACCATGCATATTGCATTAATTTAAAAAGTCTTTATATGTTTTTCATTAACAATGAATAGCAAACAGTTTAAGAGCAGAATGCATAATAAAAGAAGCATGTCTACTTACATGAAGTGCTTAGGCCAATATGCAGTTTTGAGTATTTGCTTTCTCTGAATAAAGGGAATATGGGATAAAATGCCTTTATATATTAACTCCAAAAGGACAATCCTCAAACCCTCAGCAGGCACATTAATTAGTAAATATGTTGCTGAAATATGAAATCTTTTAAAGAAATTAAATTACTTTCATAATATCATAAGATTCTGAAGAACGATGTATCAGAGAAAAAGCTAAAGCTTTATCCTAAAGGAAAATGCTAGGGGGTGGGCTTTATTTTTATTTTTTAAAGAGAGAGTGAGAGAGGGAAGAGAGAGAGAGAGAATTTTTAATATTTATTTTTTAGTTCTCGGCGGACACAACATCTTTGTTGGTATGTGGTGCTGAGGATCGAACCCGGGCCGCACGCATGCCAGGCGAGCGCGCTACCGCTTGAGCCACATCCCCAGCCCCTCTTTTTAAATGACATTCTAAGTAATTAAAGTGATAAGCTTTGCAATCAACTGTCATAATTTAGTGAGCAATGAGGGTAAAGTTCCTACTTTGCAAACTTGTGTAAATTTAATGAAATCATCTACAGATGGCAAAAGTGTCTGACTTGGTTTTGTAACTGATGTGACACAGCAATCTGTATACGGGGTAAAAATGGGAGTTCATAACCCACTTGAATCAATCTGTGAAATATGGTATATTAAGAACTATGTAATGTTTTGAACAACCAACAATAAAATAAAAAAAAGAGTATATGCTCTATTTAACTGTAGATCTTGCTTTCATCTTTATTGTGTGGACACTGGAGCTGCCCCCTCTCCCATTATATTTAACCATCTAGATGGTTATAAACCATGAATGAGAGAGAGGTAGGCAGAGGAGCAAACAGAAATTTGGAGACTTCAAGAAAAAATAACTGAATTTAGTAGATAAAAATGATATTAAACTCATCCTGATTTTTATTTCTTACTGTTCTAATGCTACTTCATATCCCTTGACCCACCTCTTTTCTGACTTTGGTTGACAATGAGGCTAGTTTGAGGGAACAAGCATAGCAAATCCCAGGAATCTATGGCATTGCCATATTAGAATTCTGAAAGTACCAGCATAGTAGGGAATATTCAGCAAATGGCTTTTCAGGTGTTAACTTATAAAGACAGACAGCTAACAAAGGCCACCTGAAGTTTATTGAAACAAACAGAAGTTTTACAGAGTACATTAACTTGCTTTGTTTTTCAGAAATGAGACCAATCTGGAATCACTAGAGTTTCCTACACTGGAAAACATCCTTGAGTCCTGCTATATGTCCTATATTTTAAAGGTGGAAAAATTGAGGTCTAGAGAAATTTTCCATAGATATATACACCATGAAAGTTCAAAATTGTGTCAGGTAAGCATTCACAGCAAATAATATAAAAATCAATAAACAATGACTCCAAGGTTTGTTTCTGCCATGCAATAAAATATCTAGGACTGAAACAGTGGTGCAACTGGCAATTCTCATTTTCCTTAACACTCTCAGAGTTGTAAACTCATCATCCCAAGAGATGGAGCATCCCATCAGTCTGTTCCAAGAGGAGAGAACAGAACAGAAAGAGAGATAATCTATACCAAAGAAGCAAAATTTTGTCCAAACCCTTCACTAATGTGTCATGGGCTAGAACCATTACAAGGCCACACCCTTATGCAAAGAAGCTTGGAAAATAGTTTTAATCCAGTATTTTTGCCATATCTCAACTTTGTCACATTTCACCATGAAAGTTAGCTTGGATATCAGTAGAACAGCCAGCAGTAATGAATTTGCAAATGAATGGAATTTTTCTTTTGGTACCATGGATTGAACCCAGGGGTGTTTGACCACTGAGTCACATCCCCAGACATTTTTATTTTTTTATTTTGAGACAGGGTCTTGCTAAGTTGTTGTGTCTGGCATTGAACTTATGATCTGAGGCAGAAGGATCCTAGTCACTGGGATTATACTTGTGTGCCACCATGTACCACTTAGCCTATTATTTCTTCTTCTTCTTTTAAATTTTTTTAGTTGTAGATGGACACAATATCTTTATTTTTTATGTGGTGTTGAGGATTGAACCTAGTGCCTCACACTTGCAAGACAAGTGCTCGGCTGCCACTGAGCTATAGGCCCATCCCTAGCCTATTACTTCTTAATTAGCCTATTGTTAATTAGTGTATTACTATTTTTCATATAATTATTTTGTATAGTTTTCAAAAATCTATTTTATAAACAAGAGACAAAAATTCTAGTTCATTATTCAGTAAATGTATGTGAATATTTATGGCATTCTAGATATCGAGTGCTGGGAATACAGGTTAATAATCTAGGTAGGTAGTTTTCTTAAATCTCTAGGTATATATTCTAGTGTTCTGAAGATAGTTAATACATACATAAATTAATAATTAAAAGACATCATTTCAGACAATGACAGATTCCTGGAAAAAATTAAAACAAGGTGATATGAAACTCTGGAACTTAATTTTCTGGTTAGTATAATAAAGAATGATGACCAAATGTTCATGTGAGGGCCCTTTTGACTCTAAGACACATATTTCTTACCTTTACCTCTCTTTCTGGAACTGCAGGCAAGCAGCAATGGAGAAAAGAAGAGATGGGGCTAGACAGAAAGCAACAGTACTAGGGAAAGATGGAATCAGAGGAGAAAGGGACATCCATCATTTTATGACAGGCAATGGAAAAAATTGTTGAGTTAGAGGGTATAAATGCACACATATGTATGAATATGTGTGCAATAGAGTAAGCATTGAAACCAATTGTTTTCTTTTAAAACTCCCCCTTAGAAAATTACCTTAAAATGGTAATTATTGGTTTTTTTTTTGTTGTTGTTTGCTTGCTTCCTGCCCACCTCCGAGACTGAAAAGTTCTTGCAGGAAAAATTTCCTCCTACAAATCATCAATTTACCCTAGTATGCAAACTGTTTTGCTATTAGCACAGCATACCAGATTTTTCCCTTTACAGAGATTTATGTGATGTAGAATTAAATTCTCTGGAACATTTCCATTGTGTTCTGCGGTAGTTATCTTTTATTTTTCCTCCAGGTGCAAAAAATAGTTGATAACAACCAGAAGTGGACTTGTCAGTGCTGTGTTCCCAGTTAAGCTTGGAAAAATACTAAGGCAAACCAAACACCATCAGCCCCAGCTCCAGCTCTGCATGCTGTGCTATTGTGCCATTGGCTTTTTACTGGATTGCCTTCTGAAGCACGTTAGATATTTTATGCATAAATATTGGCATGTTTTTCAGAAACTGTTCCCTTATTTTATATTTTTCTAATTATTTATACAACACTATTTGTAGAGTTCCTCCCTTTCTATTTCTCCTAACAACTTAACGGGGAGACATTGAATTTGGGGAAGTGATTCATTTTTAGTTTTTCTTATTCTGGAATCTGAGCCTTCTCTTATAATGGGGAGGCTTTCAAACACAATTCCCTTGTTTCTTTTTCAAATTCCACTGTGTTTATTTATTCCTTTGTTTCTTTTACAAATTCCATTGGTCTTGATTCAATTTAGTTTCACAGATCTTTTCTGGTAGTCTACCTGCCAAGCACTGATTTAAGCATTGAAGTTATAAAAAACTATTTTAAAAAGGCTAGTGTTGTTGTTGCTATTCTGCTAGAAAATATTTGGTGATTTTTTTTTTTTACAATCAATAAAGTGGTTTTACCTGTTTCTCAGTTAATAAGCACATTAACTATGTATGACAGGTAGGATTCATTTTCTAAACAAAGAAACTGAAATCCGAAGACTATGAGTGTCCTTACATGAACCCATAATTCCACAAATCTTTCCACTAGCTCATGCCCTGTTTGTGAAGTTGTGATTGTTTTTAGGATTAAATATATCACCCTTCTTAGTAGCCACAGACTTCTGTGTGCCCCACAGTGTTTTACAGAATGACTTAGAAAAAAAAATCTCCTACATTTCAGACATAAAGCATATATAGAGATAATCTTGCTAGTGAGACTAAGGTGGGAAGAAGAATTAGAGTTCTATCTAAATTTTGACACTGACTTTAAAACCAAGATGATCCAAGACAAATAAAAGTAGTAAATTTGAAACTCTCTTTAAAGTATTTGGCTCATTTTAAAATATTTTGTATGTTTAAATCTCATTTTTAAATAACCTTTAGTAGCTAAAATAAAGGAAAGAATTGATGAGTTTATAACAAGAACAAGGCATGAATTCAAAATAAAATTGAGAACAATTTTATGAATTGCTTTTTTAAAAAATTAGTATCATTTTCCTGCATTGTCCTAGGATTTAAGGAATGATAGGTTCTACTTAAAGCTTGTTTTAGTCAGCTTTTTCACTGCTGTGACTAAAAGACCTGATAAGAACAATTTTAGAGGAAGAACGTTTATTTGGGGGCTCAGGTTTCTGAGGTCTCAGTCCATAGATAGCCAGCTTCATTTCTCAGGACTCAATGTGAGGCAGAACATTATGGTGGAAGAGTGTGATGGAGGGAAGCAATTCACATGATAGTCAGAAAGCTGAGAAAGATTCCACTTGTCATATACAAAATATATACCCCAAAGGAATGCCCCCAACAACCCACTTCCTACAGCCACATCCTACTTGCCTTCTATTACCACTCAGTTAATCCCACAATAATTCACTGATTGGGTTAAGACTCTCATAACCCAAAGATTTCTCCTCTAAACCTTTTTGCATTGTCTCACACGGGAGCTTTTGGGGGACATTTCACATCCAAACCATACACTGCTCCATAGGTAGGATAAAAAAAAAATAGAGGGGCTGGGGATGTGGCTCAAGCGGTAGCGCGCTCGCCTGGCGTGCGTGCGGCCCGGGTTCGATCCTCAGCACCACATACAAAGATGTTGTGTCCGCCAAAATAAAAAAAATAATTATTAAAAATTCTCTCTCTCTCTCTCTCTCCTCACTCTCTCTTTAAAAAAAAAAAAATAGAAAAGATAGGTAGAAAGGATAACAAAGGGAGGAAAAGGAGACTAGAACTTTATTTTAAATAAAGACTTTGTGCAGTTCCTCAGACCCTCACTTCCCTGGCCAGGGGTCTCTCTTTCAGGCCTGTCACTCGGAAATTCCTAGGAAATCTATGAATCTTCACTCATAATCTAAAAGTTATTGGAAATTCACCCACTTGTTAAAATGGCCCTATGCATGGTTAACCCATGAATGCATGTATTTTTAGAATAGATTGAGCAAATGGAGATATAAAACCTGTAATAGAAGGTACTTTTCAACATTGTCTATTGATCAGACAGTGGAGAAGACCTCAATCCAAGGATCCTGAGAACTGCAAGACCGTGGAAAACCATCTCATGATCAGAGACTGATGTCTTCTCACCTCCTTTCCCTTGCCCATTCCTCACCAAGTTTCCTTAAAAATAATAATTAAAAAAAAAAGAGCCTGAGAATCCTAAAGGTTCTCACTCTCATAGCCTGCATTCTCCCTTGAATGTGGATTTCTTGCTTTTCAATGTAAATCTCTGTGCATCAATATCTGACACATGCTGAAATTCTTTCCAATCACATATGTCAAGGACCCAAGCTCCCCCTCTCTGGGGGGTTTCAAAATACCATTTTTTCTCAAAGGTAGCAAAGTTACAACATGGCTTAATTTGAATGAAAAATACGGAATAATAAGAATTTTTTTTAAATGAGTAGCTCACACACACACGGTTGAGCATCACTTTAATCATTATGGGAGCATATCTTTTCTTTCTTCTTTATCATTTAAAGAAACATTTTTCAAGGCATTGTACCAGTTAAGTGGGTTTCCCATTACATTTTCCCTGCAGGATAAATTCTGTAGATGTGTTTCCCTAATCATACTAATTATGTTGCCATATGTTGCTCTCTTCTTTCTTGTTTTGCCCTAATGGGACATAGATTTCTTATTTTGAATTTGTCACTTTTTTGTTACATATTTCAAGTGTTTTCAGTCCTTTGTTTTTGAGAACATTCAATCTAAAAATTAAAACTTGACATGAAGTTTGATTATGAGTAAAATAGGAATTATGCTTCCAAATGAATATATGTATATGACACTGAGCTTGAGCCACACAATTTCATTTTTGGTATAAACTGAGTTTATGGAATTAGTTAATATCCAAATTAAAATTTAAAAGTAATGTCTGCTGTATTGGCAAAAAGTATTAAAAATTAAACATTTTCATTTTAAACTACCAAAACCACATCTGTATAAACTAATTTAAAGTAGTAGTTCAGGGAAAATATAGTTGCCAAAATCAATCGCCCTATTTTCTTTCATGTGTAATATGGAGTTAATAATTTCTTCTATTGAGGAATATACATGTATGTCTGTATGTGTGGATAGAGTATATATATATATATATATGTGTGTGTGTGTGTGTGTGTGTGTGTGTGTGTGTGTGTATGTGTGTGTGATTTGGCATGCATGGGTATACACATACATATATATATGTGTGTGTGTGTGTATAATGTTTGACTACATTGAAATTTTAAAAAAAAACCTTTTAAAGTAAAAAAAAAATTAACCTGTTTGCCATTAAACACATAAATACTCCCCAATGTTTTTTCCATACACCCTTCTGTTAAACAGGTGAAAGTAAAGGGAAACAGAGTGTGGGCAGGTGAGGCCTGCTGAGGTCCCTTGCTGTCCCTTGCCACCAACTGGCTCTTAGTGGATTCTGGCCCACTGCTGCCAAGTCGCCTCCATGCCAATGCATCCTTTGCACCATGGCTATCTCTAGCAGCTCTTTTCTTTCTGGTGGGTTTGGAGATTGGTTCTAGGTTGCATCTGAGTTACCACACATAGTGGAAGTGTCTATTCCTCTCACAGGGCAATTTCCACATTCAGAAAAGCCCTCTCCTTTTTTAGGTTTCCTCCAAAGAATGCTTTTATTGCTAGCTAATGGAGAGTCTGAAATTGCAGGCGTGGGGGAATCTTACTGGAGGGTGTGCAAGCAGCTTTCCTTTCTGAGAAAATGCTTTTGTTTCCTGTTAGTGTGGCTGATTGTTCAGTTGTGGGCTGCATTTAATAACCTATCCAGAAAGGCTAAAATTATTGTTATTTTATCTTTATGCTGATATTTTTCTCTTGAATGTTTGCCTTAACATTTTTCTCTAGATTGTCTACTTGACATATTAGCCAATAACTGATAAATGTATTTTGTCTTATCTACTTATTTATCAAACATATACATTAATCTATATCTCAATCCCCAAACATTTTATCATCTGTATGTATACTTACATAGGTAATTGTGCTTTTCTTCTCAAGCAAGGGCATAAATGCTGAAGTTAATGACAATAAGATCTCCACTATGGAAGGTCTGGCCCATTCCTTGCATAGAGCAAGCTCCCCATCAAGTGGACTTCTAGAATATTGCTACTAAAGAAAGAGCCGCACTGTATTCTTGAAAACGTAAACATTAATTAATTTTAAATGAAGGGCTGGAACTCCTGCTGGGTTCTTGTTTTTATAGCTTGTATCATTTATTTTTTTCTACATATTATTTAATTATCCCAACAATCCTATAAGATAGGCACTTACTGTCTCCATTCCATAGATGAGAAAATTAAGGCTTGTCCAGACTACAGAGCTTGCAAATGATAACGTCCAGAATTGAAATGAGGGTCCAATTCTGTGCTTAGGTAAGATGTTTTCTGCTTCTGCTCTTTCATATAAAATTCAACAATAAATAACAGCCATCTGGACAAATACAAAAAGATAATACCCTGTCTCAAAATAATAAGCAAAAAGGGCTGGGGATGTGGCTCAGTGGTTAAGTCCTCCTGGGTTCAATCCCTTACCCCACCCAGCAAAAAAATATAATATTAATTTGTGTTTGTTAGGGGCAACAAGGTGTCAGGAACTGTCTAGACCCTTTAAACATTCTTCATTATTATTTTACCTTTTAATGGATTCATGATTAGAGGTTAGAAAATTTCAACAGCTACCAACCACCAAGAATTAAAGTCCTTCTTGTTCCAAATCCCATATGGTTCCCTGCAGGGACATGAGACTAACTCAGTCAGGGTCACTCCAATGAATGGGGCTAAATAAAGACACAGACACAGAAAGTACCTTTTCTTTGGGTTCAGTGACCACTCCTCAGCCACAGCTCCCACAAGCAGGGCAAGGCAGGCAAGAAAGAGGGAGGAGCAGGCCTGCCACCTGGGTTTTGTTAATGGGGGGAGCTAATCCATGGAACATTCTATACAATAAAGGGCAGAAGGGTAGGATTACAACAAACAAGTTGGTGTAATTCAACCCTATCAGGTGACACCCACCCCTGGAGCTGCACCTTTCTTATCCAAGCGGAGGTAAGGTCCAATTGCATTGCAGTACCTCTTTACTCAGGACTTAAAGGTGTGTACATAGCTCCTGTCAGAGTGGCTCCAGACAGTTCCCATTAATAATCATTGAGGGTACAGGAAATCACCCAGGAAATGTGAGCTTTTTCCTTTAGCAAAGTTGATAGGATGCACAGCAGTGAATATATCTGCAACAGCAGACCCAGCTCCCCAAGGGTAGAGATAAGAGACAGATGGAGAGACCGTAATGTTTTTTTCCCCCATAAAATTCAGGTTTGCTTTTAGTGTGCTATTAAGAATTAATTATGGATTAATGTACTCCTCATTTGTCTGAGAAAAACACAAGTGGCTTTTTAGGATTCTGTAGATCTAAAGTGCTTCAAAAGTGAGTCTTGTTTTGATTGAATGAACTGGTGATATTATCTGAAAAGTATCAACAATCATAAAACCTTCAGGATAAACAGGAATAAATTACCTTCATTCATTTGTTCACATTCATTTATACAACAAATATTTACCAAATACCTACAATGTGTAAGGCTCATTGTTTCTTTTCCTTCAAATCTAGCAGCTTGTGTGTATGATGCAGAAAACTAGTTTTCTTACATGCAGGAATGACAAAGAGGGATTAGGGGTCTGACTGGGTAATGAAGAAGGCTTTGTGGAAGAGCTGCATATGTAGACCCTTGCAGGAAGGAGGGAGAGTGATAGATGGTGGCAAAAAAAAAAAAAAAAAAAAATAGAAGACCCAGGCAAGGGAGGCATTGCGTGCAAATGCCTGACAGAAATACAGAATGGTAATGAAGATTGTGGCTAAAGAGCTAGACTGGAGGTAGACAGGGGTTTTGCACGTAATGTTAAGGAGTTTAAGCTTTACTTATAGTCCAGTGGTTCTCATAGTGAGATCCCTAGTCCAATAGCATCAGCTTTAACTCAGTCCCACCCAGCCTAGTGAATCAGAACCCCTGGGAACAGAGCCAAACCACCTGGGGTTTAACATCCCTCCAGGGGATGTAATTGTGATGCATGCTAAGGGCTGAGCTCCCATGCTGTAGCCAGCCCTTTCAAATCCACCTGTGTGCTGGGAAGGAGTGGTTGGTGTGGTGGAGACACTCCTTTCCCAGTGTTCAGGGTGGCCAGCAGCACCCAGGGCAGCTAGGTCTGTTGCTGGTATAAGCTGCCTCATGCTTTTACCCCAGGGCCCAGGATTCTTGACCTGAAGAAGCAACTCTATATAAAGCAGGCCCAAGGGTCAAATCTACCATGTGTCCTGGCTTTGTATGCCCTTCCCCACCACACTAAAAATGAATCTGCCTTTCTAAAAGCTTGTGGAGGAAAAAGAAAAAAAAAAAAAGAAAGAGAAAAAAAGGAGGAGGAGGAGGAGGAGGAGGAAATGTTGAAAAGGAGGTGGAGGAAGAGAGATAGGATATTGGCATGTGGGCTTCAAGGCCTAAAGCATTTGCTCTCTGACATTTTACAGAAAAACTTGCTGACCTCTGAGGTAGGCAAGAGGCACTGTTCTTAATAAGGAGAGGAACAGTAGGTCCAAAGAATTCCTTAGAGTGATTTCACAGGACAGTGTGCAGAGAAGAAACAACTGGAAGAGCTGGAAGCAGAGCAGTCAATAGCTAACCAAAGGTGGTAAACACAAACAAGGTAGCACTCTTCAAAAGGCAAGAAAAAAATGTGTACATGGTCCTGGTAAAAATGATATGATTTAACTTAAGTTGACCCAAGTGCTAGGCCAAAATAAGGTTCTCAACAAAGGAAGAAACCATAGACTAGGTCCAGTTCAGCAATGTCTCAGGTTTTGGTTTTATTTAGGGTTTTGTTTCATTTTGGTGCTGGGGATGATACCCAGGCACTCACATGGGCTGAACACATACTCTGCCGTTGAGCAGTGACCTAGCTCTGATTTAGTTTTGAGAGAGCAGAATGGTATTGACGGCACAAATTCTGGAGCCAGAATCTCAAGTCTGTATCTTCCAGGATGGAAGGCCTTAAACTCATTGCTTTTACTTTTCCGTTTTTCCCTGTTTGTTATGCTTTAATGTAAGAAAGGAACTGAAAACTTAGCAGACTTATGCATGTACTTGGTTTTAGCTATTGTATCCTCATATGCATTGATATCTCGTAGCCAGGAGCCAATGCTAATAAGTATGAATAAATCATGGAGAATACTTTCTGAGTATAAAACATATGTCAATAGGCTCCAAGTTCCTTATCTGCACCAACATATTTAAATCTCACAATAATCCTAAAATGTAAATCCTGAAAGCTTTTAGAAATGTTCATTTGATTTTCAATATACCAAATCCAACCAAAAAAGAGTTAGGATATACTGTGTTCCACTATGGGAAAAGAAAGTAACACAACATGAATCTGTGTTCTTGGAATGCTTAGCCTACCTGGAAGGCTAAGTGAAGAATACTATTTTGATACTCTCTGTAACAAAGAATTGGAATTGGTTTAAAAACAAAGGATTACATTCATACTAGTTTGTATTCTGAGACCAATATAAAAATGATGATAAAAAAGAAAGTGCTATAGCTGTCATTTGGTTCTGTCTTTCAGAAGGAAAACTATGGCTTTAATTAGTAGAATAGGAGTTAGAAAATAAGGAGTTTAGAAATTTAAAATCTCTAATTTCCATCAAGTTTTATGCAGTCACACACATACACACACACACAAGCACATGGGCATATGTCAACATACTAGGGAAAAATTAATTCATGTTTAAGGCACAGGAAGATTCTTATTCAAAATAAATATATTTTTCACTTGCTCATAAGCATGCACAGTTTTATTCTTAATAGATTTTTAAAAATGAAATCCAATGCGATTTACTGTCTTTCAGAATGAGTAAATAATAAAATGAACATTTTATTTTTACATTGGTCATAATTTAGGAATAAGATCGTTTGTCAGATAAAGTTGAAGAAACAAGTATGAACTTTCCTTCAAGATCCAAACATTTCAAAAACAATAATAAAAATGTTTAATTTTTTTCTTAAGTGAAGGAGTTTCTTTCTGTATTCTCTAAAAATATTTATAGAACATTATCCCCAGGAATAAAGCTTGACTTGAAAACCACAGATTCTGGTTCTTTGTACAAACTTTTACAAGCTATGAATCTTCATGGTATTAAATTTTTCTTTCTGATATATATATATTCTTAGCTGTGTTTACTTCAAGAAACAGTATTAATTAGTGTCTGTTTCCGTTCACCCATCAGAAGTTTCATCGAATGTATCTTTGGTATCTCTTCATTATTTTAAAATTAAAAATTAATACCATGGATCAATACCATGACCTCTTGGCTTTGTGCCTCCTCTCAGACTTGGTTCCTTTCAAGCACCTGACTTCTAAACAGACTGATACATGTTGAACTCTGTGTTTTGCAAGCAAGAAGCACCTAAAGAGGCAATGCTGCCACATTTGTAAGTCTTTGTGTGCCTGACTTTACCTACAGGAAAACTAAACACCATGAGTTCTGCGTTCAGCTAGAGTAATTGAAAAGTCTTTCAGGTCAGGCGATGGTCTTCCAAACCCCATGCCTGCTTCATCCTTTTCAACATGGAAATCCTAAATGAAAGAAAGCACACCTATGTGAGAGGCATTTGCAGTCTGGGTTGGCTTATAATGGGACATAAGCACAACACTCAAAGACTCAAAATTGTAGCAAATGTAGGGATAAGGAAGGTGGTCCCTATGCAGAAGAATTGCTCAGTCATGCAAAAGCCATTGTTGCTTTGGTAAACCAAAGAATCAGAGTTGTCTTACACAGGGTTCCTTTATACATCCTTTTACCCCTTTAGGCCTCACTAAGCCCTTACCAGCTAACACTAATCTGTGCCTTATACCATGCCTCTCCCTGAAGTACAATGTGGAATAAGGCCTCCTAGCCAACTCTATGCTCTAGCACCTGAAAATCCACCCAGCTCCCTTTCCTTCCATCAATCTCAGCTCCTTGTTTCCTTTTCTTTTCTGTTTTTGTATTTTGTGTTTCCTAACATTTTCACTTCCTATTTCCAAATTGAACACTCAAGGCAAGGCAATGAGTTCTATTGCTTAATGACCTTCCCTAGTCTTCCCTGTACATTCCAAGCCTATTTTTCTTTTTTTTTCTCCAAGCTTTTTATAAATTAATTTTTCTTAATATATGACAGCAGAATGCATTACAATTCATATTACACATATAGAGCACATTTTTTTTCATATCTCTGGTTGTATGTAAACTATATTTATACCAACTTGTATCTTCATACATGTACTTTGGATAATGACGTCCATCACATTCCACCATCATTTCCAACCCCCTGCCCTCACCCTTCTCCTCCCACCCCTTTGTCCTATCTAGAGTTCGTCTATTCCTCCCATGCTCTCACTCCCTACCCCACTATGAATCAGCCTCCTTATATTAGAGAAAACATTCAGCATTTGTTTTTTGGGGATTGGCTAGCTTCATTTAGCATTATCTTTTCCAATGCCATCCATTTACCTGCAAATGCCATGATTTTATTCTCTTTTATTGCTGAGTAATATTCCATTGTGTATATATGCCACATTTTTTTTTATCCATTCATCTACTGAAGGGCAGCTAGGTTGGTTCCACAGTTTAGCTATTGTAAATTGTGCTGCTATAAACATTCATAAAGTCTTCAATAGTTTAAGGTTTACAAAAAAGAAAACAAAAAAAAAACTTGTGGATAAGAATGAAATAATCAAACTGTGTTTTGAGGCTTATACTCATGCAATGTACTTGTTGCCTGTGAATGACAATGTTGGTCTTGCACACTGCATGATTCAATCATATTGCTTGACAGACCAATAAAACAGGACATATTGTCTTGAGGCATTTTACAAGTCCCCCACCCCAGGATTTTTTGCTTTGAAAACCAGATGGTGACACAATATTTTTTTCTGCGAGGCTTCATGGGTCTTCCTCTAATTATTCATATAAGAAATCACATTTCATTAATACATATATATGCACTGCATTGAAAGATACAAGAGCCCGGGCACGTGGCCTGGTTCCATGGTGCGTATTCATGGATTCAAGGGGTTGCAGAGGTGACAAAAGCACTTAGTAAGCACCTCTGGTTAGAAGAAAAGCAATCTTGTATTTAAATGCTCAGTTGGATTTATTTTTTAGGTTTTTTTTTTTTTTTGAGTGCTGGCAATTGACCCCCACCCCAAGGCCTTACTCATGCAAGGCAAGCAATCTAACATTAAACTACATACACCCCCAACCTTTATTAGGGGGTTAGAATTACCTGTGTAATATTTAATGACCATTTAGAACAGCATTGTATATAAAAATCACCCAGTTATTGACTTAAAATGCAAATTCTGGTTTGTAGGTATGGATGAGGCCTGAGGTTTTTTTATTTCTGAAGAGTTTCCAAATGTGGACTGTTGTTTGAGTATCAAGGATCTTTGGAGCACCAACAATTATTGAAAAGGCACATTTATGGAGACATATTAAATATTCCTCCTAAGAAAATCAGAGGTACCTCATGTACAGTAACATATGATTTAATTGATCACCAAAGTGCATGCCACACCACTGTCGGTCACTAGAAATTCTGTCTTCTCAGAGTGGAAGTTTTTAGAAGTGCCTGCAAAATGGAATAAAGAGTAGAAAAGGGAGGTGATGGACAAAATGTGCAGAGAAGACCTGACAGATCTTTTCCGGCACAGGGGCAGTGTTGCCTAATGGTTAGACTTCAAACCTGAGCTCTTCCACTTACTGCATGTATGAACTTACACAGATTGTTCCGCTTTCTTTGCTGTACTTCCTCCTTCATACAGGGGAATGGTAATGCCTAAAGAAATAGTTACAGAGAGTAAAAGAGAAAAATCTAAGAAAACAATGTCATGCCATAGTGCCATTATAATGAACTAGAAAAACTAAACAATTATAATCTTCATCTGAAATAAACATGTATCTGTTTGAGATGAAAAGGAAGTTCTCCAACCTTCACTATATTAAGCAAACACCAGAAATTTCTAAAGTTAATAAGGGAAAAAAGCCCCCAAAATAGCATTTTAAATATACACATATACCCATACACAGGATTTTTTAAAATTTTTAGATGGACACAATACTTTTATTTATTTATGTGGTGCTAAGGATCGAACTCAGTGCCCCATGCATGGAAGGCAAGTGCTTTACCACTGAGCCACAACTCTGCCCCAGGATTCTAATATTAAATATTTAGAATCTCCTTTAAAGAAATGATAATAATTTAATGCCAAACACTAGTAGGTGCTCAATTTTTTACTCTAACATACATTTTCTTTGTCTAAGGTTTATATTAAATGATGAACAAGCTATGTTGTATATCATAGAATTTGCAGGGAAATGGATGGCATTAGAGCAGATTATGCTAAGTGAAGCTAGCCAAGCCCTAAAAAACAAATGCCAAATGTCTTCTTTGATATAAAGAGAGCAACTAAGAACAGAACAGGAAGGAAGAGCATGAGGAAAAGACTAACAGTAAACAAAGACGAATGGGGGGAGAGAAAGGGAGAGAGAAGGGAAAGCATATAGAAATTGTAGGAGACCTTCAATGATACACAAAATTATAAGAGGTTATGAGGGGCAAGGGGGAGGGGGAAAAAGGGGAGAGAATTGAACAACAGCAGAGGAGGTAGAGAGGGAAGATGGGAGGGGAGGGGGGAGGGGGGATAGTAGGGGATAGGAAAGGTAACAGAATACAACAGTCACTAATATGCCATTATGTAATAATGTGAGCATGTAACAGATGTGATTCTGCAATCTGTATTTGGGGTAAAAATGGGAGTTCAAAACCCAATTGGGTCTAATGTATGAAAGATGATATATCATGAGCTCTGTAATGTTTTGAACAATCAATAAAAAAAAAAACTGGAAGGCTTAATTTAGGAAATAAGTATTTTATATCTAAGATGTATTTCCACATCAAAATGGGCTTTTTGTCATTATCTGGAAATTTATCACAAAATCACATTTAAAATAAAAAAGTCAATTAAGTGTCCTGTATCTGATGACTAGGTAAGTTTTTATGTTTTCATCTAATATCATGGAGAGACAGCCTCTGGTGACACACATCACACCATTTGCTCTGTATTCACTTAATTGAAACTCACCGGGCCTGCACCTTGACTCAACACCCTTTGCTTCTTCATAAATTCCCAAGTGCTCTTTTTCACAGAGCTTTCCTTGCCTCTGTGTTTCTGCCCTGTCCCACAAAGGTGTAGTAGAAAGAAAAAAAGATTCTGATGCATGAGACGCCTAGAATCAAATCCAGGGTAGATTCTGCCACTATGTATCCTTAGACAAGAGTCTTTCTCTGGGACTTGGTTTCCTTTGTGAGTATCAATATCACTTTGTTGGATTACTATGAAGATTAGAGAAAATATTTCAGAAGTATTTACATGGAAAATAGAAAATGATTACATGATTTTTTTGTTGCTTATTATTTGTTGACTCATGTATACCACCTAGTCTAAATCTTTTGGAAGCCCTCATGATAGGAACAGTTTACCTCTTCTAATATCCAAAGACATATGTTATTTGGTTATTTTTATATGTGGCATTCTAGTTATGATGTATAAATTACAGCCTGAATAGACTATCTTCCCTAAAAGCCTTGAAATTTTAGGGGGAAAATTCAACTTTTAATATTTGTATATGCACCATATTTCTAGACAAGAGTTTGCAAATAGTAAGTGTTTAAGCCCCGTGGTGTGCTGGCACATGCCTATAAACCCAATGGCTCCCTGAGGCTGAGCCAGCCTCAGCAACTTAGGGAGGCCCTAAGCAAATTAGTGAGACTCTATCTCAAAATAAAAAGGGCTGGAGATGTAGCTCAGTGGTTAAGTACCTCTTGGTTCAGTCCCGAATACGCCCCCTTCCCAAAATGTATTTAATAAATATTTCATTAGAGAGCAAATTCACTTCCTGACAAAACTAACACCAATTTTTGAATAGAGCGTCTCTTCTGTAAGATTTGAAATTTCTGAAGGAAAATTTCAAGTTTCCATATTCATATATGAACCATGTTTCTAGATAGGAGTTTGCAAAAAATGGTATAATACTAAACATTTAATAAATATTTATTTAATAGGAATGCAATCACTGTCTGAAAAAAAAACTCATACATCAATTTTTTTATTTGTCTATCTCTGATTTCCCAGATTTTCCAGCTTTTCAATGCCCCACCAAGTTGAAATACACCAAGCACCAAAATGTCATGACATTTTCCATCAAACATGATTTATTTGGCAATCATACATAATAAGGAATGCAGGGAATTACAGCATACTAAAAACACAAGAATTTTAGGTTGTCATGTTGAAAATTAAATTAAAAAGTCCTAGTTAAATAAGAAGGCATATGGGCTTACAAGATATATATGTTGGGAAGCTGAGAATAAGAATGCAAAGCAGGACATTCAAGGTGCAGCAGCCTAACCCATTAGTCTGTCTCTTCAGCATGAATTCAACACTGGTGCCTGCAAGAAGGATGGGCACAGGTGACCTCCAATCTGACTTCCTGCTGATTAGTGTGCCAAATTAGCTGTTTTACAGAGAAAGAGAGAGAAAGAAGAAAGGAAGAAACACAGAAGATAAAATGGCAAAGTAGGGGAGAGGAGTAGGGAATGTGGGAGATAGAGAGGAAATTCCGCAAAGAAAGTTCATTGAGCACTGGGACACTTCTGAAGTGGAGAGTCTTGCCCCACTGCCTCTGCGAGCTCAGTCACAGTGCTCGGCGGACCACATAACCTGGAATGAAGCTAGTGCCCATACAGAGACATTGATGAATCCTTTATATTCCTCTCTTTCACAATAACAACATATAGAGATCTTAAAAATATTAATTGGAACAGAGTGGCTATATTTCCTATGCCATTGGAGAAGCAGGGTTTCAATTTACGCTTCCCTCAAGATACTCTATAGCTTTACTGAAAGACAACTGGCTCAAATAGGAATAATTAGTAATTACACTTCCTAAACAACCAGATTCTATTTTAAATGCAGAATATTTTCCAGAAAGTAAGTAGCTTGTTTTTAAAAAAGACATTAAAAGCAGTAGTTACAATTTCTCCATAAATAGAAATAAAAAGTCCATTTTTAATGGACAAAAAGTCACCATGATCTACATTTCCCTAAATTTTCCCCAACACATTATTATAGATCAATCTTTACCGACTTACATTTAAAATATCAATTGCATTGTAATGCCTATGATACAATTCCATTATTTAGCTGTGTCTCTGCACAAGATTCAGATGAAACTAAAAGACCTATTCACAGAACATTTAAAAGCATTTTATACAGTTTAGACACAAAAATATCTTAAATTACAATGATGCATACTAAATATGCATATAGAGTATGGCTTACACATTAAAAGAGATCTAAGTTGTGAGTTATAAAATCTCACTACTTAGTTTTAAAAGCTTCTGATTGTACCAATTTCTAAAGTATTGCTTAGCATTGTGGAACCCAGGAAGGAAGCAGGTGCAAGAGGCAACTCATGGAATGGATGGACCCTCCTTTGTGCCATTTAATTGATGACTCTTCTTGATTCTTTCCATCCAGTCTCCACCTTTCACAAGAGTAAATTCACTTAGACTTTACAATCGTTGAAATGTTTATACAGTGAAAAGTTACATCACCTAATTGTGCTTGACCTTTTTTGTCAGCTAATAACAAATAAAGGTAGTTCTCAAAAGGCTTTGCACATGCTCAGGCAAAACATGACAAGGAAGCAGAACTTCTAAGGGTGGCAGTTTGTTTTTGTTTAGTAAAATTAAAAAGTCACATCAAATAATTATCTGTACAGAAAAGTGTGGACTTCCATTTCCATAGACATTTTTAAACACACACACACACACACACAAACACGCACACTTCTTATCTCTTATCCCTTGACCTGTAATATTTTTTTTTAAATCCTTATGGGATTAACACCACAGCAGGCAAACTCCATTCTCCCTTTGAGTGTCTGTTGGAAACAATGGCTGATGCTCCTTGTTATCAGGAACTGTTGGTAATATGTGGCTTGCAATGTGACCATACCCATGTAGATGATGCATTGGTACTTGGAAACCACAGCGATGGATGCAGGCTGGTCCACTGGTTTCAGGGGAAGGCTGTACTGCTATTTCCCTGCTAAAGATTTACAGTGAGGTGTTCCTCATCAGGCCATCAAGCTCAGCTTAGATGTTCCACTGTTGCCTTAGGGCTTCCACTAGTTTCCCCGGAAACTCCAACTCTCACTTGATTCCCAAGCAGTTAAAATATGCAGGACAATCTAAAGAGCCTGTTTCCCCAACACTGCAAAAGAATTTTCTTCCATAGCTTTGTTTCTTTTTTTCTTTTCTGTAACTTAAGATCTTGAAAACATGTGTAGTTATAGCATTCTGCATAAGACAGTGCAAGAAACATTTTTTAATGCTTTGTCTTCTTCTTGCATATTGCACAGTCACTATGTCTGGGCTAGAAGTGATGAGCATTTAAAACTGTCCAATTCTTGAATTAAAATTTCTCTGGCTTGATTGAAGAAGGCCAAAATGCAGAGGAAAAACAATAGCTGAAACATAGGCCAAAAACTTTGATAGCAACTTGAGGGTATTTACTTGGCTAGTTACTAGCTTTGAAATTTATGTTCTTTTTCCTTTTATAGGAATTAAAATGGCCTCATCTAATTATATGTTGAAAGAAGAGAATGTAGCTTTGTGGAAAGTTGAGGATTAGGATGGTTTTAGTGCTGATTTCATTATCCTGAAATAAAAATCAAATGAAAATTAAGATCAGAAGAGAAGGGGCTGGGTAGGCATTTGGGTAGATGTTAATCAGAGGATACAAAATTTCAGTTAGACCTGATAAGTAAATTCAAGAGATATATTATATACCATGGTTACAACAATATGAATAACAATAGTGTAATGTATTCTTGAAAATTGCTAATAGATTTTAAGTTTTTGTGCCACAAAAAATAAGAATATGAGGCTATACATATACTAATTCATTTGAATTATTTTAAAACAACAACTTGTATGTGATAAATGTGCACAATTTTTATTCATTGATGAAAAGTAAATAAAAAATAGAGATCGTGATTCAGTCATGATCAATTACCATGTAATAATTTTACATTGTACTTTATTTATTTGGTCAAAAATATGGGATTTATCAGCATATGATAGATAATTGTTTTGGAATTCTTTCTGGTTTTATTATCTTCTCTCTGTAATTTTTTTTCATACAATGAATGGTTATCTGTACAAATGTGTGGGTATATTCCTCACACACAATTTCTGGAAAATTGTTCACAAATATTCCATACATACCAAAATGCTTAGGGAATGCTGATCCTAAAGTCCTTTTTTTTTTTTGAAGCTACATAATTAATGTACACTGACTTGGATATATCCTATAGGAAAGAATCTTGTTTAATATTGTTTCACTCAGTTTTCTAATGATAATCATTTGACAACAAAACTCTGTTGTTTGAAACACCTGTAGTACTCCACTGCATTAGTTTTTCCTGAAGTAGACTCTGTCTCATATATATGTATATCAGGACCCAAGGACTCTTCTGCAATGACCATGGACTTGAGAGGTAATAAATGCATAATCTGGATGGAGGATATGAAAAAGGAATGTTGTAGCTAATATGTGATAGTATATTGTAATTGTTAATTATAGAGATTGGTTTTAGTTGCTGAGCCACTTTGTGTCTTAATTTCTTTCCAAGCTGCATATATAAAATAACATTCACTAACTGTGGAACTGTTGAAAGGGCTAATTGAGATAATATATGTAAGATGTTCATCTCAGTGACAGTCTTAATGTCTTTGTAACTCAAGAACAAGGAAGGAATTGTCTGAAAAGCAAATCACATTTTAACTATTTTATATCCAAAATATATGAGGAACTAATAATAACCTCCCAGAGGCTTAGTATGGTGCCCTTGGCTTTTTCTCTTGCCTTCATCACCCAACAGCAAGCTTCATGATAGAACCCGGGTTTTGTTTATTACCATTATTTACAAGACATTCAGACATGGCCACTGTGCATGAACCTTTCTTTTCTAAGGCCCAAGACAGGGATTCTCATTTTAGTGGACAGAAATATCAACAGATGGACTTATTAAAAATTCAGATTTCCAAGGCATCACACTCCCAGAGTTAATAATTTGGTAGACTGAAGGCAGGTCCTAGGAAATGAATTTTTTATAAGAAAACCACTAATGCATACATCCTCTGAGTTTAGTGAACATGATATTTATTTCACAACATGTCTTTGCTTTGTGTTTATCAGCAGGTATCAGCATTCATATTTCCTACCTGAAATAAAAATAGAAATCAGTACAAAAATTTATATTTCTGAGATGAATTAGAAATTAATATTCCCATAGACTATAGCTTATTATTTTCAAAAATCTAAAAGTTGAGTCTCTCTCTATATATATCTTTTATTTATGAAGTTTAAAATTTAAAAGTTAAGATAGACTGGAAATGGGGAGTTTTCAAAAACTGAAGACTGAAACGAGGAGTTTTAAAAATGAATCTAAGAGGAGCATTTATACAAGACACCTTTGTCTCTAAAGGTATTCTACAACCTATTCATTTTAGAAATTAGGTTTACTACTAAAAAGTGAAGTTACCTCTCATATTTAAAGTGACAGAAGCCTTTCAGGTGCTTCAGACCTATGGATGTGCATCAGCATGTTTTTCTTCAGCCTTTATTAAGTCTTCTGAGTTCTTACGAAGATCAGATTCACCTAAAAAAAATTAAGTAAACAAACAGACAAAACAAAAATTGGCCTTTGGAAAAACTTAATAAGGTCAGAAGATGGAAGAGATTTATAAAATGCTGAGACCGAGTTTTACAATGGATTTGGTAGTACATTCCTCCAAAGATATCAAACGTTTTCTTCTTAGCCTGTGTATCTACAGAGCATAACAAATCATCTTCTGGTGATTATGTAATTTTTGAAGCTAATCTGGGGATACAGAAGTGAAACAGAGGAGACATGTTTAAATCTATTAAATCATGTGTATCAACTACATATGTTTTTCCTCAATATTTTTAATCAAAATGAATTCTTTTAAATATACCATCTAATTACAAGTGTCTTTTTACCACATACTGATTAGTTGCTATGAATTTAAAACAAATGAGAATAAGAGATAAGCCATATTTAATATAAAATAATCTCCAAAAACAAACTAATAGAAATTATATTCTTGGATTCATTCAGCTTCTATATACACTTGAGGAAAAAATCATTAGCACAGAAAATATTTCAAAACTTCTGGAAAATTTGTGGAGCATTAATCAGAAATAGAGTTACAAAGGAAGATGTAAAAAAAAGAAAATATATATATGAAAAATTCTGATTATGCAGAATACAAAATAAACAAAAAAGAAATTAAAATATTAAGTCAATTACTCAAAATATCTTGATATTTCAGGAAATTTTAACGCATGATAGAATTCTTTTTCTAAAATTTGAACGAAGGTAGTCTAAATAATTAAACTTTGCAGAATTAATTTTGAAATAATTCTTCCAACATTTATTGTAAGAAGTTGACTCATCTGCCTCAGGGTTTGCTTGAGGTTAGACAAGAAGAGAGAATGTAATATGATGGAATAAATCACAAAGCAAATGTATGTACTCTTTTATCTGCACATTTTGCTTTATAATTCTATTTCTGATAAATTCTCTATAACTTTTCCAAAAGTTTGGGGATGTTTTCCACACTAATGATTTATTTTTTCCTCAAGGTTTATATAGAAGCTGACTGATTCTAAGAGCATGAATTTCATTAGTTTGTTTCTGCAGATTATATTGACTATGCCAGTCTCTTATTCTTATGTACTTCCAATGTATAGCAAGTGATCAATGTGTGGTAAAAGACATCAGTTATTAGTGGATTTATGTCAAATATACTCAGCAGAGGAAATTATCTTCTGTTTCAGGATCAAAATATTAGGTGGTCTCATAATTTTTCTGATCATTCTTAGATAATAAAAACCATCCTGTGATCACATTATGTTTTCAAAGTCCCAACTTGGACATTAGAAGGTCTGGTCACATGTATACATTGTAATAGTCAAATAAGACAATACTTCTTTCCCAACTGGGTTTTATTGCAGAACCCAGAAATTGTGCATGTTGGGAGCAGGTAGAGTTTGATTCTTTCACATCTTGCATCTTCTTTTCCAGCTGATGACTTTGGACTCCTGTGCCAAAAGGAAGAGTCAAGTTCCATTTGATCAGCATCATTTCTTAGATCTGGCAGGTGTGAACTGGCAGGTACCTGGAGCTGACTTCTTTTTCCTTTGACAACATTCATGATTTCTTCTTCAGAGACTTCTTGCCAAGGTCCATGGCTAGAAATTTCTCCCAGCTTCCTGAGAGCACAGAAATTCCTGGTTTCTTGTAATGTCCATTGCCCTTGGAAATTTGCCCGTACACTTCCAGTTTCTATCTGCTAAAGCTGCATCACACAAACACGATGGGGCTCATTCGGCTCACATGAGACTGTCTGGAGGCATGTATTCACATGAACTGCTTAAGGAAAGGCTGAAACCTACACAGCCTCTTCTCCATGTGCTCATCTGTCACCTATCGAACTCTTCAGTTCTCTTAGATAAGAACCAAATTCTATTACCAATGTTGTCTTTTTATTATTTTTTAAATTGCTGTATTTGAAATTGCTGGTTGATTTGAAAAAAAAAACTTTTTTAATGAGAGAGGAAAAGCAGATACATTAAATATAATGACTCAAGAGGGCTAATTATTTGGGACTATTTATATCCATGGTTTAATGGTAATTCCTCTAAGAATTTCTTCTTTTTTTTTGTTTATTTTGTTTTTTGCCTTTTAAAAATTTGTTCTAATTAGTTATACATGACAGTAGAATGTATTTTGACACATCATACATAAATGGATTATACCCTCTCATTCTTCTGCTTGTCCATGATGTAGAATCACAGAGGTCATGTAGTGTGTGCTCGGAGGACCGAGCTAGCTAGCAATAAACACCTCTTTGCTGTTTACTTAGATCTTGGTCTCTGGTGGTCTTTTGGGGGTCCCGAATTCAAGCATGACAAGAGTAATTTTGCACATACAATAGAGAGATCAATAATTAAATATTATGACCAACTCAATATAAGAGTTTTGCAGCACTGAAAACATATCTCTCTTTAAAACTGAAAAATTCCAGTTGTTTTCAAAGACACACACAAAATATTGACAAGCAATTTCATGACATCAGATTACTTTGGAAAATATTGAATTAGTGTTCTTCATAAAACCAAGTCCAATTGGAAGATGATGGATTAGAGGAAGGACATACTTCCCAGCAGTTTCTCAGCACCAGACTTCCAAAGCTGGAAGACCACTACTCATTGAGGTTGATAACTAAGGGAACTTACTGGACTGTAAAAGAAACCACAGAGACACAGAAAGTCAGAAACTTTGAACATAATATAAGAAGTAATGTAAGATATGTTCCAGCTGGGCAGGCAGTGGCCATGACCGGGTGATTGTTGAGGGGAGCAGGGAGTGGAGAGTACAAGCAGTGAGAGCATGGCATATATATATATATATATATATATATATATATATATATATATATATATATAAAAAATTGGCTTGGGGGAACCTGTGGAATAGAGGGGGAGACTGATCTTAAGGGGACCCAGAGTCTATGGACAGTGATTCTGTGAAATTCCACCGAAAATTGCTTGGTCCACAGGCAAATAACAGCAGGAATCAGGGAACTGCCAGAATGAAGCCAGTTGCCAGCACAGGAACCATCTATAAGCACTGCACCTTAGCAAACAGAGACAGATCGGAACTTGTGAAGGAAGTTTTTAAATCTGAAATTTTTCAGATTTAAAGAGAGATATGTTTTCAGAAGTCTTCTATTTTGACCCCAGAGTGACTAAAATAGGCACAAAGAAAATTATGCCTGAAGCACACAAGTTCCCATTGATAAGGAAAGAGAGCTCCCTTTGGTACTGATGTCCCAAAATGTCTATTGGGAAGAAGACTTCAGCTGACACACAGAGGTTTTGCACTCCAGGGCAAATACCTGGTAATTCATATTCATAGTGGTGAAAGTGAAACCTGTGGAGAGGTTTAGTCCCTACCCCTAAAAGTGAATTTTATCAGAGCTTTCCAGATCCACATGTCCAGTAGAGAACAGCCTCTCTCCAGCAATAGAGGGCATGGATCAAATCTCAAATACCCACCAACAGAATTCCAAAGGTCAACCAAAACTAACCCCAATTACTGCAACTTCCAGTGTAGAACTCTGCACCACCCCTGCTATAAGAATACACAATTTTTCAGCCCTTTCTAGTCTACCCCACCCTGTACTGGGAGACTGGAAGGTGAGAGCCTCTCCTAGCCAAGACAGGTGAGGAACACAAAGACACTGGATTTAACAACACACAGCCCTTGACCCAAGGATTACAGAGCCCAAAATAAACACAAAGAATGAAAATCCATCCCTGCAAATAGTTTTGATCCTCTTATTGTAAATAAGCACTTAATTTCTCATTAAAATTTTTAAAAAAATTCTCAACTCTTTTTACATTTTTTCCTCCATATCCTCTCCATGTAGTTTTACCTGTTTCTAAAACTTTTTTTTTCAAATATCATTTCAATGTATTTTATTATTTTTTACTTTTTTTCATTCTGTAAAATTTGGTTGTGTGTGTGTTTATGTGTGTACTTACTACATAGATTAAAAATATGTATATATTCATATAATTTTACTTTGTTTCTTATTCATCTGTTTATTCTTTAACCTTTATTTGAATTTGGTAAGGTATGAATATACATAGGTTTGGGTTGTTTTGATCTTACATTTGGTTATGTTTGTATCTTGGTGTTTGTCCCTCTTAGTGCTCCTCTTCACTCTCTTCTCACACTATTAGCCAAACTGTCCTGTTCCCTCTTCCTTTTTTTTTAATTTTTCTTAGTTATAGATGGCCACAATAACTTTATTTATTTATATATGGTGCTGAGGATCAAACCTGGTACCCCACATATGCAAGGCAAGTGCTCTACCACTAAGCCACAACCCCAATACCCCCTTTCTTTCTTTTAAAATTTATTTATTTTTATTTCAGTTTTTATTACCCCTTACTCACAGCCAACATCTGCTACCTACCTCTTGACTCTCCTCTGTTCAACTTTTTTAATATTTCAATTTTTTTTCTTGCCTTTCTACCTTATTTGCTCTTCACTTAAGAAATTATAATGCCACTATTTAATAGAGTAATAGTTTATATAATTCCCCCCCATTCATGTTGTTGTGATTATTAATACAGTAGACAACATAATAAACATGTAGTTCACAGTTTTGTTTTTAATTGTTGGGACTAATGTTAAATACTGATGACCCCACCATTCCTATAATGGTGGCAATTAGTGTTATAGATGTAAAAATAGACAATAAATATTTATCTTAAGTCTACTTCTGTTGCTAAAACTAGCACTACTCCTGGATCCTCCTTCCCCAAAAAGGAGCTGGAAAGTTATTGGGACACTTCACTTTCAGATAGTAGAGAAAGTACTGCCTGCTACCAAGCAATACCACATCTCAGCTAAGTAGCAGCAAATCTCACACAACACATAATCTAACCCCAGATAAGCTTTCAAGATTACTTTGGGGAACAAAAACCTCAAACCAACAACTAGGCTCCAAGGAGAAACAATCATAAAGGGACCTTAGCACTCACCCCTGGATATCTTCTCATACATCAAAATAAGGGAAGCCCAAGAACAACAACAACAACAAAAGGAAAATACTCATAAAAGAACTCATCTATAAGAAGGGAAGGGGAATCCATCTCAATTGATGTATAAGTTCAAGATCTCTGAAAACATGAGGAAAGAGGCAAATAGGTCTCCCCATAACATTTACAATTCTCAACAAATGATCTCACAGATATGGAAATGGATGAAATTCCAGGAAAAAAAAAAGATCACAAAAAGCTGATTGTTAAAGTACTCAACAAACTAAAATATCATCTAAGGAATGAATTAAGAGAGCAAATAGAGGAGATGAAAATGTTATAAAGTGTAATAAAGAAAATAGAGATATTGAAAAGAAACCAATCAGAATTGGAAATGAAAGAAAAAAATGAATCAAATTAAAAATTTATTTGAAAGCATCACCAACAGATCTTCAGGCCTTGAAGACAGTGTATATAAACTTGAATACTCAGCATGAAATAAAGAAACAAAATGAAAGATGGAGATCAGAATACACAAGAACTCTGGCACAGCACCAAGAGAACAAACCTGAGAGACACTGCGATAGAAGAAAACATGGAGATACAGACTAAAGGTACTAAGAACATCTTCAATGAGATGGTAACTGAAAAAAATCCCCATATCAGAAATAAGATAGACATCCACATACAGGGGGTATATAAGACCCCACATAGACAAGATTAAAATAGAACCCTCAAATACGCATCATAATCAAAATGCCTAACAGACAAAACAAGGAAAGAATACTTAATCTATGAAAGAAATCTGTGAGGACAAATTTAGTGGCAAATAAATAAGGCTCACTTCTGATTTCTCAGCTCAGACCTTAAAATCAAGGAGGGCCTAGAATGAGATATTCCAAGCTCTAAAAAAAAAAAAATGCCAATGAAGAGTGCTATATCAAGCAAAGCTCTCATTGAAAATCAGTGGGGATACAAAAACCTTTCACAACAAATATAAACTAAAAGTATTCATGACTACTAAACCAGCAATACAAAGAATACTCAAACGGCATAGAGAGGTACCCCAAAATAAATCTCCAAACTCTCAAATAGTTGAAGATCATTAAAAGATCAACCAACTAAATAAAAATTAATACATAATTAAATATAAGCAAACTCAAATGGCAGAGAACTACAAAAACATGTCCATAATAACACTGAATGTAAATCTCAACACCCCAATTAGAAGACACAGATTAGCAGAGTGGACCAAAAACCAAGATCCAACTATATGCTATTTGCAAGAGACACACCTCATAGGCAAAGATACCCACAGGCAGAAAGTAAAAAGATGGAAAAATATGCCATGCAAATAGAATCCAAGAAATAGCAGGAATGGCTATTCTTATATCTGATAAAGCAGATTTCAAGAAATTAATCAGAAGAGACAAAGAAGGTTACAATGTCCTGGTAATATGAACAATCCAACAAAAAATAAAACACTAACAGACCCTTACAGAATAATTAATACCAGTTTTTCTCAAATTATTTCATGAAATTGAAATGGAGGGAACATACCCAAATACATTCTATGAAGCCAGTACATCACTGATACCAAAACCAAAGACATATCAAGGAAATATAACCACAGAACAATATCCTTGATGAACATAGATGTAAACATCCTTAAAAAAATATTTACAAACTACATTCAAAAAGTCATCAAGAAGATAATACACTATGATCAAGTGAGTTTCATCCCAGGATACAAGGTTGGTTCAGCCTATGCAAATCAATAAATGTAATTCACCAAAAGGACATGTATCATGATCATCTCAATAGATGCAGAAAAGACCTTTGATGGAATTTAGTACCTTTTTTGTGGTAAAAGTGGTAGGGAAACTAGGGGTGGAAGGAACTTGCCACAACATTATAAAGGGGCATCACAAAACCTGATCTGAAATTATACTACAGTGCTAGAGCAACAAAAATATCATGATATTGGCATCAAAATAGACATGAAGACCAATGGAACAGAATATAAGACACAGGGATGAACCCACAAAATTATAGCCATCTGATATTAACAATGGTGCCAAACATGTATGTTGGAGAAAATAGCCTTTTTAACAAATGATGCTGAGAAAACTGGATATCCATATGTAGAAGAATGAAACTAGGTCACCATCTCTCACCCTGCACAAAAGCCAAATAAATATGGACCTCAAACTTAGAAATTAGAGTAGAAATCTTGCAAGTCCTAGAAAAAAAGCATAGGGTTAACCCTCCATCAAATTGGTGTAGGCACTGACTTCCTTACAAAATCCCTAAAGCTCAGGAAATAAAACAGTTTTTCTTTTTCTTTTTTTCCCCAAGATGGTAGAATAGAGGAAGTCTCTTCCCTGGCTGCTCCATGGTGTGAAGCCAAGAAAGCAGACAGGCAGCTTCTCAGCAAGATGGCTGAACAAAGAAAAGATAGGACTTTGCTGGAATTTAAAACTGGATATTTAAAGCAGATCAGGCACTCAGGAGGTTGGATATAATAAGAAATCCCCAGTGGCACAGCTGTTGCCATGGATGGGCCCTAAGCAGCAGCCAGAAGGATCCCTCCTCTAGCAAAGTAGAGGAATAAGGGAATTTAAGAGACCCACACTTTTAGGAGACCTGAGGCCTGTCTGGGAGTGGAACATTCAGGGGTCAAGAACATTGCCTGACTAAACTGAAAGGGGCACTGCACAATATCCTTGTCCAGGAAAGAAGCTGCCATCTCTCCAGATGTCTTATGGAGGGCAGAGGAAGGAACCATATTGCAGCCATGGTGCTGGGGGCTGGCAGCTGAGGGAGCCAGAAACCTGAGTTTGGACTGAAATACAGACCCAGAAAACACACATTGCAATGACAAGAGTGTGCTTAGGTGACTAGGAGAAAATTAAACACAGAGAGAGCTTTATACAAGGGACAACTGGTTATGGAAACCCACCTAGCTTCACCAATCTGGCTGCTTGGATGGAGGACCAGCTGGGAGAGATGTCTTGGCCTTGGAGGTGTGCTATTTAAAATTTCCAGACCAATTGGCATTCAGCAAAGAGCCTGGAGCCCACTTAAACCTATACCCTGTCTTCAGGAACTCTGCCTACCAGATTACCTCTCTCACTCCAGCAATCCAGTGGGGGGTGGGGTGGGGGGGAACATCACAATCCAGATGACCCCACCTAAAATTTCTGAGAATAGAAGCTGAGAATCTTCTGAACTCCAGTAGAAAGAATTCTTTAACTTTGCATCAAGAATTTATTTCCTCTTCTTGTTTTTTTTCCCACCTCCCCCCTGCCATTTCCTCTGTTTAATTGTGACCTTAATGGTACATGGACATTTATAACACTCATATTTATTTTTTTCTCATTTATAGCATTTTTGAAGCCAGTTATGTTTTATGGATCAACAAGATTCCAAAAGTGCAGGAAGTAAAATTAAAAAATCAATAAATGGTATTATATCAAACTAAAAAGTTTCTTCACAGCAAAGAAAACAACCAAGAACATAAAGAGAGAGTCTACAGAATGGGAGAAAATGTTTGCCACCTGTGCCTCAGATAGAACATCAATCTCAGGATATACACAGAACTAAAAAAACTGCCACCTGCGCCTTAGATAGAACATCAATCTCAGGATATATACAGAACTCAAAAAAACTTAACACTAAATAAACAAATAACCCAATCAATAAATGGGCAAAATAACTGAACACTTTACAGAAGAAGAAATATGAATGGTCAACAAATATATGGAAAAAATGTTCACTATCTCTAACAATTATAGAAATGTGAATCAAAACTAAGATTTCATCTCACTCCAGTAAAAATGGCAATTATCAAAAACACAAGCAACAATAAATGATGGCGAGAATGTGGGGGAAAAGGAACACTCTTACATTGTTAGTGGGTCTGCAAATTGGTATAACTACTCTGGAAAACACTACAGAGATTCCTCAGAAAATTTAGAATGGAACCTCCATTTGACTCAGCTATCCCACTCCTCAACATATACCCAAAGAACTTAAAATCAGCATACCATACTTACACGGCCACATTAATGTCACAGCAGCTCAATTCACAATAGCTAAGCTATGGGACCAACCTAGGTGCCCTTAAATAGATGAATGGATAAAGAAAATGTGGTACATATACACAATGGAATATTTCTCAGCCATAAAGAAGAATGAAACTATGGCATTTGATGGTAAATGGATGGAACTCCAATCCCAAGAAACCAAAGGCCAAATGTTCTTTCTGACAATATGAATGCTGACTCTTAGTGGGTGTGGTAAGGGGAGTGAGGAGTGGTAGTTCACCAGGTGCCACAGGAGGGAATGTGGGGAAGGGATGGGGGTTGGGCATGGGAAAGACAGTAGAATGAATTGGACATAACTTTCCTATGTTCATATATGAATACACAACTAGTCTGACTCCACATCATGTATAACCACAAGCATTGGAAGTTATTCCATGTATGTATGATATGTCAGAATATATTCTACTGTCATGCATAACTAAAAAGAACAAACAAAAAATTTAAAAATTAAAGAAAAAAAATTAAACCAAGAATCAATGTGTGGGATACCATCAAATTAAAAAGCTACGCCACAGCAAAGGAAATGAGTACAAATGTGAAGAAAGCTACAGAATGGTAGAAAATCTTTCCCCAGGCTCCTCTGACAGAAGGCTAATATTCAGAATATATAAAGAACTCAAAAAAGTTAACACCCAAAGAAAAAATATATATATGGGCAAAAGAACTAAAAAAATTCTCAAAAGAAGAAACACAAATGATCAAATATGCATATATATGTATATATAAATACATACACACACACACACACACACACACACACACACACACATATATATATATATATACAACTTCAACATCTCTAGCAATAAGGGAAATGCAAATCAAAACTAATGAGAATTATCATTCTCATTCCAATGAGAATGATAATTATCAAGAATACAAATAATATCCAGGCAAGGTGATGATTGTCTATAATCTCAGTGGTTTAGGAGGCTGAGGTAAGAGGATTGCAAGTTCAAAGCCAATCTCAAGAATTTAGTGAGGTCCTAACCAATTTAGAAAGACCCTGTCTCAAAATTTAAAAAATAAAAAGTGAGGGATGTTGCTCAGTGGTTAAGCACTCCTGGGTTCAATCTCTGGCACCAAAAAAATTTAAAAATAAAAAAAGATAAAAAAGAATACAAATAATAACAAATTCTGCTGAAGATATGAGGAAAATGTGCACTCTATACATAGTTGGTGGGAGTGCAAATCAGTGCAACCACTCTGGAAAGCAAGATGAAGATTCCTCAAAAAATTAGGAATGGAACCACCATATGATCTGGCTATCCCACTCCTTGGTATTTATCCAAAAGAACTAAAATCAGCACATTTTAGTGATACAGACCCTTTAATGTTTATAGAAGCCCAATTCACAATAGCCAAATTATGGAATAACCCAGATGCCTGTCAGTAGATGAATAGTCAAGAAAATGTGGTATATATACACAATGGAGTTTTACTCAGCCATAAAGAAGAACGAACTTACAGCATTTGCTGGCAAAGAGATGTAAATGGTGAACATAATACTAAGTGAAATAAGTCAGACTAAGAAAATCATTGGTTAAATGTCTTCTGTCAATGTGGAAGCTAGTGCAAAATAAGGGAAAGAAGGTGGGGTGGGGAATATCATAAAGAAAAATCAGTGGAATAGAAGCAAATCAAGAGGGAGGGAGAAGAAATGGGAAGGGAGGAAATGTGGAAACAATTTAACAAAATCATGTCGTGTGCATATGTCGTGTGCATATGTAAATATACCACAGGAAGTTTCATCTTTATGTATATGAGATGTAGAAAGCACCAATCAAAATGAATAAGTAAGCAAGCAAAAGAAAGATCAGTAGAGGAAGGAGAACAGGGGAGGGAGGCGGGAGGAAAAGTAGGGAGAACAGGGACTGAAATGGCGTAAAACAAATTCCATGCATGTATGATTTTATCACAATGAATCCAACTTCTGTGTTTAACTATAATGTTCTAATATAAAGATGTTACATTACTTTAAATTAATTTTTAATCATAGAAGCCTTTATAATAACTTGGGTAATGTGACTTGTAAGTTATTCTTAGCCTTTCATAGAAATCAGTCACATCCTTTTGAAATATCAATCTTCTTAAAATGAAGAAATTATTTGCCTATTTCAGTCTATTAAAGACCATTTTAGATGACCTTCATAGCCCAGAGCTCGTCTATGTAATAACCTTGGGAAACATGTATATAGTCCAAAGTTTCAATCATTTTTGAATCATGGCTCCCTCTTTAGGTCTGCTCAAAAATAGTATTTACAAATGATATACATATGACTACAGAGGTTTTTATTTACAATAAAATATTACTATTGACATATTTTAGTGAACCTAGTGATATACTTTGGTAATAAATGGGCTTCTTTGTTGATTCTTTAAATAACAAAGTCTAACTTCAGGTCTATTATATATACTATTTTGAAATAGAACGATTTCAAAATCTCTCCACTAAATATATTATGAAAATATCTATGATTCCTACTTATGACTACAAAGGACATAAATTCCTATTATGTACTACAAATGTTAATGTGTACTGGTGTGTAGAAATGATGGATGCACTAAATTTCTGTTAAAGACTAATTTTAAAAAATTGTTTAAATTTTTTTTATTTGTTCTTTTTAGATACACATGATAGTAGGATGTATTTTGGCATATAATACTAAAACATTTTTTTTTCATGATAGTACATGATAAACTCCATCTACATAAACCTGGGCTAAAACTTTGTTCTAGTCTCACTTGATTATAGGAAAGAAATACACTCAGAACAATTAAGTGATTTCTTTCAGTGTAGACCACAAATAGATAACCTGAAGTCAAAGCACTTGGCCTTCAATTCAACGAGACCAGTAACACAACCATGGAATTTCATTTTACCAAAGGGATTTACAAGCTCACATATATAGGAAGTTACTCCTTGGAAATGAATTCATGGGGACTGTTCAAAGCAAGTGCACAGAAGCTTGTTTGTCAGACAGGAAAAAGGTGGTGAAGTAAAAACGCTCCATTGGTTTGGTTCATCTCAAAGACTTTTAGTTGTTTATCTAAACCAGTTTAAAAAGTTTGAACTTACAAAAACAATTTATAAAATGATGGCTTTGCTTTATAAATAGCCTAAATTCAGCAGGTGTAGTGAGACGATGGTGGAGAGACAGACCTACCAAAACCAACAGAAATCCCCTAGCGTTAGCTAATCAAGCTCTTAGATTGCAATCTTAGCTCACTTTTGTGATCTCAGAATCATGGTGTTATTTGTAGGTGGCATAAATAATACTTGCAGGGAATAAATCAGGGCATACTATCAAGAGACATTGGAGACTCCAGTTCTGCAATCATGATATCATTGACTAACTATTTGAAAAATAATCAAAATAAATTATTATACAATTGATAATATATCAACAATAATCAATACCTTGTGAACACTTGCAAGATAGCAGGCACTATGCTAAGGGCTTCACTACTTACTTCCCTCAAGCAAACCTGTGAGGTGGGATTTAACAGCTGTGGAAACTGACATGTAGAGCCATCTGCCCATTATCTCAAAGATAATACGTGTCTAGATGCCTCTGACAAAGTCACTCAGAATTTTGACTTCCTGTTCCATTTGCCAAGCTACACTAAGCACATATCTTCACCATATCTGCATATCCACCTGTCACCTGTCCTCTTTTCACCTAGTATTTTCTAAATTGACCTTAAATCTACTACCTTTTAAAACATTAGTTTTGTCCTAAGTAGTGATTTTTGTCACCCCCAAAAGTAAAATTGATATGATTTTTGCATTTTTAAAATACACAGAATCCATAATTAACAAAAGATCACTTCTTCCATTACTATAAAAAAACAATAATTGATTTATATTGCACTATTTTTGACTTGTCTAACCCAACAGTCCCTGAATATAAGTAGAAAAATTGTCTGATTTGTGTTTTAGACATAAGGAACATGTGAGCTGACTACTCCATCATAGCCTAGGAGAGCTGGGGAGACAGACCCCAAATTATCCCTCAGAAAAACACTCCCATTAATTGTCCATATTTAACAACAACAGCAAATAGTGCTTTAAAAACACTTGGCAGAAATTGGTTTGTGCAGTCTTTGATGAAAACACAAGTTCTGAGTTACACTACATTCTTATTTCTTCATGGTAAAAATATTACCTTTGCTTTGTATAATAGTATCTTCTCAAGTTAGAACATTAGTAGGTTCCTTCCATTTTATTTGGGGTCCATTATATAGCTTCTGTTGAGTATAACTAGAATGAGTTGATTATCAAAGACACTGGAGAAATGTAACATAGGATAAATCAGAGCTTTGGATTTACATTGGTGTTTTGGCATCCACATGATACAATTTGCCTTGTAGATGAGGAATAGGAACTCTTTTAACACTAGGAAAAATATTCTTCCCTTCATTTGCTATTAATTTAAGTGCAATTGAAGAAGTAACAATTCTGTGTTTTGTTTGTTTGTTTTTGTTTTTGGTTTGTAATGTGCAAAAGAAAACTTCAACCACCAAGCAGAAGGAGAAAGTAGCAAACTGCTGAAACAAAACTCTTGCTTCCCAAATGTGTTAACTTTGACCTGTTTGCTGCACGAAGTGACACCTTATGTCATTAAGTGTTATATAAGATTCAAATGAAGAACTGGCTAAATTATTCTGTGGTTCCCAAAACCAAGACAAAAATGTCTAATTTTGAAGAATACATATCAATCTACATTAGTAAACTAGAATAAATCCATATACCCAATGCACATGTGTTAGACTCTAAGTTCAATACAGGTCATCTATGGAAAATGAAATATTTCTACATATATTCTTCTGTTAATCAGCAAAATTGTACTCAAGTTGGGGAGATAATATGTCAAACAGCCAGAAATCTTAATGTTTAACTTCCCTGGAACTAAAAGCATCTAAACAATGTTAGCAGTAGTTCAGCTGGCTCCTTGAAAGAGTTTGGCTTAAAACTGGATCCACAGGATGCATTTGTTTTGGTGGTACATAGGAATATTTTCTTTATCAGAAGGGTAAGGAGGGAAAGGGGAAGGAGAGTCTGAACAAAGGCAGGACTTTGGAAAGAAAAATTGTAGCTCTCTTAAGAAAATTTTGCAGATGAACCCCACTAGTTGTTGAAGCAACAGTTTCTTCAGAGTGGTCATTCTTCCAGAGGAAGTCTCTAACACCTACTGAAATATTGTTTTAATATTATTCCTAGAGGAGATTTATCCTTGAATCACAAATTTATTTTTTGTTTAAAGAAAAGAAGCTCTGCTGCAGTAACATGGTAAGCATGTAAGACGCTGATCATCTTTGAAGGCAGAGAAGTGGAGAGAGTGATCAGGAGGAACAGCTTGGTGTGATGAAGATCATTGAAACCCCTCTCTTGCCCTATGAAGAGTGGCAGGAATTGGTTATGGATATTGTAAGACTGGGTTTGTGGAAGCAATTTAATACTATGGGACTTCTCTAATTTTTCAAGCAGGGTGAAAGGATGGGATAAAAATTGATTTTGATAGATATACTAAAAATTTATTTTTAAATCTTTTCTAAGTAGAAAAAAATACATATAGAATACTGATTTTAGGTATATTCATCTAAACCAGCTTAAAAAGTTGAAACTTGGAAAAAATAATTCGTCTAATGATGGAAACATTTTGGATTTGCTTTAAATATTCTGAATATTCTGGTAAATTGGATTTGCTATATAAAGTTGGATTTCCAAGAAAAACACACACACACACACACACACACACACACACACACACACACCTTTAATTGCTTTCAGTAAAAAATGTTTAAGTATGTTTGTGCATAAATCCACTTTGTGCCTGAATGAAGACTGAATATAATTGAACTTGTTTTGATAATGGACAATCCTAAAATAATACAAAATATTTTCAACATAAACCATCAGTTTACTCTCTTATACATGCAGAATAAACTAAAATATGCGGATTAAATATGAATCATTCACTTTTATCATAAATGACACTACAGAATCATCTAAAAATCAATTCTTAAATTTTTCTGTTTATTGTTATTTCTACTAATAAAAAGTTATAAAATTAATTGAATATTTTACTTTCAAAAAGGAGTTTGTAACATAACACTGTCACTATCAGAATCATTTCTCAAATTGTTCTACTTAAAGAATCTCAGAAAGAAAAACCAATTATGTACTCACATTAGAAAATTTTACCACATATCTGCAATCTCTGGCCTATTTTTTTCCATAAAGTCCTGAGCTCTTGTATTTTAAAAAAGAGGCCCAAAGATGAATATAATGAACATGTGGTCAAATTTTAAATTCTGGGCCTTGATATAAAAACTTTTAAAAGTTTTTTTTTTTTAAAACCACCTACATATTTTAAATTCTTGTTAAAATCGATTTGTATTTTAACACAAATCTATTAGTATATCTTTACTTATTAAATCATAAGTGTGATGTAAGAAAAAGTATAAAAATAAATTAATGAGTGAGTTAAGTTTTTGATATAGTAGCAGTAACAGTAGAAATAATAAATATTCAGAGAATGTTTAATATGTTTCAAACACTGTGCTTAGTGTTTTAATATACATTATCATTTCAATAAATATGCTATCATTTATTCTTCTAAATAATCATTTTGTCCAACGTCACATACCATGTGAAGGACTGAGCTGGCTTTCAACCCTAGAGTCATGTACTGTAACCCTAAGCGAAAGAATTTGGTCACACAGGGCTAATGCCCTGACCCAAAAGGGAAGTTTTCTTTCTATTGATCTATAAGAGCAAGAGCATTCCTAGTTGTATGAAAAAACACAACCGTTTTGAGTCAGGAGATGTGGCATGAAGATGACATTTTTTCATCTTCGTGCTCTGAAAAGCTACTAGGATTTAAAACTCAATTATTTTGTATGATTAAATAGTTTGATAGTAAGAAGTGGAGGTAGCATTTTGTAAGAAACAAATCATTTTATCATTACCCTCTGCTACAAAGCCTGTGGTAGAAGATAAGCTTGGAAGGACCCAATATCAAGGTCCACGCATTCATATGCCTTTGAGGATTTCAAAGTAAAGGGCTGCTAATGCCAAGGAGGAGAAATAATAGAGACTTGTAACTCCAGGAGTAATAAGTTATTAAATTACAATCTACAAATACATGACTAAGTCTCTGTCCTAGATTTTTTTATTTAAAGATGTGAGGCAAACACTGTCACCACCATCTAGTGTAATTCTTAGGGATCTCAAATCATACAGTATCCTTGAAAACTTTCTCATAACAAGAACAATGAGTGGTTTCTAATAAAGATACTGCAAACCTCAAATTTTTTGTATACTTTGTAGACTCATTTTTTTAATATTCAACAAATTTTTCAGGCAAGAGAGCATTTTTTTGCATGTGTTTTCTGCAAGGGAAGATAAAAGAAAGCGAGGAAAGCATGTCTGTCTTTTTATAATTTTGTTCCTATTTCTTCTTCTTTTTCTTTGCCTTCTCTTTCTCCTCCTCCTTTTTTTGTGGAAACTAAAACCATTTATAATCTTCACAAAGCTGAATATGTAACTCTCACCCAGTATCTTTGATAGAAGAAAGATCTAGCAACTGCTAGACTTAAGTATAATTCAAAATTCTATAAGTCTGTACATATTCCTAATGATATTATTAATATTCCATAAAAATTTGTGCTCTACAGTGAATTAGAGTTACCAATTGCCAAAAATGTTGTATTTATTTTTATAACAATTGTTCTCAACTTTATGTCAACAAATTTTAGAGGGTTTAGAGGGTTAGCACTCATGTAAAGCAACCAAGATAGGAATCAATCTCACATATCTAACCATTCTTTCACCCCAGATGAGAAAGAATATGTTTTTGCAAGATTCCTATGTGCCTTTTATTGCTCTTCTATGAACATGTACTTATCTGGCTTTGCTGGCATGAGGAGGGGTTATCTGAAGGGATGTGTAAAGCATCTTATAGTTTTTGATAACAGTGCTTATCTTGGATGTATATGTAAGTTGTTCCTGTTGAAATATACTTGTAAATTTATGCTTTAAAATAAGAGCACTTTCAGCAATCAGATACAGTTTACTTTATAACTTTTGGACAGGATTATGGGGAGTGGTGGAACTTGTAATCTATGAAGACTTGTATAATGGGATACCTCTCATAAGTTGTTGAGGACACGCTGTGGGAACTCTATTGTCTCTGTATCAAACTAACAACATAGCTATATCTTAATGTTGTTGTGCTGCATTTATTTTATGAGACTTCTATTTCCCATTGTTGTCCATAGGCTTTCCTTATTGGTGAACTTACTCATTATATTTTATAGCAACCAAACCTAAGATAGAAGGGTGATGTGGGAACACAGGGCCCTTCTGAATGAACCCCATGACCAGAGGGATAAGCTAGTGTCATTAAGTGATCCTCAGATTGTGTTTCTCTCATTACCTCCACAAAGTTTTCCGGATATGAATAAATATTAGTGCAAGGTTTCCAAAATCACTTATTAGCTGCTGTCTTGTTAAAGGATGGGCCTAGCTTGTTTCAAAGATGACTTTGTAATAAAGTTGCAGCATTAGATCATTGAAACCTTTCATCATTGCTTTTTCTTTCCCCTCCAGTTTTTGTAATCTTTCTTTTAAAGAACAAACAAAATATGGAAATTAAATATATATGAGAAAAATACCAGCTTTCAGCTAAAGGTAATTATTTGCATGATTTCTAAGAATTGTCTAGATTCCTATAATTAATGAGGAAACATTACATTAGCCAGATATGAACAATATTTAGTTATAGAAATAGCAAAGTTCAGAAAGCTGAAGAGTTTTAGTAGTATATATAAAGTCTAAACCTAAGCATACCTGAAAGGATTACAACTAAAATGGCAATATTTTTTTTCAGAGAAGAACTGGATTGCCATAAACCAAATCTGCTGGATTAGCTAAATTTTCGAGGTCTACAGAACACTCTTATTTTAGAATTATTTTCTTTCCCTTAGTATTTGTGCTGAACCACAATTAACAGCTGGTGTCTTAAGTGCAGAATCCTTGGCACAGAATATGTTTAGAATAATGTAGTTCAATTACAGCTTTACAAAGTATGCAGCTGCATCAACCATCCACAACAACTCAATTCCATCTCTTCTTCCCTTATGCAGACACTTGGCTGGAGTTTAGAGATTTTGGGGGAGACACCCTCAAAAGGTAATCTTGATTGATTAAGAAAGGAAAGTGATAGAAATCACTCTTGTAGTAAGATCTAGTGACCATAAAGCAATTTCCTCAATTGACTCATGGAATTGTCCCTGTAAATGTATTTTGTCATGAGTTAAACATAATTTCGTATCAAAATTGTTATGAGCAAGAATATTTTCTTGTAGTTCACTTCTTTAAGCTCTCCACATAGTCTAAAGACAAATGTGAACTTAGGAGAATTACTGTAGAAAGTACCAAGTTCTAAACACTTGACATACATTGACTATTTCAACTTCATAACACTCTTATATCTTATTTTTATGTTCCTCACTTTACAACTGAGCCAACTGAAACACAACATATTAAATAAATTGTTCAAAATTATATAACTAATAAACAATGATACAGAATTTAAAAAGATAATATTGTTCTAGTATTCCATGTCTTCACTCAATACTATGCTGCCTCCCTGGTTGTAATTTAATTCCTATTAGATTTTTGTCTTTCCTGAGCATATGTCTTTTTGGAATTAAATTTTATGATATATTAAAACTAATTTTTTCCAGAGTCACAGAGTGGGAATAAATGTAATTCTTTTTGAAAATATACTCTTCAATATTAGACATAGCCATTCTTTCTTAGCTCATTAATTCTTGGAGCATTCCTCCTACTCCAGTATAATTAATCATTAAATCAGCTTTGAGGGAATCCAAGGAAAAGAATTAAAAAACACTTAAAAATATTTAAAAGGATTTTTCTGGAGGAAAATAATGTGACTAATCTTAAACTGAATTATATATATAGTGGAAAAATTTTCAAATCTAATGAAAACAGTACATTAAAACACTTTATCCCTGCCATTCACTCCCACTATAACATATACATTACTTGTTTTTTTTTTTTTAAAAAAAACATTTATTTATTTATTTTAATGTGGTGCTTAAAACCAATGCCTTACATATGCTAGAGGAGTGCTCTAGCATTGATCCACAACCCCTGCCTCTGCATTACTTATTAGATATCTGTCCCTTAAAGGTTTTAGGAATCATTTTTTAAATATATATTTTTAATTGTAGATGGACACAATACCTTCATTTTGTTTATTTATTTTCATGTGGTGCTGAGGATTGAATCTAGTGCCTCACACATGCTAGGTAAGTGCTCCACCAGTGAGCCACTACCCCAACCCCATAAATCATTTTTAACGGTAGAGAACCATTAAAGCATTTTTCAGAAGAACAAAAAGTAGAATTAATAAAAAAGATAAGTGAATGTTATGAAATTCACACTATGTTTTAGACATTTTAGAAAAGGGACTGCCAGAGTGAAAATACGCGGGTGGCTTTATTGCAGAAATAACAAATTATTGATTGGCTGCTCAAGGAAAATGTATTGTCACTCACCATATCATCTCAGCAAAGAGAAATGCCACAAAATACTATTTAAACTGATATTGAATAGTATAAAGATGCTGATGTAAACATCAGATGAATCAGTTCCACACCAGTTGAGCCAGGTCAATTGAGGAATTTGCAGCTGATGTTTTTGGTAGTTCATGATGTTAACTGAGCAATCTGCAAAAATGTGTTCCCTTACTCACACACAGCCAGGTAGATTTCCAGCAAGAGTATTGAAAGTGCCAAGTCTTTTGGTCAGAACAGAGCTGCCATCATGCACGAGATTTTACTTAAAGGTGTTTACGGATAGCAAAACTTACACTTCCATGAATTGAATTTTTTTTCTGAAAAAAGAAAAAAGTACTCATCTTAACAATCTAGAGAAATGTTGTCAGGAAGTTGTGAAAAAAATGTTTTAATTAGCTTTTATAATCAGCTATGTTTGTAGGGGTTACTATGATAAAATTATAAATATAAATTATGTATTTTTCTAATTTTAAATATAATTTGAAACTTTTGCTACTGAAATTTTTTGTTATCCTCGCACTCATCAGTAGTGATCTTGACATGATTCTTTTTTTAAAAAAAATATGTAATTCAATTAATTTTTCTCTTCACTTGAATTGCTGCCTGGATTCCTAGGGAGCTCAACTAGCATAGAGATGCTCAGTATTCTAATAAAAGAAAATCTTGAAAGATATTAGTATTGTCTACTTACAAATAGTATACAGATTTCTGGATGTAGAATTATACTCTATAAGGAGATAGCAGTCTATCTGACTTCTTTTTAAACATAAAAAAAATAAGATTATATACCCTTTTTATCACCAGAAAATGACTTTTTTTCTATTGATCTTATATAATCTAACTTCAACCACATTCCTTACAGAAGTACAGAGCTAGATGAGTGAATGTGCTTATATAGACTACAACATGATTTTCAGGTATGCTAGTCTTTATTCTCCTGAGAAAGCATCTAGAAAATCATTAAGACATTGCTATTGTCTTACAAGTTGTAATCATGACTGACAATATCATTCTTTGTAATTTAATATAAATAATATTACAAGCATTTTAAATAATAAATTTGTAGTTACATAAGCATTATGATAAACTATAAAATGACAAATTTGGCTGAATTTGGGTTTTAGAACACTTCTGAATGTATCGAAGATTAGATTTCTTTCCTATTTTCAAGACTTTATATTGACTCCATTTCTAGTTTGGGATAGTTACAGAAATATGTTTTAAGGAAAGAATATTATACTCTGAGAAATATACTAATACATAAAAGTTATAGAAAATATTTATATTTATTCATTTGTGAACATATTTTGTATATGAACATAGTCTTTGTCATAAGTTCTGAATGATCAAATTAAATCAGCAGCATTAGCTGAAGTTGTTAATCATAATAATGAGGGTTCTCAGAGAAAGTTAAAAAATCATCTATCATAGTCCATAAGGACCATGTGTTAGGGTTCTCTCTGACTAAATGAAAGAACAAAGTGTGTACCATGTGTGGAGACGGCTTTATTGATAGTAGGAGCCTGTCAGGATATAAGAAACTGTTTCCATGAGAGTCTACCCTGAAAGGCTCCTACTATCAATAAAACCTTAAAGTTGCTCTTCTAAACTCAGGGGGAAGCACCTCTCCCAACAGTTCACCTTCTACCAGCCCAGATCCCTTTTCATCTTTTCATACCTTTTTCATCCCTTATCTTATAAACCTTGGAGGGGGCCGTATTTTATCATCATGGAGTCAACCAGTAATCAGGAAGAGATACACATACGCTCCCTCTACCTCCCTTCCTACTTTTATTGCTCAGGCAAATACAGGTGTGCAGAACACACACACACACAGAATACTTGAAGCACCCTTCAGTACTGCTTGCTATCACAGATCCTCCTCTAGCAAATAGCATGGTACTCTTGCTCTATAGAAAAACTTAGAAAATGAACTTCTACCAATCATCTTCCACAATTTGCTTCTGTGATATGATCTAGAAGGTAACTTTGAACTTAAGCAAACTGGATGCAGAGCCTAGACTTTATGAAGACCAATTATTTAGATAGTAACTTGAGACTTCTGAGTTTCATTTTTGTCATATTACGATTCTTTACTTATAGAGTGACCACAATAAATTTTTATAGAAATGATCAATGAATGAGTGAATAAATCTATAAATGGTATAAAATCTCACTTCCAAATTAATACATTTTTAATATTTTAACATAAAAATGCCCCTGGGACATAGCTGACTTGTTGAGTACATTGAAAGCTTGTTGGATTCGCTGTGCTAAGATTAGACAGAAGAAGATTTCTTGAAGCAATCATGCTAGTCTCTGGGGTAAGGTTTCACAAGAAACTGTTTCCTTTTCCTGTGATTATTCCTACCTGTGTATTGCATGAAAACTGTGAAAAGGAATGATAAAATTAGTATGTATATGTATTATGTTATATGTATATAACTTGTAATATACATACAAATCTGTGGTGGCATATGACCTACTTGGCTCCCTTAAACTGCAGTTTCTCCTTGTTAAATTAATAATACCTAAATCACAGTGCTGTTTGATTAACAGTGTAATGACTGTGATAGAAGCAATATATTGTTGAGCACATGAATACATGCTTAGCAGAACGTGAATTTACATAAATGCAAAAGTCACTTACCATACATAATAAACAATATTAAAATTTAAGATATTCCACATATAGTAGTTCTTCCTTATTCATGACTTCACTTTTCCAGGTTTCAGTTACCAGAGGTCAACCGTCATCCAAACAATTTTAATGTAAAAGAAATAAACCTAAGTTTTAAATTGTGTGCTTTCCTGAGAAAGGAATGAAATCTCATATAATATGTCTCACTTCTTCTCCTGTGCAACATGAATCATCCTTTTGTCTGGTGTAGCCACTCTGTGTTTTAGTTACTTAGTAGCATCTCAGTTATTGGCCTGTTGCTGCATCTCAGTGTTTGTGTTTGAGTAACCTTTATTTTACTTGATAATGTTTCCCAAATGCAAGACTATAGTGATGCTGGCAATTCATATATACCAAAGAGAATCAGAAAAAATGTTTCCTTTAAGTATTACCTCACATCACAAGAAGAATGGTGAGTATATTATACTAAATATTTTGAGAGGGGAGATATCACATTCACATGACTTTTATGACAGTATATTATTATAATAGTTCTTTTTTATTATTGATGATGGTTGTTAATCTCTTACAGTGCCTGATTCATTAACTAAAATTTGTCATAGGTATGAATCTATAAGAAAAAGCATAGTATTTATAGGATTGGACTCTATGAGTGCTTTCGGGGATCCACTAAGAGTCTTAAAACACACTTCCTGTGAATAAGGAGGAGCACTGTGTAAGTAATAATGCCTAAGGTTTAATTATTAATCTATCAAAATCTCTTAACATAGCATACTAACTATAATGTAAATTTCATCTTTTGAAAATATTAATATTCTTCCATCAATTTTTAAATGCTTCTCTTTTAGTGAGAAAGATTTCTAGTCTTGTTTTTTAATTTTTCAGGCAATGATAAAATGTATTCTTTAGAATCTTTTGTTTCATTGAGAAAATTTATTAGCTTTTCTAACAATATGCATAATCTTAAACTTGTTTATTTAAGATTATATGTTTAATACATCAAATGAATAGTAAAATGTCAAAAAGTAAGAAAACACCTAGTTCATTGATAGTTCTATGATGATTGTCTGAGTACTGAGGTAAGTCATAGGTATAGTCATAGAGGTTTTTGATAAATGTCCTGAGGGTAATGAGTAAATTAAACTTTTATGAGAATTCCAATGATGTTGAAAATAATAACAAAACTATGATCAACCCTGACAATCTCAAGGCATGCTTGAAGAACTATAATGGCATTTTAAGTGAAGAATAAGGTTTTTGTTTTGTTGAATGGATTTTCTGAGGTCAGAACTAAATTGCTCTGAGCAATTGAGGGGATATTATACACCAAGTGGGAGAGAAAAAGAGATGTAGAATCAAGAGGAATGTAAGCCTAAAGGTTTTGAAGAGTAACAGAGATGTGTGGGCACAACTAAAGATATTTATAATCTGCTTGAATCAAATGTATGAAATATGATATGTCAAGAGCTTTGTAATGTTTTGAACAACTAATAATAAAAAAAAGAAAAAAAAAGATAAGAAACCAACAAATGTACTTGGAACTGGTTAATTATTGAGGTTATATAACAAAGTCTTGAACCTGGCTTCTCTGTGGGCAGTGTGAAGTAACCCTGTCAAACTTTGGTTACATTGAACACCAACTACATGAGGGGCACATCAATGAGACAACTACCTCAGAACTATTTCTACCCACTACCTCTACCCACCCCCCATCACCTGTTAAACAGTGCAGCATCTGATCTCCCACTCTTTTCCTCCCACCCTCTAACCTATCTACACCCCAAATTTCCTTGGTCACTTCTCTTACCTAATGGTTTTCTGAGGTCACAAAACTCCTGTGAACTCTTGCAGTCATTACTCATATTGAAAAGTAAAATTAAAGCAAGTTACTAAGTTTTTGGTATCATAAAACACAAGCAAGTGCAGATATCAAATGAGAAGAGGAAGTTCTGTACAATGTCCCCTGTATTTAGTTTTCTCTTTTGCCATTTATCAGTGGAATTTCCATTTTTTAGCTAACAATGAAAGCTGTACAAACATTGTGAGTGACATCATTTCATTTTGATGGACTCACCATTAAAATCAGACTTCCAGAGAGTACAGTCAACTCTCCTCTAATCAATAGTTACTGAACTCTTACCTGGGCATGAGCAGGAATTGCCAGAGACCCAAGATGAACAGACCCTGAACTCTGCTCTCAAAAATATGTACAGGCATGTGTTTTGCACTAGAACATAGGGAGCCTCTGTGACTATTTTGGTGATGACTTCATTAGTGGCTATCAACCTATGCCAGGCTCCCTACTTCCCACTATTTGCAACACTCTCTTCATAACATCTCAGATGACACTGTTTCTCCTGGGTGGAGATGTAGTGCAAACCTTCAAAGGGGAATGTCAGAACCTCGAGAAAGCCCATGTCATAGGAAATGTGTCCTGAATCTCTTCACCCCTACTCCTACTAATCCCAGTACAGAAAGAAATGCATTACATTTCATTCAGGATTGACCTCAAGGGTATGGGACTTCTGGGGCAAAACTTATTTTCTCAAATACACATTCTCCTTGGGCAGGGGGACAGAATGCTGATCTGAGATTGATTCCCGGCCTTTGTTCTGATCAAGGTGGCTTCAGGGGAGCTGGTTCAATTGGGAATCTGTGTGTCTAAGATGGAACAAACTTCCAGGTGGCTTATGAAAGTCATTGTTTTGTGGTAAAGGAGAACTACCATTAGTACTTGCCATTCAAGCACTGCTTTAATGAGGAGTGCTTCTCTAACAGTTCCCCATAGGAACCTCATTGGCTCCACCTCAGCTCCAGACCCAGACATTGCACCTGCCACAAGATCAAATGCCACTGATGGAAATGAGCTGCATCAGGGCACTTTAATGTTTAGGTATATGATTTTCCTTGTTTACAAGAGGCACGTATCATTTCACTGGTCTCCAGTACAGGCACACGTGATCTTTTCTTCCATCACTCCCTTAGAAGCCTTGTTTACAAAGCTGATTCATAGGTCTTAAGCACAGCTGGAGACAGTCACAGATTTATGACACTGGGGGCTGTCTCGAGGAGTGAGCTTTGATCAGGCAGACCCTGTTATATCAATGACCACATTTGTCGAGGTTAGAAAGGCTATGTGATACAAGAAAGGAAGAGCAACTCTTCCCACTATTTCTCCCACCCTCTTTTGGAAGAATCACCATGAACCCTCTTAAAAATCTCCTGTTGGAGATGAGGGTGGAGGCTTGGCAAAGACAAAACGTGCTAAGGAGCTGAACCCGTCATAAGGTCTAAATGATAAAATTTAACCATAAATGAACACGTGGAGATGAAGGAAAGCACTTGTTTTTCAAATACAACATACTTAGATGTGTCCAGCCTCTTAATAGAAGGCTTACTGAATGAAAATTACTCTTTAAAATGATTTTTTTTGTGTTACTGATGACCCAGAAGCTTCATGCCTTGGAGTCTAAGGATGTGCAATCTTTCACTGTATGTTTTTGAGACATCTATGATCTATAGTTCCAGGGCTAACATGATGATGACCAAGCACCTGTGAGTTTCTTTAGAGCCTTGATGTTTAACTGATTCTCTGCAGCTCTAAGCATCATGCAAACTGTTCATTTTCATCTTGGTATAATTGTAATAAAGTTATAATAAACAGTGTATCTTACACACACTGAAAATGATAATAGGAAATTAAAATGATAACATCTGATTGATACTCACCAACTTTAAAATCGACTATTTTAGAAGCTGTATTTTTATAGCTGATCACATTTTTTTAAATTTTTATTATGAAAGAGTCTATTCATGCAAATGAGTTTCTATGTGCATATGAAGGATATATCTTATATGTAATCATTATATGAACATCTATCTAGTACCCAATCTAAGAAATAAAATATTACTAATTTCTAAATAACTCATCCTACCTTCTAGAATAATTCTGAATAATTATTCTATAATTATCCTATAATTCCTCATTTTTTTTTCATATATGTACCCTAACATCTATATTTTCTTCTTTTGGTACTAGGGATTGAACCCAGGGGCACTAAAAACATCCTTAGTCTTCTTTATTTTTTATTGTTAGGCTGGCCTCAAAACTGCAGACCTCCTGCCTCAGGTTCCTGAGTTGCTGGAATTATAGGGACGTATCACTTCATCTGGTTCTAAAACCTATTGCTTGGTGTTTAGTTTTTTTTTTAACTTTTTATAAATGGCATCTTAAAATATTTCAGCAGATCGTGTGTTTTGCTCAATGCTGTTTGTGACATTCATTCCTATTCATGTTCATATCTGAAGTTTATTTTAATATTTATATACTATTACATAATACAAAGTACAATATATGAATCCTTTTTTTTTGCTTTGTTTTGCCTTCATGAATGGTTGTGCTATAAACATTTTGGACATGTCTTTTGATGTACAAGAGCAAAATTATCTATATAGTAAAAATACAGAAGTGGAATTACTGGGGAATACATCATGTGCATCTTCACCTTTGCTAGCATGAGAAAGTGGTGAAATAATCATATAAATTTACATAGATACAACGTGTAAGGAAACCAAAAAGCCTGACACCATTCTTGACTATTTCATACTCACTCTACATCCAATCTGGGAACCCAATATTTCAAAATATATCCAGAATCCAATCTCTTTTTGCTTATCACTCTTGCATGCATACAGTTTCAGGTACCATCTTTATGTATCCAGAATTCTGACACACTCTCTACCATTACTATTTACTTTAAGCTCCCATCTTTCTCCTGGATTATGATCAATCACCTTCTTTCTGGTCTCCTAGTTTACATTTTTTGCCTTCCACACAAAAGAATATTTTCCTTTTAAAACCTCAGTTCGTATTTCTCAATTTTTCTTCTGAAAGCCCTGCAATTGGCTTTCCCATCTCTCTTGGATGCAAACCAATGATCTGGCACCACTTTACACCTTTATCTCATTGCCTACATCATTCCTAGTTGCCCAGTTTCTCCCTGCCTCACTGGCTTCCTTGTATGTCAGGCAAGCTCTACCTCCCAGATGATGTGGTGGCCACTTCCTGTGTAAGAAAATTTCTTTCCCACTACCCTAGACTTCCCCATGGCTCTCATTCTAACCTTCTCCATGTATTTATTTAAATTATCACTGCTTGAAGGCTTTTCTGACCACTTGTTTAAAATTTAAATCCCGTTCCTGATTCCCTCTCATTCCTTCATGAGCGTAGGAATTTTTGCCTCTTTTTTTTTAAATTATATCTCTGATTCCTAGAATACATCAAAGAAGTACAACAAAAAAAATAGCTATAATAATAATAGTCAACCCATACAGGGCTTAATTCTCTAGCTACTTCTAAAGCAGATGATATAAATAATCTTATTTATTTCCCTCAAAATGTTGAGGGAAAGGACTTTCTGTTTTGGCAATGTGAAAAAGGTCAATTTTTTCCTCTCCATAGAAAACAAATATAAAACTGAACAGCATTAACAAAAACAACTATTCTATGACACTGGAAATTCATCGAGGGAAACACAACAATTTGAGAAGATTCATTGCTTAACATTCAAATAGCCCAGAGCTAAAACAGGTTAGAAAGCTCATCTACAAAAGCATAGGGGTGATTGTGCCACAATGTTTTGTCACCATTTTGTTGTGCCACTTCCAGGTTGCCTACCACTGACACATATCCGCAGCCCACATGGGATATCCAGGGCAGAATTCCTTTTCATTTAACAAAGAAGCCAATTGTTCTTGAATAATCAAATGGCAGCCAAATTCCAAATACCAAAGCTTTCATATTTTATAAAAGAAAAAGCTGAAGGGAAGAAAAATCCAAACTATTAAAGGAGTAGTTAAGATGGAGATGGGGCACGGAGATGAGATGAACAACCCTACCTTGTGCAGCCAACTCTTTCCACCTCTCCTTGTTCTGCTGAATGATGTCCACCAGGTTGTTCTTGAAGCTCTTCAGGTCCACTGCTGTAAGGGAATAGTCTGGAGAATAGCTCCCGTCGTTCACCAAGCCTTTCGAATTTGATCGTCTCAGCACCTCAGCAACATGTAACCCCACAATGGTTGAACTAACAGTAATCACCAAAGAAACCAAAAGATACAAAAGAGAAGAGGATCAGTCAGGATATGGGATGAGAGAACAAAGCCTGAAAAAGTTTATGAAACCGACTGTTGAAGCAGAACAGCAGACAGACAGGTCCAGCTCTGAGCACGTGGCAGCTGTTTGCCTCCCTTTCCCACTAAGAGAGCCAGGGACTCCTCTTCCTGTACTTAGAGGACTTGGATTTTTCTTGAACTGTGGACCTCAGTTCTCAGTATTGAAGGAAGATGCAGTACAACATCATGACACTAGGTGGCAATACTACCTAACAATTATTCCAAGAACTCCCTGCCTGGTTTTAAGAAATAAGGATAATCATTAAATAATAAAAGGTTATTAAAAACCACAGAGATGAAAAATGATATAAAAGAAAAACATCATACCTGCCTGCCCCACAGTTAGAAGTTTCAGTTTTGGAGGCTTCCTCTATAAGAGGAATAACAATTTTCTCTGTTGAGTCTGTCAGAAGAGAAAATGTTGGCTCTACTATGAAATCAATGAAACCTAAAAAAAAGAAAAAGAAAAAGAAAAAAAATTAAAAAAAGATAAATCAAAGTTTTACAACTTCCAGAATTCTAAGATCATTAAAATGAAGAGCCTCTCTTTGGCACACTCCTGGGATAGCAAATATAAACTATAATATCAGTTTTCTTGCCCTTTGATACTATTTTAATCCAGTAGCACAATCTTTAAAATAGCTTAACTGTTCTACAAAATAATCTCCCAAGCAGTATAAGTGCTACAATTTAGGCTCGCTAACTTAAGTATATTGGCTTTCCTATTTAATGTTCAGCTTTATATGCTATTGCTAACAATAGATGCAGATCAAATGAGTGGGGATATGTTTTTCTGTCCCGATGAGAAGGGTCATTACTCTTTGGGAAAGGTCTTCATTTTGTTGTGAATTTTATTACTGACCAGAAAGAAATAATATCTGAACGCCAAAGGAATTAAATAATTGGCATTTTTCCCTCAGGCTATGGGAAGGCAACCACCTTTTACATTTTTTCTTACTATGTCAGTCAGAGCTTTCTGCCAACTTGTTCGCATTTCAAATTGCTGTTTATTATTCCCTGGATGTAAAGTGTTAGTTCGCAGCATGTAGGCGTGTGCTGTCAAATCAGCCCAGGAACAGTAACATCTCTGGGAGACAGCACTAAACCGACTGCTTTTTAGATGTCAGTATTGAATGAAGACTTTCACATTTAAAGTACTCATCAAGATAGAAAATGACACACAGAGAAAGGGGCATTGTCCTCTGGGAACATTTACTACCCGGTATTTAAGTAGAGGAGGGGACAACATCCCTAAGATCCCAGGAAATATTTGGTGCTTGAAATCAAGGGCTTGTGTCCTTAAACCCACTTGGGAGCAATGAACTATTACCTAAATATAAAGGAATAATGGGAAGGAGGGTCTTTAAGTGACAATGCCCTGGAAATATCCACATATGATAAAATAATTAACATTTCAAGTAACTATATTATTTATAGTACATATTGAGGCATGTTTATAATTTTAAAAATTCCTATAAATGTACATTTTAATTGACATCTTAAATTAAAGTAATGTTAATTGCCTACCCAGAGTGTGATTTTGAGTTCCATGAATGGGTTTAAATGACCAGTACAGGTAGACTGTCCAATGAGGTAATATGGTAGCAATTTATATGACAGCAATGAGCCTCAAGAACATCACTCCTTCCCAGCTTGCTAGGTGAAATCCTCAGACTGCACAACATTGAGGATAAGCACCTTCCTCATAATCTCTAGATAAACAGCTGTTGAACTTGGTTGGGAAGGAGGAAGGCCAGAGTAAGCAGCTTTCTGACCACCCTGCTGCTTTGGGGTACAGCTGCCAAAATACAGAGGTAAGATGGCTATTTTCATTTTCATCGATTGTGTAATTCAGTGAGAAATATGCTAGCTAAGGGAAGAACTATTACAAATATTCAAACCATGCAGCATAGCAATCATGTTTTAATAATGGACTGGAGTTGAATTTCCCAACAAAAATACAGATGACAATGAATGAGGTTGGAAGCAATATGATTTTGCAAGTTTCTTGCAGTTGGCTTATTTAGTCATATCACAGGAACTTTTTCCCCAAAACTAATATGAGATTGCACATCAAGCATACTATGGATACTTAGCATTAACAGAATAGGAATGCTAATATTTTCATCAAATTGCCTTATACCTAAGAGATTAAATTATAGAACACAATAGTCAACAACAAATGAAAATTACAGTCCCTTCCCAAGAAGAAAGCACTTTATTTTGTATAAAAGATTATAGCTAGAATAACAATGACGTTTACCAATTCTGCTTTATTGAATTCATTTTATAAATTATTTCAATAGTTTTTATCACTTAGCATCATCTAGATCAGCCTAAAGGCAAACTTTGTCATGAATATAGAGTGAGTTTTTCCTAGAGGACTTTGAACAGAATGGTGTACACATGTGAAAATAGAAAACACACATCCACTTTGCCCAATTGCCATCCTTCAGATTACCTATTTGGGATTGGGCCACCATTGTTGAATTTCGATCACAAAGTGGAGAAAATGGAAGCCCTAGTTCCGCTTCTTTGTCTCCCTGAGGAAAGAAAAGCAGAGGAGTGAAGACTTAGGTGGGGCAAACTTAAGATAATGAGCAGCCTAGGTAGCACTCCTGAAAAGCTGAGTCTTTCATTTCTTAATCCAGCACTACTTTTCTATTTATATATAAATATAACTATAAAATCAAGTACCTGAAATTTTTATTAGATGGTTTCTTTGGGAGAAGCTTCTTCAGGGGAAAATCAGAAACATTTTAAGCACCCGTACACTTTGTCCTAGTGTTACAACCCCTTGATTGTAAAGAGATTTTTGCAATTTTCAAAAGTTGGTATAAATTAATCATCTCAGCATATTATTTAGAATTTAAGTAACAATTCAACTCATGGACTTTTTTGATCCTTTTTTATTTAATGTCAAACACACCAGCAAAACTTCAGAATCAAGGTTTCGTTATTGGACAGTTTTTTTCAACTTAAATGTGTATGGACATTTGGAAATACCTTTGTGTTTACTAAGCTTTATTAAATTTCCCACAAGAAGTAATGAGGTATACCTTCACCATTCTTACATTCTTCAGACATAATTTTAATGTATTCTTCTTCGAGAAAATCAAAATCTCAGTGATTCTTTGCTATTTGCTTTTATCAAAACTAGATTAACTGCATACGTGTGTGAAAGAATTAAACATTTATGTTCGGGTTTAAGAACATGGGTTTTCAACTCCTAAAATCCAGTTAGCTACTCTGTGCAAATATTTATTCTCACAAGGTCTATCACACATTGCTGTTTTCCTTTGTATTCAAGAGGATCGTTTTATGAACGAGAGAGGATGCTTCCCTGTTCCTGTTCATTTCAAATATCTCACCATTTGAAGGAGTACTCTGAGGTCTGTATTCTTCCTAAAATGCTGGCACCTGTCTCGCATCAATCCACAACTTTGGAAGTAATGCCTGGCTCAGGACTCCATGGTTTCCTTTCAGCCCGTGATTTCCTCTAACATTTGTGAAGCCTGATCTTTATACCATATCAGTATATGGCTTTGAAGGTTTTAAGAATGTTTTCTGTGCATTCCCTTTACACCATGACTCTGATTACTGGCAGGAATTTTGAAATCAGAATTATTTGGGAAAATCAAAATACGATTCGCAGCAAAGTAGCTACAAAAGGGAAGATTTTACTACGTCATGACTTAGAGAAGATGAAATAACGGGTTCTGTGATCTCTGTCAGCAACTCCCTCAATTTATGGCATCAATTTTATTTAGAATTAATATTTATACCCATCTTCTGAATACATAGAAGAGAATTATTAATGCCATTGCCCTTGGAGTCAGGAGAGGTCACTGAATCACTGCTGTGCAAGGGGCTCTGTCACTACAAACAGGTCCCAGCATGTGCTGAACAAACTCTTACCTCTGACTTAACTTTGTCATCTTGTTCTACTCATTTTAAGATATAATGATCATAGGATCTGCCTAGTAGGATTATCTAAGATACTTTATTTGAAGCCCAAAGGTAGTGCCTAACATTTAGTGAATAGTCATTAAATTTAGCAAAGAATCATAATTCATAATAGCAACAATGTGCAGCTATGTCAATTAAAGATGTCCATGATGTCTAATGCATATCCTAGATTGTTTTAAAACAGGGGGGGACCCATTGTACTGAATTTAGCATGTAATGGAGAGGGATTGACTTTTCCCCTCCTTTTTTCCAGCATGAAATTGACATGACAAAGAATTCAACTTTTGAAACAATAATTTGTCAGCAGTGTGAGGGGTGACCTGGAATGATTAGAGGATAGCTCTTGGTCCACCAATCTAAATGAAAATGAATCTGTTGGTGTTGCTACAGGAAACCAGAGAATCTGGATAAGGTATAGATTTTGAAAACTAATATGCAATTATTTTTAACATGATAATAATAAGGTATAAGGAAAACAGTTTATCGTTGAATAACAATACCATTAATACTTTATATTAAAATATAAATAATAATAATATTGTTAAATGTAAATAAGACTACTGACAGACTTCATAGGAAACTTAGTATTAAAGATATTTATTTGGCATATGTAGATCTAATTGCCTTTTATTGATTGATTAATTATATGGTTTTATCTATTAAATGCAGTTAAGTTTCATTTAACTGTTTTTTATTGGTCAAAATGCTACTATCTGGTATTTTAAGAATACAAATTTAATAGATTTATTTTAATACTACATGGTTCTTTGGTAGTCCCCAAATTCATGAGCTAATTTTATAGATTATTGGGTGACAACATTTACATATGTGACTTAGGCATTTGACAGATATATACAGGTGGACATTCTGATAGCTGGAGTGAAGAGTTAGTGTCCTATTTTCTTCTAGTACCCTACAGCTAATTTAGAATATCAAATTTCCACTGCTAAAGCTCATTAAATGCTGAAGTACATTAATTATTCAATTTATTTATAAATATTTCAAAGTGTTATTTATTCTTTGGGATGAATAAAGGCCATGAATACAAAGTTAGTAGGGGGTCCTATAGCCAGACTATGAAGGAACTAGAAACCCAATAGGACAAGTGGGTACTTCCAAGGGTAAAGTGAAAAATATTTAAAGGAAAAGTTATATTCTTTGTATATATTTGATCAACTTTGTAGTTTTCTTTATTCCATCCCTTGATAAAGAATATATACTTTTCATCGGGATAAAATCAGGGGGTCAAAGAAATAGGTATTAAACCAAACAACAATTTATATTTTACTTGGAGTTTATGTTTTCATTTAAGGGTAATGCCTCCATAAAGCCAAAAATACACGTTTTAATATCTTAACATGTTTCTGGTGTGCACATGGTTGCAGAAGCACTAAACTCAAGTAATGAACTGGTGCCCCCTTTGAAGAGCTTATCTAATTACCTTCCCTCACTCCTTCTAAAAATGGATCCTTCTAAGTTCTCAGAAAGCCACCAAAACTGTTAAAATGTTTAATGATTATAGCAACAAACATACTCACTTTCAGTAAAATTTATGATTTGGAATAACTGCATTTTTGTGAGTATTATAAATATTTATAGAACATTATAACTCCTTGTATAACTGATGTTTATAGCACTTTCATGCTTCTTGAAACTAGCATATTTGATTTTTACATTTTAAGTTATTATCCTGGCTCATAGCTACAGTTCTTTACACTTATGCAATACTGAAGGTTGTCTCTATACAAAATCAGATCATTGGCCAAGAATGGACTGATTACTTTTTTATTACTAGGAAATACCATTTATTTTGAAATAACACACTTCATATTCTAGAAACATTGAACAAAATTAAGGGGCTTAACTGTATGTAATTTAGGGTAAATCACAGTCTTGACCTTTCCTTCCAAATAATATAATTTTCACATCATTTTTCTCCTTGTCTAACAAGGAAGCATTTATTTATAATTTTTTTTGCACTAATATAGATTTCCCCTCATGTGTCATAAAATAACTAGTTGAAGAATGGAACACTTCATTTAGTTATGTGGAACTAAGTATAAAATACAAACAAAATTTCATGGAAGTGACTATTTTTTTAAATGTGTTTTTATTATGTCAATCTAGATGTGTAAAGAGAAAAAGGATCAAAACCCATCTGCTTGCACTGGGGGTTATTCTTTGGCACCTCCCTTCCTCTTGTTGGTCTTAGTTCAAATGCACCATTATAGCAGAGGGTGGGGGCAACTGTGTGGATCCGTTGAACACTCAGAGGGGGTGCTCTGTATTTATGAATGTCACAGGCTTGTTGTGAACATGCTTTGGCAATGAGGACCTCTTTGCCTTACTACCAGTTGCTTAATCAAGAATCAGAAATAAGTGTTTCTCAGGTCTATAATTCTGAAAACAATCCTGATTTCCTCTAGCTAATTTCCATTGACTTTATAGGGAAAATCTGAAGAAGTTGCACCATGAATAGGGGTAATATTGATGGGATTTATAGAGGTGATGTAAATAGCTTGGTCTACACTGGCTTGTCCTTCAGAAATACACGGTTTTAAAAGTTCTTCATGTCTACGGAAGCCCAACTTAGAAAAATGAGCTGGGTAGATCGTCATGATCATGTTTAATTTTGTTCAAAATCTACTGAAGGAATTCCAAGTCTAATGCTTTATTCAGCAGAGTGAAAGAAAATACTTATTAGCTATTTTTTAAGTCTTGTGATTATGCTGTAAATCAAAATTCTGTTATTTGATAGTTATCTAAAGCTGAGCTTTAAGGGATTTGGGCAAAGGATACCTCAAAGTTCAACTTTAAGTAACTATCAAATAAAAAAATACTTCATAATTGATGTTTTCTAGTAACTTTACCTTGGAAAAATGTAAAACTTAAAACTGAGTTAGAGAATAACAAATACTACCAATTCTTCATATCCATGTTGTGGTTTTTAGTATATGATGCTCACTTAGATGCCTTCTATCACTGTGCTTTTCACAGTCATCCTGAGTTGGAGGCAGAATGGGTTTAAGTAAGGAGATACACAAGGGTAAAAAGGTGATGATTCCTCCACATTACTGCTGCAAAGAGGGAAAGCTAGACCTTACACTTGAGCTTTTCTCCAATTATCTCTCTATTTTGCATTATTAGTTTGACTAATACACACAAAAAATATAAAATATTTTCTTTAACAAGGGTCTAGGGATATATATCAATATATATCTATATATCTATATCTATATCTATATCTATCTCTCTCTCTATATATATATATATATATACATATATATTCAGTGGTACAGTACTGGCCTAGAATGCTTGAAGCTCTGGGTTCAATTTTCAGCACCATGAAAACAAAGCAAAAAGCAAGAAATACAAAATATTATAATCTGAAGCTAAGGATTGTGATGATTTTTGAACAGATGTACTTTGATGGGCCTCAAAACTCTAGGAAAGCCAGTGCCTCAGAAGACATGGTATTTAAATTCTTAGTGTATTTTGAAAGAATGAAGAAATACCATTTAAAATAATATCATTAAAATGCTTTTTTCACTGTTCAAAATGAGAAACCCTAGTTACCTTGACTAGACACATAGCAAGAAGGTGTCTGTCAATGCTGTGGATTTGACAAAGTGGTCGCTTCACAGATGGTTATGTGAGAATGAGCAAAAAAAAAATGCATGCCAGAATCATTGCAGTCCTGCCCATCAGTATAGAAACACAAATTCAACTTAATAGTGTAAGTCAAATACATTCAGAGAAATGCAAATGCCAAGGAAGTGGAACCATATCTATACTCAACTCCAAAGGGCTAAAGTACATAGTATGGCTAAGAATAAGTAAGGGCACTATGAGATTTATTTGGTTGAATGCAAGAAAACTTTTTACCTGTTGGAGTTATTATCATATGGTAATGTAAGTCTCTTAGAGATAAACTGGTTTTGCTTGAAAAACATATTTGTTAACACTACAAATTCATGTTGACCTTTAACTCCACATTTTCCTATTTTGCTGCATGTATTTCTGAAGGGGATTTGAAAGTCATTCAATTTCAAAAATGCAGAAAGTGAGAAATGATATTTCAATAAAAGATTCCACTATTCAGCTGGATGCAGTAGCACATGCTTGTCATCCTACCTTCTTGGAAGGCTGAGACAAGAGGATGGCAAGTTCAAGACAAGCCTAGGCAATTTAGTGAGATCTTGTATCAAAATTAAAAATAAAAAAGGCTTGGGTAACTTAGTGGTAGAGTGCCTCTGGGTTGAATCCCCAATAAAGAAGAAAAGAAGATGGCGGGGGGGGGGGGCGGGGGGAGAGGGGAGACTTCATTTTTTAAAGATCAAGTCCTAAATCAGTTATGATGAATTGGTTGATTTTCATTTTGGAAGAGATAAGGCTATGTTAGTAGAGATGGTTTGATGTTATAATCGTTCATATTAACATGAATGTGTTACTCAGTGTTGAGTTATAGGTGTTTTACCGTAAGTGTTAAGGTCATTCAGGCAAGGACTGCCCATTTCTGAACATTTTGGGGATTCATGAGTGCCTGTCATCGCCCACCAATGTCCTGTTAAAAAAACAAGCCCCCCCCCCAAATTGACACCTCCTTACTCTAGTAACACCATGTGAAAAATGCAGATAACAAATAGCATTCCAAGTGTCACAATGCTCTACCTATTCCAAGATTTAACCTTTATGTTGCGTGTGACTTAATCTCTAATAGACATCTGAGTCACAGGGTACTATGCACAGAGAATGACATAGGAGCTGAGTAGCCCTATGGAGCAATTCTCTCTACCCCTAAATTCAGATGTCAATAATCACTGTTGTCTGAAGTCTTCATTATTGCTATTAGTTACCTTTCTGTAACATTCAAGAACAGGGTGGTGAACTTAAAAAACATCTCAACTCAATTTCATTGAATTCATTACTCTGATTACTCTGTCAGGTATTCTTTGTTTGGCAATCAGTAAAACAAAGGATAATGCAGTCATGGTATTATTGGATTTTTTTTAGGACTTTAAAAAATTAAGTAATTGATGAGGAACTTTTATTATGATAGACTTTTTTAAATTGAGAAAAACTCTATGTGCAAATCTGAATTGTATAATTGTATAAATACAGAGCATTTCCATTACCCTCAGAAAGTTCCCTTAACCTCTCCCAGGGAATCCTACCCCATGTAGATACCCACTATTCTGATTTCTATAACCATAGGTTAACTGCCATTTTTGAACTTCACATAAATGATATTAAGGTTTATTACTGTTTGTTATCATTAGTCTTTTTTATTGTTGCATGATAATCCATTGTATGGCTATACTATAATTTATTTAATTCATTTGTATTTCTGATGGACATTTGGATTGTTTCTAGCATTGGGCTTTTATAAATAACACTGCTTTTATTACTCCTCTGTAATAAAAGTGAACAAGGATGCTAATTCATCTGGATTATACACAAAAGGGGTGGAAATGCTGGGACATAAGCAATGTTAAGTCTAACTTTAGTAGATGTTACAAATCAATAGTTTTCCATGGTGACTGCAATGATTTATACTCCCACCAGTGATATGTGACACTTCCATTTTTACCACGTTATTGATAACATAAAATAAAACTCCAGTTGTTCTGGTGTAGATGTAATATCTCATTGTGGTTTTCATTTGCAATTCCCCAATAAGTAAAGACAATAAGCATACTTGTCTGTACATTTTATCCACAAGTATATTTTCTTGTATGAAGTGTCTGTTCAAATTGCCATGATTTTCCTTTTTATTATTGATTTGTTAGAGTTTTTATGTAGACTCAACACAAGTTCCTGGAAAGACGCTTACAGTTCAAATATTTTCTCTATGGTCTATCTTTTCATAATGGTATTTTTGGAAGAGCATAAATATTAAATTCTGCTTTGGTCTGCTTGACCATTTTTCTCTTTGGATAATACTTTGTGTGGCTTTTCTAAAAAGTATTGGCCTTCCCCCTAGATTAGAGAGATATTTTCCTGCATTTTTCTCCAAGAGTTTATAGTTCTGGGTTCTGTTCTGTGTTAACACATGGTCCATCTTGATTTATTATTTGTGTAAAGTGTAGGTAGAAGACAAGTTTCCTTCTATCCCACACTTTTATAACTGTTGTTTCATTTCCATTTGTGAAAAGACTTCCTTTCCTCACTAGTTGTTTTGCTGCCTTTGTAGAAAATCACATATATATGGTTCTACTTCTGGAATCACTCTTCTATTTGATTGACGTATTTCTGTATCCTTATGCCAATAATACACTGTTTTGATCACTGTAGCTGTTTACTAAGTTATGTAATAAGGAAGCATGAGTTCTCCAACTTTCTTAGTCTCTTTCAAAATTGTTTTGGTTATTTCCATCGAGATTTTAGGGTCAACTTTTCAGTTTCTACCAAGAAGCCTGTTTCAATTTTTTTTAATAAGGATTATACTAAATATATTAATCAATTCTGGAAGAACTGACATCTTAGCAATATTGAGACTTTCAATCCATTAATGTGGAAACACTCTCCATTTATATAGGTCTTTAAAGTTTTTCTCTCAACAATATTTTGTGGTTTTCTTCATAGGGGTTTTACATGCATTTAATTAAATGTATTCTCAAGTATTTTATTATCTTATTCTCTCATAATATCGCTTTTTAAATTTCATTTTCAACTTGCTACTCTCATTTACTACAACTGATCCTACAATTCTGATAAACTCATTTGTTAATTCCAGGGGCTTTTGTAAATTTCTTAAAGTGTTTCATGCAGATGCTCATGTTTCTGCAAATTTTGCTTATTTTTAATCTAATCTATTTATTTTATTTTAGCACCTTATCGCACTAGCTAGAACTTCAAATGCAATATTGAATAGAAGTGTTTGGAGTAGATATCTTGATCTTAGTATAAAAATGTTCAATATCTCACCAGGAAGTGTTACATTAAGGTTTCCTATTTCTTATTTGCTGAGAGTTTTTATAATTAATGTTTGTTGAATTTTGTCAAAGGCATCCTGTGCCTTTAAGAATGATATAATTGTTTTTCCTTTTTTCTTTTAAGATGGTGAATCATTTTAACTGATTTTTGAATATTCAACTTACTCAAGTCATGATATGTGCTCACTTACTACGTTGCTGAATTGTATTTGTTAATATTTTAAGGACTTTTCTATCTAGTTTCATGACATGATTGGTGGTGTAATTTTCTTTATTTGAAGACTTTTTCAGGTTTTCTTAGGGGTTATGCTGCCAATTTTCCCTTTTTTCTCTGTCATGAAAAAAATTGTGTAAGACAGGCCTTATTTCTCCCTGAAGTGTTTGATAATTTACCATCTTTTACCTGAATTGAGTACTACTAATGGAAATCAGAATTAAGAATTAAAGTCATCTTAGCCTGAGGTTTTATTCATGGGAAGAGTTACATTATAAATTCAATTTTTAAAAATAGATAAATGAATATTCAGATTATAATTTTTCTTATGTCTGTTTTAATAATTTATATCTTTCAAAGAATTTGACAATTTTATCTATGTTGTCAATTTTATTGGCATAGATTGTGCATAATATTTCTTATCTTTTTGACATATGTAAGATATATAGTAATATTCCCTCTTCCTTTATAAATTTTTTTCTCTTTTTGAACCTACAACTAATTTCAGAAAAATCAACACATACCTTTATAATTCTTGTTATTATTATTTTTCTTTGGTTATTTTATTGATTTTTGCTTTTATATTTATTATCTCCTTCCATCAATTTATTTTGGTTTAATTTTCTTAAGTTTTTCTAGCTTCACAAAGTATCTTTTTTTCTAATACGGAAAGCATTTAATGGTTTAAAATTTCCTCTATTCACTGTTTTAGTTTCATTCAACAACTTTTCCCTTTTCGTTTTCATGACCATTCAATTTTAAATATTTAAAATTTTCTTATCAACCTGACCAAAATCATTTTATCTCTTCATGTTTTCATCTTTTCATCTCTAATATAAGAGAGATAGTTTTAAGCTCTCTAAGGTCTCTTTAGATTTACCATTTTCTGATTACTGATTGGTTGAGTGTACAAAAATTATAATTTTTAATTGACCATAGCAGGCAATTGCCTTTTAGGATGTGGTATATTTTAACATTTATTCTATTTTTTATATGCATAAAATATTAAAATATTTTTCTCAAGTTGTTTTTAATATAAAAATATTTGAATTTGGTGTGGTCACTCAGTAATTTTATCTAGGACTATTCAGTGCTATTTCAAATAAAACATAGCTATCAACAATGGGAGACAGAAAACATTCATTCAAGTATAGCAATATATTCGGTGTTTATATCTTCAGAATAAATATTCAATCGATGAATAAACATTCTAAGTAAAGAACTATGCTGAGAATAAAATAATTTGAAAATACAGAAATAAAAGAGCTTTTCTAAACAGAGCTATGGTATCATAAAGAAACAACTGGTCTTCATTTCTGGTTTCTGGAACAGAGCTTCAAAAACCTATGGTTGTTGTGTTCATGAAGACAACTCATGATGGACCCTGTCGTTAGCTTCAGGATGGGGGCTGATCACCAAAGAGAGCAACCAAATGATTAAGGAGTTGGAACTTTGGGTCAGTCTGACCTTCTGGTGGGGGAAGGGGCACATGGACAATGATTTAATCAATCATGCTATATAATGAAACCCTGATAAATATTCTGGTTACTGAAACTCAGTGGAGCTTCCTGATAAGTGAACACACTGATAAGACAAGAGGATGGCACAATTTAATCCATCTATCGACTACATGTATGCTCCATGACTGGGACACTCCCAGACCTTTCCCTAAACATTACTTTATTTGACTATTATTGAGTTGTATCCTGTAATTTTAAGATTAGCTCTTTTCTTCAGTCCATGAGCTATTCTAACGAATTATCAAATATAAAATGGGTTGCAAGAGACACTGAACTTAGAACTGGCTGGTCAGAAGAGCTGGTGTCCTACAGCCCCACTTGTGGCTAGCATCTGAAGTAGACCAGTCTTGTAGAAGACTGAGCCTTTAACTTGTAGGATTTGAGGTTGACTTTGAGTGGTTAGCATCACATTGTATTTTATGTGCTAAAGGGGGCACACAGGAATGATGGACAGAAAAGAGACATGTAAATGTAAAATGTAAATACTTGTAGCAGAGAATACCAGCCATCCTCTATCTCCAGCCTTCTCACATAATAATATTTTTTGTTGTTTTAATTAGGCATGTGTTCACACAGCTAAAAACTGTATTTCTCTGCCTCTGCTGCAGCTAGGCACATATGACTAAATTCTAGCCAACAAGATGTATAAAGAAGTGGCATATATCCTCCCTTTGCCCTTCCATTAAGAAAGCTGTTTGCTCTCTGTCCTGGCACTTCTCTCTTAACAGCAGATTCCAATTATAATCTGTTTGTTTCTTTCCTTCCCAAGCCTGGCACCTGAGATCTAAGACTTGACGCTCTTTAAAAGATGTATTATACTACACAGGATTATTTAGCATACTTATCTAAAAGATTAATAAATTCTTTGAATATCCACAAGAATGTGTCATGCCAATTGATGATACTTAGTCACAAGCTCTGGATTCTGTAGAGAAGGTGTATGAAAAAAATGCACAGTCACTATTTCCAAAATTATTTGCAAAGAGTATGAAAGAGACACCTGCAGGAAAAATTCCTCCATTAGGGCCATGGTCCACTTGTAATGCAGCTTCCAGGATTTGGCTGGGTGACTGATGTCTGCTGCATGGAGAATCAGGGACATGGTTTTGGCTCTGTCAATTCTGTCAAAGAAAGGACATGCTCAAATTATCAGAACAAACCAACCAATTAATCTTTTCTGAGTCCAAGTTCATGGTACTTTAATGTGACAAAAGAAAATAACCTACCCTTCGGGCTGCTGCAAACTGCTTCTTATATTTTTAATTTGCTGGAAGTGACCTGACATGTCGGTGGATAAAACCATTTCGATCACTAAGTTCCGAAGATCCCTGCAGAGGCATCAAAAGAATAATAGTTTCAATTGGCCATTTATTGGTCTTGTATAGAACCTTTCCATAAGTATTACTATTCTTATATTTGCCTAGTGGATATGAGCACAAAAGTTGCTGCTCTTTAAATATAAAAGTGCTCACAAAGGTTCGACATTATTTTTGCCCATTGATTCTTAGGGATTTAAGAAGTTAGTGGCAGAATGATGTATGAATAATAGTGTGATATGCCTCTCCTTCTCACCTCACGGGCTTCTTCACAACTTATAATTTCTAAAGTCTTATTTTTCTATCCAAAAGAATCTCTGGCTATTTTAATGAGACACTAATTTAAATATAATTTTTGAATGCTTTAGAAGTAAAACATGTAGCTCAGGGGGGCTTGAGACCATTCTAAATCCAAACTGATAGTTCAATATGTTAGGGAAGAGATGGGGAGAGAGGGGCATGGATTCTCAAGATACTCTCTGTTGCTTCCTTGTTTTGCATCTTTTTAAAATTAGTACTATTAATAAAAGCAATATTATTTATCCATATTTATTCAGTCCATGTTGCAATTGCTTTGTAGGTACATTAAGACATTTAATCCTCATACATTTGAGGGAGTATCAATATTTTCCATTGGAAGAGCCTGAACCATTTGTTTAGTAGATGGCTGATAAAGGATGCAACCTGGTTCTCACTCCAAAGCTGGCACCTGGACCACTGCCTGACTACTGTGCCAACTTCCCATCAGAAGAACTCCAAAGAGGTCAAGATGTGAAAGTAAGTCAAAATTCTGTTTAAGATTTTGGGACCTGATTTTCCATTATGTAGAGCAGTCGGCACTATTGAAATGTTCAGCCAAGATGGTGACCAATACAGTGACCATATCACAAAGCCTGTTCATGAAAAACTCATTCTCACAGTAAGTGGGGAATGAGCCACTCCCGCAAAGTCTTGCATAATCCACAATTCTTTGTTTGCTCTGTAGAGTTAGGTAAAAAGTCACTTATACAGAAAACCATATTTTGTTTGCAATCTTTGGTGTGGCCAGCAGAGTAGGCTAAATCAAGGTGTGGAGTAAATCTGAATTATGATCTTGCATCAGAGATATTTTAACTAAAGATGTTATTGTTGGATGATGTATTTTCAAAAGCAACCACATATTGGATTTGTTTTAAATTATGCGTACTCCATTCAATCAGATTTTCAGAGGTAGAAATAAATATTCTGCTATTATTTATAATATTGAACAGCTTGCTTAGAATACTGAAATACGAAGGGAAAATAAGCTATTGAAGGTAGATTCTAAAACTATTCTCAGTTACATTTTTTTTATATGATTTTGTGACAAGATCATATTAGAATAGCAACTGAACAAAATATTTATATTCACTAAGAAAAATAAGACTAAAATTTTGTGAAATGTATAGAACCTAATAATGTATTGTGCTTTGCAGATAAGTGATCAGTAAATGCCTAGTATTATGTCAATAAACCAGGCAAAAGAATACATCAGGGAAATATTTCTTAATTTATGAATTTTTGCCCAAAATTTAAATTAATGTGATTGTACCTTACTAAAATTACCTTAAGAAATAAATAGACATTTAGAGCAAAAATCTATAGGTCTTTAAGAAGATATCCATATTTTAATTCTCAGGGAAATGTTATCAAGGTTATAGAAGAAAAATCAATCTTTGGGGTTTTTTGGAAAGTATTTAATCTATTAAATTCTATAGTCCATATGATACACATACTATTTGTTAACAATAATTTTGTAAAACATTTAATTAGCAAGAGTCTGAGAAGTTGTTGACAAGAAATTTACCAGATATTATCACAATAAACTATCAGAATAAATTATTGAAGATGGTAAAGAACAAAATATAGAAAATAAAATCACACTGAAAGAACAAAAGAGTCAACTTTGAGAGAAAGGAGATTAACTCAAAGGGGTAATAAGAATAAAAATTATTATCAATATTACCTTTGAGAATGAAAACCACTGAGGAAAACTAACACACTACCTGTAATTAATCTCTCTCTCGGATCTTAGGAAACTGGTTTGCCTGCTTCTCTTTGCCCAGCTGTTCTCCACATAACCCAGCTGTAGTCACTTTAAAATTCTTGTACAGTTAAATCCTGGCCTTCCTAGGCTGGAGTCCTCTTAGGCTAGTTTCTTACAGAATAGAATGAAAAGCCCGAATGGGATGCCCAAACACTGTTCCTCTTTTCCCACCTTATGGAATTTTCTACAACTGCAAATGGAGCCCATGTTTCTGGAATTGACCTAGAATATACAGAAAGCTTTGGAAATTTGAAAATGTAGCTTTAGGAGACTAGGGCTCATTTGAAACCCTAAATTTAACTTTTCTGATTTGCTTTTGTTTAAAGTCCATTCTTAATGGCAGGCATGACACCCTTTTTTTTTCTTTACATTTTTCTTTAATTTGTTATAAGAGCAAAAATAAAAACCAAAATCCTTTGATACTTACATTTGAGTGGGAGCCTTCTGCCATCCATTTATTATCTTTTAATAAGATCTTTATTATGGATAAACATGGGCTTTTAAAAATATATAAACATAATATAAAATGAGGAACATACATTAAAAAGATTTTATGTTGATCTGAAATTTCTGTTTAACTTTTAAAAATTCATTGGCTAAATCTGACAATCCAAAATCAAGCAAAGGGAAGATAACAACCAAAGGATAAAAAGATAGAAAGGTTATGTGGAGTAGTAGGGTTGGATTTATTATTTTTCTCTGCGTGGAATCTAGTGTCACTATATCATATATATAGAAAGAATGAATATGATGCTAACATGTTTAATTTATGTAAGACCAGCTATTAGCACAAATTGAGCAGAGCTCCACTGAAATGCATAATTATGCATCTTAAAGTATTTATTGTGTGATGTGTAGTCTTACATATGTGTATGGATAAATAATTGATCTGGAAATATTTCAGATACATCAAACAGAGCCTGACTCCTGAACAAAGTCCTCCAGGTACAAATCCTTCTTAGAGTCGTCCAGTCAACAGTAACTGAGTTTGTAATATGAGGAAGGCATTGATTTTTAGAGTTTTTTTTCACTTTAAACCACATAATTTATCCTTTTTCTGAAATTAAATTCCCTTTAGGTTTCCTTTGAAACTCACCTCCAGTCATCTTTAGATAAGTTTATCAAGATATTCATTTCCTCCTCTTGCATAAGTCGATAAGCAGCACTCACATGGTGATTCTCGAGGACAGACCGATCATTATATAAAATGGCAACATCTGACCTAAAGATAAAAAGAAAATGCCCAGGAAAGGATTTATTTATACTTCATGGATGTCTAATAAAAAATACTCAAGTTTCAAGTCATCTCACCAGTAAACATAATTGAACACATAAAATTATAGAAATATTGTTTCCATTTTTTAAAACTGTACTGTTTTAAAATTAAATATAAAAATGAATTATATATTTATTTTTTAAAGCAGATTTAGGTTCATGGAAAATTGCAGAAGTTACAAAGATTTCTCACATACTTTCTGCCTTCACACATATATCAATATCACCCAATTGAGGAACTTGCACTGACACATCACCACATCATCAGTATCATCACAGTTTATCTTGTGTGTGATTCATTCCTAATTTCCTAAATTGTTTTGGTTTAAAGAAAGGTATGATGACTCATATCTACCATTTTAGTATCATATAGAGTTGTTCAATTGCCCTAAAACCCATCTGTATTCCACCTATCATCCTTCTCTGCTCCCAACCCCTGGAAAACACTCATTTCTTTATTGTCTCTGTAGGTTTGCCTTTTCCAAAATGTTATAAAGTTTGAATCATATAGTACATTGTCTGGTTAGATTATTTCCTTTCACTACTAATATGTGTATATGTTTCCTCCATTTCTTTTTAGAGGGTGAAAGCTCTTCTCTTTTAAGCTTCAAATCATGTTCATTTTCCTGAGATACCACATTTATTTAGCTAATCACCTACTGAGGGAAAACTTGGTTGTATCCAAGATTTGGCAATTTGAATAAAATTTCTATAAACATCTGTGTTCAGGGTTTGGTGTGGAATTCAGTTTTCAACTTTTTAGATAAATTCCAAGGAGTGTTAACTCCTGGATCCTTTGGCAAGTGTAGGTTCAGTTTTGTAAGAAACTGTCAAACTGTCTTCCAAGATGGCTGCACCATTTTGTGTCCCACCAGCAATGAGTAAAAGTTCCTGTGGTTCCACCACTTCACCAGCATTTGGTGTTTTCAGTGTTTTGGATTTGCCTCAGTCTAACAGGTATATAGTGGTATCTCATTGTTGTTTCAATTTGCATTTCTTGAAGGTATATGATGGGGAGCATCTTTTAAATGCTTATTTGTTGTTGATCTTTTCCAAGATGTCTGATAAAATCTCTGGCTCATGTTTAATCAAGTTATTTATATTCTTATTGTTGAGTTTTAAATATTTGTATATTTTGGATAATAGTCCTTCATTAAATATATCTTTTGCAAATATTTTCTCCCAGCCTCTGGCTTGTCTTTTTATTCTCTTAACAGTATCTGACAGACCATGAGTTTTTACTTTTAATGAAGTCTAACATTATTAGTTCTCCCATGAATTGTGCCTTTGGTGTTGTATTTAAAGTCATTACTAAATCCAAGTTCATCTAGATTTGCTGCTACGTTATCTTGCAGGAATTTTATTGTTCTATGTTTACATTTAGGACTATGATCCTTTCTAAGTTAACCTTTGTAAAGGGTAGCAAGTCTGTATCTTAGTACATTTTGTGTTACAATAAGAGAATGCTTGAGAATGAGTAATTATTAAAGAATATAAATTTATTTTTCATAGCCAAGAAGTTCAAGATGAAGATGTTGTTACCTGGTGAATATGTTCTTGCTGCATTATCACATGGTAGAAGGCATCACATGGTGGAAGACCAAAACAGCCCAGACAGCAACCTTAGGTCTTTTATCTTCATAAAGATAAAAAACCTTATGACCTAATATTTCCCATTAGGCTTCACATCCCCAGATGGTTGCACTGAGGATTAAGTTTCCAACACATGAATTCTACGGGACACATTTAGACCATAACAGTCAATGTCTGCCTTTGTCTATGTCTATGTCTACATATGTATCTGTATCTGAATCTATATATTTGCACACAAATGTCTAGTTTCCCTAACACCATTTATTGAAAAGTTATCTCTGCTCCATTGTACTGTCCTTATTAAATTTTCATGGGTGCATTTTGGGGCTTTATATTCTATTCCATTTGTCTATTTGTCTATCCATTTGTCTATTTGTCTATTCTATCACTAGTACCATACTGTCTTGATTACTGCAGCTTTGTAGAAAGTCTTGACATAAGGTGGTGCCAATCCTCCAGATTTGTTCCCCTTTATTATTATGTTGGATATTCGGAATCTTTTTCTTCTACCTTACAAACTTCAGTATCACTTTGAAAATATCCACACAATAACTTCCTGAGATTTTAATTGGGATTGCATTGAATCTATAGATCAAGTTGGGAAGAAAGCATATCTTTAAGTCTCTCCATCCATGAACATTGATTATCTCTCCATTTATTTTTTTTTTCATCAGAGTTTTAGAATTTTCTTTATGTAGAACTTCTATGTACTCTGAGAGATTTAAAACTACTACTTCAATTTGCGGATGCTAATACAGATGCTATTATGCTTTTCAATTTCAAATTCCACTTGTTCATTGCTGGCATACAAGTAAACAACTGACTCAGAATGGATCATGATCTATTAACATTGTGTCCTGAAACCCCACTATAATCACTTTTAATTCCAGGGTTGTTTTTTGTTGTTGTCATTTTGTGATTGTGGTTCTTTCAGATTTTCTACATAGCCAATCATATCATCAGCAAACAGAGATAGTTATTTCTTTCTTTCCAATCAGTATACCCTTTTCCCCTTTTCTTGTCTTATTGATTTAGTCAGGACTTGCAGGATGATGTTAAAAGTCAGTGATGAAAAGGATCCAGTCTGTCTTGATGCTGATCTTAGTAGGATAGTTTCAAGTTTCTTATCATTAAGTATGATGTTAGCTGTAGGTTTTTCACGGGTGGTCTTTTTTCCTAATTTATTTGTTTACATTTTAAGTTGACCAGTAAAAATTGTATATGTTTATAATTTAGAACATCATGTTTTGAAGTCAGTATACATTGTGGAATGGGTGGATTGAATTAATTACCATTCTACATTACCTTAAATATAATTTTGTGGTGAAAATATTTAAAATCTAAATCTATTCTCTTAGAAATTTCCAAGAATACAATACATTGTTATGAACTATAACTGTAATGTTATACATTATACAGTAGATCTCTGGAGGGGCTGGTGATGTAGCTCCGTGGTAAAGCGCTTGCTTAGCATGCACAGGCCCTGGGTTCAATCTCTAGCACCACAATAACTAAGTAAATAAATTAATAAATAAGTAAATATGTAAAATAGACCATTTGAGCATATTCCTCCTCTCTGACTAAATTTTATATCCTTTTAACAACATCTATGTAACTGGTCAACTCATCCCTTGGTAACCACTTTAGGAAATATTCTTTATCAAGTTGAGGAAATTTCCCTCTATTCCTAGTTTACTGAGTTTTAATCATAAATGAGTGTTGGATTTTGTCGAAAATACTTTTCCTGAATCTATTGAAGTGATCATGTGATTTTTCTTTTTTGGTTCTTGATATAATGAAAACATTAATTGAATTTTCAGTGTTGACAGGCTTGAGTACCTTGGATTAATTCCCATTTGGTCATGTTTCTTATTTTCTTTTTAATTACCATAGTTTAAATAAATTTATACCTTTAACCTTTAAATTTATAATCCAATAACCTATGAGATAATCTAAATCTGCCACAAGAAAAAAATTACCTCACATTCTCAGTCAGAGAGTGGTTAAGTCCTTTGTATCTGAATGATTATCACCCTCATTTCTTTGAACTAAAAGTACTTTGGGTAGGTAGTGGTGATCTGTGTGAAAATCATTTGGTCTATTTGTGAATCTAGTTTTTTCTCCCTTACTATGTTGTGATTAAATCTGAATATTATGGATTCTTTTACTTTGAATTAAGAAGAAAAATCACTTGAAGTGTATATTTCTCCACCAATTCATAATAGAAACATATTATTTTCAAAATGATGAATTCATCAAGGAAAGTTTTTTAATTTTTTTGCCTGCCTATATTGCCATGTAACTTGATCATCAAATAACTACTTTAAGTTACACTAATCAATTGGTTGTTCTAGCATAAAGCATAAAATATTCCAAGCATTCTCAGTTCTATATAATATAGCCTTTGGTTCTCTATCCTCTGCCCTCCTAGATTGCTACATCACCTACAGGTATGCAATGCACACAGAATGACTATGTTCAGTATTTTAAAATGATAACTCATTCATTTAAGTTGACACAGTGGAAGTAGACAGCAAAAATATTTGAAGAAAATCAAGTTAAGCCCTATAGCAACTTTGCTTCCATTTCCCCTAACACCCAGTCCCTTGCATGCTTCTCCTTTCTGCTTGAAGCACTTGTTGTCCAGTGAAAAATGCCTTACTCAAGACAGACCATTTCAGGCTTTTTTGGTGGGTGGAGTCCTAGGTATAGTCTAACCTTTCCCCTGCCACTGTCCTAAAAAGACAAAATCAAAAAATATCTAAAATTACCCGCAAAATAAAACAAAAAGTTGGGTTGCTATGCAAGGTGATATGTATGTTAAGTTACTTCATAATAGTGACTATTTCACTATCCATATGTATTACATAAATATTGCTGTATATCTTATATATACACAATAATATTTATTTTTTAAATAATAAAGAACTACATAAATTCAGTATGTGCTGCTAACAATCTATTCAAGATCTGTGTCTAACAGTCTTCCATATAAACAAAGCTTCATTACTAATCCCACATAAAAGAAGCGTCCTCTCAGGCAATAGAATGATTTCTCTTTCTGTTTCTAACACTATAATAAAGGTGATGCCGCATATATATTGAGCTTATAGCACATATCTTCAACATAGACTTCTTTTAGTAATCTTAGTTAAGGCTGAAAAATCCCTTACTGATAATCATAACAATAAAGAGCAAGCGACTAGGAAAGCATACATGTAACCTGGTTGAAGAGGTCAATAAGTAGATCTTGACTGAGTAAAATACCATGGGCATTTCCAGTAAAATACCATGAGTATTTCCTGAGATCATAGGAAAAAGTGATGTTCCAATGATTTCATTTGTGTCTCATGGACCCAAATGCAGCTATAGCAACCTTGTCAGGGTTATGGTTTAATATGGCTCAAAGCATCACATGTCTCTCCCATTCAGAAATAAGGAAAGATACTGTTTTTGAACCAGATTTAATTGTAAGAAGTGTGCAAGATTTTGTCTCATAAATTCAACAAGAATGCTGAGAATACAACATGGTCTTAATATTTGAGATGGTCTTTAGCTGCTAAGAAAAGAACAAGACTATAAGCAACATTCAGTATCCATGGTAACATGTAGCTCCACATTTTCTGTTCATGAAGAGGAAATTATTTCCATTTATTTACACTTTCAAGGATTTCATGCATTATACTATCTGTATTGAACTCAAATCTCACCTGGCTTGATGTTTTAAATTACTTTTCAGTTATCTTGTCTTATATGGTAAATGAACTTCAATATTAGGAAAACATTCTAAGTCCAAGCAAAATGAATAATATAAAATACAATAGAATTTTTGCTAAGAGTAACATATGACCTTATACATCCTTTGACAAAGTATGAAGGCAATAGCAACAGTGAAAAAGCACATTATATTGCTGCATTTTGTTCATTACAACATTTTTTACTCATGAAATTTTCAAGTATATATAATCTATTAAAAAATTGGCCCTGTTAGACAATTTATTTTAAAAAGTAAGTAAAATATAAGGCTCCCCCCATTTTATGCAGTTTCTTAATATAAAATTGGAAAAGATTGATTCTTCTTCTTCCCTTCCTCCTCCTGCCCCTCCTTGTCTTCATCTTCCTCCATTCTCCTTTTCCTCCCCTTTCTTTTCCTCCACAGTCCAAAGCAGGAGATAATCAGGACTTTTCATCCAGTTACAGCTACCTGGAGAGACCTAGCACTGTGGCTAGGAAAAGCCATTGCCTTCACTTTTCAAAATAGAAGACAAGAAGTACTCATTGGTAAAATCACTTGATCCCTTCTCAAGACCCTAAAAACTATTGTCCTGTATAGAGCTGAGCTCAGTAATGATCTATCTACTTTACTTGAAATTCTCCTTGTTAAGGATTCCATGAATGTAGAGACTTGGATAAGCAAAAACAATATGTATAATCTTCTCTCTCTTTGATGATTAACATTATACTTTGCAAATATACATAGACCAGTAACTTTCCTACTGTACAACCAGATTCCAAAGTTTTCCTTTTCCTTTCATTCTATGTCATTCTGGGGAATTTGAATTTTCTCTATTCCAGGAGTGCAACAGAATGCCTTCCTCAATACGTCCCTGTTTGAATTTCAGTCCTTTCTCTGTCTCCATCCATAGGCCATGAAATATAAACACCTCTCATTACAGGCTATAAAAGATTAGATCTACCATGTATCTTTCTCTGGCTGTGAGAGAAGATTGTGTCCGTAACTGGATTGAGAGTGAGTCACTCTTCTCAGCTTCATATCCTGGCACTGTTGTCCCCTGACTGGGTGCATTTGCATAGGATACTGTACCACTAGAAATCTTTGACTTTTCTTCTTATATTGTGAGGCTTAGACTAGGTGATCTAAAACATGAATCTCAATCACCTTAGGTACTTTTAAATTCTAAAATGTCTAATATCTTAATGAGCTATTTCTATATATATTCTCCACATCAAAACAATAACACTTCATATCCAGAAAATCAGTTGCTAAAAATATTTCTGTTAAAACCCCAAATGAACCAACCACATAAAAACTTGCACATATATGCTTAAAGCAGCTTTATTCTGAGGTTCAGAATTTGGAAATAACCAAGATTTATTTCAATAGATGAATAGATAAACTGTGATACATCCATACAATGGAATATTATTCAATGATGAAAATAATGGGTCATGAAGCCATTAGACAACACGAAGGAACTTTCAACATATATTGTTAAATGAAAGAAACCTCAACTACATGACACATTGGAAAAAGAGATACTGTACAGAAAACTATCTAGAAAACTAATACAACATTATAAAGATCAGTGGCTTTCAGAGACAAAAGGTGAGCAAAGGAGGAATGAATACTGAAGCACAGGAGACTTTTAGGGCAGTGAAACCAGTAGGATACTACAAAGGTAGCCACATGGCGCTACATATTTTTCAAAACTCATAGAATCTATAAAAAGGAAATCAGAACCCCAATCAAACTATGGACTTTAGGTAATACTAATGTATCAATATCAGTTCATCAATTGTAACAAATGTACCATACTGATGCCCTATGTTAATAACGGGGGAAGCTGTAGGGGAGTATATGGGGACTCTGCTTTCTGCTGAATTTTTATATAAACCCATAACTTCTCTAAGATATAAAGTCATTAAAATGAAACAAATAAACAAAAAGTAACCAAATTTAGTTTTCCCTTGATGAGAACATAGTTCTATGATGGCTCTAGAGACTTATCAGTTTCTTAGCTTACACTTCCTTGTTAGGCATCTTTGACTAGTGGAAGATTTGGGAAGAATCAGAATACCACATATATAAAGTGAATTGGTCCTGATGGGTCCTGGACCACTTTCTAACTCGTAGGCACTAAGGTGCCTAATTTAAAAGAGCTTAGGGTATCTCTTCTTATAGACTGAATTGTGTCTTCCTCTACATTTGAATGTTAAAGTCCTAAACCTGGATGGGACTATATTTGGAGATTGAGCCTTCAAGGATGTAATTCAAGTTAAAAGGAGTAGGTAATATAAAGGTGCTAACAAAATAAAATATGACTAATATCCTTATGAGAAAAGAAAGAGATACCAAGGAATACTTTTAATTAAAAAAAGATCAGATGAGGACACAGCAAGAAGGTAGGTGTCTGCAAGTCCTCTGTTTCCTTTGAAAGATAGGACTTAGAAGAAACTAAACCTGTTGACATTTGTCCTTGGACTCCCAGCCTCTAAAACTGTGAGGAAATAAACCCAAATTGTTTAAACCATCCAGTCTGTCATATTTTGTCATGGCAACTCTAGCAGACTATCTATACTCATCTCTAGTATTTTGATTCAAATAACATCCATGGTAACTATTATTAAATAATTTAATTTTTTCAATTATTTTATATTTAGACTCAACACTGGCCTGGAAAAGGAATTTCTTTTTTCTCTGAATGTTTTCAGAAGTGCAAATTACTACTTTCAAGTACATAATTACACCAAACCAATACCTTAAACAATATGTCACAGATTTGTCTCAGTGAATAGACGTATAACAGTTTACAGTATAAGTTTTGGGAAGAGAGAAATTTTCTTACATATTTTAAGTTGTTAAATATGCCATAAAATATACATGAGATTCTTGAACAATAGTAGTTTGTTTTATTTTAATGGCCATAGCTTAAGAAATTTTGGTAAAACTCCATTATACCTATTCTTTTTAGAATCTTTATTTTTAACAAATTCTTTTAAAAATCAATAATATGCAGAAAGTGAATTTTAAATTTTAACTTATAAAAGTTAATACTTTATCGAACTTACCTTGTCTGAATATGAAAGTTGTTTGTGGTCCCTGTATGCTCGTAATCATGAATGGCAGCAGCAAAGACCATCGCTAAAATTTCCAGTTCAGTGAGCCAGTGCTAGTAAGTTAAAGAAAAGTTTCATCATATTTATAAAGAAGAAGCCATATTTTCGTTGTGTGAAAACAATTTTCAGTACATGAATCATATAAAATTATATTACATTTCTTTTAAATGAATTGTTCTTCCATTTTTCCTCCATTTACTGTGTATAATGAACCCTTCATGAGATCAATGATTGTTTCATGGCTTATAAGTTCAAACCTTAAAATTCAAAATATAATTGTCTTTGCTAACTGGAAAAAAATAGTATTCTATGATTTAAAAGACTGACTGGACTTTGATTTCACAGCTTTACCAGTTTAGGTATTTATGAAATCAATTACAGACTAGTGATTTTTTTTTTTAATTCCAGTTGGGAATCATTAACTAAAAACAAACTAATAAACAAATAAAACAAAAATATGAGGAACAGATTTTTCGTTGTTTACCACTAGAGAAAATGCCCACAAAGGTGCATGTACAAGCATCATCTTCTATAACAAAAGTCTTCATAGAGCTGACAAGCACAAACAGGATCCTGAGTAGACACCATCTGACATCTGAGATACCATATTTCAAATATTGCTACCCAAGGTTATGGCCACTAATTAAACTGGAATGGCCACGTAAGAACAATGGAGGTGTGAATATAGTCAAAACTAGAGGAGCATGAAGCAATGTTTCTAGACTTACACATGAAGCCAACAACTAGCAAGCTTTGCTTCAGCAAGATCTAAACAGCAGATAACAAAGTTCAAGTGATATTCAGGGAATCAGGCAGCTAGTTAACAAGATTAAAGGACATCTGGTTAGGAAAGAAAGTATAAAGACCAGGATAAAAGAAATATTGTATTTCTCTCTTAACTCTACATTATGCCCTAAATGTTTGTGTACTGATCCCAAAATCATATGTTGAAATTCTAACCCCCAGTGAGATGTTAGTAGGCGGTAGGGATTTTGAGAGCTAATTTAGGTCAAAGGAATAAAGCCCTCATGATTAGAATTAGTATGTTTATAAAAGAGCCCTCAGAGACCACCATCAGACTAGTGATTTTTACCATATAGTTTATACATAATTAAAGTTTATTTTAAAAGACTCCATTATAATAAAAAGGTCCATCTAAAAGCTGAAGATATTTACTTTGCTCATGAGAGAAACTGAACTTCATTTTTATATTTAAAGATTTAGAAGAGTTTATAAGAATTTACCAAATTTTCTATACATAATACATACATGACTGTGTAATAAAACTTAATAGCAATAAAGGAAAGAAAATTGCTCTCACTTAAAATCCAGGATTGATCTTTCTGTTACAGACTGGAAAGCCAAACAAAGTTTCTGTACTATTAAAGTTTATTTAGCAACAATTAGTTTATTTGTCACTCCCATTCTGCATAGTACTTTTACTCTACTTTCCAACATGGTAATCACATGTGACAATTTAATTAAAAATAAATAAAAGACAGTAAAATTAAATTCATTCTCCTAGTTGTAGTAGGCACATTTCACATGCTCACTGCTCATATGTGACGGTTGGTTGCCTTCAAATAGAACACCATAGGTACAAAGTATTTCCACCGTCACAGAAAGTTGTATTAGTGCTGCAAGGAGATGGTACTTGATGGCAGGAATGGAGGATTTGGGAAGAAGATGGACAAAGGTTGGTAGTTAAGTGCAGGGTTGGGGGAAGGGGGATTTTACGTGGAAAGCACAAATGTAGAATGATACTTTAGAGCCCTGTATTAAAGTACAATTACCGATGGTACAATTGTGCTTAAGAATCAATTAAAAAGTGAGGTGGAAAAGAGGATAGAAATTATGAAAAAAATGGATGGCCTCCTCGATTAGAACTGATGGATTTGGATTTTGTATAAAAGGCAAGAGGCAGATGTTGAAGGTCATGAGTCAAAAATGAACCAAGTGACAACTGTTTTCAGAGTTGGCAAAGGCATGGTCTTCCTAATCTTTTTTTTTTTTTTTTTTCCTTCACAGGACCTCTCATGGCATTTGGTACATAACAGGAACTCAATATCAGCTTGTCAAACAGAATGTCACTAGTTTTGCATAAGAAGAAGGTAGTCAAGAGTAGCAGAAAAAGACTATGCATTCAGAAAATTCTGGTTTCAAATTTCTGTTGATCCTCAGGGAAATAAGTTATTTACCCTCTCAGCTACAGTTCCCATTAAAATGGGATTAGTGATCATTTCTCTGTGAGGTTTTTGAGGGAAGTTTAGAGTTAATGTATGCAGTGTGCCTATCATGAGCCTTGCCATGTAGTAAAATACAGAATAGGTGACATTTTACAAAACTTGCTACTTTAAGTAAATTGTTTAAGGCATTAAATCTAGAAAATAACAGCTAACATATCTTAACTGATTGCAATTCAAGTATAAATGCCTCACAGTTGGATGACTGAAGCAGAAATGGTTTTCTTAACCAAAGGGAGTTTTTATAACTAACTGTTCTGTGTTTATAGATGCATTTAATTGTGTCATTAAGAGGAAGAAAGTGACCTTATTAATGGCCTGTGTTATAGGCTGAACTGGGATTGAGCCTCCAATATTCCCATTGAGACTGTGGAACTAAACACCATGAAATGAATAGAAATTGAATTAAACCAGATTTTATACCCCCAAAACCTATTGTTTTATTAAAGAAAATTTTTTCCTGGAAAAAAAAATACCTATTTTCTTAAAGTATGTCTTACTAGTTACATTTATGAATTTATAGATTAAACTGTGGTTTAAAAGAAAGCAACATCCACTATTCACTAAGATAATATTGAATGTGAAGTTGCAAAAGTAAAGAAATTAGATAATCAGAGATGGAATTTAATTATAGATTATCTCATAAGTATTTAAAATTATTATCTTTCTAGCTGTCAAAATTGATTATAAATGTATTTCCTGTTTTTTTCTAATTAATTGCTGCCTTCCAAAAATAGAACATCCTCCCTGAATCCATTTATTTACTGATATACTGTGACCTTGATAATTAAGTTTATAGTGTAAAATAATTTGGAAGAAGATAAACATTGAACTTTCACACTTAATTGAGAATCACATCTTTTAGGTTTCAGTAAAAGTAGAATTTTGGACTGATTATTAACTCCTTAGCTGTTCATTTATTTTATGCTGATGTCCAATGACATTGTAACTCAAAAAATAGATGGTTAGATTCATAGATTTTTGTAAATAATTCACAGTCTAGAAAGCGTGAATCATACCACTCTTCCCATCTAGAACAGTGGTCCGTATAAAACCCAGGTTCTTTTGGTTCCTAGTGGACAGAAACAAGGGGTCAAAATGATGAGCCTTGAGTAATAGAGAGAGACATTGTCCTATTACAGTGTCAAGGTTGCATTTTGCTGGAGAAATGCTCAGATAGACTAATCCTATATCCTCAAATTATATCACAAGGAGGAACTGACTGTCACTAGATGTGTAAGTAATGATGACAGAAAAGGTGGGAACCAACTTAACAGATACATAAGATTTTATAATTTAATTCTTGTAAACCTCCTATTTACCATTTGCTAGGTAAATATTTTTATCCTTACATTGCACTCCACAAAACTGAATCCTAAGGAACTGGATCTGGATCAATATCCATGCAGCCAAAGCTCATGTAGACATTTAGTGAAAGAACAGAAGTTCAAACTAACATTGACTCCAGTGTTTCTGCTCCTTCTGTCAATCACAATAGCATGCACTCCTGAAGGAGGCAGCATACTGAACACATGCTTTTGAGGTTTCAAAAGCAGATTTTTTAACTAATTTAACAATAAATTAATGGGCAAAAGCAAATTAGGCTTTAATACTTATAATTTTCCTATCTGAATTACTTTGTATGTGTGTGTGATAGAACAGTATCCCTGTGTTTATACAGGGTGGGGAGAATTTCAGGTCAGAGGATCACATTGATTTCCTAGTTTCTACTATGTCTTAAAAGAAAATATAGCAATTCTTTTGGCCTGAAGTTATGGGGATAGACACCTTTTTTCCTATCCCTTTGACTAGCCTAAGGTAGTTAATTGTCATTTACCAGCAAACTAGTATATTAAAATAATAATATAAGGGTATGTGTTGATAGCTATTTGTTTCTGACTCTAGGTTAAGTGCTTTACAAATAAGATGTAGTGACTCTTCCTATATGGTAATCAGTATCTTAAACTACATTTTAGTGATAAGAGAACCAAGTAGAGAGCTAGCTGGTTAGGAAGTGGCAGAGCATGCTTTCAAATCTGTCTGGCTGCCTCCCAAGCCCACACCCTTTCCACTCTACCAAACTGTTATATGGGAAGCCACGTAGAAGGAGAGAATGTCTACAAACTTTGCACAGTAGGGACATAGCACCACATTTTCTGTAGACTGATCAGAGAAAAATTGAGTCATTCCAAAGAATGGGAGACTGCTTTGGGGCGTAATCAATGGAATACACATTCTAAAAGAAATAGATTTCAAGTCATCTCTCTTTCTTCTGAGTATTAGAGCAAAGTGCCAAGAGCCTTCAAATGCAAGTGTTCCCTGGCCAAGGTCCTTGGATGATTTCATATTTAAAGAGACAGCTAGAGGTAGCTTGGCAGCACTCCATAAACCATTAGCTCTTTAGCAAATGGATTGTGTTTTTGCACATCACTGTCACTGTGGCTCAGGGCTACAAGTTATTCATATGACAAAAGGAGAGAAAAGGAGGAAAGTGGTTGTACTAATGTCAAGCTTCCCCTGTACTGTCAGCTCTTAGGCTCCAGGGTGTCCTTATGCTTTTAACAAACCAGGAAGACAATGGCTTCCTCATAATCCTTTCCAGGCACCATTCTTCAGTCCTTGGAATACCTTGCAGATGACAATATGCATTAGTCAACTGACAGTGTCAGGCTGTTACTGGAGTGCTCCATATATGCTACACTGATAGGGCTGTCCTGAAATAGTAGGACATCAACTAAAACAGTAGAGTGACCCAGTCTTCTCCTCACCAAATTCAGGTGGTGAGAAACGACTGAAGAGTTTTAGTTAAAAGAATATTTCTGAAATGCTTTGTCATTTCAAATAACGAACACATTCAAATGTAAGAAAATTAATATTCACTGACTACCTACCATCTTTTCATCTAGAGAAAAGCTTACTAGAATAACTTTCCCAAAACTGTCAAGCTGGCAGTGAAACCTGGTTTTGACAAAATAGTCAACACATTTGTGAATTCATTCTGCCTTCCCTTTCACCACCTATTGTGAAATTTCTCATCATTCTTTGTAGTTTAAATGCACTTTCCTGATCCTGGGAAACACTAAAGGTCTACCAGCAGACTATTTCTGCAATGGGCAGACTAATGGGCATGTAAAAAGCCCACTGATCCTTTTTTGCTAAAAGATGAATAAAATTAGGAACAGGTTTCTATGCTAATCCTGCTAAAGCAGGGGAAGTTACATTTCTGTTTGATAAGCTGAGGCCTTCTCAGAAAGGGACTATGTGATCTATACTAATGACTGCAGCTCTCTTGGTGTGATGCCAGGACTGGGCCGGATTTCTCAGCCTTCCAGAAAAGGTGGAATGGCTTGTTATGTCCTGCAGCAAGTCTTCCTTGTAAATCTGAGGGTGAAGTCACATTGTGGACTTAAATTTCTCTATTTATCAATTAATATGACATCTCTTCCTCCTGTCTTTCCAATGTCACTTTCAGACCAGAGATTCTAAAGTTAAATTAGACTTTCATTTAGCTCCCTTCACACTTGTGGCAAGCAAAACAAAACAAAATGTTCTTGGGAAGAAACATATTTTAAGATGATGAAATTCTAGTTACCTCCCAGCCCTAAATGGCATGCATTTTCTAATTTCACTTTATAATTAAGCGTACAGTTTATTTACTGATGTAGGCATTGTTTTCTCAGTCCATCTTGTTCTGAGGAAATCCAATCAGTTCATTTTACATTTTTTGAGTGACATTTAATGAGTCGTTTTTCAGTTAACTTTTTCAAAGCCAAAAAGTTTTAAAAGAATTTCTAGCATGCACATGCATGCACACTAGAAAGAGAAACATAAAGCAATTCAAATATACTACTTTTAAAAAGATAAATTTGTCACAGAATATAAATTTGAATGAAATTGTGGTAAAATTCCAAAAAATTCCTTTAATTCCCAGCTGAGCTCCCAGCCAATAGCCATACAAACTACCCGTCCTGTAACTGAGCCATCCTGGATACCATGCCCAGTGTTGGTTTCAGATGTCTCTAGCCACAGTTGCTAGCTGGCCATAATCACATGAAGGACACCCAGTGAGAGTCTCCTAGTTGGAAATCTTTTAACCACAGAGCTTTAAGAGACAATAACAAATTATTTTTTTAAATCATTATGATTTGGAGTGGTTTTTCTGCTATTGGTGTTTTTTTGCTTGTTTTTAGCAGTAGATATATTGGAACATGGGGCAGGAGTGGGATCTCAGCCCAAGACATTAAAGGATCTACACCATTTAAGAGGCAAAGAAAATGAGGAACAATTTCTTTGATTACCATATAAGACACTGTGGAGGAATCCTAGTAAATAGATTGTTATGTGTAGTAAACATCATAGCTGGTTTCTTGGGACAGGGGAATGCCATAATGATGTAAATTTTCTGCATATGCTAAAGCTTAGAGAATCCTGCACAAGTTATAAGTTTTCAAGCTCTTTAGGAGTCTCTGATAAAGCCCCAGAGAATTTGCTTGAGATCAAGTTAGGATATAGTCTATGATACAGAGTGATGAGGTTATTGAGGTTCTCTGGGCCCCCAAAAGCTCAAGTCTCATAGAACCAAATACCAGTTACTGTTGCTGATAATATAAATAGTTTAACTTCTGATTTCTAAACAGACAGGTAATGCATATTATGGGATTTGGTAAAATAATTTATTTGTGGGAATTTTATGGTACCATTTTAGCCTGTATTGGCTCATGAGAAATCAAGAAGGCATTGATTGGTGTCCTCATGTTAACAAAGTCCTTGGGGAAAGGCCCCAGCTCTGGTAATACCAATATGAGACTAAGCTCAGTCACTCATCCTAATATGCCAATCAGATGATAAAGGTAAAGGACAGGAAAAACATTTTAATCAACATGCCACGATGGGAAGAACAGATACAATGATCAAATATCTGTTCCAGGGTCTGACAGAAACTTTGAAGTTCATAGGAAAGGGGAACAAAGCTAAGGAATGGGGGCTTGCATGGCTGAGGCTTTATAAAACTGACAGAGTATATCATCTTGTTCAGGCCATGGTCTGATTGATCATTATCTCAAGATTAGTTCTGTGTGGTTGCTCTGGAGAAGGCTTTATTCTTTTAAGGGGCAATCTGGTTTCCATGAGATAATTGTTCCTATTTTAGTGGGGTAGCCTCAATTCCTATAATAGGGCAATTGATCCCACTTAGTGGGGCAATCTGATCGTGGGGTGATCTGTGATGTTTTGCTGTTTCTGGAGTCCAAGAGACTGCAGATTTAGGGCAATGACTAGAGACTTCTAGGAAGCACTCCAAGCAGTTGAATGTCCTTGAAAATCTTGAAAATATCCAAGTTATCTTATTTTGATGTCTTCAGTCTTGAAGGGGCATAAGGTACATTAGGTAAGTTTAGGGCTAATAAACCCTGTATTGTATTCCTTAAATAATTAACATGCCTATGTGTAGAATCAGCAGGGATATGAACCAAGATTTAAGGTAATAACAAAGGCAGAGATGCCAAGTTTTATCCTGCTTTTAGTGACCCACTGGGCATCAGCAGGCTCAAATGAAGAGTCAGTGTTTTTAGCAAAAGCAGCATCTCTAAATCCCCATTATACTCACATGACCCACATCCTGTTGAATTCATCTCAATTTGGCACCTTCAGAAGTCCTATTTCTCACTTTTCACTTTCTGGGAGTCATCTTCAACTCTAAGACATTACAGAAATTCTAAGCAGTATCAGACTTCCTGACTTATACTCATTGATATCCTAGGATTTGCATTGCTGAATCATTTCTTCACTTATCCCATTGATTCATCAAAATGCAAAGAAGAAAGGGCATTTGGAAAAATTTACATGAATAATTTCCCCAAATCCTTCTGAATATTTGACTGTGATTAGCAATGTAACAGAAAAAAACTCCAAATGTTAGTTTCTGAGAAAATGAGACAATGTGGGAAAAGTTCTCTTTTACTCTGAAGATGTTCTCACAAAAATGTTCTCTAAAATTTTGGAAAGTCATTCTATTTTTATTTACCTCTAGATGTCTTGTTTTCATTGAGTTAAAATATTTTTTGAAAAATAACTCAACCTCAAAATTCTAAAAGATTATTACTTTTAATAAAACTTCTATGGCATTAAAGAAACAAGAGAAATTCTCAGTAGTGGAATATAATGTCTCCAAACTAACAACGTTATTATAAAAGCATTCTTACCATGATACCTGTATGAAGCATTATGTAATGCACAGTTTGAGTGACATCAGCTGCATGTACCAAATTGTGATAAGGATTTTTGTATTTGCTGTAACCAACTTCTAAAGCTTCTGCAAAAGCAATTAGGCAAGAAACAGGAATCTGTCGAAAGTGATAAATATGGTTATATTTTGGCCTCAAGAGTGGCACTATATCAACTTGAGCACAGAGTTTGGGATAAACACAGTGAGTCAGATGTGGGCAGTAATTTCTTTAAGTTGAATCTGGATTATTATTAAAACACACACACACACACACACACACACACACACACACACACACACACACATAGTTAACATGTTAGTTTTCAATCCTGAGAAGTATTGTAACCTCCAAGTACTTAAAGCAGATGGATGAAAAAATGGTCTAACCCACACTATATAATGTTTGCATTTTTATATCTTCCTGAGTCAAGGAAAACAATTTGTTTTTAAAAGGGAAAATATTTTCAATTATAAACTGTAAGGCCTAGTTTTCCAATCTATAATACAAAGGCATTAAAATAGACAATTTCCCAGCACTTTCTATCTCCAACAATGCCATGCTTCTACAGGAAAGTTAACGGCAGCAGCAGACTGCTCAGAAGTCCTAACTCTAATCTGTTGCTTAGATGGCTCCAAATGAAGTGGATTAGAAGGCCCATCATTTCAGTGTAAGAAAAGCTAATAATAGAGGATTACTATGTTTTAGGAACACTGAAGATCTGTCTTAGTTCTTTAAGATGTAACTTCCAATCCACATATGAGTGTTCTGTGAGTGATCAGTGGAGCAAGAAATCTTATTGGAAAGAGGCAGTCCTGGCCTCATGGTCCCCAGATAGATATATAGATATGTTGGTGAGCCAGAGAATGGTTTCATCATGTGGTGAACTCAACCTTAGATCTGTACCTGCTAACTAGAAACATTCTAACGTGAATTAATAAATCAGTGTGCTACATTTTCATTATTATTCAAATAGCTGATTCTAAGGGTATTTCACTTTCCTTCCACACTTCTGACCTTGAAGCGGTTGAGAAGATCGTATCTGGTAAACAGTTCATAGATCATAAACTTCAGGCTATGCTCTCCGCTTGCTTCATTTAGGGCAAAGACATCAAAAGACCATTTATCGACATCCTATAAAAAAATAAGAGTAAATATGTTAGGTGACAGTATCATATAGTTTTGTGGTTTTGCATGGGAAATTATTTGAGAGATTAGGCAGCAGGTCATATTTCAATTCAGCATGTCTTACTGCATTTTACCAGAGTATGATTTCACAGGGTCACAAAATGTGAGGCCAAAATGCCTGCCATAAAACATCTTCCCAGATTGGGTCCTGTCCTGAAGTAGAATTGCTAGTGATATGGGTGATGTCAATTGAAGAATATAGGGAATATAGACCCAATTTTTCCCCTTCCCACCCACCTGCTGCTTTGCTTGGAATTTCAGCATTATAGTTAGTAATGATAGAGGACAGACAGATGTGAATGGTTAAGGGAATAATTCTATAAAATGGGTCCACTGTGCTCACCCCACATGCTTTCTTTTCCAAGAAGCAATTTATGTACAGCTCTGCCTGGCTTAAGAGGACAAGATATGTCACATTCCTCAGCAAACTACCTGTTACCTACAGAAGAAATGCAGTCCTGAGATAATAAAATAATGTTGATAAGAAGAATTTAAGTTACCCTTACTTTTGTGACCTTTTCACAGACCAGATCCTAGAATTCAGGGAGATAAAGATAATTCCTCATAGCCATAAAATCTGGAAGATTTGGTGCTTAAGAATCCAATTAGAATCTGGTCAACATGGGCCAAAGTGACCTAGAATTTTTATAATGGTGGGGACTTAAAGGTCTGATGACATCCTGTGGTCAGTCAAATTTCAAGAGGTGAACCTCGGCATGACTCTCTGGAAACTTCTCTGGGATCCCCAATAAAACTAGAGTGCAGGATAGGCACACAGTTACTCTTATCTGGGAGAGGACCTACTCTCTCCCATGAGAATGTCCCCTTCCTCTTTTCCAACTCCGAGCAATATGTCTGAAATCTTTCTGACTTGATCACAAGAAATGGGGCTTAAAGAGGGTAATTTGCGCTGCCTCAGTTTCATGGAAGGACTCCACCCTGTAACAGTAATTAGGCTGGAAGCTTTGATGCCTTCTCTCCTCTTGCAGGATACAAATACCACAGGAGGTAGACAGTACACTACCTTGTTAATACTCCTTCTGACTTAAGCTGACCCAGTTATACTTTTCTCCAGGGACTGATGGTAAGAAAAGGAAGTGGGCCCTCTAATTGAGGAGGAGAATAGTAATTGGTGTTATTTCTTGCAATTTGTAGGGAAACAGGCAAGCTTGTAGGGAAGCAGGTGCACTGGGAAAAATACAGTGACAGTGGGGGGCGGGGGAAGAATCAACCACTTTAGCTACCTCATATTTTTCTAAAAACCAATACACAAACAAAAACTAAAGCACAAAATTCAGTTCAAAAGATGATCTGGAACTATTAGCAAAGGACAGTGTTTATATACACATACGCAGTAGATTTGGTACTGAACAAAAAATGGGCAACCTTTAAGCTATGCATTAATTTTTGCATTTGAGTAGGCATCTTTTAGAATTTCATAGATTTAACATTTTAACATTCTTAAGGAAGCCAACTGTAGGTGCTGTAACATGCTTAAACTAAACTGAAAATCTGATAAGAAGTATTTCTTATTTTAAAAAAGGTCTCCTTTGAAAACATAACAGTAACAGCCTCAAATGTTACTTTCAATCTCCTGGAACCAAACACCCATGAAATACCTTTTGGTTTTCTTGTCTGCCATTGTTATTTATCTTCCATTTGGCTCTAGTTTGATCCCCAAACACTTGCTTTATCTCTTTGTAAATTAAAAATCTCTAAAGTTTCTGTTAGAAGGATTTTTACCATCAGTAAAGCTTAAAGGAGGCCAAGAAATCTTTTATCAAATTCCAAAGCTAACAAGGAAGAGTTAGCTCAGACTCTTTCAAGGCAGCTATTAGAGTTCCAACCAGGGATTCCTGCTGCGTAAAGAGTTAGCTCTGTTTCTTGAGGAGTTTCATAAACAATGATGATTTGCATTTGTAAACCATTGCAGATGCTTCCCTCCTGCACTGTCACATTGAGAACAAACAAGACAAGGAGGATTCTACGATAATAAATTATTTAACTAAAATATTCTTTACTTGGTGAGAGTTCTTCCCTCAACCTCTTAGTGCATATGTCTTTACGAAATTCCCATTTCAGAAAAACTGATACCTTCTCCTGCCAACATACTTTCAGTTGGTTTTTAGGCAAAGATTTTTAAAAAGAAATAAAATAAAAATAAGGAATTTCTTTGAACATGGTAGAAAAAATAACAGGAAAGCAAGATCTCTTCAGAACATAGGAATAATTAGTATACTCTGTGGCATTTTAGTTATATATTTGTATTATAGTTTCAGGAACATAATTCTATTTTAAAACATCCAAGGAAAGTGAATACCTATTTAATTAATAAGATTTGAATCTAATATGCAGCAGAGAAGAAAACACAAAGAGGATGCTTACAAGGAAATTAAAATACAAATATAAGCAATACAAATTTAAAATAGGAAAGGAGTATATAGGTGAGAAATGAAGCAGTCCAAGGTCTTACTGGCTGCCATTATGCTATAAATTCTTGGTTAACAGTACCATGGAGTAGTTTTAGAAGACAAAGTTACTTTCTCCAACCAAATTAAGAGACAGAAAGAAATAAAGAATTCAGCAGAGGATCCTACAAAATGTCTCTGTAGAAATAACATCTGTGACAAATGTGCACACGCATGCCCACACACAGGAAACGCAGACAAGTGAGCCGCCAGCTTCTCCTTTCAGAGTGTCATCTCTAGTTATTTCTAACACATACAATACCGCAATTACACCTCTGAACAGGGTATTCTCAGGAGAAGCCAGATACAAGAAAAAAGAATTTTTTTTTTTGTTTTCTCAATTTTTCTCTTATACTTTGCATTTTCTCAGGCCCAAGATTTTAAATACTTTTCTTCTGTATCTTTTAAACACAGCTGACTAAAACATCTTTTGGGGTTTTTTGGTAATGTATTTAAGGCTTCCATATATATATATATGTAACAAAAAATATGTATATTCTGACAAATACTAGTGCCATCTCAAAATGGAATTCAATATCCAATTAAATAAAACATAAAGAAAAGAAAATCACACACACATATGCACATACACATGCATATATGTGCATTGATACAGTTCATTAATGCAAATCATTCCTCATGTAAGTCTACAAGGAGTCATGATCTGGAACACATTACCTTTTGTAAATGGTTAAAATAATTTCTACATTCCAACATGCAGACTGCAGCAAAGGCCTACTCTCATTTTTTCTCTCAGCCATTTTAATAAGACTTTTTTTAAATGAATATTTTATAAATGAAAATAATTGAAATTATTTCACCTTTAATGTTACTATGACAGCCGCTGGATATGCCAAACCAACCATATGATAGGATTTTCTGTACATCCTAAAAAAGACAAAAATAAATGTATGTATAAAATTTACTTGCTTCAAGTTTTCATCTCTTCCTTAAATATAATGGAAATGATTACTCCTAATTTGCTTACCTTTTATCATTAGTTGCATATTCCCTTTGTGGCAACAGTGTTAACTACAGGCACCATTTATCTGTCTACAGTATAATAGAAGTCAACAGCATTTTGTCTACTCACAACTACCCTGTAAAAGTTCATGTGATTTTAGTTTTCATGTAAAGATAGCTCCCCTTGAATTTCATGTAATTAAAAGATGAACTGTTTGCATGTGCAGCTACGCTTTCTAACATACTGCCACATTCACAACAGCACAGGTTCTTATTTTATGTGCATTTATATTCCAAAATTTTTAGAATGGAAGCTGAATGTCATGAAAATATTTCCTTTATATATTCTTGCTTTTATTTTCTTACAATATAGAAATTGCAAGGGGGGAAATATCTATCATTGAAACTAGTCTTGAAATTAGGATTGGGTCCCGGATCCCCTGGTGTTGAAGATTAAATACCCAAGAAACACTGCGGCAAGAAAACAAGTTGTTTCTAAAGGATAGATGAGTGGGGGTGGGAACTTGTCTGGAGAGAAAGGGGTCCAGAGCTGGTGCCCAAGGGAGTGGGGGTGTCCTGCCCCTTTTATAGATTTTAGGTTTCCTTTTTGCTCATGCTCCCTCCTCCCATCCCACCTATGCCTACCTGGTGATCAAAAGGGCAGGAAGAGAGCCATCCAGGGAACAGTTACTTATGTTGGAAAATGTGATCCTTTCTCTCCCCCCAAGATGGTTAGCAACCAGGTGATGAGGAGTGCTATCTACCCATTTCCTTTTCTTTGATAATCAGCTACCTGTCCTTTGCCCCGGTCTCATCATCAAAATTTACACAGGGATTATTTTTTTGTTGTTGTTCTTAAGGATACACTGGAGGAGATTATATTGACAAAAATTACTTAAGTTTGTTCAAATTTTTAATCCAACATTAAAGAAAGATGATTCAGAAAGACAACCCAATTCTTTCTATTTCCATAATATTATCAAAAACAAGAATGTTTTTATTAACCAGTAATTGGTTTGAGTTTTCCTTTTCTGATAAGCAACCAAAATGACATAAACCACAGCTGCAAGTATATAGCTCAGTGGCAGAGCATTTGCCTAGCATGTATGTGTGCAAGGTCCTGGGTTCGATTACCAGCACCAAAAAAAGAAGATACCCTAATGTGTCAAAATAGCAATTGACTTTCATTTGGGACCATGAAAGATACATGGCTCTCTACAAATCCCCACTCCCCAAAAAATGCCTGAACAACCACCATAATTCAATTAAATATAGTGACATATACACTGAATTTAAGAAACAGTTGTTGAGGAAAACATCATACATATTTTTGTAAAACCACTGTGGAAGATACTAACCTTTTTAATCAATGAACTTTATATTAAAAATCTGGAAGACATGTTACTCAGTTTCTATATATAAATCATCTTTTTTAAAAGATGAAAAAATCCAAGTAATTTATCATCTTTTTCTTTTAAATCTTGACTTCTTAGAAACTCAGAATGAAAATATTTTTGTTTAATTGTCTCTTTAGCCTAGATTGTTTTCTTATAAAAATATCTTCTCACTTTATTTCAGACGAGGTACCTCGTTATTTTGTTTTTGTGTTTCAATTTTACGTTTATTTTAAAAAGCTGTAAACTATTTTGGGTGTGGGTATAATAATTAGTCTTACCCATTATATCTATTGGAAGATTTAAAAGCAGTTTAAAAATAAAAATATTTATATTAATTACTCCATTGAGATAGCTATAATTATTCTAATCCTCCAGAGCAAGGAAGGTACAAACCACACCACAAAAGATCTAGAAAATAATTACTGCTAATAAGGATCCTTGGTTGTGGGTGTTTTGTTTGTTTGTTTTTGTGGGAAACAGTCTTTTCTATCTATTTTTCTAGTCAGTATTTCTAAAAAACAGGTGCTGGAGAAATGAAAAGGTGGTTAACAGGGAAAAGTTCAATAGAAAAACCAATCAGGAATAAGAAATTTTAAGACATTAAGTGATGTGAAATCATGTCAGGGAAAGGAGTATCCCCGCAAAGAGAACATGTGCTTTGAATCAGGAGTTAGCTGCTGACTGGTGGTAAGACTTTTGGAATGCTATTTAATGTCATTTATTTGCAAAAGGATTTTTGTGTGGGGTAAAGGGTATAAATGACTTTCATAATCTAATAAAGACTCCACACAAGAAAGCCTGTATTACTATTACTATAGCTGTTCTCATCAATCTGCTGCCAGTCCGTCTGGTTCCAACCTTTACATTACTCAGAGCTCCCTGGCTCATTGGGAACTCTGGTGCCAGTGAGTTTCTCAGACTGGGAGGAGGTTGAGAAATGAGTATCAATATACTTCATCACCACATGAACTATAAAAAAGACTTATCGATGTACTTTATTACCACATGGAATGTAAAGAAAGATTGTCCTTCTAAAGAGACAAACTTCCTCTTTATCATACATTTCTAATTCTATAATCAGGAATAGAATTCTATGATAGAAAATGAGAAAAAGAAAATCAGATGGAAATTAAGATGATTTCTCCTGGAATCAGAATGAGTGTGGGAAGAACCTTAATCTGGTTTCCTTGTGCTTTGGTAGATAGGTGATATATCACAAGTTTCTGAAAAAGGATAATGAATTTCCTGGGATCACAAGTTTCTGAAAAAGAATAATGAATTTCCTGGGATCCTGCAGGTGGTGAAGTCCAAATGAAAATATGATGCATTGATTTTGGAAGTTTTTACTATAATTATAAAATATAATTCAAAACCTTAAAAAAAAAAACCACCCTATCTTATGCCAAACACTGTGTTAAACAGTGGACTATTTAGTGGAAAATAAGGGAAACATTCATGCTGCTTTTGTGAGTTTTATATAAGTGATGAAGAAAGACAAAAAAATAAGAAGCAATATATGATTAGAAACAGTAATAGGTGCCATGAGGTGAATTCCTGGTTGGAGTAGTACTGGAGGACCAGAATTCAGAGGGATCAGAGAATAATCTGGAAAGACAGAATGGGCCCCATAGGATAGCAGGGAGGAACATTTTTAGCAGGATTGACAATGGTTCCAAGGAAGGAAAGAGTTTAGGAATGTGCTTGGAATTGAAATCAAAGCTGGTAGAGATGTTCGGACAAGGATGAGGGCAGCAATAGATGAGGCTAGAAAGAAAGAGGTATCTGGTTAAGTGAGGCCCGATTACCAAGTGAAATAGGAAATCATCCAAAGATTTCTACCTTAAGAGTGACAGAGATAATTTTTATTTTATAACATCACTGTGAGATGAGTTGTTTGGAGAGCCCAAGAGAGGAAGAGGGAAGCCCAGTTAGAAAGCTACTTCCTGTTTCTGATGGTAGGTTATAGAGGCGTGGATTGGAGATGCCGGAGTAGAGATGAGGAAGTGAGTAGTGAAATCAGGACATATTTAGCTTACTAATTACCAGGACTTGCTGAGGTATTAAATCTTGGCAGGGAAGCCTTAGAGGAGAAAGCAACAAAACTTCAAGAAGGAGGCTAATTTTTTTAGGATTAAAGAGAAATATTTTTGAAAATTCAAGATAAACATGTTACTAATGGGGATTCAGCAGTGATTAAAAGATATCATTTCTAAATGCTCTCCTCATTAGTTTCCAAGCTGCTTATTGATTTAGTGAGCTTATATATACATTTAGATATTTCTATATGCTATAAAATAAAATTTGTTTTAAGTAGTACACACAATGGAAATTTAGCATGTCAATATATTTTACTGAATTTTTCTTAATCTTGTCTTGAATAGAAATGCAAATTCAGTTGGTTTTCATCCACAGTTGGCATTTATTTACAGTTTGCCAACTTCTGCAATTTTTTCTTAAGCAAAGAAGACAAAATATATTTCTTTAGTAAATTAAACATATTCTTTTATCTGTGACACTCTTATTAACTTCCTGAAATTCTATTTAGATTTTTTAAATTCGGTGCTCTGGGAAATCAATAATCTTCACATGTATGCATAAGTTGTTTTGAAAAAAAACAGGAATATGGTTATAGACATTCTTTTTCCTCATCCCTGCCTATTTTCCTCATACTTCTGGTCTAACCTGGAAGAACTAAAATAAGTTTATGCACCGAAGAGGGTGTTGTTATATCACCAAACTATTCAGAATATTTTTAGGGATCCTTTACCTGAGCTAATTATGTATGGTTAAAAAATTTGCAAAATAATGAATAATCACTCAGTGGATACTATTTTGAGTGATATTCACATTCTGAGATATTAGAAGCTTCATAGCTGTTGTTATGATACATGGTTAAGTTGCACTGTGTTCTCCTTATATGTACCCTTATTTACATTTTTAAAATTCAAATGTCATTCCCATTGTTCCTTTAACACAGAAAAGTTAAAGTTTAGAATGTTTATTGGAGGTGAGATCTAGAAGGAACAAAAGAAAAATGTTTTGTTCTCCCTTAAAGTACATTGACAAAAAAATCTTTGTTCTTCAACTTCACTAGTTTCTCAACTATTAAATTATCTTTTTGTATGTATAATTTATTTATGTGTTAGTCTAAGGGATTTTTGATAACTACTTTTCAATTTTGTTGGACATTTTTATTTTGGGTCTATTTGTAGTTTTATTTCTGAAACATCTTGTTTCCTAGAAAAATAAATCTTGCTCTTAAAAGTTAAAAGCATGTAAAACTGGGTCACATGATGTTGTGTTTCACATGAAAACTTTGGTGATTTGACTCCATGGTGTAAGGGCCATTGAATACCTTGTTTCAGTGACAGGAGTGTTGAAAAACTTCTCAAAAGTGAAAACGAGAGAACTTTCTTCTCATGATGGAAAGATGGGAAGAGGAAGTTCTTTTCTTTTTATGGCAGAAAAAGACCTGCTTGACTTAGGTAAGTAGGTTGTTACCCAATACAGAATTTTTAAAATGAGCTATTACATTTTATTCAGACAAAATCAATTGTATAATGTGCTATATGTTAGACTAGTTTTTAACAGTTAAGCACAAAAAATCATTTCAGAATGGTCATTTAAAGGGCTTTGCTTTCAGTCTTCATGTCAATTTAGTATAAATAAGAATAATACATCCAAGGCAAAAATATTTAGTTACAGGCAAATTCATCACAAAATTCCTAACCTGTTCATTCAAGTCATGGTTACTGTTTTCCTCAATGAATACAATATAGGTCTCTCATAACTTTGATACAGTGAACATATTCACTGCCTTTTAGATTTTATTTTCTTGAGATACCAATAGTTTTGCTTACCTTTCCACAAAAATTCCAGCCTGAACAGCATGCACAATGCTTCGAAATCTTGGTTTTTCCTCATGTTTCTTTTTCATCATCCCCATTTTCCTTGTAAAAGTAGAAGCCAACCAATCCCGAACTTCCGATGGGACTGAGTCTGACTGAATGTCACTGAGCTCATCTTCTGTATCCAGTAGCCTTCTGCAAAAATGTATGCACAGTAAATGTTAGAAAAAAATGAAGGAAAGCTAATAATAAGAAAACAAGCATTGAAATGAGACTTAGTAATAGCAAATTATTATCATTAGTACTTATTATGTACTATTTAAAAAAAGAAAAAATGTGGGTTAACATTGGGGAAGCTCTTAATTTCTCAAATTCATCACCTTCTAAAGGTAAGAACTAATCCATGTGAGCAATTGCAGCTCTCCTTACATTGATGTATAATGATACCCATTAAGAGGCTTAGACTGTTAATATATCATTCCAATAATGAATAAAACTAAGAAAAGATAGGGAAGAGAATTCATAAACAGATGTCTGCTATTAAAAGAAGCAACTGGGTGGAAAGAAAAGAGGGGGGTCAAAACCATAAAAGTTGTCTTATAATTAACAATCTTATATACATAGTATAGAGAGTATGTGCTATTTAAATAAGGCTTTGATGTTTCCAAAATTCATTCACAGGTATAGATGCCATCTCATCAGTAAGTTCTTCAAATTTTTAGGAAAATGTTAAACTCAGGTATTCTAAAATGTTATTTCTGATATCAACACCACAGATTTTTTAAAAGTTCAAAAAATGTTAACTAAAGAAAATCAATGGATTATGGTTATCCCTCAGTATTCTTGGAGAACTGGTTCGAGGATACCACTTCTCTCTCAATATACCCTGATCTGCTTATCCTTAAGTCCCTTATATAAAATGGCAAAGTATTTTCAAATAACCTAAGTATAGCCTCCTAGATACTTTGAATCATCTCTGTTACTTACAATACCAAATACAATGTAAATGCCATTTAAATAGTTATATTTTCATGTATTGCTTAGGGAGTGATGACAAGCAAAAAAAAAAAAAAAAAAAAAGACTATACAAGTTCAGTACAGACACAATTTTTTTTTCCCCCGAGTATTTTGGATGCATGGTTGGTAAAATCCTCAGACGTGGAACTCACAGTAACAGAGGACTGACTGTAGTTTCAAAGCTCATTTTAGGAGATTGAGCCAGTCAAGGTAGAAGAAGCATCTCCAGTTAAGAGCCAACACTGAGTAAAGATCTGATGGGGAACTATGTGCATGAGGCTGTGAGCAGTAGCTGAAACCACTACCCCTCTCACGTATGAACTCCAGTTATATAAAGCTGTCTGGCCTGGGTAGTGAGAACTGTCATGGAAGGAAGAACTAAGGAATCATCCTTATATTTCGGCTTGTCATCTTCAATAGTCAAGAACTTCCTAAAGATCTGAATTGGCAAGAATGTGGACTCCCCATAAAACACAAAAATGGCATTACAGAGCAGTAGAGCTTCGCCTCCAGGAAGAACACAGGCCAGCTCTGCCTGTCATCTGACCTGATTATTTTCTTGTCAGTGTACCAATTTAATAACTTAGAGCTCTTTTTTGCACACTTTAGCTTTGACCTTTGGGTTCCATTTGCTTTGGTGAATCTCTTTGCAACAGAATGAGGGCTAAGGGTTATGAGCTAATAGAGGGAAGGAAGCCAGAGACGGCAGAATGTGCCAAAGCCTCAAGGACACATCACACACCATATCAACAGGGCAGGGACAAAACAAAGGGCAACAATGACAAGGCCCACCCAACACAGCCAAATATGGACCAAAGAGAGGTTCAGAAGATAATACAAAAGAGTAAATCTTTATGTCCTTTTGAATGACCATGTGCCACTGTCCCCTATACACATATGAAAGACAGTCATCTGCCAACATTTATTTTTGTGGTATTAAGTAGCATGAATGCATTTATGAAATACCTTATGAGAGAATAAGCACAACTTAAGTGATGGAGTTACAAAACTACATGTACACATGGGGAGATAAAAGAGATATAATTGGTATTAAAACTGATTAATACTCACTTTATATTATGTTTAATTTTCTGTCTGTTCTTATGTTTTAATGTTTTTAATTTACCCTTAAAAAGCCGACATTGTAATCCAAAGTAAATTATTTTTTCTGCCTTTTTGCCCATTCGAAACTAGATTCATCAGCCCATTTCAGGAAGAAACTCTACTGTGTGACTTAAAATATTCATTACTTTAAAATTCATTGCATTTCTATTGTCTCTTATGTGGTGACCAAATAAAGCTCAGAGCAGGGCAGATGGGATAGGAACCATTGTGGTGTAGCCCTGTGATGTCACCATGCTCTAGGCATTCTGCTCCTGCCTTCTCTTGTCAGCTGATCTGAGTAGAATGAGAGACATGAGGAAATTGTTGCCAATTCCTCTACAGCAAATTTGATGTTAGTGACCTTAAAAATATACGCCCTAAAACTCATAAATTATCTAAGGCAGATCATCAAACATGAGAAAATTAGTGTGTGAGAACAATAGTCCTCACAGTGTGTGTTACTCAAAAGTCTGGCAACTCTCAGTCCTAGCGCATTGGGTTATTTATTTAGAGAAGAAGAGTATATATGAGATTGCAGGAGAAGAAAGTGGTATGGATTAACTAGTGGGCATGGAAATAAAGGTAGTGAGTGTGCAAAGAGAGAAGCATAGAATATGCTATTGTATAACTAAAAAGCAAATATTGAAGACTAATAGGCACTTCTGTGATGGTTAAGTTGATGTGTCAACATGGATAGATTATGATACCTAGTCTTTGGTCAAATTCTCATCTAGATGTTGCTATGAAGATATTTTTAAGATGTGATTGATATTTAAATCAGGACTGAGTAAAGCAGATTAATTACCCTTGAAATGTGGGTGAACTTCATCTATAGTTGAAGGACTTAAGATAGAAGAGGTACCTGGAATAGGAGGGAATTCTGCCTCCAAGTCTGCCTTTGGATTCAATACTGCAACATTAACTCCTGCTGAAATTTCCAGTTTGCTGAGATATCTTGCAAATTTCAAGCCCCAATAATCACATGAGCCAATTCCTCAAGTCAATCTCTCTTTCTCCATCACTCATGAACAGTGTGTAGTAACTATGAGTGTCAATTATAAATCAGACAGCAATTGCTTATCTCCATTACTATCTGTTTAAGAGAGAATATCAACCCTATTTCCACTTTTTTTCTTTTTCTTTTTTTTTTTTTTTTTGGTACCAGGTTTTATATCCTCAGACATTTTTTACAGTTTTTATTTTGAGACAGGGTCTTGCTAAGTTGCTTAGGCCTTGCTAAGTTGCTGAGGCTGGTTTTGAACTTCCAATCCTCCTGCCTTAACCCTCTGAGCCTGTGGGATAATAGGCATGAAGCCACCATATCCAGCCCTATTTCCATTTTTAAAATGCAATAAAAATCTTATTTGCAATAAACTACAATGCCTTTTTAGTCATTATGAATTCAAACACCGTTATCTAAATTATCTAAATGATTAGGTTGACAAATTATTGCCAACCTATGCATTGATTAAAAATTGAAAACTTAGAATGGTCCCCTTCATATGTTTATTTTAAAGAAAAAAAGATTAAAAAGAACAGAGTGAAATAATTATGAGAGGAAACACTACTTCAGATAAATGGTCAGGGAGGGTGTTAAGATCTGAGGAATGAGAAAGAATTCTAAGTTAGATAGTCTGAGAGAAGGACATTCCAGGAGAAGAAAATGCAAAGGCCCCAGTCAGAATCAGTACTGAGCTGCTTAAGGAACAGAAAGGAGGCCAAAGGTGACTGGAGTATATTAAGCCAGAAGAAGGGAGATCATGGCAGGGGTCAAACATAGATAAAATCAGCTAATGTCAAGCCCTTGAAGAATTTTTGCCAGATTTGCAATGGAACGTCTGTATTGCCTTAAACAGGCTGTGATGTGATTTATGTTTCTAAGAGGCCATTGTGGATGCTGTGGGGAAAACAGAATGACTTGTAAGAATGATGTTTTGAGCTCAGGAAGAGTTACAGTTAACTGAGCACAATACATAAGTGCTCTTTCATTTTCTAAATTCATTACCTTTCTAGGCCTTAATTGGTAGTGAATATTAGGCATCATTTTTCCTATACTCATTATGCCTTTTCAACATGAGTCAAAGTCCTAATGGTATTTTATTACTGTTGTTGCAATTTTTTTCCTGTTCTATTTGTTTGTTTCTCTTCTTCAGGGAAATAGGTTATATCTATCAGGGGTCTCTTTCATCTAGTTTCCATATCTATTATTTTCCCACTATACCTTTTTGTTTGTTTTTTAAAGTAATGTTGTCTTTCCTCTTGTCCTGTTTTTTACCTCTCTTCCTACTGGATAGATCTTCCAAACAAAAACTAAACAAAGAAATTATGGAACTCAATAAAACAATCAATTATTTAGACTTAATAGACATATATAGAATATTCCATCTCAGCAGCACATGGACCCTTCTTCAAAATAGACCATATGTTATGTCACAAAGCAAGTCTTAGCAAATACAAAAAAAATAGAGATACTACCCTACATTATATCTGTCCATAATGGAAGGAAATTAGAAATCAATAATAAAATAAAAAATAGAAGCTACTCCAACACCTGGAGACTAAATAATAAGCTGTTGAATGATGCATAGATAACAGAAGACACCAGGGAGAAGATAAAAAAAAATTCTTAGAGGTAAATCAGGACTCAGATACAACTTATCAAAAATCTCTGGGACACTAGGAAGCAGTGCTAAGAGGAAAGTTCACTGCATTAAGCTCATTCATTAAACGAAGAAAAAGTCAATAAACGACCTGACATTACATCTAAAAAGCCCTAGAAAAAGAAGAACAAATCAACACTGAAGGTAGTAGAAGACAGAAAATAATTAAAATCAGGGCAGAAATCAATGAAACTGAAACAAAAGAAACAATCCAAAAAAATCGACAAAACAAAAAGCTAGTTTTATGAAAAAATGAATAAAATTGACAAACCCTTAGCCACCCTAAGGAAAAGAAGGAGAAAGAAAACTCAAACTACTAAAATTCATGATGAAAAAGAAAATATCACGACAGACACTATTGAAATACAGAAGACAATTAGGAACTATTTTGAAAATTTATACTCATTTACATTTAAAGTGTTTCATTTGTAAAGCACTTTGCTTTCCTAAATTTGTGGCTTTAAGAGTGGCTTTCTTTCTCTGCTGAAGAGTCTTCCTTTTCCCTTGCTTACTGGGCTATGCATACCCACCTTTTTTTATTTTTCCTCCTTGTCTTACATTATTTATTTCTTGGTATTAATTTTATTATTTTTTTTTGTACAGAAATGGTCATTTCATTGTTCTTAAATTTACAGTGAGCATTTGGAAATACCTTTATTCTTCTGCCATGGTTCTTTGTTCATGGTTTTCCCATTCTTTTTCACTTTGAGTTTATAGAATTTTTATATGGATTCTCTGTTGGTACATTTTCAATTTATTTTTAAAATTTATTATTGCTTATCTTAGGGTAAGCAATATTTTTTATTGAATATTTTTTACTGAATCAAAAGTCTGAAGGGAAGGACTGGGAAAACACATACAGCAGACAAGAAGGAAACCTGGGTGTGTCAGGATGTGGGTCATGGTGTACTAGAAGTCTTTTTCTTTCTCTTTGGCTGGCAAAAAATGGGTAGCCACAAGTGTGCTCCTCAAAGATCCTTCTCTGTTCTATAGCACAGTTGCAAAATGGCCTCTAAGTATCTCTGACCATTTATGCATCCATCTCTGCTACTCTGGTATGTGAAATTGGGCAAGTCTTTATAGCCAGCCAACTGTGACCTTTTTATTCTGGACAAGGAGTTTCTTATTTATTTATTTTTTTGTTTTTGTTTTTCTTTCAGAATGAGTGTTATTCTCTAAAGAACTCTGTTGTGCTCTGCTCTTTCTGAGAACCACAATCTTGGGCACTTTCTTCATTAAAAAAATTCATAGATTTTTTTTTTAGAGCAGATTTGGGTTCACAAAAAAATAATGAATTGAAAATTCAGAGTTCTCATCTATCTCAGGTCCACCCCCACCTCCACAATTTTCTCTATTTTGGGCCTATTGTGTTTTGGTGGTGCATTTGTTTCAATTGATTAGCCAATATTGATATATGATTGTCAATTAAAATCAGTACTTTCCATTAAGGCTCACTGTGTTGTACATTCTGTGGGTTTCAACAAATATATAAGGAAGTATCTACCATTATAAAATCAAACAAGATAATTTCACTGCCCTAAAAAATGCCCTCTGTTCCCTGTATTCCTTACTCCTTCTAGCCCCTTTTCCATGTCCCTGGAAACCACTGATCTTTTTACTGTCTACACAGTTTTTCTTTTCTCAGTTTATCTCATACCTGGAATCATCATATGGTTAAAAACTACAACTTTGTCAATTGGTTTATAACTTAATAATATGCATTCAAGGTTTTTCCATGTTTTTTTATGGCTTGATAATTCATTTCTTTTTATTGCTGCACAAGAACTAGTTTTTGTAATATGGATATATTACATTTTAAAAAGTGTTTTCTAGTACTGAAGGTCATCTTACTTGCTTCCAAATTTTGGCAACTGTGAATAAAACTACAAACATTCACAGCAGATTTTTCACTTCATTTGAATAAATACAAAGGAACACAATAGCTTTGCTTAGTTTTATAAAATTCTGCCAAATCTGTCTTCCAAAGAGGCTGTACCATGTGGCATCCCCACCAGCAACGAGAGTCAGTGGTGAAACCAAACTGCATCTCTTGCCTGGCCTGCTGCAGTGTCTCCTAACTGGCCTCCTAGCTCTTCCTTCTGCCATAGTTCAGTCTCATGTTCCCTCCACAGTCAGAAGGATTTTTATTTTTTCCTTTTTTGGGTACTGGCGATTGAATCCAAGGGCACCTAACCACTGAGCCACAGACCCAGCCCTTTTTATTTTTATTTTGAGACAGTTGCTTGAAGTTGCTTGAAGTCTTACTAAATTGTTAAGGCTGGATTTGACCTTGAGCTTCTCTTGCCACAGCTTCCCGAGTTGCTGAAATTACAGGTGTGTGCTACCACATCAAAGGTTTAAGATAGATCATGTCAGTGTCTACTTCTAAAGCCCTACATACGTCATCTCAAGTAAAGTCTCCAATTTCATCTTGTAACAAGTTCCCTGTTGGTCATTTTCTTCCATCAACCCTGACCTCCTTGCTGTAGGCAAAGCTGCCAAGTTTGCTTCTGTTTCTGGGTCTTTGCACTCTTTTTTCTTTCTGCTCAAGATTCTGGTGTGAGTCATTTCCTCACTGGATTTGGGTGGAGAGGGCTTCCCTGGTCATCTATCAACCCACCATGGTAAGCACCTTAATTCCATCTCTTTGTCCTGCTATCAGCACCTTCACTACTTGATGTCACACCACATGTGTCCTGGTTTGTTTATTCATTTAGTGATCACAGTCTGTGGACTAGACTATAAAGACCTTGGGAGCAGAGAGCTGGTCTGTTTTTGTGCACTGTTATATTGTCCACATTCAAAATAGTGCAAGGCACAGAACACACAATGGTTATATTCCCACCAAATAACTAGAAAATATCTAGAAATATTTATCCTCAACTATGATAGGTGATTGCCCTTTGGGGAGTGGCGTGAGAATGGAAATGGTAGAAATTTTAGTCTGGAATCTTGTGTCATTTGATTTACAAGAAGCAGTAAAGGGAGAAATTTATGTTGTCATCTTTCTCAGTGCTGCTAGGTTAATTTCCCCTTGAATAGTAACTGTATAATCTTTTTTAAAAAAACAAATTGAAGAGGGAGATACATACAGGTTGACAAGGTCGCGGGTTCGTTCCCCGTACTGGCCACCAAATGCCGCAGTCTGGCTGGGCACAAAATCACGAGCCACCACACACCTTGTAGATTCAAACAGCAACTCTTTATTCCCAAACTCACACCGGCACTCTACACACACGTTCTGGGGAAATCCACGCTTCCACTGGGCTCTACATCCCAAAATACTCTCTGAATCCCGCGAGAACTCAACGGGAACTCAAGGAGTGGGCGCGCCTGAAGCAGCAGGATACACCCTATTCCCAGCAGGGTCCATCTTAAACCTGGAACTGCCCTAAACCCAAGGAGCGCCCTAAACCCAAGGAGCACCCTAAACCCGGATCCGCCCTGGTCCTTGAGCAAGGTCACCTTACATGCAATGTCACTGCAAATGACCTGTGTCATGCCATGTGTCATTCCTATTTGGCAATGGCTCTCAGCAGGTTGATGCTCATTGATTTATGGTTGGGTAAACATCAACTCATTGTAAGTTGAAAATATCCTAAGTTGGAAATGCATTTGATCTACCAAATATTCTAACTTAGCCAGAGTATCAGTTTTTCACTCTTGTGAGTATATGACTGACTGGGAGCTGTAGCTTATTGCTGCTGCCCAGGCTTCATGTGCTGCACATCATTAGCCAAGGAGAAGATCAAAATTCAAGATTAGAAGCATAGAGTCCACTGAATGCTTATTTGCTTCCCATACATTTTATGTGGAAAAGAATTTTTTTTACAATATTTTTCATTAAGGAATTTTAAAATAATTGCATTATTTTTGTGCTGCTCGTCAAGGAATCCAGTATTTCTGTCAAATACTTTTATGCTCATTTATCAAATACAGTATGCTAAGAAATGCCTAATGAACATATTAGTAAGTGGTAGCAGACTCAAGATCATTATTCCAGTTTGGAGATTAAAAAAAAAGAAAGGTTGAAAGATGGATAACATCTAAACTGAAACAAGTTTTAAAAAATAAATTGATACACTTAATGGCACTCATTTCTCCCCTCCATCTTTCTCTTATTTTGTGTTCTCTCTTTCTCTGGCACCTGTCTTATACTCTGTCTTACTATTTCTTAGCATCACACGGGCCTTTGAAGTGTCCTTTGATCAAGCTGCACAGGGCAGGAAAGAGAACTAGAATGTAATGTGGACATTTTATAGACAGAATTATCATCTGCAATTTTCCTGTACAATTGTTTAAGATGAGTTGAAATATTGGGATGTTTACATAAGATGGTGTCCCTGAAGTATCTAAGACTATTTTGTCTTCATTTTATCTCTGGGATTTATGTAAGTAAGTTGATAAAATGGGACCTCAAAATGTTATAATCAATTTTGCTTTTCAAACATCCAATAGTTTGATTGCTCTTCCTTCTATTGTTAGAAGGCAGAGTGAGCATAATTCTTTATCTCTAGGAAATGGAGACTGTGCTTAAGAAAACATGAAAACAGAATCATTGATAGATTTTCCTAGGAATTCTTATAGTGCATGATATAGAAAGACATGATAAAAAGTATATACATAAAATGTATCACTGTTGATCTCTGAAAAAAATGCTTTCTCTATTTTTCTCAATCCCAATGGAGTCAATAAAGCATAATTGAGGGGTTCCTAGAGCAGGCTGTGTGTTGAAGCACTGTGAAAACTGGCTCCACATCTGATCAGTGATCAACTGATCCTTAGGAGCTATTTATATTCCAAAATTTTTCTTGAAATCAGATGACATATCTCCCAAAGGGCTTATATTTTGAACTATAAAGCTTGCAGGGAAAGGGAAGTAAAAGAGGAGGCGGCCACGGAAGGAGAGGTCATGGGATTTTGACTCTTACAATTCTGTGTCAGTGAAAATACTTCTGTCCACAGTGGACTCTTGGAAAATAGTTACACCCAAGCAGCCACACAATAATTCCAGGCAATTAGTGCCCACGATTTTACTTATTATTAAGTTTCAAGTGCTGGATACGATTAGGAGAAACTGGCTTCGAAATTTTCTTTTTCGTTCATATTATTCATATAAAGGATACATTTAAATAAGCTAATTCAGTTCCATTTTATGGGCCCAGGGTAGAGCATATTTCTTCCAAATACTTCATAATTAATATTTTAAAGTTGTCATCAGGTGAATAAGCTATTACATACCCTATCCTACCTTTTAATAAGTTTCATAAAAGGCTAACACATTGGGTTTGAATTGGAAGTTCTCAACTCCTTGGATGATAGGGTTAGGACAGCTGGTTTTGGTTGTCCTACTGCACCCGTCTGCTTCTCAGGCCCTCACTTTATAGCACTCACACAGAAGCAGGTGGCCACCACAGCCTCCTTGTGCATTTTCCATCAATCTGCCTAGTCTTCGAAGTAGCTGCATTCTGACCGCTCTTTGGGATGCTGAAATGCAAACAGTAGTACCCAGGACCTCTTCAATCAAAGACCTAAGAAGGAAGCTCGCGTAGACTTAGGAGCCTGGCTTAAAGACCTTTAAATAGGGAATTCCAGGGTCCCAGTGTACAAAATATGGTAGAGGAGCACCTTGAACACGGCAGGAAATTTCAAGATCCTGTTAACTGGTAAGGGGAGAAGGACATCAGTTTTAGGTTGCTAGTTTTGGAGCCCTATCTACCTCTGGGAGGAATGCACCAAAACAGGGTCATTGTTGGGCATCCTGAGTGGGGTTGTGCAGCTCAGGGAAGCAGCACTACTGGCCCAGGGTTAAGGCTGAAACTGAACTTGTATACTGCAAGCAGGCTCCTTGTGGAGCCTCTACAACATAGCTGGGGGAATTGAAAGGTTTGTCTGTCTGCAGTATGAAAGATTTTTTGCAAAAGTGGTTCCCTCGTATGGGAATCCATTGTTATTTCTTTTATTAACGTGTCTGTGTTCTGAGCTGTCTGCACCCTATCCTCCACTCTGTACCCAAAAACAGAAAAAAAAAAACCCTACGATAATACCAGCCCTTCAACCAGGCTTCAGAATGATCTGAGGATAGATACAGATAATGACCCCAGCTAACTTTATTGCTTGTACTATGAAGCTGGAAAGGAGGCAAACTTTCACTCATTTAATCTGATAAGCACCATGAGGAAGATGTAAATATTAATTACCATTAAATCTATTTTACTGATAAGATATTTGAGGTTCAGCCACTTAAATGACTTGCTCACAGGAGAAGCCATATTGGATTTTGAGCTGATGTCTGTGTGATTTTGGAGTCTGTATCTGTAACTGAGGTGTTCTGCACCTCAAATGCATGTTTTCTCTACAAAGTATCCAGGCTACCTTCATGTTCAGTCAATAATGATACCAATAATTATTATTCTCTGTCTCATCTCTGCCTGGAAATTCAGAGTCGTAAATAATTAATTTTTAAATATCATAGTGGAGGGGCTGGGGTTGTGGCTCAGTGGTAGACCTCTTGCCTAGCATGCTTGAGGCACTGGGTTCAATCCCCAGCACCACATAAAAATAAACAAATAAAATAAATGTATAAAAAAAATCATAGTGGAGTTTTGTTCAACAGGGAATTTTGGATGAGGGAAGTTTAGATTTATTTCCAAAGCTGATATTTCAATCATATTCTCACAGAGAAATATATCTGGTGGCAAAAATTTCAGGGTACTTTGAAGTACAATAAATTTAATATATGAAAGAGAGAATACATTTGAAATGCCATATCTGTTATCAGTAATGTACTTCCTGAGTGTGAAGCACATTAAAATATACTCTACCAGGCCAACTCCAAAGCATGTTTATTTATCATTTATTCCCTTTCTTGTTTCAAAAACGGTTTAAGATGGCAGACTTACAAATTTATTTATTTATATATTTATTTATTTATATTTTTTATTGGTTGTTCAAAACATTACAAAGCTCATGATATCTTATCTTTCATACATTTGACTCAATTGGGTTATGAACTCCCATTTTTACCCCAAATACAAATTGCAGAATCACATCGGTTACGCACTCACATTTTTACATAATGGCATATTAGTGACTGTTGTATTCTGCTACCTTTCCTATCCCCTACTATCCCCCCTCCCCTCCCCACCCATCATCCCTCTCTACCTCATCTGCTGTTGTTCAATTCTCTCCCTTGTTCCCCCCCACCTTTCCCCTCACATCCTCTTCTATGTAATTTTGTGTAACATTGAAGGTCTCCTACCATTTCCATATGCTTTCCCTTCTCTCTCCCTTTCTCTCCCCCTACTCATCTTTGTTTAATGTTAATCTTTTCCTCATGCTCTTCCTCCCTGTTCTGTTCTTAGTTGCTCTCTTTATATCAAAGAAGACATTTGGCATTTGTTTTTTAAGGATTGGCTAGCTTCGCTTAGCATAATCTGCTCTAATGCCATCTATTTCCCTGCAAATTCTATGATTTTGTCATTTTTTATTGCTGCGTAGTACTCCATTGTGTATAGATGCCACATTTTTTTTTTATCCATTCATCTATTGAAGGGCATCTAGGTTGGTTCCACAGTCTAGCTATTGTGAATTGTGCCGCTATGATCATTGATGTGGCAGTATCCCTATAGTATGCTCTTTTAAGATCCTCAGGGAATAGTCCGAGGAGGGCGATAGCTGGGTCAAATGGTGGATCCATTCCCAGCTTTCCCAGGTATCTCCATACTGCTTTCCAAATTGGCCTTACCAATTCTGGGAAGTTTTCTAGAATTATTTCACTTAATAGGTTGTCCATTCCTTTGGTTTGATTCTCTATGCCTTCTTCTATCCCGATGACTCTCAAATTTGGTTTTTTTATGACATCCCATATTTCTTGAATAGATTGCTCGTGGGATTTAAGCATCTTTTCTCTGTTGACTATATTCTTTTCAAGTTGATAAACTTTGTCTTCATTATCTGATGTTCTGACTTCTACTTGATCTAGTCTATTTGTAATATTCTCATTTGAGTTCTTAATTTGGTTTATAGTTTCCTGCATTTCTAGGATTACTGTTTGATTTTTTTTTTAAGATCTCTATCTCCTGGTAAAGCTCGTTCTTTGCCATTTGAATTTGTTTATTTAATTCATTTTCAAAATATACTTTTATTGCTTGGATTTGCTGTCTCATGTCTTCTCTAATATTCCTTTCCATCTGAATTAGGTATGCCTTGAGTTCTTTCCCTATCCCTGTTTCTGATGCTTCTAGGTCCTCCTGTAGAATTAAGTTTTCCTGCATTGTTTGTACTCCTTTTTTCCCTTGTTTTTTCATGATGTTCATGCTACTTTCCAGCTCTATTTGATTGCTGTGTTTCTGCTCTCTTCTATAAATTTGTTTTGGTTTTTTCTATCTCTGTTGTCTCTCCTTTGTGTTGGTAGACTATGCTTGCTAAAGTGGATTCTGCTGGGAAGGAATTCTGACAGCGGAGCTCCAGTGACGTCACCTCTCTGCTATGGCGGGCCCCAGGCTCCTTACTGGGGTGTCCGAATGGAGGGGTGGGACTGGACTGTCTCTGGTTGGTTTCAGCTCCCGGACGCCAGCGGCCGGGCGGTCTCCAGCCGCCCAGTCGCTCTGGCAGCCGGTGGGCGATTGGTCGCCGGTGGGCGTGCGGTCTCCAGCTGCCCAGTCGTGCGGTCAGCCGGCGGACAATAGGTCACCCGCGGGCATGTGGTCTCCAGCCACCCAGTCGCAGGGGCAATGGGCTGGCTGCTGCTGGTGGGCGGGCAATCTCTAGCTGTCCAGTCAGTCGTGCGGTCGGTCGCCGGCGGGGGGGTGGACTCCAGCCGCCCAGTCGCGAGGGCCTGGCCTCTAGTCCCCTGGTTTCTCCTGCTAGTCCTGGTTTCTCCTGCTAGACCAGATTTCCCCTGAGTGATGCCTCTCAGCAGTTCAAACTGTACTCTGGGCCTGCCGAGGGTGGCTATTGAGACCCCCCCCCCCTGCACTCTATTGTTTTGATTTTTTCCGCTTGCCCCTCCCCCTGCGCTGGCAATACAGGTTTCGTTTCGAGGGGGAGTTGAAGGTCGGGTGTCTCTAGTTTTCCCTACATCTTTATGCAGGCTTGCTCTGATAATCCCTCACCTGGAGAGCCTAGGAGAGATTTTATGCGAATTCCCCACTGTATGGGAGATGAGCTGAGTAACACGCACCTGTTTTATTGTTGCAATCTGTCGGAGAGTGGCGGTGGTTACTTCAGCTCTCCAAGATGGTGGCCGCTTGTTTCCTTGGTGGAGTTTCCGTTGTGGGGGATAGGACTGTCCCGTTTCCTTCCCCGTCTGAAATCCCGAACTCAGCCCGGGGCTCCGTGAATGCTCAGGCGGCAGGATTCCACAGAATCTGCAGCAATCTCCCTGCTTGCTGGTTGCTTCTTGGTGGCTCCCCGCCGTCTGTAGCCGCGGGGCGGTCCGCGCGGATCCACAAATTTATTTCAATAACTTTATTTTTTAAAGAAGTTTCTTTCCTTTTTCTGTCAATTTGATAAATCTGATCAATGTTTTCTCTGTTTTTTTTTTTTTTTTTTTTTTTTTTTTTTTTTTAATGTGGATCACCATTGCATAAGAGAGACTGTGGAGACTGCACACAGTCCTGTAAGAGGTGAATGTACCGCAGAACAAAGGATAGGACCTGCCTCCCCTGTCCCCAAAACTTGCTGTGAGGCACAGCTAATCTCCAATATAGTAGCCCTTGTCAATATCCCTATTCATGATAGAATTTTCTGAAGGGTAAGGAAGACATTTCAGCCCAATATCATCTTTTACACTACTTGGGGAAATACTGAGCCACACTCTTGATAACGCATTAAATTTGTAACCATCAAAGTTCTAATGTTCTCTCTGTATCTCCCCTTTGTAGCCTCATTGTGACATCTTCTAGAAGAGTATTCTCCAAGTGTGGTCCCTGGGACCTTGTTAGAAATGGAAATTCAAAGACATTAATGAAGATCTACTGAATCAGAAATTCTGGGAGTGGAGCCCAGCACACTATTTTATCAAGCCTTCTAGGTGATTCTGATGAACACTAACATTTGAGAACAGCCCTTTTTCTCCATTCACAGCTTGAAAATTAATAAAATCTCTCTGCTCAGAAAATGTGATTTAATTCTCTTCTATGATGTGAACATAGGGCACTACTTATTTGCATGTGTCCATTATTTTACTGTGAGTGAGGACAGTTTTGGTGAAAGACATGGGAAGGGACATGTGGAAGAATCCCTGTGAAGGCATCTTCATTGAAGAATCTTTTATTTTGATGTTGACAAATGGGAATTATCTTTATGACACTTGATTTCAAAATACAAAAGTCAATTTCTCAACTGTGCAGGTGCGAAAAATGAATGCCAGAAAGCAGTAGAATATCTTCCGAAGGCAGAAACACGAGGGAAGATAAGGAATATCTTTCTTTTTAGGCCCATGAGGCCAAACTAGTGGAGATGATAATGGCAAGGAGTTAACAGTAGCTAAAGAGAATACTAAAATAAGTATCAGTGTATATGGAGAATCTTTCATAAATATTTATTGAATAAATGAATAAAAGTATAAAAATAGGCAGAATCTCCAGTTTTACATATTTTTAAAATATTAAGATATTTGCAGTAGTTAGGTATTATTCTAGTAGCTAGGTATTTATTCCAGATGAGGAATAATGCCACTTTTGTTTGTTGTTTTTTTTTTTTTGATGCAACTGTTAAATATGTTAACATTTTGCATCAGATTCTGCTTCATGTCTGAAAAGATGACATCAAAAAATATTTTTTTAAAATATTCCTGTTACCCTAGGCCCCTATGTCTATATATTGAGCAGGATTTCATTCACCAATTCAAGTTATATATGACTATATACGACACACCATTACCTGAAGGATAAGAAGAGCCCTACTCTTGCTTTTGAGTTTCAAAATCTAGGTCTAATTAAAAGAGGAAAGGCCCAGGCAAAGAAAACGTCAGACTATGAATCAGTCAAAGCAAAGTTTCCAACCTAGTGATCATCCAGAGATTCCCTAGGTTAATGAAAAGAAGTCAGAAAGGGAAGCAGGAGAAATCGAGGAAGGGACACTGAATCCTGTCTGACCTCCAAACCAAGAAAACCATGAGGAGGGCAATAACACATCCAGATAAATTTCCAGGAAGGGAGCTGAGAGCCCTATCCCACTCCTAGGTGGACCTGTAGGATAGCAGGATGCCAGTGAAAAACTGACTCGTGGTCTAGACAGAGGCTGGAGAGAGCCTCACACATAGGGCTGACTCAGATGAGACTGATGGGGAGATGAGAGAAAAGATGGAGGGCTGACAGAGGCAGCACATATCTTGGAACTAGGCTTGCTGATGGAATGTAGAAGAGAATGAGGAAATTCTCTTTCACCTAATGAGAAACAAACCTTAGGTATCTGATTTCCAGTACTTGATACTTGCTCAAGTACCATTGGTGTTATTTGGCTGTGCCATGGGGTCAATGTGGTTTGTGGGCTACTTTGGAAATCTAATCAACTTCTTACCTTGTTTTATGAAAAAATAAATTATGAATTCTAAGTGGCTATTTTAGAAACCAAACATTTGTGTCCTGATTTATTGTTAGGATAAACTGACTCCCTGGAGCAATTAGAAATTAAGAACATGGGTTTGAAGGGTTTGGTACAAGGCAGACCTACATGGCCAGAAGAATGCTCTCAATGACAAATGACACCAAACCTGAGTCAAAGTGGCTTAACAGAGAAATTCTGTTATTTTAAAAAACCTAAAGGTAGATTGACTTCAGTAAGAGAATTTTAAAATCAGCAGTCCAACAACATTTTCAAGGACTCGGGTTTCCTTTATCTTTCTATATCATCAAGCTTAATATTAGGTTTGGCTTTATGCTTTTAGCAAGATGGCTATATTAATTTCAAGCATCATACTCTCACAAACAACAGCCTTTTCTATGGAGAATACACCTTCTGGCAATGACCCTATCAGTCTTTCCTGGAGACAATTCTAATTGTCCAAAATTGTATCACATGTGAATGTCTAAACTCACTGGCTGGGAAACTTAAGACTAATAACTGGTTTAAATCAATTAGTATTCACCCATCCTGAGTCTGGTGCTGAGGTTGGACTCTCAAAAGAAGATAGATTTTTTTTTCATTTTTTTTAAAGAGTAGGTTTTGTTGACAATGAAGAAAACAAAAATGAATGTTGGGCATGTTGCATTTGAATTTGAACTTGTCTTGGACATTTAATAATCATATGATCCTAAGCAAGTTACTTACTTTCTTTATGCCTTGCATTTATTAACTTTACAGTGGAAAAATATGAGTATCTCATTCATGGACTTTTTTTGAGAATTACATGCAGTAATATTGGCAAATTGCATAATATGTTGCCTTAAATATAACTATCAAACGATTTTCATTGTTAATATCACCATAGAAAAGAATAATATTTAAAATAACATTTTTCAAACCCAGAAAACATTCATTTATATTTTACTGACTCAAAAATATCACAATAGTGAGATCTTATTTAATACATGGATTTTTTTTGTCCTTAATGAGACTTCTGAAATTTTTAGGAAATAACATACCACATATAGACAGAACGTATAAACCCAATCAAAAGTAATATGACTTTTCCTAAGCCTGGTTTCCTACTCCATCTACAGGGTGAGAAGAGCCTATAAACACACAGCACTCCAAACAGCAGTCCCTCCCCACAACTAACACCACAAGCATAGAATTTGTAAAATTTATAATTTGCTTTTTTAAGGATTCACTGAGTTCCAGCAATGTCTTAGCACATTTCTCTCAAACTGATTTTCTCAGGGGCTTCTCCAAGTGAAAAAACCAATCTAAAAAATATAAGAGCCCATATTTTAAATGCCCCTCCAATAAGCAAATATTAAGCAGCTTCCCTTATCCAACCTCCTGGTGGCCAGGATAGTTCAGTCTGAGCAAGGGACTTTCAACCACGGGAAAGACTATAGGACTGCAGAACAGAAAGGGACTGAGATTTCATCTTCCATGTTAGAAAAGCAATGACTAGAGAGAAAAGAAAAAAATCTTTTGCCTAGAGGCTAATTAGGATCAGGAATGAAGCCAGGCAGGAGCTGCTGACCTGCCAGTCAAGGGCTTTTCTCAACACGCCCCACAAACCCTGATCCAGGCCTCCTTGTTTATACTGACATAAATGCTTGCATTTTCACAGTAAAGAGGACATAGTTGTTGTTTTTGAGGAAATCTCTCTCCTCCATTCTCAATGTGTAGGCAAGTGATTTAAATAGAACTGACCTCATACGTGTCTCATGGGATGCTTGACTCCTGAACTCGTGTATCCAATTCTCCAGGACACAATGATTGTTTGAAGGATAAGCATATTACCTAACTAGAGGCAATGAAACCTAAGAATATGTTTGTTGGATCCTGTGGGAAAGAAAACCTTTCTATTCCTGATGGATTTGACAGGTTGAGGATATGAAGCTTGGAAATATTGCCACCACCTTCCTATAATTCAAAGCATCAGAGGACAACCATCCAGAGCAAGCAAAACAGAAAGGTTGATCTGTTGACATCATCTGTGCCCTGAATCAACCAATGTCTATAGGCAGCAGTGAGAACCACTAAATTAATCATTCAGTTGAAGCTGGCTTGGTTCGGTTTCCTATCATTTAAAATTGAAATATTCAAAAAGACCGTTCATTAATTCAGTTCTTCTCCATTTTCTCTTTCATACTCTGACTCTAAATGTCAAAGGAGCATGCCTGAGTTAATGCCATCATGATGGGCAGGTTGTAGTGACTACATAAAATGAGTTCATTCTCCATTTCACATGGATCTCTGAGTTTTGCAACCCATTGCTCATACATAGGCCATAATTACAGTAGCACTTTTACATGCTGAGAAGTGAAACACTAAATAACCTTTCCTGTTCTGGGTGCTACCTGTGTTTGTTATTTAAAGACCCTTGGCTGAGCACTAGTTAGCACCATCTTCATCTGTATTTCCTACCTATGACCATTTTTCATTTTCCTAAATAGCTTCCCAAGGATACTTTTATCTAATCTATGAAACTTTTTTCCCCTTTTTATTCTAGATTTTTTTTAACTTTGTTTCTAGGCTGCAGATTGCAGCTTTTCATTCTACAACCAACATGAAGCACAATAAGAAAAGGCTTCTTCGAGCATCTGTCCCCATTAATAGATTGCTCTATTTCTGCTCTTTTGTCTACTAGTAAATTCTTGAAAAACTCATCAATACTAATTACTTCACAAAGACATTCCCCACTTATTTCTTAAACTACCATAATATGGCATGTAGCTTTTTCTCTTTACTGAAACTACACTTTACAGGCATCAGTAATTTCCTCACACATACACTGGTTCTCTTTGTGGCATTTGATTTACCCTTTTTAGTGTCCCAGCTCTCTGCTAACTTGCCACTCTACATTCTTTAGATATGCCACCTGTTTCTGTATCCATTCTAAGTCTCACTTTTGATAGCTCCATGCCTGTCCTTATGTACTTGTCTCCTCCTGAACCCTCTGCCTGTCCTTGAATGCCCTCCTACTCCGCATCTCACCCTAGACTTCAGTTGCTAATGTAACACTATAACCCATTTCCATAAGGAACTCAAAGAATTTTTTAAAATTTCAATGGTTTTAAGAGAAAAAATATGACATTTGAAAAGTCAAAAAATCATCATACTCTACAGAGATATATTTTACCTTTGTGCAGACTGCTCTTGTTTTTTATGATAAAGTAAAGGTTTTGCTCTGGCATATATAATATGAAAAAAATAAGATTCCAAAAACTAAACATCCTTGAACAGTAACATGCAAGCTCATCTATACTGTGAACACAGTTGATCACTGAAGATTCTGTATCCTTTAGAAAATTGTCATTGTTTTTCTAAATATGAATTTAAATTGTGTATTCCATTAGCACAACTATTGATCCTGGGAGATGAACATCCAACTTGACATTAATTTTGATTGTTTCTTTTCTTTATATGGGACTTGGACATTGAGAAGCTGAATTTAGAATAGGAAAACATGTTGAAAGGACTTCCACAGGAAATAGTAAACTAGTTTCTGTGAGAGGTGAGAGGTGCATCGGACTTTAGTGAATGCTGAGGGATGGGTGATAGAAAATCTATGTGCAAGGGCTTGAGTAGTAGGTTCTGAAAGCCTCTACAGTAGGTGTTACACAACTTGCAACTGCTTTTAGCTTCAATTTGGGAAACTGGAGGAAAGGCTTCAGCTAATTTTTAGGAGCTGTCTGTAGATAGATGGAATTTGGAAGGAAAGAAGGGACCTGCACAGGTACAGTTCAGTAGCTGAAGCAAGAGCTGGCTGCAGAGGAAAGTGATGGGACAGATTGGTGAAATAAGTAAACCTTCACTAGACATTCTCAAGATTTTTAGGATTTTGAGATACGATATGATGTCAACATATCTGAATTGCAAAGGAGCTCCAAACATGAAAGATTAGTAACAAAGTAAAGACATTAAAAAAAAATCTGAGGGGGTTGGGAATTTAGCTCAGTGGCAGAACACTTGCCTAACATGTACAAGGTCCTGAAAATAAAAAAGTGAGAATCCTGGGTTATAATTCCCAATTTATATCTCTCATTGGCATTATATTTCTGAGCTTCAGTGTCCATGTATCTAGCATGTTCCAGACATTTTTCATCTAAAGTCCTCTTGTCAGAAGCCATATATTTAAGAATGGATAGGGAGAGCTTTGCCAGAGAGCAAATTCATTCACACTAATAAATACCTGCAAGTGTAGTCATGACTCCAAATCCTTATTCCATGTTTCTCCCTCTGTTCTGCTGGGTGTTTTCATGTAAAATTTGTCAATGTACTTCTGTCTGTCTGTTTCTCTCTCTCTCTCTCTCTCTCTCTCTCTCTCTCTCTCTCTCTCTCTCTCTCTCTCCCTTGTTGTTTTTTGGCATAATTGGCCCTTATGCCACAGGTACTCAATAAATATTTGGTGAATGAGTGGAGGTTCCTGGGTAAGTCCCTGAACTCAATGATTCCAAGATTCTTAGCCTCCAAGATACCCTGAAGCTCAGTTAATTTCTATCAGAATTAACTTTTTGCAGTAGTGATTAACATCAACTCATTCTCATTTGAGTTAATCTATCCCCAGATTAAGTACCCTTAGATTTACTAAGTTACACTAGTTGATTGAGGGTGTTTTATAAGAATGTGTATCTCTGCATTAAAGTTCTTTTCCATCATTTTATGCTTTGCTTTCACTCCCTGGCAACTAGAGCCCAACTGAATTCATTTTCTCAAGATCAAAAAGCTATCCTACTCCTCGGTTTATACCCAGAGGACTTAAAAACAACATACTACAGTGACACAGCCACATCAATGTTTATAGCAGCACAATTCACAATAGTTAAATTGTGGAACCAACCTAGATGCCCTTCGATAAATGAATGGATAAAGAAACTATGGTATTTATACACAATGGAATATTATTCAGCATAAAAGAGAATAAAATCATGGCATTTGAAGGTAAATGGATGGAGTTGGATAATATAATACTAATTTAAGTAAGCCAATCCCCCCAAAACAAAGGCCACATGTTTTCTCTGATATGTGGATGCTGGTCCATAGTGGGGGTAGGCAGGAGCATGGAAGGAATGGAGGAACTTTGGATAGGACAAAGGAGAGGGAGGGAAAAGGAGGGGGTATGGGGGTAGGAAAGATGGTAGAATGAGATGGACATCATTACTCCTAAGTACATGTATGAAGACACGAGTGGTGTGGCTCTACTTTGTGTACAACCAGAGAAATGAAAAATTGTGCTGTGTATGTGTACTATGAATTAAAATGCATTTTGCTGTCGTGTATAACAAAGTAGAATAAATAAGCAAATTTAAAAAACTACTATCAGGAAATTAATTGATATCTTTAATAGGAGGTATAAATTAATACCTTAAGATGTTATATATCCCCCAAATGCAAAGTGTATTTGCATTTTATTAGTACAACAAACATAATGGCTATGATCTAACTTTTATTTTGTCAGGCACTGTACTACATTCATCCTCATGCCAACCCTGGAGGTGGGCACTGTCCTTATTTTATAGATGATAAAGTATGATATTACAGATGTTAAGTAACCTAACTGCCTTCAAGAAAGAGAGTATTGATGGGAGGATCCAATTGTTGAACAACCTATTCTTTCTCAATCCAGAGTCTGTACTCTCTTAACCATGTAATCCTAAAACAGATTAGTTCACATTAAACAAAATGAAGTTATGAATTATTTTTGTAAGATATCAGTAAGCACAGTATCCATCTCTGGAAGTACATCTCCCAGTCAGCTGCCTGGGAGGCCGAGGATGCTACTTTGCTTGGCAGTGTCCCAATCCAAATAAGGACGAATAGATTTTTTTTTTTTCTTTTTAGGCCACATGTTTCTGGATTACAACTGTGCAACTTTGAAAATAATAGCCTCTAGGGACATATCTGAAAGGAAGACTCATAAAATATTGGCATTTGCATATGAAAATGTCTTTTTAAAAAACCAACAAATGTTCACATTCACTAGGGAATTGTGCTATAATCTCTGCAAAGGTCAGAATTTAATTTTTGTCAGAAACTGTTTTTATTTTTCTCACCAAAATCATCTTTAAAGAGAAATTTTTGTTTTGTTTTCTAACTGAAAACCTGTAGTCACTAGTATTTAGTAAGAAGAGAAAGAAAGAAAGAAAAAAGGATGTTTTAAACCAACGAATAATTTATGTTCTACCCAGTATTGTTATATGCTGACCTTTATTTTTTTATATTTTATTTTTCAATACAGTCAACTTTCAAGCAACACTTCTGGAATATTCACTGAATTATTTTTAAATAAGTTTCAGAAGCCATATAGGATATAAAAATATAAATAAAATCAACTAAATGCTTCTCAAGCCATACTCCTTTTAAACGATCCTAATTTTAGTAATATTCCTAAGGCAAATGACACTTAAATAATTCTATGTATATCTCAATAGAAACATCCTCAGTTTAATGCTATGTGTCTCACTATAGGTATAGGAAATCAAACTATGTGTGTTCTAAGAATTTCTAAACTGATATTTGACAATAAAATCTGGGCTCTTAGAAGACTCTTAAGGGGGGATCTTAGGTCTAGCCAGTGGCATGATGGTAAATGTTTATCAGGCTCTCCAGGGAAAACCAATGACGTTGCATGTTGCATTTGACATTTTCCATGGTGTTAATATTACACCAAAGCCAATTTCAAGCTACCAGTATGTCATCACTGAAGGCACAATTGGGAACAGATAAGATACAACTTTATCTGCACCCACCAAGTCTCAAGATCTTGAGAGCACATGAGTGTCCATCAAACTTCCAGTCTTTCACTTTTGGTTAAATGTTGCAAAAGGGATGGGGATGAGAATTGTGCTTAGTCTAGGCTCTGGAGTTGGATTGCCCTGGTCCTAATCTCACTCTTCAATTCATTCTCTTGAGTAAGCTATTTAACTTTTATGTGATTTAATTTCCTCATATACAAAATGGTAATAGTAGAATTTCTATCTCATAGAACTGTTGTGATGTTTAAATGATCTCTAGTTTTCTCATTAGTAAAACGTAGAAAATAATATTGAGGATTGGGGTGAAACTATATGAAGTAATGAAACAAGAGCCTTTTGAAGATGGCATAAATGTGGGCTGTTATTATTAATCCAGTTTAAAAATAATGATGTCATGGAAGTATTAAAATGAAAGGGCGGAACATTTCTTGTCATTTAAGTAGAAATTTGGGAATGATGTGGTTGGCATTAGGAACCGGGATGTTTTGTGGTAAGAAGCAATCTTCCCCTCCAAATTAAATTTCTACCATGAAGCAGTTAAATATTGTGCTTAACCTTTTTTTTCCTACAAAAGAGAAATTTTCAAATGAGAAAGGACTATACTTTAAACATAATTCATGTTTAAATGAGTTAGGGTTCATGGTAAATTACATTAACAAAATATTCATGGAGTTGTAATTTTCAGAGAAAGGAAATATAACATAAAATGAATAAGCATAGCATGTAATAATCTGTCAAATGAAAGACATGATTCTTAGGCAAAACCAGATAGTTAACATTGCTATTATAAGATGAATTTTATTATATATGTATATAATTTTATTAATATATATAAAATTCTTGAAGGTAAAAGTCTTTTGGGGGGGATCTGGGGGGCTAGTTATTGTTTTGCAGTGCTGGGGTTGGAACACAGGGCCTTGTGCTCAACCTCTGATTTTTACCCTCAGTCCAGAAATTCTTTAATTTTATAAATAAATATAAAATGAAATGTCTAGCCAAGGACAGAATAAAGAGATGTCAAGCCTGTTAAGTCCAATCAACTGGTGAACAATAAAGGCCACAAAGGAAAATAAAGGAACAAAGAAATTAAAGGAACAATATCAGGTATTTTAAATTCACATTTTGAATCTCTGTTTGCTTAGAATAAACATATATATATATATATATATAGATAGATAGATAGATAGATAGATATAGATATAGATATATATTTGTGTTCATTCAGTGAAATTCAACAGTGAAAACAATTCTGGATAGAATTTATAATCTAAAAGTGTTCCTTTGATTACCCCCCCCCTTAATTTGTAACTCTAAACCATGCTCTGGTAGAGGAACTCCATTCTGGGGACCAAAGCAGAACCACTTGTGCAGCACAGCCTTTTCTATGGCCATCTCTGTCATTATTAGTGAAAATCTTCATGGTTGAGTATAAAAAAGATCAAAACATGATGCAGGAAGATCCCCCTGCTGCCTTAGTTAGTGGGGGAAAAAAACAAAGCAAAATGAAAGATCATGTATGTTCTATGCTATCTTCCATGAAAGAAGGAGGGAAAATATCAAAATAAAATTTTGTCATATATCACATAATAAGAGATTAGCTGGGGACTAAGGTGGAGGCAAGACTGATGAAACCGTTTGTATTATTTTGATTTTTGAATCAGGTCTTTATTACCCATTAAACAATATTACCCATTGTTTATGTGAAGTCCAGTACACAAAGATAAATAAAAACTTCAATCTCACCTCTAGTTTAACATTTCTTACCTTCCCAAGCTCAGCATGGATACCTTCAGAAGGGAAGAGACCTGGAGGGTGTTCACTCTCCATTCCCTGCCCCTACTCTACTGCTTCTAGTTGTTCAACAATGTGGTGGGACAGAGAGAGAATAACAGGGCAGAGGGTCTTACTAGACTGGTACTTTTGCTGCCTTCTATGTAACAAATGCCCAAATGTAGGTTAATTTTCTCTCCTAGAGACTTTTTGTGGGTCCTTCAGAGGTAACTCAGTACTCTTGAACACCTGAACATGTTCATGGCACCTGAAACATTTTATATTCTGTGATAGTTTGGCTGAAATTTTCAGTTTCTACCCTGATCCTTTTACCAAAAACACCCTAGAATCCTTTGATGTTGGTACTCTTTATTACTTTATTATTACTTCAAAAGACCTCTATTCCATTTTCATCATGGCTTTGAAAAGTTATCTGAGTCAAACTCTGGAAGATTATCTCTCTCCGGCTGCAGGTTCCCTCTTAGCTCTAAATTCATGGGAGGCTCTCATCAGTTGACTGTCACCTTTATCTTTTCTGAGAGTCAGGACCCTGTCTTAGCACTCTGTAAACACCAAGAGACACTGGGCAAGTCTCTTGGGCCTGCCAAACATCCCCTGGAGGGTAAGTGGCCTGGCTGAGAGCCACAGCACTGGGATAACAACCCTCTTCCAATGAATCTCCCTCTCCTAATCTCCTTACCAGTCTGCTAACGATGAGGCTGGGTTTGGGTGGTGACATATATGGAGCTTCACAAAGCCCTCCAGGAAATTTGAGCGTGAGCATGTGGGCATGTCATAGCCATTTCTCAGAAGAAACTCTGATATTAGAGGAAAATTTCATACCTGAGTGAAAACCAATATAAGGCTACACCTGTCTCTAACGTTTAAAGACTAGACCTACAGACATTGAAGGTGGGGGTGCATGAAAAGAGAATGAATTATCTTTCATTTTATAAATTTATTGTTTGATATTTTTGTTGTCTTAAAGCATTTGGATCAAAGGACATGTGTTGTTTTTTTTTTTTTTTTAAAGAATCATAGTCCAGTTAATTAACTAAATCAAAAGGAACCTTTACATTTTTAATAAGATTTTGATTTTGGTTTTATATTAAGATATGTTCAATTGCTGTTTGAGTGAAGCAGGGTCAAGACTGATAAATGAAGAAGGGAGAGAAGAATGAGGACAAAAGAGAGAGGAGGTGAGGACCTGACTCACCTTGTTTCATCGATATAAACGGCTTCCAGCACGGATGCTGCATATTCAATGTTCTTCTTCAAGTCCACCACGTTCACGTCACCTTTCTCCAGCTGCTTCACTAGGCATCTTAGTCTATTCCAAAAAAGTAGCCAAAGAGAAAGAATTAGAGCCATGTACTATAACTATGGAAAGTAGTTATATATTTTCTATTTTCTAAGTCACCTATTTCTAAGTCATACAATAGAAATATTTTTAGTTTTTTTTTTGCTTTTATAAAGTAATATTAGGTAGCTAGTTGAAAATTCAAGATGACTTATTCAACACTCTCATGAAAGTATATTCCTATCTCTAGACTTTAGAGTATGGAGTCTCTACTTCTTCGGAGTTGGCCCTAAGGGACTATTTAGAGTGCTTTTCTGGCTGCCACAGTTACTGTTGTTCACTGTATACAGCAATGAAAACCAAGATGAAAGGCAAAAGTTCAGAAAATATAATCAAGCAAAAAAATACATATGTATATGCAGTGGTTTTACTGTGATTTTTTTTTAACCTAAGGCAAACCTAAAAAAAAAACAAACACATTTTCTCTCATTTTTTGCAGATGCAATGATGTGCCCAATTCACAGGAGTTTGACAGTATAGAACTCAGCAAATTCATGTCTAGAATCCTGATTTACAGAGACAGACAGTGAGATAATCAAGTTTATTATTTTCAGCCACTGAGTTTTGAGATATTGTTATGCAGCCATTGATACTTAATATAGAGAGGTAATACAGAATACTTGAATAATGTTTTGGAAACTTCTATGCAGTAAATTGTTAATCAAAAATACTGTGCAAAAAACTTCTATGCAGTAAATTGTTAATCAAAAATACTGCATTACACCAAGCACAAAGGGAACCTATATTCCTTACTATCTATATGCCATTGATAAGCAATGTGAAACCAATTGATCTGCTTTCTTGAACTGCCAAATGGAACTTAATTCCACTGTTGTTCTAAGGTATTTCAAAAGAGAGAATAGAGTATATCTACTTTTAGGCACTAGCTTAGAGATAACAGATTTTCTGACAACATGCTTTGGATGATTTCCAATGTTGAGGCCTAGGGTATGAAGACAAGTTAGTAATTTCAGCAGGTATTTGACATTCCTCCACCTGTAAAAGACACTTTATTTCTCCATGAGAAAAAGCCACAGCCAGATTAAAACTTCTTATCCAGGAAATAGTACCATTTGGTTGTACTTGGTTGTATGATATGCTTTAAAAACAGTAAGTACTTAATATATCGATCCTTTTAATGGCTGACTAGATTGTGTTTATGTGCTACATGTTCTTTCTCCATTTATCAGTTGATGGATGCTTAGGTTATGCTCATTTCTTGGTTATTGTAAATAGTGCTACAAAAAACATAGAACACAGATGTCTCTTTCACATGCTAATTTCATTTCCTTTGGATATACACCCAGTAGTGGGAGTGTGGGATCATATGGTGATTCTATTTTTAATTCTTTGAGGAAACTTCATAATATTTTCATGGTAGTTATATTAATTTAAATTCCTACCAACAGTGTGCAAAGGTTCCCTTTTCCTCTTTTCCTTGTTCTCACCAGTACTTTATTTATTTATTTATTTATTCATTTTGGTGCTCTATCACTAAGTTACATCCAAGCCCTTTTACTTATTCTTTTATTTATTTATTTGTGCACATGTGTACACACACACACACACACACACATGTACACACACACACACACACATTTATTTAGAGGCAGTGTCTTGCTAAACTATCCAGGCTGTCTTCAAATTTGCTATCCTTCTACCACAGCTTCCTGAGTTTCTGGGATTACAGGAATATGTCACCATGCCCAGCTGACAATAGCCATTCTTAATAGAGTGAGGTTTTAATTTTCATTTCCCTGATGGTTAGTGATGTTGATCAATTTTTTTTTCATATACTTGTGTGTATGGTTATCTGTATGTCTTCTTTTGAGAATTGTTTATTTAGGTATATTGCCCATTTTAAAACTACTGGGTTTTGGGAGTTCCTAATCTATTCCACATATTAGCCACTGTCAGACACATAGTTTACAAATATTTTGTCCAATTCTGTAGGTTGTTTCTTCACTCTGATGATTATTTCTGTGCTGTGCAGAAGCCTTTTATTTTTATGAATTGCATTTGTCAATTTTTGCTTAGTTTCCTGTGCTTTTAGGATCTATCCAAAAAATCCTTGCTCTTTTCCAATGTCCTGATTCACCTGTTTCCTTCTAGAAGTTTCATAGTTTAAGGTCTTACATCTATATCTTTAATAAATTTGAAGTTTATTTTTATAACCAGTTAGAAACAGAGGTCTGGTTCCATTCTTATGCATGTGGACATACAATTTTCTAGCAATATTTATTGAAAGACTCATTTCTCCAATGTATGTTTTTATCACCTTTGTTGAAAATCAAACATCAGTAGATGCATCAGTTTAATTCTGGGCTCTCTGTTCTGGTCCCTTAGTGTATGTATCTGTCTTTATACCAGTGCTATGCCAGTGTTATGCCATCACAGGAAGACAAGTACTGCATGATCTTGCTCCTAAAGGGAATATCAGGAATTTGATCTCATAGCAGTTGAGAGTAGAGTGATGGTTCCTAGAGTAGAGGGGATGAGAAGAAGAGAAGAACTGTCCATAAGTGGGTAGTTAATTACAGTTAGGTAGGAGTAAGAAGTTCTGGTGTGCTGCTTATAGTAAATAATAAAGGTTGACAATAAATAATAATAATGTACTGTATATTTTAAAAAATAAGAATAAAGTATTTTGAGTGTTTCACTGTAAATATATGATGAATGTTTGAGGAAATAGCTATAATTTTAATATTATACAATGTATGTCCATCAAAATATCACATGATACACCATAAATATATATTTTTATGTTTTTATATATTAGTTAAAATTATTTAAATAAAAAAATAGAAAAATCAGAAACTTCAAATGATTACCTGCTTTATTTCTGAGTAGCTGTAATCTATTTTAATTTGAATTAGCAGTTTTTTTCCCACTTGAAGAAAAACAAAAACAACACTGTTCAAGCTCTTGGAGATAGGTATGGCCAAGTGACTAAATTCTGGCCAGTGAGATGTGAATGGAGGTTTTTGTGTAAAATTTTCTGAACAATTATTTTGAAGAGGGTGTACTCAGCTAAAAGGAGTCCTCTCATATCCCTTGCCCATGTCTTAAGGTCTAGAATGAGGGGGAGCTATCCAAATATCTAACTGCCATCCAGGATCACAAAGGAAGGTACCCAAGGAACATTGCTGAGATGAAAGATGGAAGTGGCCAGGATATCAAGCTGTTAATCACCTGAGTGATACTACCCACCTCTGGACTTGTTTCATATGAAAAGACAGGATTGTGGTATAGCCATTGCTATTTTGAATTTTTTTATGTGACTGAACCCAATTCTAACTGATAAATGAAAAGAATAAAAAAAATCCAAAAGAACTCAAGAATGGCAGAAAGAAACTTTATGTAAACTAAGAGGTGCTCCTCTCTCAGAGACTATCTGCAGGTGCAGATATCATAGTGCTTTATAGTTAAGTTTGCCAACATGGAGGAAGTGTCTGAAAAGTTTTAAATCTATAAACCCTGCTTCTTAGACTAAGATTAGGTTTTAATTTTTCTGAGCACTGACCTTCAGTGTACACAATTTCATTATTCAATGGATTCATCATTTCTTATTGTTTTAGGCTCTGAGCTAGAAGGGCATACTGGAAATGACACAGTAGTGTTGCATTTTGACAGTTGCTATCTGTGTCATTTCATGCTCTCCTACTTTCAGTCATATTTTAATATTCATATCTACTACAGGTGTTCTTTTAACTTTATGTTAAAAAAAGTCCTACAGCCAACAGCTGTTCCCAAGGGAATGGCCCATCAACAACCACAACAATGAACAAGAGGCTGTGCTTGTTGCACAATGAACATGCCCCTCACAGAGACTTCTCAGTGTGGTTTAAAAGCAAACTCACAACTCATACAGACAACTCAAAAATATTGAAAAGGAATATATATTTTCAGGGTTATTAGAACTCCTGTTGTCTCTTTTGCTTGCATGCAACAAATATTTATTACTGAATGCACACCCATTTATATGCATGTATATGAATATATACATAAGGATACATGTGAGTATTGAATACATAAGTATATATACACACACATCCACACATATATATAAGCTCTTCTTTCTTACTGAAATCCTGTTCCCCCATATCTTTAACTATCTGAACAATGCTGTAGTTACTAGGCATATCTAGGATGTTATCCATCTCATAAGTCCTTTGAAGATTACCATTTATTGTGGTGTCTCCCTAGTTATAAACTAAACCATACTTCATTACTCCATACTGAAACTTTCTTAACTTTCATTATAGTTTCATTTTTTTATCTGTGATTCCCCCCATTGGTCTCTGATCAAATAAAAAATTACTAGATAAGCAAAGAAATAGTAAAATGGACCCATAATGGTGATAAAAATCAATTAGTTGAAATTGACCCAAATATGACAAATAGAATTGGTAAACAAGGATGTTAATTACTATTAAAATGAATAGCCTTAGTTGAAGAAATTTAACAACTCAGACAAAATGAAAAATTCCTTAAAAGACACAAACTATCAAATCTCAAGAAGAAATAGATAAATTGAATTTGTTATTAGAAACTTTTACTATCAGTGCTGGGAGTATAGCTTACTGGTAAAACACTCGCCTAGCATGGATGAGGTCCTGGTTTGACTCTCAGTAATGTAAAGCAACAACAACAAAACAAACCTTCCTTCACTAAGAATCAGAATACATAAAGTTAAAAGAACACCTGTAGTAGATATGAATATTAAAATATGACTGAAAGTAGGAGAGCATGAAATGACACAGATAGCAACTGTCAAAATGCAACGCTACTGTGTCATTTCCAGTATGCCCTTCTAGCTCAGAGTCTAAAACAATAAGAAATGATGAATCCATTGAATAATGAAATTGTGTACACTGAAGGTCAGTGCTCAGAAAAATTAAAACCTAATCTTAGTCTAAGAAGCAGGGTTTATAGATTTAAAACTTTTCAGACACTTCCTCCATATTGGCAAACATAACTATAAAGCACTATGATATCTTTATCTTATGAGATTTACAATTCCAACACAATTTATATCATTGAAGAAAATGAGAAAAAAAAATGGGATCAAAGTTTTAATGTAGAATGTGAGGAATGTAGTTAATAATGTTTTATACTGAAAATTTGCTAACATAATTTTAGGCACTTTCACAATCAAATGTAACTGTGAGAAGATGGATATATTAATTTGTTTGACTGCAATAATCATTTCACTATGTATATGTATACCAAAATACCTTAAATATATACAATAAAAATAATATGGCTAATATTATTAGCCTTAAATAGAAGCATGTTTGCACATGCCTATAGTTTACACTTAAAGGAGTGAAGCAATCTTGAGACAGATAATATAACCATCCCTTAGTATCTATGGGGGATTGGTGCTAGAACCCCTGCAGATACCAAAATCCCTGAATTCTAAAGTCCTTTACATAAAATTGTGTGGTATTTACATGTAGTATTTATATGTAATTGTGTATTATTTAATATGCACATTTACTGCTATACTTTAACCATCTCTAGATTACTTAATATACCTAATACAAAATAAATGGTATGTAAAAAGTTGTTATACTGTATTATTTAGGGAATAATGATAAGAAAAAAAGATTGCACATGTTCAGTACAGATGTGATTTTGTTTTTTTAATGAATATTTTCAATCCTGTTAGTTAAATCCTTGGATGTGGAATCCACAGACACAGATATCCAACTGTGTTTGATGAAAAGGTTTTTTTTTAAGCAAAAAGAAATCCAAAATTATACTCCTTCTTTCCAAGAAATCATTATCTCTTCAAGAGGTATTAACTTTTTTTCTTACAGAAATGAACATTATATAATTTCCAGAATGTTGAAAAATGCCTTTTAAGTACAGATTTACAAATGTTCAGAGTTAGAAATGCTCTCAAGACCCATTTCTTCCTCCTTGGAAAATAACAAAACAAAACAACCCCATAATACCATCTTCACTCTAAGAGGGAACCAATCATTTGTACCTGGTCACAGTTACCCCTCTGAAATTCCATGGTCTTTGTAGACTCAGTGATTTTCTGTAAAATGTTAGATGTTTAAATAAATATATATTAAAATATAATGCATTTACTTAAAAATGCCTATTCTAATGAAGAAAAATTAGTGAATTTTACCTACTAGTTAGTTATTTAAAGCAAAGAAGACAGATTAGGAATAGAGTGCACACGTAGTAGATCCACTTAAGAACAGTTTACCATCTTATGTTACTCTCTTAGAGCTTGCAAAACTCATTTAGCACTCAGCTCAGGTAGACACTCTATGCTAAATATCTTTCATTTGCCCAGGTTTGCTTTACTATTCTTCTTCTTGCTCTGAGACTGGCCTGTAGGGTTCACAGCAGGTGTCCAGTTGGATTTCACAAATGTGAAGAATCAGAGGAAACAAGGGAAAGGAGAAGAGTGAAATACACAATTTTTTCTGCTCTCCCTGGAGGCAGTTCCTCCTCCTCCTGTTCTTCTTCCTCCTCCTCCTGTTCCTCCTCCTCCTCCTCCTGTTCCTCCTCCTTCTCCTCCTCCTCTTCCTCTTCCTCCTCAAAAGGCTATTTATCTGTCAGCAATCTACAGAATTCCCTTTCAAATCTTTGTTTTTCTTTCTCTCCATATCACTCCTTCTGTCTCTGTTACTCCCTCTTTCTCTCTGAATTTTCTAACTCTGCCATGCCTTGATGACACAGGTCTATTGATTATGCATTCCTGGAGTCCTATGTCACTAGCTCAGAGGAGTCATGTAATTCTGTAGTTGCATGTACAACTGCAGATACTCTTGTAATGCAAAGACGGTTGTCTCATAGCTTCTCAAAGAACCTGTTTTGACTCTTTTATCATTTTCTTGCCTAACTTCTATCATCCATCCCATAATGCCATTTCCTCTTATGGAGATCTTAAAGGCAAATCTATGAATGTGTTAAAAAGACAGTAAAGGCAGGGCTTTAAAATTGTTGAAGGCTTGCCCAACTCACATTCACCATTTTTTGTTTCTTTTTCTTTCTGGTATTCATAGAAAGGAGCAATTTAGCCCCTAGGGAACTGCTTCCCAGAGTTTCCTGTAGTGAACAGCATCTGGCCAATGGCCAAAGGAGATAGGAAGCTGCACAAAATGCTATGGATCGCCTACTGTAACAGGTTCCCTTTCATGGAACAGGAGTCTCTTTCATGCTTTGAATATAAAACTAGCTTCTCAACCAATGGCAGCTTATTTTAAAACTGATACGATTTTTTCCCTTCTTTTCCCTCTTCCCCTCCTCATCTATGTGGAAAGCAAAATCAACATTCTTTCTGTTGTAGGCTGAGTTTTCTGCACCTCTGCTCAATGTCCACACAATAAAGAAACACTGAATCTAGAAACCGGAACAACAGTACTTCCAAGGATATTAGCTAAGCATTAATTAGATCCGTTGGTGAGGATACTTTGAAAACAGCCCTGGTACTTCCTGTTTACAGCCTTCTGTTCCCCCTGGTAGTTAGAATGGCAGCCTCTGGGCATAAGTCTATTGCCTTTCTCCTGTGCTAGCAAAGTAATAAAATTTCTTTTCCTCAAAACTTTGTTCTTATTATTGAATCAGCATTGAGAAAAAGGACCAAGTTTTCATTATCATTACTACATAGAAAATTCTGGAAATCCATGAGACCAAATTCATACTTTCACACTGGAGAAGCCTGACTCTAGAAGGGGCTGTTTGTTAAGGGATGCTGATGTGAACTGAACCAGAAAGTTTGTGGTATGATTTTACAGTTTGAAATTTATGGTTTGCATGTAAACTTGGCAGATTACAAACGTCTTTATTATTGCTCACCACTGAAAATTAATGACATAAAGAGATTGAAAAGGTAAAACAGCTGTATGGAAAAAAAGAATAGGAAAGAAGAAGACAACAGAGAAAAGTTTGTAGCATATTTTTGGAAAAACTATATAGTGAGATGAGGTAAATGTCTTAGAAGGTATAAAAAAGAAGAAATCCATGTGCTTTCAAAGGGTGATTATAGAGAGAAGCAAGACAGTTAATGCCTCCTGAACCTAGAATAGCTCAGGAGGTGGGGAGTTCAGTGATCTTACAATGCAAAAAAAGTAGTCAGACACCAATCAGGAGGATTGGGTAGAGATCTTTTAGAGATTTTGGATTTCTTTCCCTACCCTGGAGAAATTACCCTTACCAAACCCATAGGAAACCAGAAGTGAGGCAGGGGTGACAGCCAGTTGAAAACAGATTCTGTGAAAGTCAGCAATATTGAGTGACAGTAAGTCAGGTTCCATTCTCCCAGCTATTCAAAGAGTGAGAATGCTGAAGATTGGAGAGATTGAGGCAAGTGAATTTCTAGAAAGTAATTATGCACTGCCTGCTCATCCTTCAGTGTACCCCTCAGGGGACAAGCAGCTCTCACATACCCAGAGATTCTAAGAACTTTTCAAAGCCTCACTCTTAAAAAATATATATATATACATATATATATATATATATATATATATATATATGATATATATTATATATATTTTTACTTATATTGTGCACATGTATATATATATATGTGTATATGAATATATGAAAATATAAAGGCATTCTCAAATATTGACTTTCCATGTACATATATCACACACACACACACACACACACATATATATACACAAATATATGTGTGTACATACATATACATATATGTATATCTATGTTTGTTTGTGTTTGTGTGTGTGTGTGTGTGTGTGTGTGTGTGTGTGTGTGTATAGGTAGATAGATAGATAGGAAGTAGATATAGTTTTGTTGTTTTTTTTTTTTTTTTTTTGGTACTACTAGAAATTGAACCCAGGGGCAATCAACCATAGTCTTGCTAAGTTTCCCAGGCTGGTTTCAAATTCAGCATATTCCTGCCTCAACATCCTGAATAGCTGTGATTATAGGTGTCCATCACTGTGTCTTGGCTTTGCTCTTCAATGGCTTATCAGTGGTCAACAGGCATTAATGGTAACCTCCAACATGAAAGTCACATACAAATACAAACAAATTCATTAAAAAAAAAACACTTGGATGGAATGGAAACAACATGGAGCCCAAAGAGAAACATTAAGAGAGAAACAAAAGAACTCTGAGAAAAGAGAAGAGCTGCATCAATGAAGCAGGAACATAGGCCACTTTTGTTGTTGTTAAGGGGACAAATGGTGATAAAACAGCTCTTTAAAATTAACCCTAATAATTTACACGAAAATATCAATCAAAGTGGTAGAAGAAAATGTCTAGTTACCATGCCAGGAGGTAAACAATAAGATAGCAGAATGGATACTAGGATAATAAAGATAAGAAAAGTAGATAATTAATTTGGGGGATCTAATATCCAGTTCACTAGAGTTCTACATATAGGGAATAAGGAGTAGAGATAGAGAATGTTAACAAGGGAAAAGTCAGTCAAGGCCTACTTCATAAGCATGTGCCTTGTTAGTTACACAGGGTCTTGCACTTATAAGGGTCTCACACTTAATTTAGTGCTTTGCTGTCACTATCTTGAACTTAATAATTTTGATAAAAAGACACTGAATATTTTCATTTTACATTGAGTTCACTGGGCCCTGATTATTATGTAGAGAGTCCCAGGGCCTGCCTCACATTCTGTTCTCAAACTATCAAGCAAGGTTGAGGAACATTTACTCTTATTTTTTAGGAAGCCACAGGGAAATACATTTACATATAACAGAGACATAAGAGAAAATATAATACAAACAAATGGGAAAAGGAAGTCCCAGAAAAATAGTCCCCATTAGGAATTAGTTAGTCCAGATTGACACAGGAGTACAGAAGAAAGGAAGTAGGTTGGATCCTACAAGGGAAACAATGGAATCTATAAACAATGGAACTAATAGAATGTTTGGGATTCTTCTTTGGACCGATCACTAGAACATTCATAAACTTGTTTTATATACATATTTTAAAAATACAAGGGCTGGAGTTGTGGCTTAGCCATAGAGCACTCACCTAGCATGTGTGAGGCCCTGGGTTCAAACCTCAGCACCACTGTGAAATTTCAGAAGAAAAAAATGGTTGTACAAGATAGGAAACAGTCAAAGCACAATATTTGTCAATTGATTAATATTAATGAAGTGGTACTATTATAAACATTAATGACAACAACAAAATATAGGTGTAATATAACTCTTGAGAAGATTCAGGTAAGAATGTTGATGAAGTTAATAGGCAAATTATTTGTTCTACTATCATTCTTGAGTGTTTGTAAATAAAGTCTGAAGTTGATAAATCAAGATATTACTAAAAGCATATTATTTAGAAATAGAGTTCTCTCTTTCAAAGAAGGAACTGAAAGAACTAAACCCATCAAGAGTATTTACTCCTAGAGAACTGACTGCATTTTTGATAAAAATAAAAGTATTTCAAATGACATAGTTCTCTATTAAGTTAAAATACCCATATGTTGCTCACAAGAAAAGTGACTTAATTTAGAAGTCAGGTTCTTTAATGGGTAGTTTTGGAATCATTATCCATGACAAATTTAAGTGATTAAAAAATAACAGGGCCTCAAAATACATATTGAATTGGAAGTGAACAGAAATTTTCTAAAGGGTTCAAAGCATTCCAATCTTGAGTTAATGGTAACATTAAACTCTAGCTGTTCTCGGGGTATTTTAGACACATGGCGACGAAGTCAAGAAAAGAAAATTAGATTTAACATAATTAAATACAAACCTGTTCATTGTATATGCCAGGCTTATGTACTGAAATGACTGAAAACATGCACATGTTTGAAGTTTGAGTTAGTCATAAAATGCAAACCTATCTTAAGTGAAAAAGAGAAAGGGAAATAGGTGGAAACCCTATACAGTATGAGAGTGGCATGAACTACCATGGCTGAAATCACCACATTTTCTTTTGCAAAATTAAAAAAAAATGGGGAAATTATAGCATTTTGAGTTCTTTTAGGAAAGTCAAATATGAATATGATCTAGAACGACTGAAAGTGAGTGAGCAGGAGGTTGGGTAGGCAGATAGGAACTCCTGAAATAATGAGGGGCTGAAAAACTGCAGTCTATTGCTGTTAGGGCTGAGCACGAAGATCTTAGCATCGGTTCCACCAAAATGAAAAGGGGTGTTTAAAAGTGGTGCCTTTTGTCCATTCAAGCTGCTATAACAAAATCCCATCTAATAGGTAGCTTATAAAAAAACAAGAAATTTCTTTCTCGCAGCTCTGAAGTTTCAGAGACTGGGAAAATCTTGATCAATGTGTTGGCAGATTCAGAACCAGCAAGGGCCCACTTCCTCATCTTCTCACTGTCAACTCCTGTGGCAGAAGGAACAAATGAGCTTCAGCAGGCCTTTTATTTCAGAACTACTCACACCCCAAAGGCCCCACCTCCAGATACTATCCCCTGGAGTGGAAAAGGAGTTAGGATTTCAGCATCCAAATCTTAGTGGGAGACAAACATAGCAAGTGGTTTGAGACATTTAGTTAATGCAGAACCATGTACCAATGAGCTTCAAAAATACACTAGCAGAAATGGAAAATCATATAAAAATAGATTTTTAGAGAATTACGCATACAAAAAAAATAAAACTATGGAAAGAAAAGTCAACATGGGATTTTTCCAATTAAGATAGATTACACAACATTTAAAAAAGTAATAAAGAGAAATATTTCCCCCACAGATACTATCAGAGAGCAGAGAAGTTTTTCAGATACTCTTGATACTCATTGAGAGGAAAATTGAGTTGATTAAAGAAGAGAGTCTTGAATGCCCAGTCCTGCTGTGGGGATGCAAATTGTGGCATAATAAGCAGTCAAACTGAGTTCAAATGAATTGACTGAGAACAGTATTTATTGGGAAGGCTGTTTTTTATATTAAGAGAAGTATTTTAACCTTCTGATTTAGATGATCCCTCCACCACATATCACACACATGTATGTTTAAGAAACCACTAAAACTGAATGACAAAATACTTGGGTTGCATTTTATAGAAGTCCCCCCCCCTCACCTTTTTTTTTTACATTGACGGAAGCAGTTTTGAGAATGGCAACTGCATAGATATAAACTACTGAGTCATAAGCTTGGTATAACAACACTAGGAAACAAAAATAAACAAGACACTAACTAGGAAAACTAAACAACTCTGAATATGTAAAACTAAGAATTTAATTATTGAAATTGATGACTTGTATCATGGAATGATAAGACAACCAGGAACACAGTAAGGACTCCTCACAGAAATCACTATGTGGAAGCTTTGTTTCCTCTGTGGTTTCAGATGCCTCTGGATGGGCCCTCTGGTGTCTCTTTGCAGAAACTCCCAAAGCTCCTGGGATCTGGTGATTCTACATTTTCTTTGACCCCCCCAAAGCTTCTGGTGGATAAGGATTTTGGTGTTTTTTATGTCTGTCCCATTATATTCCAATTCTCAATTCTGTTCTGTAATACTCTGAATTTACCAATAATCAAGTTTTACATTTTTATGGCTACATATAGAATGTTCATTAAATAGATGAATAGTATATGAAGATTACAATCCTATTTCTGAAGTTAGTGGTGGTTGTTAGCCAAAGTTATTAATTACCTCCTTTTTTGTGGCATTTTCTTTTCCGTGTCTATTGAAATCTACCCCCCTATCCCATTTACATCCACCAAATACCAATCAGTAATTTCTCTTTCATTCTGGAGAGCTCTGTCTTGGAACTCTATATCTTCTGGCTCAACTCTGATTGAATTGCTCTCCAGACGTGCTACACAGTAGCCATCCCAAGGCCTCTCTTGAACAAATTTTATGAATCCCCTGTTTCTAGATCCTTTGACTTCCTCCTTTCTGAATTCTTCCCTGTCTTGCTGGAAAGAGCAAATTCTCCAGTAGTTTCTAAGAAAGTGTTCATGTGACATAATTCTTGAAGTTTCTGAATGCTAAAAATCTTTGGTTTTTTTCTTACCAGTTGATTAATAATTTTGAAAGATTTTTTAAAAATTGAGAAGCATTTTCTCTCAAACTTTAAAAGCTTTGCTTCATTTCTTTTATTATGGATGACCCTACACTTGGTTCCTCTGCTCTTAGAGTTACCACTATTCTTCCTTTTACATACCATATTTCTAAATTTTATTATAATAATCTATTCTCCATTGAATTACCTTTTTTGTCTTTGATTTTTTTTTGGTTTATAAATTCTTGTTCTTCTACTGTAATTATAGAGAGTTTCAAGTTGAAAAAAAATAGGAATATAAGATAATCCACTGCTTTTTTCAAAAGAAAAAAGCTTTTATTTCTTGCTGCCCAACTAAATGAACAAAATGATGATAACAGGGTACCAAAAAGGTGAGACTTCTTTTTAATAACATACCTAAGTAACTAAACAAAACAGCAATTATGAAGCAGGAAATTTAGTAGGCTGGCACAGTGGACATTACCCATTTAGTATTAAAAATATTGTGTTTTTCACAATTAGAAGATAATCTCTTTGTTTTTTCTGTGGTAGAGAGAATGATAGAAGAAATAAGAAATAAAGAACTATACAGCATAACTGAAAGTCTATGTAGGTAGAATTACATTTGATCTAGAAACTCTGAGTTTATTTGTATATAATTCTATCATTTTCGACTTCAGTATTTTCATTCACCTCCAAGGCTCTATAACTATAAAGACTTGGAGATATATTCTAAGGGAGTCCATGAACTCTAAAATTCTTGAGTCATTTTTATTTGTTAATTTTAGCATTAAATTTTCTGTTTCAATCATTTACTTTACCATGTTTATTCAAAGGTGTGAAATTCTCTCAAGTTCTATAACACAGATATTGATTTTTCTCCTGTAATTTGTTTTTAAATGTCCCGTGTAAAAGAATCACACTGCTTTATCTTAGTGGTGTTTAAAAGAGCATTGCTTTAAAAAAGAAAACTACTTAAAACAAGCTTGTGGAACAAATGGTCATGCAACTTTAAATGATACCAATAAAATAACCAAGTAATCTCAAGAAGCCTATCTGAAGTTAAACACATGGACTAGAAGACTCAGTTTGAATGCTAATAATCAGCTGCTCCCTGAAAGAACCAGATGTTGAGCAGATGCTGCTTATCCTGCTGCTAAGAAAGAGAAAAATAACTATGCATATGCATTGTCCATTATACTCACCATGTGTTTCTAGAGCCAGAGAGAACTAAAGAAATCAGTTGTGTGACAAATATCAGTTGTCTAAAGAAATAAGGTTGTGAAAATGTTATTATTTTTTATAACTATCTCTCTCAGTGTACATGCAGTCTGATTTAACAATTGAATACTGGGAAATTGAAAGGGAAAAATATATTTTTTAATACCATGAACAAATGGTAAATTCAGCTTTTAATACTACATCCATAAGTTTTGAGCTTAATATGAAATTTTAGACAAAAAAGAAGATTAAAATACTAAAGAAAAGAAACCAAAATATTATTGATTTTTTTAATTCTTTTAAGTTGACACATAAATTGTGCATATTTATGGGTTATAGTGTGATAATTCAATACATGTATACAATGTGTAATGATCCAATCAGAGTAAAATTTTTATCATCTTAAAGTTCCTCCATTCTTCCCTTGCTCTCCCCACTTATGGATCAACATCCATTCATCAGAGAAACTATTCAGTGTTTGGTTTTTCTGGGATTGGCTTACTTCACTTAGCATGATACTCTCTGTCCATTTACCCGTAAACGCCATGATTTCATTCTTCTTTAAGCCTGAGTAATATCCTATTGTGTGTGTGTGTGTGTGTGTGTGTGTGTATGTGCGTGTGTGTGTGTGTGTGTGTGTGTGTGTCTGTGTATGTATCACAGTTTCTTCCATTCATCTATTAAACAGCATCTAGGCTGTTTCCATAGTTTAGCTATTTTGAATGGAACTGCTACAATCATTGAAGTGGCTGTGTGGCTTTTAAGTCCTTTGGGTATAGATCTAGGAGTGGGATAGCTGGGTCAAATGGTGTTTCCATTCCAAGGTTTCTCCATACTGTTTTCCAAAGTGGTTGTACATTTTGCAGTCCCACCAGCAATGAATCAGTGTACCTTTTTCCCACACCCTCGCCAGCCCTTATTGTTGCTTGATTTTTTGATAATTGCCATTCTGATTGGAGTGAGATGAAATCTTAGAGTGGTTTTGATTTGTATTTCTCTAATTGCTAGAAATGTTAAATTTTTTTTCATAAATTTGTTGACCACTTGTATATATTCTTCTGTGAAGTGTCTGCTCATCTCCTTAGCCCATTTACTGACTAAATTATTTGGGTTTTGTTTGTTTGTTTGTTTTGGTGTTAAATTATTTGAGTTCTTTAAATATCCTGGAGATTAGTGCTCTATCTGATGTGAATGTGGTAAAATTTTTCTCCCATTCTATAGGCTCTCTCTTCATTAATTGTTTCTTTTAGTGAGAAGAAGCTTTTTAGTTTGAATCCGTCCCGTTTATTGATTATTGATTTTACTTGTTGTGTTTTAGCAATCTTGTTAAGGATGTCAGGTCCTAAGGTGACATGATGAAGATTTGGGCCTTTTTTTTTCTATTAGGTGCTACACCTCTGGCCTAATTTCTTAAGTCCTTGATCCACTTTGAGTTGAATTTTGTGTACAATAAAAGATAGAGGTTTAATTTTATTTTGCTGCATACGAATTCCCAGTTTTCCTAGCACCATTTGTTGAAGAGGTTATACTTTCTCCAATGTATATTTTTGGCATCTTTGTCTAATATGAGATAACTGTATTTATGTGGGTTTGTCTCAGTCTCCTCTATTCTGTACAATTGGTCTACATGTCTATTTTGGTGCCAGTGCTATGCTGATTTTGTTACAATAGCTCTGTAGTATAGTTTAAGGTCTGGTATTGTGATGCCTCCTGCTTCACTCTTCTTGCTAAGGATTGTTTTGGCTATTCTGGGTCTCTTATTTTTCCAAATAAATTTCATGATTCCTTTTTCTATTTCTATGAGGAATGCCATTGAGATTTTTTTTTAATTGCATTAGATCTATATCTTTTGGTAGTATGGCCATTTTGACAATATTAATTCTGCCTATCCAAGAGCAAGGGAAATCTTTCCATTTTGTAAAGTCTTCTTTAATTTCTTTCTCTAGTATTCTGTAGTTTTTCTTCCTATGTTTTTTTTTTTTTTTTTTTTTTGCCTCTTTTGTTAGGTTGAGTCCGAAGGTTTTTTTGTTTGTTTGTTTTGTTTTGTTTTGTTTCTTTGTTTGTTTGGTTTTGGCTATTGTAAATGGAGTAGATTTCCTAATTTCTTTTTCAGAAGATTCATCATCGATGTACAAAAATGCATTTGATTTATGGGTATTGATTTTATATCCTGCTACTTTGCTGAATTCATTTACTAGTTCTAGAAGTTTTCTGGTGGAACTTTTAGGGTCTTCTAGGTATAGAATCATGTCATCAGCAAATAGTGCCAATTTGAGTTCTTTTCTTATGTGTAGCCCTTTAATTTCTTTCATCTGTCTATTGCTCTGGCTAGAGTATCCAGGACTATGTTGAATAGAAGTGCTGAAAGAGGAGCATCCCTTTGTTCCAGTTTTTAGAGGGAATGCTTTCATTTTTTTTTCCATATAGAATGATGTTGGCATTAGGCTTAACATAGATAGCTTTTACAGTGTTGAGATACATTCCCATTATCAATAGTTTTCCTACTATTTTGAACACGAAAGGAAGCTATATTTTGGCAAATGCTTTTTTTTTTTTTGCATCTTTTGAGATCATCATGTAATTCTTTAAGTCTAATTTGAGCTTTTTGATGTTTATAGACAGTTGATCCAATATATGAACATTTAGTCTATGTGCATGTTTGTGGAAGAAGAAATCTTTTAGTCCTAAACATCATTGGAAGTGTAGCTCATTCAACAAACTATTAAAGGTTAATTAATAGTCACAAAACTCAAAGAAATATTACCAATTTTGAAATGTGGACATTTAGGCTTATAGTTTTCACTAATCTGTCTACATCCACACACTTGAATCACAAAATTCCATGCTCTTTCCTTTTATATCAAGATGGAAATAAGAGTAAGATCATTATAAATATTGATCAATGTCAATAAGTAATAGGGAAGAAATATTTCTAGGTTGGGGATATACCTCTCTGGTAAAGTATATGCAAAGACTGGGTTCAATCCTCAGCACCACAGGAAAAAAAAATTCTTTCCCAAATCCTTGAATTTTAAACTTAGGAATGACAAAATCATTTGTAAAGACTGGAAAATCTAACAGCAAAATAAAAAAAAAATAACACACTGAAAAATGTCAAGTGTCCACATATGTACAGCCAGGTAAGTTCTACCCTTACCTGGTAAATGGTCACCTATATAGTATGATTATAGTAACTCTAATGGATTTTTTTTCAACCATCAAATCTTTCCAAGAATAGCAACAGACTTTTTTCACTGTTATCCCTTTGAGGAGTCGACTTTATCCATATGAGCACATGGTTGTAATATGAAGGATACTTGGGTTTCTCACACACACCCCAACAAACACACACACACACATAGCACACGTGTTGTAACTGTGGTGGCCTCCATTAAATGCCATATAATACAAACTCTTAGATTTGAAAGTGAAAAACACTTAGAGGCTATGCTTGGGCTTTTATTATTATTTTTAAAGTGCGTGTGTATATGTGTGTGTGTGTGTGTGTGTGTGTGTGTGTGTGTATGCATGCACATGTTTTAAATCTTTTCAACTAAACTCAGAAAAAAATAACGAATGATCATTAATTTAACAGGGAAAGACATAATCTAAAGTTTTTCTGGAAGGAAAGAAGATATATTCATTTAGAAGAAAATAAATCATTCTTAGGAACTTGGGTCTTGATCCCAAATCAAAAGATACAAAGAACCATTGCTATAACTTGACATTTTTTTGACAAAAATATAAAGATTATAAAGTGAAAGCACAGACAAGGAAAAGTGCTTTTGATTAAATTAGTGGTTAGCTAGGATGCCATAGCAACAAACCCACATTTGTGAAAAGCACCATGGCTCTTAAAAGATTGTACTTTATCAAACTCCATTTTAATATCTTGTTCTAAGGGTGGTACAAATCTTCAGTGACACCTGAGACCTAGAGCCACTAGGAGGATGGGGGCATTAGAATTTCAAAGAGATGAATGTCTCACAGTAACAGTTACTATGATTAAGTACGGTGTCAGCTTTTCATTTCTGTGATCAAAATATCTGACAAGAACAACTTAGAGGAGGAAAAGTTTACTTAGACTCATGGTTTCAGAGGTCCTAGTCCATAGAAGACAAAGTCCACTGCTCTGGGCCCAAGTTGAGGCTGAATATTATGGTGAAGAGCATTGTTGAGGAGCACTGCTCCATTCACAGTAATCATGAAGCAGGGAGTGGGAGTGGGAGAGGGAGAGGGAGAAAGAAAATGAGAAAATGGCTGCAGGGAAGATGAACCTTCTCCAGCCTTGCTAACCTGTCTACAGGTACCTCCCTGTCAGTTCATTCTAATTAGAATGAACTGATTAGGTTACAGGTCTTCTAACAATCATTTCACCTCTGAATATTTCTGCATTAACACAGGAGCTTTGGAGGGATGCTTCACATCCAAACCATACATATCCTGTTTTTCTTCGGTTCAAGTGAATTTAGTGTCAAGTTTTAAGCAGCCAGTGTCCTGATAGCCCTAACCTGGCCTATTTCAGGAATGAATTTGGGAGAACAAGAGGCAGCGAGGTAAGGAAAGGGTTTATACTGAAGAACAAAGGAAAATGCTGGCAAGAAGGGTTGAGGCCTCCTTGTGATTTAAATTCTAGTTGGAGAAATAAGGGCCTTAATCATACATGAAAGATTTTAGGAAATAGCCATGATTAAAATAGTTTTGGGTAAATTGACTTGGCTTAATTCTTAGCTAGAGAGAATCTTAAATACAAAGTAATGTTTAGAGTTATAAGTAAACAGCTACATTCATGGATTTTACGGACTGATGCATCACAAAGAGTTTAATTAAATGGCTGATAATTAAAGCGAAAATTGGCACATAAAGCCGAATGAGCAAGCACAAACTTTAAGAAGCCTTGGCTGATTCGATATTTTAACTATCTTTGCTACAAATCATATAAAATATATTTTGGAAGAAAATAAACTGAAATTCATTACAATGTTATTAATGAACAGATATATAAGAAATTGATGCTCCCTAAAGGGGACATGTTGGATAAAATGATGCAGAAGAAATAGATTTTTCCCATCTATCTAAGTCAAAAGAAAGTGTAGGTGGGTGGTGATTTTGTTAAAATAGAGAAATTCCCTTTTTCCTAGATTCTTAATATTTTCTTTATAGAAAACATTTGTTATCAATATATAAATGTATTGAATATTTTCCCATCCTGGAAATAAAATAATAAGAGCTAATATTCACTACACATTCACAGAGTGTGAGAAATTGTTCTACATATGCTCTATAGTAACTTCTTTAATCTTATATTGATCTTATATGGTAATTTTCGTCTTTGCTGTTTGATGAGGAATATGACTCCATAAGGTTTAGTAAACTTGTCCAAGGTCACAAAACTAGTGTTTTCTTAGATTGGTAGCCATGCAGTATTAGCTACTGTACTAGTTACCAAACTATCCTTACTCTCTTAACTATCAATTTTGAAATTCTTTGCTTTCTATTCACAGCATTTTCCCTGGAAACATCTATATCTCACTTTTCCCAGGGTGTGCCCCTCCACCCCCTGTAGCTAGGCTTGCCTGTGCTAGCATGACGTCTAAGTGTCTTCCTTGGTCCTCATGTTTCTCAAAGCTCTACAACATATTCAACTTCTGAACACTCTTCAAAATATTCTCCTTTCTTGTTTTCTCTGGCATCATCTTATCTTTGCTGTGGTTTTATCCCCCTTCTTTCCCTCTGTTAAATGTCCTTGTAGTGTAATAGGGTTACTGGAATATAATCCTCTATTCCAAACCATTTCCTACTTCAGTGTTAGCCAAGACCGTGTGAGTTGGGTTGGCCAATGGAAAGTTAGCACCTTGAAATAAATAGCATCATAGGATGTATTTACATAGTTTGACTTGGCCTCTTGAGCTCCTATAACCCAGAATGATAAAAACATACCCCCAAGTAGTAGCTGGATGAGGACCATGAAGATACATTTGGAGCAGTTTTGGATCTAAACTTCAGCTTAGAGACATACCCAGCTGATCTTAGCTGAGTTCAGCAAAGAAACAGCAAACTTGTAGATCATGAGAAAACATCAAGTATTCACTGTTGTGAAGCACTGGGAGCTTACAGGTTCAGTACCACCACCTATTAGTAGACTTTGATGTTGGCAAGTGTCCTACATTGTCTGAGGGTTTTCATTTGTAATGTTGGAGAAGTAATGTTATCTTCTCTACTTGGTCTATTAGAAAATTAAATAGTTCATACTAAGTGCTTTGTACAATGACGTAGTATAAACCCATTTATCACTTTCTATTGATAGTTTCCTTATCTCTAATTTTAAGTATGCTATAGAAAGCTGCTTTGGGAGGGCACTTAAGAGATTTCAAAATCAACACCTCTAAGTGAGGTTATCAGATTTCCTCCTTCTAGGGTACCTAGTATTGCAAATGACAACTCATTCCACACAGCTCACAAAAGAGGAAATTAAGGCTCTTCTTTGACTTCTTCCTTACACCCTGTGACCAACTGCAATCATGTTTTTATGTTCAATTTTATCTCCAAAATATGTCACCCACCTTCCACCACCATTCATCTGTCCTTAGAACTAACAGCTTCATTTTCTTAGTTTTCTTCATGACTCCCTATGTTGGTGAAGTAATGCCAGCTGCTATAAGACCCCCAATTCAGTAACTTAACACATGGGTTAACTAAGTTCTCAGTCTTGTGAAGTCCAAGTGTGAGTTTTTGGTTATTGACTGATTCAGGACCTGTACTCCTTCTGTCATACAGTGCTATTTTTGGTACACAGCTTCCATGACTACCATGTTTATTCACATTAAGCCCATGGAGTGGGAACAAGTGTGGAAGGTTATAGTTGGAAGGCTTTAGGGTTGGGAGTTGAAAGTGGTGCTCATAACTTCCACTTATATTCCATTGAAGATAAATCAGTCAAATGGTCACTTAGAATTTTCATGGGGGTTGTGAATAGCAATCCTACTGGAAGTAGTAGGTATTATGAGCAATTGGCTGTATATTGCCTCAGTTCCCTTACTAGCCTCCATGCATTCAGTCTTTTTCTATAATCTAATTCTTGGCAGGAGGCGGAGGTTTGTGTGCATGTGTACATGTACAAATGTGTTCTAATCACACACTTCATCATTTCACTCCTGTTTAAATTCTCCAATGTCTTCTAGTAGAATATTAACTAAAACTCAAATCTCTCACCTTGACTTGATGATCTTACCCCTGCTTTATCTTTCTGAACTTGTCTCATTCAGTTTTCTTTATCATGCATTGTGGTCTACTCACAGTGACTTTCTTACTATTCCTTGACCATCTAGAAAAAATTCCTCCTCTAGGGCCTCTCTATCAGCTCTTCTGTCTTCCTAGGACACTATTCCACAATATATGTGGCTGGTAGCTTCCTCCCTCTGAGACGTTAGTTTAAATAAAACTTCTCCTGCAAATCTTTCTTTGACAACCCAGTCTTAAATAGTTACGCAGTGATTTTTCTACCACATCTATCTAAGACATGATTCTATACCTAGCAGACCCAAAAGGGTCTACAAAGAAACTATTAGAGCTAATAAATGAATTCAGCAAAGTGGCAGGATATAAAATCAACATGCATAAATCAAAGGCATTCCTGTATATCAGCGACAAACCCTCTGAAATGGAAATGAGGACAACCACTCCATTCACAATATCCTCAAAAACAATAAAATACTTGGGAATCAACCTAACAAAAGAGGTAAAAGACTTATACAATGAAAACTACAGAACCCTAAAGAGAGAAATTGAAGAAGATCTTAGAAGATGGAAAAATATACCCTGTTCATGGATAGGCAGAACTAACATCATCAAAATGGCGATATTACCAAAAATTCTCTATAGGTTTAATGCAATGCCAATCAAAATCCCAATGGCATTTCTTGTAGAAATAGAGAAAGCAATCATGAAATTCATATGGAAAAATAAAAGACCCAGAATAGCAAAAACAATGCTAAGCAGGAAGTGTGAATCAGGTGGTATAGCGATACCAGACTTCAAACTATACTACAGAGCAATAGTAACAAAAACAGCATGGTATTGGTACCAAAACAGGCAGGTGGACCAATGGTACAGAATAGAGGACACAGAAACCAACCCACAAAACTACAACTTTCTTATATTTGATAAAGGGGCTAAAAGCATGCAATGGAGGAATGATAGCATCTTCAACAAATGGTGCTGGGAAAACTGGAAATCCATATGCAACAAAATGAAACTGAATCCCTTTCTCTCGCCATGCACAAAAGTTAACTCAAAATGGATCAAGGAGCTTGATATCAAACCAGAGACAAGGCATCTGATAGAAGAAAAAGTTGGCTACGACCTACACACTGTGGGGTCGGGCTCCAAATTCCTCAATAGGACACCCATAGCACAAGAATTAATATCTAGAATCAACAAATGGGACTTGCTCAAACTAAAAAGTTTTTTCTCAGCAAAAGAAACAATAAGAGAGGTAAATAGGGAGCCAACATCATGGGAACAAATTTTTACTCCTCACACTTCAGATAGAGCCCTAATATCCAGAGTATACAAAGAACTCAAAAAATTAGACGATAAGATAACAAATAACCCAATCAACAAATGGGCCAAGGACCTAAACAGACACTTCTCAGAGGAGGACATACAATCAATCAACAAGTACATGAAAAAATGCTCACCATCACTAGCAGTCAGAGAAATGCAAATCAAAACCACCCTAAGATATCATCTCACTCCAGTAAGATTGACAGCCATTAAGAAGTCAAACAACAACAAGTGCTGGCAAGGATGTGGGGAAAAGGGTACACTTGTACATTGTTGGTGGGACTGCAAATTGGTGCAACCAATTTGGAAAGCAGTATGGAGATTTCTTGGAAAGCTGGGAATGGAACCACCATTTGACCCAGCTATTCCCCTTCTGGGTCTATTCCCTAAAGACCTAAAAACAGCATGCTACAGGGACACTGCTACATCGATGTTCATAGCAGTACAATTCACAATAGCAAGACTGTGGAAGCAACCTAGATGCCCTTCAATAGACGAATGGATAAAAAAATGTGGCATTTATACACAATGGAGTATTACTCTGCATTAAAAAATGACAAAATTATAGAATTTGGAGGGAAATGGATGGCATTAGAGCAGATTATGCTAAGTGAAGCTAGACAATCCCTAAAAAACAAATGCCAAATGTCCTCTTTGATATAAGGAGAGTAACTAAGAACAGAGTAGGGAAGAAGAGCATGAGAAGATGACTAACATTAAACAGGGATGAGAGGTGGGAGGGACAGGGAGAGAGAAGGGAAATTGCTTAGAAATGGAAGGAGACCCTCAGGGTTATACAAAATTATATACAAGAGGAAGTGAGGGGAAAGGGAAAAATAATACAAGGGGGAGAAATGAATTACAGTAGAGGGGGTAGAGAGAGAAGAGCGGAGGGGAGGGGAGGGGAGGGGAGGGGGGATAGTAGAGGATAGGAAAGGCAGCAGAATACAACAGACACTAGTATGGCAATATGTAAATCAGTGGAAGTGTAACTGATGTGACTCTGCAATCTGTATACGGGGTAAAAATGGGAGTTCATAACCCACTTTGAATCAAAGTGTGAAATATGATATATCAAGAACTATGTAATGTTTTGAACAACCAATAAAAAAATTAAAAAAAAATTAACAAATAAACATTAAACTATAAAAAAAATAAATGGATGGAGTTAGAGAAGATAATGCTAAGTGAAGTTAGCCAATTCCAAAAAACCAAATGCCAAATGTTTTCTCTAATATAAGGAGACTGATTAATAGTTGGGTAGGGTAGGAAAGGGGAGAATGGGAGGAATAGACGAACTCTAGATAGAGCAGAGGGGTGGGAAGGGAAGGCAGGGGGCATGGGGTTAGAAATTATGGTGGAATGTAATGGACATTATTATCCAAAGTACATGTATAAAGACACGAATTGGTGTGAATATACTTTGTATACAACCAGAGATATGAAAAATTGTGCTCTATATGTGTAATAAGAATTGTAATGCATTCTGCTGTCATATATAAATAAAAATGATATAAAAAATTGAAAAAAATGTTTAGTGAAACTTAAGAAAATTTGATATATTTCTATTATCTATCTCTATCTATCTATCTATCTATCTATCTATCTATCTATCTATTCTCCTATTTATTCTTCCACAAGAAGAGAGAGAACCTTGCATTTAGGCCTTTATTACTAAAAATACTAGCACTGTTTGGCATACGGCTGGTCTTCAGTGAGGTATGGTTCATTAATAAAATTTGTTGACTTTTCTATACACAAAGCTGAACACACTTTCATCATCAACTCTACTGAGCTAAAAAAGACAAACATGTTTGCCTTTTACATTAACACTACCAGAGCTATTTGTGGCTGAAAGCCAGATTTACTAAAAATATTGACCATATTATGCCTAAAGAACTATGTAGCTGACCAATTTAATTGTAAGCTCTTCTATTTCTACTAAGCCTGAAAATTTAAATGCAATGTCTGGGGATAGAGAATATACTATTTTTTCCTCTACTTAACCAGAAACTTGGGTTACCCTCAGCCAAGGAAATTTTATATTTACATACAATGAAAAGACTTAATTTTTCAGATAGGAACAAAATATCTTTTTTAATTTTTGAATTAAATTATGCTTCTTGTTTATATTGAAAATTTTTATTATAAAGATAAAATAAATTTGTTACATGGTATTTAAAAGAACAAAGTTTAAAAAACACAATATTAGAAGGAAAGCTTAATTTTTGATATCTAAAACAAATAATTTCTTAATATTTATTTATTTTAAATATAATTTTTCTTTGATTCATCTGCAAATGCGGAACTAAAGCTTTTATTTTGTTCCTTTCAAGTAGCATTTTTGTTGTAATAAAATCAGCATTAGTAGTTGCTGACAACTTTCATTGTGCTAGTCACTTTGCATGCAGGCTTTATAAGAACCAGAGAAGCTTAGGAAGCAGGGGCCTAAAAAGGTCAAGCTGAGTTCCAAAATCAGAGCGCTATCAAGGGTAACCACATACACAGTGAAAATGCAATTCACAAATCACAATTTAATAACTATGCCCTGGAAAGTTGGTTTAAAAACAATGTAACCAATATGCTTTATCTATTAACAATCATTCTCTTAAGATTGAATACTAGTATTTTAGGAAAATATGCTTCTATGTTTGTTATATAGCAATCATAGTAGATTCTGACAAATCTAAACAGAATCACCTTGAAGGCCAACAAATCCATACATGTCCCGAAAACTACCCATATTCTTAGTTTCAACATGTGGGAAACATAGAAAAGACAATAAAAGTAGCTTGCAGGAAACTTCAACTTTAAAACAGCACTGATCTAGTACCACTGCTAGACCTACGATGCTTAAGAAGCTGCTAATTTGCTTTCCATGGATCACTGTGCTTGCATCATTCTCTGACTTTATGTCTGCCCCTCCATCTACTCCTACTCAAGTGCAATAGATAGATGCTGCTTTCGTGGTTCTAAAATCAATGGCTTTCAGAATTTCAGATTTGAAGTTTTGTTTTAAAAGTAATTTGGTTTAAGATCTTTCTTTCAGCCTATGAATCATATCAGTTCAAAGATGCCTGCCACGAGGGGCAGTCAGGACTAGAACTCTAGCCTCCTGATCCTGGATTTGGACTCATTTGCAATAGTTCACTTCCTCACCTTACTTCTCCTGGTTGTCCCAAACTCCTTAGGATTCGGTGTATCTTTAGAATCCAAGTAATCCCTCCCCAAACCCCCAAATAATCCAAATCTAAGTATTCCCACCCCATTACAAAGCCAATATTTACCTATCTGATTACTCTAATTCTCAGTACTCTCTGTTTGCTTAGACATTAGAAAATTTCACAAATAAATCATAATAGTTTTCTTAATGGAAGCTACAGACTGACCTCTTTTTCTCCCTTCTCTTAGCAAAAGTTTTGTTTATTTAAAAACATGTCTTCCAAGCCTTTAATGTGTGGGGTTTGGGGCAATATAATTTCAAGCAGGTTATTTGGGGCAGGTATTTCTCAGAGTCCACAAATTGCTTGGAAGATAGAGCCAGTGTCACATAAGACACAGAGGAAGAGAAGCAGTGATAACAACTAGAGCAAGTGGAATAACATGTGTATAAATATTTAAACGAGGGACAGACATCACTCCCTGTGTTTTAATATCGTACCTCCTCTTTAATCACAAACACTTCTTTGTTTAGCTTTCCCTTCTGGTTTGAAAAAAAAGCAGGTTTCATGAGGGGTCAATTTACATTTAACAGAAGAAAGCATTTTCTATAGTTATTCTTTTTCAAATATAGCAGTTTGCTCAACTTCTTTACTGGATTCCAGGTTTTTATCATTGGCTCTTGTCTAATAACAACAAATGTATGTGCTTTGTCCTAAAATTTTCATTTTCTATTTTGATTCAATCCTTACCTTTAATCCACAAATTAACTTTTGATGTGTTAAATCAATCTAAACACAATTAGTGATTCTCTTTAATAGTTATTTATAGAAACAAAGAACAATATCTAGAAATATGATATGACTTGAATTGGACTCATTTATGCATGCTATGAACAAGGCATGGCTCATACTGACACAAACCTTATGTTCAGTTTTATATATATTTCCAAACAAATTTGTTAGAATTTGTATTTAGTTATCCTGATTATTTTTTTCCAATTTTGCTAGAAAAAAATTACACACTATTATAATATAAAAATTAAATAATTCATGTGTGCCATCAAATAACAAATTAAAGATTCTTTTACTCTAAAACAATATGTTTAGTAATTAGGGCCATAAATAAATTAGCTCTGAAGAAATTTTGTATTTTCTCTAATCTTTATATCCACTAAAGGTCAAGAATTATAAAATTTATTAATACCCAAACTTAATATGTGTATTTCATAGACAAGTTTTTTTAAAGTGAGTATTCAGCATTTTCAACATTCAAAATAATAAAATACAATGTTGAATCATCTCAAAATCCTTTGGTTGAAAGACTGAAAAATTTTGAAATATTCACTAATTTTTCCAAAATGTAAGCCTGTTGTTTACTAAAACTAGCCAGGAATAAAAGGGAAGAAACAAGGATAGGGTTAGTGGTAACTTTGGTTAATCTTAAAACATGAACAAACTATGACAGATGAATCTCTGTTCTGAATATAAAGAATCCAGAACACCTCTGTCTGCCTTGAGGAGCCTCCCCATGTTCCACATTCTGCTCTTTGAAACTATATCCCAAAGGCTTCTATGACACTCCAGCATGGTCCCTTCTTCTTATTTTCTTTCTCATCCTGCTGCTGAAATGTTAGTCTTTCCTAAGGTTCTATCCTTGCTTTTCATTTTAACCTATGTGTTTCCCCCAAATATATTGCCATCTATATGCTGATGACATGAATCTGTGTTTCCTGCCCCTACCCCTGAGGTTCCAAGCTGTGTTTAACTCTTTTTACCTAACCTCTCCAGAACATCAACCAGTGACCTCAACCTTTATCACTCCAAACAGCGCTCACTAACTTTCTCCTAAATCTGCTCTTTCCTTTTCACACTATATTGTATGTAATGGCACCACCAGCCACTCAGCATTACAAACTAGAAGTGTGTTCATTATTTCTTATCTCAGTCATTAAGTACCACTGATTCTCATCTTACATGTCTAACATTTCCTCTTCTATCCTACAGCCACAACTTTAGCCCTCATGCTGATCATCTCTTGCTTGGACAATTAATTCCATCTACCAACTATTTTCTCTGTTGCAAATCCTCCCACTCTCTTGTGCTGCCTAGGTAATCCTACGTTTACATTACCACTGAAGTGATCTTAATAAATCACATATTTAACCCAGGTACTCTTCAGGCTTTCCATTGCTTTCTGAAATTATACAAGAAAATCTCCAAGCATACCTATACTTGAGGACTATAGAAAACTACTGGTCAGTTGTTATGATTTGGATTGAGGTATCCCCCAAAAGCTCATGGGTGAGGCAATGCAAGAAGGTTCAGAGAAATGATTGAGTTATGAGAGTCTTAACCCAATTAGTGAATTAATAGTGATAGGGATTAACTGAGTGGTAACTGAAGTGGTAGAGTATGGCTTGAGGAGGTGAGGGAAAAGAGCTAATACAGAAATTGGTACTGTGAAGTGGAGTTGTTGCTGTGACTAACCTGACCATGTGATTCAGAAGCTTTTTGAGCTTTTTGGATTTGGTGGGAGGACTCTTGAGATGCTTAGCAGTGCCAGCTGGAACTGCTTTAAATTGTTTGAGTGGAACTTAATGGCCGATTCTGGAAACAGCTAAGATCAGAATGGCAATAGGACCATGGATGAAGAAAGAGCTCAAGAGGGTTCAGAGGAGGACTCTATTGGAATTTGGACTAGAGGCATTTCTGTTATGTTCTGGCTGAGAAGTTGCCTGTAGTTTACCCATGTCCTGAGACTTTCTGTGAAGCTGATTTTAAAAGAAATGTACATTTTTTGTTGTGTGTATGTGGGGCTGCGGATTGAACCCAGAGCCTTTTGCATGCATGGCAAGCACTCTACCAACTCCGCTACATTCCCAGCCTAACTTCTTAATCTGGTGAAAGAAGTGTCTAGGCAGCATAGCATTCAGGAGATGGCATGGATAATGCTGGCAGCTTTTAGCCAAATGTATTGTGATCATCAGGAGCAGAAAGCAGGACAGAAAGATTTGAAAAACTTGGACTTGAAAGGTGGGAATAAAACTGGGGCTAAGGAAGTTGCAGTTGTTAAAGACATTACCACCACTAAAGAAATGCTAAAAACTTTGTTTAGTGACATTGAGAAAGACTGTTTGAGGGCATCTCAGGAGCTGCTAAAACCATACCCATCTCAGGTTCAAGAGAGTAAAAGTAAAAATTCTCTTGAGAAGAGACCAGTGGGGCACCCGTCTTGCATAAGGGGGCCTAGGACGTTTTTTATTTTTATTTTTTAAATGTGCTTAGACACCTAGACACTCAGAGGCTTCTGTAGCTGGGTCCCTGGAGGTTTGGCTACTGCTAGAGAAGGCAGCATGTGTCATGGTTGGTGTCAACCATGTGGTGCTGTTCTGCAGAAATGCAGGATGCTGTAGCTAAGGAGTCTTGGAAGCTTCTACCAAGATTTCAAGGGAAGGCCTTGGAGGCCAGGAAAAGTGTAACAGGGTCAGAGTTCCTGTGGGTCCTCTCTGAGAAGTTGTGGGGATTTGAAAAGAAAGATGAAACTGCAGTGCAGATCTGGAGATTAAAAAATGCCAGTAAAGTGGGATATCATCGTAGGAAAGCTGCAGGGATTGAGCAGATTCAAGCCAACAGAAAGGCCACTTGGGCTGCAACCAACTAGGCCACAGGGGTTGAGCTACACAAACCCTTTGAAGAGGACATCATGCCAGTTGCCGAACATAGAATTATAGAACTTGTTTGCCCAGCTAGATTTTGGTCTTGCTTTGGTCCCATCCTTTTTTTCTATTCCCCTATTTTTGTGAATGGAAATGTTTACTCTGTACCTTTATATATATATGGGATACTTGTAAATTGCTTTTAATTTTACAGGAGCTCACATTGTGATATTGCCTTGAGCCTCAGAGAAGACTCTGGACTTGAACCTTGAGCAATCTCAGAACTATTGAGATTATGGGGACTCTTGGAAATGGGCAAAATGTATTTTTTTATTGTGAGACGGTTGTGAGCTTTTGGGGTCTAGGGATGGAATATTATAGTTCAAATGTGAGGTGTCCCTAAAAGCTCACATGTGAGGAAATACAAGAAGGTTTAGAAGAGAAATGATTGGGTTGTGATAGTCTTAACCCAATCAGTGAATGAATCTCTGATAGGGATTATCTGTGTGAAAACTGAAGTGTTAGGGTGTGGCTGGAGGTGGAGAGTGAATCTAAGTAATACATCAGTCTTCAAGAATTTTCTCTTTTGTGTTCTTTCTTCCTGACTTACTGATGCATGGTTAATCACCTCCTCTTATAGGTATTGAATGTGCTGTGTATCTCTGTTCTTGTATTTATCACACTTGCTGCAATCCTGTGTCTACATGTGTACAGGCCTTTTGAGCTCTTTGAGGACTCGGGTTGTAACTATTTATCTCTGTGGTTAGCAGTCTTAAGATTTCAGCAGAAAAACAGAACAAAACATACCAATTCCCTCTGGGAACACTGAGTAATAATAGAATTTGTTTAATTTGGAATATAATTCAACAACCATTCAGAGCAAAAATTGCAATGGGTTGAAAATGGTTACCAGAAAGTGAGTTGCAATAGTATAATCACAGAAGGACAGAGACCTATAAACACAGTGATGGGATCTGCAGAAAGCTACTGCTGAGTTTTCAAGAAAACTATTACTTGCCTCTTCATAGCATTTGAATTCTGACATTCAAAAGATTTTTCTTAAAATTTCAATTACATTTTTTAAAACAATCTGAAGTACAAATTTATTTATTGTGTTCTTCTTCCCCTGAATATTTTTTGGAGTCACTGCTGGATGAACCAGATGCTCGGGAAATATGACTGCTCCTTATGGCTTCTGAAATGACATATTTCTTGATTTTTTTAAAATAAGATGAGTAGTACATATGATCTGTCACAATGTATCACTAATTTAGAAACAAATGCATTCACAGTGAAGGTAAAAGATTTTTTTTTTTTTGGTTTTGAAATGGTCAAATTATTGGCTGTGCTTTAAGTATATAAGTAGTTTCACAAGTGTTATCCTTTTAAACTTCTGAAAGACTAGAAGCTCTTTCTTTAATAATCTTACCATCAAATAAAATTGTATATATTGGGGGGATATTTTTCTTTGGTTATTTGTGTTGATTGATATTTCATGCTTAAATGGTCAAAATTTAATCATCTGAGATCTTAGTGTCTATAGATCCAATAATCTTTGTGATATTTACAAAGAATTGTTCTACTACTTTTCCTGTCTTATATTTTATTATTTATTTTTTGTGGTTCTGAGGATTTAATCCAGGGCTTACTATATGCTAGGCAAACACTTTATCACTGAGTTACATTTCTAGCCCCAAATTTTTAATAATACTAACATTTAAACATTTTTAAACTTCATTTCTGCTTAGGTTATCTGCATCACAAGATTTCTTTTTTGAAACATATATTCCACAATAGCAAGAATATTCAATACTTAAAGTACATTCTTATTGTATATACAGAGCCTAGTCTCACTAATGAATATGTATTACTGAATAATACTATAAATGTGGTATACAAATGATGAGTGTATGAATTGTACAACATGAATAAACATGTGATAGATAAGCAAAAATTAGAGAGCTATTCTTCAAAGCCCATTAATAATTTTTCAAAATAACTTCAGCTAACAGAAAGAATGTTTCTAGTTTAATTTTAGCTTTTCATCAGAATGCAACACTAATTTTTTCATAAAGTGGTTATGCTTTTAAACATAATAGCATTAACAAGTCATGTGAATAAAATTTCATAATTCAAAAAGTACTTTCATACGTATTATCTCAATTAAGTATGAAAATACCCTTGAGGAATATGTGTGCTGGATGGATATTTACAATGCTGCTCAAAAATTCTGTTTCACAGGAAAGTCTAAAATCCTGTCTATAGGATGTTCTTTAGGAAGTCATATTTATTATCACATGACACTGTTCCTTTAGTACCAACTAACTGGGCAAAAAGCAAGCACTGATCCAAGGGGCAGGCGGTTTACAGAGTATCAAGCACTATAGGATATAACCTGACACAAAAAGTTCACCTGAGACCAATGGATTCTGTCTCCTAAACACATCAAACTGGGAAATAGCAAGAAGCAAGAAATTAACAGTAGCAGGTCTTTTAAGAGAAGAGCCATGAAGTATCATGGTCATAAGAATCATGACAAATCAAAGAAGACTGTTAGCCCATGAGAGAGAAGGTAGTACCTACAGCAATCCCAGTTTCCTTCAGGTAACAGCAGGTAAATTGCAGTCTGTTTTGTGTTTTATTTTTTGTTTGTTTGTTTGTTTTGGAAACCAAATGATACCAATAATAAATAAATAAATAAACCATTAAGCAAAAGTATATTGCCTTGACTTGAGCTTTTATGTTGTTTTTAAGCTTACGATTAGATCCTTTAGGCTACTCTGCACCAGTTCCATGATATGGAGTTCTATTGTCTTCCATTTAGTCTCGATACATCTCTATAAGGGCTAATTTTGGGTGTTTGGTTGACTGGATTGAGAGATGCCTAGAGAGTTAATGAAGCATACTTCTGGTTGCATTTGTGAGGGTGTTTCTAGAGAAATTTATGTGGATGTCAGTGAAATAAGTAGGGAAGACCCTCTCTGAATGTGAGCGGCATCATCTGACTGAGGGCTATGTATTGGAAAAAAGTCAGAGAAAAGGGAAATTAAATCTTCAGTTCTTGCTGTTGTCTTTGGACCTCACACTTAAGGTTCTTCAACTTTTAGATGCAAACTTGTACCAGTGGATCAGTAGGGGAGTATTATGCCTTTGGCCATCATTCTGATGCTGCAACATTGATGTCTGCTTCTGAGGCTTCTGGTTTCTGGGACAGATCATCTACTGGCTCTCCTGTTTTTCTATCCTGCAGCCAGCCTCTGTAGAACTTTTCAGTCTCTCTGATGGTGTGAGTCAATCTAATAAGTACATTACCCTCTTATAATTTCATATTCAGAGGTGGAGTTCAGAGGTAGGTTTTTAGGAAATGATTGGATGGTCCTGTTTTTGGGAGAGCACTAACATAAACCCCCGCAAGGTCATATAGGGCATTGAGGGCAATATCGAGGCATATATGTTCTCACTTATCAATTAGGGTTCAATGAAGAAAGAAAGAAATTTTAGTTTTGCAAATATTTGGATGTCTAAGTCTCTCTTCTCTCTCTCTCTCTCTCTCTCTCTCTCTCTCTCTCTCTCTCTCTCTCTGTTTTCTGGAGAAACCCTAGATGTAGGTAGATGAATCATATATGGATGTAGATGTGGATCTCTTTTCCCTGCAGATATAGCAGTGAATGGTCCATGACCTCTTGCCCAAGATAAATGAGACCAATTGATGATGAGGACACTGATCTTCAAGTAAGGAACAGCAGGAAAAACTGTCTTTAGAAGATCTAAAGCCTAACCTCACAGTCAATGGGTGTGTGTGATGGTTACTTTTGTGTGTCAACTTGACATGGGTACCCATATTAACCATTATTTCTGGGTATTTCTGTGAAGGTGTTTCTGGATGAGAAAAGCATTTGAATCCATGAACTCATTAAAGTAGATTGCCTGCCACAATGTGTGGATTCATGGATTAATGAAGGGCCTGAGTAGAACAAAAAAGCAGAGGAAACAGAAATTTGTTTCCTGCCTTATGCTTGAGTTCGACACCAGTCTTCACTGGCTCTTGGCCTGGAATTTACACCAAGTCCACCAGCTCTGAGGACTAGAATCACACCTCTGGCTTTTGTGAGTCTCCATCGTACAGACAGAAGATTTGGGGACTTCTCAGACTTCTTAATCATTTGAGCCAATTCCTCATAATAAATATTCATCTATAAATGTATATTCTATTGGTTATGTTTATCCAGAGAACCCTAATACAGTATGTTATGATTTATATTTTCCTACTGCATTGGTTAACTGCAAGGTAACTTTTTACAGTCTGAGTGTTATGAAATCTATTAGTTACTGCACAAAGCTTCTACTGTCTTTCCTTTGATTTTTTGCATTAGTGGAAAAAACGATCCTACTCACTCTCCTTATTTTCCCTTCCTCCCATCCATGAGACCATCGTCTTTTCTTATTAAACTCTATTTCCTGAGTTCAACAGAGAAAAGATAAAATCTATTTTAAAAATATCTTTATCTTTGGGCAAACAACAAAGAGAGGTTTTAATCATTAAATTAGATTAGGATTCATTTTTTAAAAATATGATGCTTGTTATGGTTTGGATCTGGAATATCCTCCAAAAGGCTCTTGTGTTGAAAGTATTTTCCCCAATTCATCATGGTTCAGAGGTGAGGCTTCTTGGCAATTTTTGCATCGTGAGGGCTCGAACATCATCAGTGGATTAATCTATTGGATGAATTAACCCATTGATAGTTGGATGGACTACTGGGATGTGGGACATAGTTGGAGAAAGTAGGCCTCTGGAGATATGCCCTGGGAAGGTTTATCTACTTTGCAGATAGTGCACACGTGTGTGCATGGATGCATGCATGGATACACACACACACACACACACACACACGCACACACACACACACATACTGGCTGCCACAAGCTGAGCAGCTTTCTTCCCAACACCCTACAGCATTATGTTTGTCTTTCTAGGACACAGAGTAATGGAGCTGCTGACCATGGACTGAATTCTCTGAAATATAAGCCAAAATAAATATTTTCTCCACTAAGTTGTTCTTTTCTGATATTTTGGTCACAGTGATGAAAAACTTTGTGCACACCACTTTTAAGTAAAAACTAACATTCTTTAAGGAAAAATGTGAAAGTAAGAGTCTAGTATAGTACCACTACAACAAGAGCCAGAAAACCTGTGCTCTTGTGTATATTCTCCCACATACAGCTTGTGTGAAGCTAGGCAAGTTACTTACAAAAGATGCTAACAATGTCTTGCCTCTGTCTATTCAGACTTTACCATTTTAGTCCATATCTTCCCCATTTCCAACACCCAGCACGCAAATCTCTTTACCCCGGGATACATAGAGTCCACACTCCCTGAGTCAGTTTTCCAAAATTCCAATGCCATTTTTTTAAAGAAATAGAGAAAGAAACCCATTTCATTATATAGAATTGCTAGGAGCCACAAGCAAATAATATTATGCATGGCACTTTCGGTTGTAAGGTGATGCCAGCTAGCCATTGAGATGATATGATTATGTTAAGATTTACATTCATATGGAAATTGGACTCCTGCTGTTCACCTTGGCCTGCTACGGGGACTCATGTTACGGGACTCCTGGAGAGTTCCCATTGGTTGGGGAAGGATAGTAGGAGGGAATTCCGGGGGAGGTGGGGGGGGGCGGTTCCATAGACACGCGTGGGTGGACAGGTTTTGGCTTGCCTGCCTGTACGGAGTATTGGCGGCTTTTTCAAAAATAAAGTTTTGTTCCTGCTTGAGTGACTCGTTATTCTGTGCCCAGCCAGACTGAGGCATAGAATCACAAAAGTCCCCAAGTAATCGAGGTAACCAAGCAAAAAGAATAAAGCTGGAAGCGTCATCCTACCTGATTTCAAACTATATATTGTGAAGATACAGTAAATAAACAGGATGATATTACAATAGCAATAAATATATTGATAATGGAAAAGAATGAAGAGCTAAGAAATGACCTATACATTTATGGTCAATTGATTTTTGACAAAAGTGCTAAGAACACATAGTAGAAAAAGGCAGTATTTTCAATAAATGGTGCTGGGACAAATGTATATCCACATGAATGAAACTTGGCCCTTACATTATACCACATGAAAAGTCAATACAAAAGGGATTTCAGAGTTAAACACAAGACCTGAAACTCTTAATCCATTCTAAAGATATAGGGGAAAACTATACAACATTGACTCAGGCAATGATTTTTTTGAATATGACTCTAAAAGTTCAGACAATAAAAATAAAAATAGATAAATGAGACTTGATCAAACTAAAAGAGGTTCTATATAGCAAAGAATATTAGAGAGCAAAGAGAAAATATTTGCAAGCCATACATCTGATAAATGGTTAATATCCAAAATACGTAGGGAAATCAAAACACTGCAAGCAAGAAAACAAATAACCTAATTTAAAAGTAGGTAAATAGACTGAATGAACATTTTTTTTTTTAAGAAAAGACCTACAAATAACAATAGATCAATGGGAAAAAAAGTTTAAAAAATCCTAATCATTAGAGAAATTCAAATTAAAACAATAACACTATACATGCGTTAGAATGGCTACTATGGAAAGGACAAAAGATAACAAATACTGATGAGGGTAAGGAGAAAAGGAAACACATGTGTACTGTTGGTGGGAATGGGAATTAGCATAGCGATTGTGAAAAACAGTATAGAGATTCCTCAAAAAACTGAACTGAATTATTTTGAACATTTGTTATTAAGGCATTGACAATTGTATTGAAAATGCAATTTGAAACATAATTTGCAGTTGGGAACTTATTCTTCTTTTCACATGGCAGGCCTTGTTGGCAATACTATTCTGTACAAGTTTAGTAATTATAGACTGAATGAGAACAAAATTACATCCAGCTTAGAGCACTCAGGAGGAAATATCACATGTAACATATACAATACTCAGAAGAATGAAAAGGTTGTTCTTTGAAGCCTACTGTTAAAATTAAGTCAATTATGTAAGCAATGTAAGAGAAATTACTTTTACTTTATTAAAGATGGATGTAGTTTATGCAAATCATCGCTTTTAAATTGCTAAAAGTATACTAAATATTGAAGTGCCAAATAAAATACATTGATAGAAATCTCTAATAAGGAGATTTTAATGTAATTTCAAGTCATTGAGAAATTTTAAACATGTATCTCTTCATTAAAGGCAGCTGCAAATTAACCCACTCCCTATGTGGATCATCTTTTCTCCCCTTTCTGAGATAGGCAGATTCTTTAAAGGGTTAAAATAAACAGAGAAAAATCTAGAAATTAACAGAAACGGCTACAGAATAAATGAATAAATTATAATAAAAAGTGAGATTTGTTCAAAAATTTTAAATAATAATAATGATATAAATGTGGTTAACTGCTGGTGAGAAGGTGGGAGAACATGGTATTTGGAATTATTGTCCCAACCCTCCAAAATTTGCACTTTTATCCAATGTGTGGGTTTTGTTTTTTACAAACACAGCAGCATTTACATTATAAAGTATTAAAGGTGTGTGAAACAACATAAATAATTTCTTATACTTATTGGAAGCAAAATGTATGTTTTTTCCCATAGTTGTAAAATGTACTGTGTATCCATAAAATTCTACTAACATTGATTAAAATTCAGATTAGTGGTACAACTTATCCACAAAGTATGTATACATACATGCTAGGAAAGCTTCCATATTTGTTTTTTCTTTTTAAACTGAAATAGTATTTCCTATATTTTTGTTTCTAATTTTTATAATTTATCATATTTTCTAGCTAAACAATTATTTGTAAATTTATAAAGTAGTCATTAGCTTTGCTTTTAGAAAAACTAGTGACAATGTGGTTCACATAGGACAAAAACAGAGGGTTTGCAATCAACCTAATAAAAGTTTCAAGAACTTCAAGTTCTCTTTTCATTTAAAAAGTTAGGTGAGTTTCTGTGTTTAAGAGATACAATTGCTGTTAATTCTGAAAGGAGAGAGGCCTCTATTAACTACCCTTATTGTACATAATCATGTATTTCACTTCAAATGTTACAAAATTAAGTATAGAAAAATCAGTCCACTATGTTTATATTGAGCTTTGTTTGCCCTAGAATAGAGAATAACATTGAACATACTAGTACTCTAATTCCAAAATAAAGAGTAAACACAATGAAAGATAATTTATTGCTCTTTTACCTAACCAAAACTTTAAAACATTTCCATTTCTAGTAATTAAATATGGGCTCTGGAAAATGATAAAAAACAAACAAACAAACAAACAACAACAACAAAATTCTAAAACAAGTATATACCCCAGCTACTAGGAAAAAGTTAGAGGGCCAGGTTTCTCAGTGATTAAATCAGTTATCTTCTAAGACTATAAAGCATTTACTGTATCTATGTTGCATGGACTCTAGTCAGAAAATATCCAAGATGAGAAAGAACAAGTCTATTCAATTTGAATATCAAATAAGTCATTTCAGTCAAAAATCTCACTGGAAAAATGAGCAGGTCTTTGAAGGAAGAAGAGGGTAAATTGATGAAGAAAAAGTCATTTTACAGGCATAGGTAAAAATATGCACAAAAATACAATTGGAGGAGTATATCAAAACAACAATTTTAAGAGTGTTTCTGACATAAAGATATGGAGAAGTGAAATAACTGCTTGTGATTGATGTGAATAACTCAACAATGGTGGAAAAGTTGCCCTGGAACTCAATAAAATAGTTAAAATTGGATTCAAAGGCACTGAGAAGGTAATTTAAAAACAGAGGGAAAGAATGCCAATGTAATGAAGAACAGAAAATTGGGTTTGGGAGTGACACACAGCCCCAAGGTAAGAGGTAGAGTTGAATAACTGAGGCAGGCTACATTCAACACACTAATAAGAGGGAAATATGGATAAGGCAAAAATGAAATCTGCAGAAATGAGAAACAAATCATGACTTAATTTTATTTTTTTTAAATAATAGTCTATCATTCTATACTTCAATATTATTTGTACACATTATTATTTTTTTTATTAGCACAGATGGTAACTCCATATTCTTAGCTATAACAAAACAGAATTGCAGAGAATTTCTCTAAGAAATCCTGCTGTTTCCTTTCTTTATAGTTAATAACTTATTCATATCTTCTCCTTCAAGGGGGAAGACACCTTTTTAGAAGGTACGGAGGGACAGCAACATTCAGGAGGTATGAAAAAAATGAATTTTATAGGGTAAGTCAGCAAAAAGGAAAAAAAATGCTTTGCAATTATAGAAAAAAAATTTAAATTATTAAAAAAAATTTCAAATTATTTTCAAATTATTAAAAAGGTATCATATATTCATCATATATTCATCTTATAAACCTTGAAAGACAGCTTTAATAAATTATCCTGTTCTATCCTCAGAATACCTTTGAGTAGCAAGTGATCCTCTCTCTCAGACCTTGTTAAGACCAATTTTGCCCTAGAAAGACAATATAAACTCCTTAATCTTGGCATTCAATGTCTGCCTTTACTTTATTTTACATTCTCTGGCAAATTTTATCAGCTTCCTATAGCCAAACTAGATTGCTCACTACTCCATGGATGCACCTATCACTTTACACCTCCACACCTATGGCAGAGACATTGTTATGTGCTCACAAACTCATTTTTTTTAAAACTGAGAACTTAGCTTTAAGTTATGTGTTCAGGTGGTTTTACAGGTAAGTGAGGGCATGTGACCATGTTCCAGCCAAGGTGCAGGTGGAAATGATACACACAATTTCTGTACCTGGCCTCCCAAATCTCCTTGCAAGTGCACTGCTTCCTTTTCTTTCTTCCTCTTTATTCTAGATCAGATACAGAGGAGACAGTGTAGGATCATGAGGAGCACAGCCTCTGGGACCTGGGATCCTTATTATCTCTGGAAAAATTACCTCTTAAATATTGAAGTAGACTTCCATGTGAGCAAGAAATACACCATTACTACAGTAAGTCACTAAGACTTGGGGTTACGGGACAGCATTAAAATTTCCCTAAGTTTTACTTTCACTCTTCTCTTCACAGAGGTACAAAATAATTCTATTTTCTGACCAAGTTCAAGTGAACCTGTTCCAAGAAAACATCTGTGACCTCTTTAGCTTTGATTCCTCTATTATTTATCAGTTTGTTTCCTGTTTAGTGGGTGCAAATCTATTCTTTAAAAGTTAGGTTTATTGTTATATAATGTACATAGCAAAAATATTCACTCTTAAATGTAGAGATCAGTAAGTTTTGACAAAGACACAAAACCATCACTACAATAATACAGAACATTTCCATTACCCCTTAAAGTTGCATTATTGTCCTTTTCCATCAGCTCCCTCCCTACTTCTGTTGTATGATGTGTTTTCTGTCCTTGTAGTTTTATTTTTATAAAATATCATGCAAATGGAAACATATCATCTATAGTCTTTTGTGACTGACTTATTTCACTGAGCATTTAATACATATAATTTAAATCATACGCGTGTGTGTGTGTGTGTGTGTGTGTGTGTGTGTGGTGCTGGGAATTGAACCCAGGGTCTTGTGCATGTGAGGCAGGCACTCTACCAACTGATCTATATCCCTAGCCCCAAGTCAAATGCATTTATATAATTTTATCACTTATGTCATTTAAGATATATATTTAATTCTTATATCATTGCATGTATGAGATTCTTACTGATGGGCACTATTGCATTGTATCCTTTAAAACATTAACACCAAAGTTTACAAAGGCCAAAATTAAAAGGCCTTTATATGCATGCGGTCTGTCAAAGATTTTTGTTAATAATGTTGAGAATACTATTACTATGAGTATGTTTTTCAGTATTCATTCTTCAGGAATTTTTTTTTTATCCCCTACTTTGTGACAAGTACTAGAGCTACAATAGTAGCAAGATCTACACAGACCTTATTTCTTGGAATTTACCTCTTGAAAACTGAGAGAAAAACATTAGTCAATAAATTAAAAGTAAAATGCATATTAGTTAAATTCTATAGCAAAAGAGAAAAGAAGCAATGTCTGATTATGCATTCCAAGAATCCACACCAAAAGTTTATTTTCTAACATGTTTTGGTTAAAAAGGGGGAGCCTCTATGGGTTTCTTGGGAGCAGGACGTGGGGGAATGGAGATTTTATAAAAAGTGGGGCAGCTTGCATCTGGCTCAGGTTAGAGTCCTCATGCCCAGTTTTAGTCTCTAATCGTATTAGAGAGAAGGATCACATAGCTGGGATATCTATTTTCATGAGGGACTTTATGGGACCCAAAGGCACAACCAGGAAGATTTAGTGCTCAGGTGTTAAATATGGCAAGGTAGTGGAGAGGAGTTTTCAACAGAAGTTTCAAGAACTGCTATGTGGTTTCAGGAGAGATCTGGGAAGTTTGGTGTACATTTTACACTTCATGGGTTGGCAGCCTTGGGAGCACGAAAGAATACTTCCTGGCAAACACATCATTATTCCCACTGGGGATGTTGGCAAGGGGAGCCTGGCAAAGCTGTGCACACAAATAACTTCAAAGCAGTAACAATTGGCTCAAGCACTTAGAGATGAAGAATCTGAAAGTTTTGAGCTCAAAGAAATCTGGGTGTTTTCCAGCAGTAACTTAGTGCATCTCTGGGTGTAGGTGGAGAACCTATGCTAGGCAGGTGCATCTAAGAGTACAGGACTTTATTCACAGGTTCTCAAATATAAACAGCCATTGAATTATCCTAATTCATCCACATGCCCAATAGGATAACAGAAAACTATCACATAAAAATGAGGTAATATGTGGTTAAATACTTAAACAGTATAATATATTATAAAATTATAGTGCATTATTCATACTGATGAATTTATAAAGTATTAAAAAGAAGTTTCATGTATTTTTATCATTTCATTAAGTGAATATTATATAAGCAAACAGGACATATTATTTCCATTTTACAGAGGAAGGACTGAGATTCAAAGGGGATGAGTGTGGTTAAGACCACATGTTTAGTACGTCATTCAGATAAGTCTAGGTGCTTTGATTTCTAAACTTAAGGTCTTTCCATCCTAATAAGTCCATCACATTAAGAATCAATTTTTAAGCCTATTATATTAATAGTTAACAATATTTGTAAAAAGACTGGTGAAGTCTTCAATTTTAGAATTGAAGAAAAGATATTCAGAGAATGAGGAAAGAGTCCATTTAAATTTTTTAATCATTTTTCTAAGTTGTATTACAACCTATTGTTATTTTATAATTTTATTTCTAATGGGTATTGTATGGACCACACACTCAGAATATAGTAAAACATTTAAAAATGATCTTAAATGAATACTATTAATTATTGAAAATCAAAGACAAAACCAGGGATATTTATCTCATTTTTGACATATGCTGCTTAGAATTATGTTTAAAAAATCTGACAAAATGCTGCTAGAATTCAACACTCATTAAAAATAGTGAAAAATTGCTTATATCCTTTTACAAGACTTTAAGGATGGACATGTTTTCATTGTTCTTCCTTTGACAAGCCTGTGTTTAGGTTTGAAAGGTTCATGTTTTGGTTTCTTCTTGCTTCCAAATAATAAATTTCTGGTTTGGAATTTAGACAAGTTTAGTTATGCAATGCACCTTAATACTCACAATTCAACATATTTCCATTCTAACCAGATGTTCGTACTCTCATGCATTTATACCTTATGACACTCATAGCGATATGTGGCTCCAGCGTTGTTTTAAATATTTATGCTAAATTTTTTAAAAAGCAGATGTTCTTTGAACATTTCTCACAAGTTTTTTTTGTACAGTAAGAGTATTGTTTGATAAAACCACATTCACTGAACTAAGACCTTGTGAAAAGTTTCTTTCTTTCCCCTCACAATGCCACCTTTATGCACCTTAAACACTATTAATTCATAAGCCATTACCTGAATAAACACATATTAAATGCTTACTAGGCACCAAGTTCTGTGCCTGTTGTGGCTGATTGTAAAATAAAAGGTACGGTTCTCAAGGTTCTCATTCTCACAGACTGTACACGCACAGACCGGTGCTCTGACAATCACCATATGGGATAACAAAGAAAAGCACAGATTGCTTTGGAAAAACAAAGAAAAACAGTATGGATCTTTCCTCCTAAATGAGGTGGTGAGTTTCCTGAGGGTGTCTTTGGAAGTTATTCTTAAAATAAGGACTAAAGTTATATAGGAGTTAGTCAAATGAGGAATGGAAAGGCAGGCATCCAGAGCTTGTCCAAAGGCCTGGAGGCATGCAAGAGAAAGAAGTCTTCAATAAACTGCAAATCATTACAAAAAAAAAAAAAAAAAAAACAGTTCTTATGCCCCCTGTGGAAGACGTAGCAGTTGATGATGGTAGAAAGCAAGCAGAGGCCATATGCACTATCGAGAAGTTTGGAATTTATTCAGAGGACTGCTAGGGAGCCAGCTACTGGTTTAAATCATGGAATGCTACTCCTGAACTATTGGAGTGTTTTAGTCAGTTTTGCATTGATATGATAAAAACCCCCCCCCAAAAAACAACTGAAAAGAAGAAAAGTTTATGTGGGCTCCGTTTTGGAGGTCTCAGTCTATAGATGGCTAGCTCTTGCTCTGGACCTAAGGTGAGGGAGCAAATCTTGGGGGAAATGCCCAGTGATAGAAAAGTTTCTTAGCTCATGGTGGTGTCAGTAAGCAGGGTGATGGGTGAGGGGGCAGAAGGGGCCATGAGCAAGATGTATTCTTCCAGGGCATACCTCAAGTGACCCACCTTCTCTAGCCATGCCCACCCCTGCCCACAGTTAACATGAAGTCTATTCAAACTAGGATGGACTGACTAGGTTACAACATTCATAATCTAATCATTTTAGCTCTGAATATTTCTGCATTAACAGGAACTTTTAAGAGGAAACCTTATGTCCAAACCATAACATACAATATGGTGGCAGGAAAACCCAAAAGGAATGAGGCTTTGAGGCTTATTTTGTTATTCAAGTGAGGAACATGAGAAAGCAGTGAGCGTGGACTTAATGACTGATACTGTGGTAGGGAAAAAGGGAAGTGCCTGGGCTTAGAAGAGAGCAGCCATGAGAAAGGGAGGGGCAAGTTGAGCTGAAATAAATAGCAGGTTCAATTCTCTGCACCCCCAAATTGTGGTGCCTATAAAGCATCCAAGCAAATTGCCCAATAGAAAGTAGGGCCCTTTGTTCTGTCACTCAAGAAAGAGAACTGAGATGGAGACAGAGACTTGGCATTCATCAGAAGATAGAATAGATGAGGTCTGGAATCAAGCCGAAATCTGCACTCCTGCTAACTGTTCATAAGTGATTCCAAAGCAGGTTCACAAATCACACATAAACTAACGAAGAGTAGTTGAAACTGTTGACGTAAATAAATGTCTCCAGGAGATTCTATAGAGAGACAAGGATGGCGAATTAAGAGGGAACCATTAAATTGACAATACTGACATTACAGGCAAAGAGGAGAAGATGAACTCTGTAAGGAGGGAATCTGAAAAGGATTGGGCAGAAGGAAGCTGAGGGACAAACCATCAAACAAGGACACATTGGAATTAATATATAACACCGGCACTCCTGAAGATTAGGTCCAGCAAGAACATCTTGGAAAACTGATTAAATGTGACAATCAAGGGGACTGGGGACCTTGATGAGAAGAATGTGGTGGGACAGATGGGAATCAAAGCCAGTTGCAGAAGGTGGAGGTTTGAGTGGGCCATGGGAAGTGGAGGGAATGTGAATGAGAAGTCTTACTTTTAAGAGTGCCAGTGTGGGAAATAGATGGGGCCCTAAGAACACTGGGGGTGGGTTTCTTTTAGTTTTAAATTGATTTTGAGTATATTTATATGATTCAAGGTAGGAAAAAAAACATAGATGGGGAGACAGAAAGATAAGAAGAGCAGAATGAGAGAGAGACAGAAATAGAGGGAGAAAATGAGTTACTATTTGGCAAGTATATACGCCTGGCACTTTAAATACTGTCATATTTATTTTGTTCTATTTTAATGTAAAAATATGATTAACCTCATTACCAGCCCTATTTTGTATTTTATTTAGAGACAGGGTCTCCCTAAATTGCTCAGCACCTCACTTTTGCTGACGCTGGCTTTGAACTCACGATCCTCCTGCCTCAGCCTCCCCAGCTGCTGCAATTACAGCTATGCACCATTAGACCTAGTGAGATCCATATTTTTGGGCTATCACACTCATTTTGTTTTTAAATCAGACAAGTTTCTCACATTTTTAGTACATTTTATTGCCTTTCACAAATATTAGAATCATACTTCCTCTGTTCGAACAGATCTAACGGATCTATCCCTTCAGAATGGGTCACTATAATCTGTGTATTCTTCCTAGCCAAGAGTTCCAAACTTTGTAACGTTTTCTTATAGATCACATCATAGTTTTTATTTCCAAATATAAAATTACAATACCCACTGATGTTATTTAAACTCTTCATACTCCAAGGGGCCCGTCATGTCCCCTACTGAAAACCACCATTTTATTCTCTGGCCTAAGTCTGTCCTAATACTGTTTCATGTGGAGAAAAGATCCCTGCCATTTGCCATTTTCTGTGTCTGCTGTTTCAAAAGACTGATGTTATGTCCATCAATCCGTATAATCAAGAAGCAGTTTTCACAGAAAGCCCTGGCAGGAAATGCTGTTAGTAACCTGCCTTGGAATGAAAGGCTGCAATGGTAACAGCTGGATTCACACTCTGCCTGCAGCACTTCACCTTAGTGTCCATGTCACAACCGTGGAATGAAAGAAATTCACCCACAGACTCAGGCTGCCTCCAGGCCTCACTACCTGAGAGACTCAGGGAGAAAACAATCTTTGTACAACTTAATGATGCTCTGTGGTTTCTAAAATTGTGGAGGACATTAGTGGTCCTTGGTTTCTCCAGAGCCAGCCTCAACTCTATTCTATAATATACAGGATCTTCTACATTCCCCTATTTTTTTAAAATCACCTTTAAGAAGATTCTACTCAGCCCACATTATTTCAATATGTCTTAGAATTCTCAGCATGAATTACTCATTAATTATTTTCTTAGTTATTCTTCCTATGTTTATATTAATGTTTTGAGAGTTGCCTTTGAGAATGAATATTTTCTTTTCATTCCATTGCCCCCTCTCTTATTTTACCCTTTATGCTTTTGTGGCCTGAAAGTGCAATGTTTCTTTCCCATCACATATTAATTTTCCTACTTTGATAATTTTTGTTTTGTGAAATCATGTGATATGTTTATTACATCAAGACAAAAATGTTTCTTTTCGGTTTCCTTGAATCTCAAAATTGCAACAGAATTATATGAAGTTATAATAAAAACTGACAATACCTAAGCTTTAAATATATTCTGTCAGATCTTTATTGGTATTATTAAATAAGCATTATTAACTATGACATTGATGGTGAATGGTCTAGTGATCAAAGGAGATTTTTTTTTAAAAAAAATTCTAAAATGCATTAAGCCAAAATCCTTTTTTTTTTCTTCTTCTTTTTTTCTGGAATGAAGTTAAGCAGCAAAATTAAAATGTCCACTATGGCCTAGCCCTTAATTTTACATCTTGAATCTATACATATTTAACAATAATTTTATCTTTATTTATTCCTATATTCTTACTTTGCTTAAATAATTAGTACAATATGCACTAAACAGGTGATACCATTGTATAAACTTCATTTACTCCCATGACAACCTTAGGGATAATTTTCACAAACAAATTTATTCTCAAAGGGACAGCAGGATGAGAAGTATGTTGGAACCTCCTTTTTGTTCCTCTTAGCTGAGTCATCTTTTTTTTTTTTTTTTAAGAGAGAGTGAGAGAGAGGGGGACAGAGAGAGAGAGAGAGAGAGAGAGAGAGAGAGAGAGAGAGAGAGAGAGAGAATTTTAATATTTATTTATTTTTTCTTAGTTCTCGGCAGACACAACATCTTTGTTTGTATGTGGTGCTGAGGATCCAACCCGGGCCGCACGCACGCCAGGCGAGCGCCAGGCGAGCGCGCTACCGCTTGAGCCACATCCCCAGCCCTTAGCTGAGTCATCTTTATCTGTACAGCTGTTCCTTAGAAGCTGACAGAATGACTTTAGCTCCTGCTGACAAGCACAGTAACTTACCAGGGAGCACAGAAAGGTGCACCTCTAAAAATTGGCCTGAAAAAGCACATAAAAATGATGCACATTGTTTATCATCTAGTGGGATTGTTTTCTAATGTTAAACAATAAAATCCTGAGCATTGATTCAGTCTCTACAGGATCTTAAGCAGTATTCTGCTTTCAATTTTCTTTCTTATTTAGAATACCATATAAACTGCCTGTGGTCTGCATTTTTCTCAGCAGACTTACCTGCTGGTTGCTCTCGGATGGCCTATACTCAGTGATTTCACTCAAGACCCATTTTATAGGTCAAATATTGTTTGACAGCAGATCTTCATAGTTTTTAATAGCAAATTTGCTATTTCTGACTTTAACTCTTATCTCCAGGAGATCTAATCTTCAAGGCATACCCTGTTCCAAAAATATCCCACATGTTAACTATTCCAAATCTATTTTTTTGCCCTCTTTCACTAGTAGGCATACAATCTGTAATCATTAATTAAGTTATTTGTCAATTTATCTTAATATTTCCACATTTAATCTCTTGCAAGAGGTTTTAATAAAGTGCTTAAGGAAAATAAATCTAGTTTTAATTAAAAGCAAAAAAAATTGTGTTTAGGCCAAATGACTGCTAATGTCTTGAGCATGACCATTTATTTTATGGCAGGTAGATGTTTTGCATTTTGAATGAGATATAAAACTAAGATAATCATTAAAAACAGAAGTAATGGCATTTCCCAGAAAGAACATTTTCTAGTGCCCTCTGACTGAATTCCAGTTCATGAAATCACAGCCAGGATTTCTGAGCTTTCCTCTGGTTCCAATTGGCATACTTCTCCACTTCTTGCTTATTTCTCTGTGAAGGGACATGGTGTCCCACATTTAATGGTTCACAAACTCTCCCCAAGGCAATATGTTAGAGCATGCCTGAAGATTTTAGTTACAAATCAACATGTAGCTATAAAAATAATTTTTCCCAAGCATTTTTTCTCTCTCTTTCATGCACACATATACATAATCTCTCTAAGAAAGCTAACTTATATGTTATGCTTTAATTAATTTATACACAATACTTAGTTCTTTCTAAATGCTAGGCACTGTATTAATAATGGGTTTCAGGGCTGGGGATGTAGCTCATTGGTAGAGCATTTGCCCAGCATGTGTGAAGCCTTTGGTTCAATTCCCAGCACTGAAAAAATGAGTTTTAATAATTAATGAAACAAAAAGAAAAATGTGGCCAATACCCTACTATATGGATGTAAGAAGAGAGAAAGAAACCATAAAGAAAGAAGACTTTATTATTTCAATAAAAAGCAAAATGATTTTTAGAAATTTTAACTCTTGATAGGAAATCTATTTTTTAAAAATTTATAAAATGAGATGTTATACTTAATAATGGATTTTCAAATTATTCCTCTAGGAATTGATTCTGGAAGGATTCTTTGATTTTCCCTCAGAAAGCACCTGAAACTGGAAATCCTATAAGCCTACCATTGTCCCTTCTATCTTCAATAGATTTCTCCAAACTTATATAGTTTATTTCTTCTAGCGTCAAGGTAAGAGAGTTTATTTGAAGAGAGTTTCACAGCTAAGAACCGATTATAAACCTTGACTAAGCTAGATATTATTTTAAGTTCTCTTGCAGATTCACCATTCAAGGATTGAAGAATATCATGTTTTACCCTGGCTTTGTAATTTTAAGGTAATTATCTTTAGACAAGTCTGGGTTTCTGTCACTAATTTTTGGAATGGGAGCTCCAAAGTGCTGTCATTAATTTTTGGAATGAAGCTCCAAAGTCACATTGTACTTTTAAGTTCCTGCTTTTTTACTTGGGAAAATTAGCTTTTCTTATTAAAACTAAGGCTTCTCTTTTTAAATTAAAGAAAACAAAACTGAATCTTAATTACAAGTTTTTAATTCAAAATTGTATACAAATTTCTTAGTATGGTGCTAGGCACATAGAAAGTCATGGAATCAATGTCAGACTTCTCCAGTTCCTGAATATTAGTAGTTGAATTAATTTCTCCTCAGGAAGAACATGTGTTACCCAAATACAACATTACATAATTCACCAACAGGTCTAATTTTTTATCCTGATGGACCTTTCACTTCAGAAACTCAGAAGACTTTACAAAGTACAGTGTATTGTTTGTGGAATAGACTAGTACACAAGCGAAACAATAGATTTTCTTTATTTTACAACAGAAATACAAAAGAGATACACTAAATGCCTTCTCAGAAATCATTAATTTACTAGGCTATAGTCTTAGAAATAAAATCAGAAACTTTGTTCTATGGAAATAATATCATAACTATATAATTCAGTAGACTTTTAAATTATATTTACCTTCTTCAAAAACAGTTCTTGCTAAAGTTTAATAACCCACAATATCCCAAGTGGGATGTGATATGCAGTTATGTGATATAGTCTATATTTTTTAAAACTCATGGGAAGTTATCTTTTCTGATTATTATAGAATACAATACATGTTATTTAACCTTGTGAGTTTTAACAAATAAATCTAAAACAAATGGCTATATAAAAGCCTTCAGACTTATAAACAAGTTAAAGCAGAGGAAAACGATCACATTTCAAGGATATATGAGATTTAATGTATATTAAAAGGCAGGCAGATGCACTTGATTTCTCTCTTATTTGTGCCTAATTTCAAATACTCACATTTTGTCAGTGCTGGTTACTGTATCTAAAGATTTTATGGAAACAAAAAACAAAGCCAATAAATTCACATTTTTCCTCCCCAAGTAGGAGGTTAGCTATTTCTCTCAGTAAGAAAGACAGATTCATTCAGAAAAGTTGGAAAGTGACATCTTTTAGGAGAGAATTTAGTAAGTAAAATAATGAACATTTTTTTTCTATGAGAGAAGATAAAATACTATTATTACTAATACTAATTACTAATACTAATATTATTAAGGATAGAGCCAGGCCAAAATAAAAGTTGTACAGGTGGACTACAACGTCACTACCCCCTGCCTTAATGTCTAGCAGCTAGATATAAAGATTTCTTTCCACTCAGGGAAGGGATGAGAGAATTCTTTGAAAGACTTAAGGACCTGTCAGAGGAGCACTGGAAAAACCCATCTCTAGTACGAACACTACTCGCAGGGTCTTTGGAAAGATGAGTCCTACTGTCACCAGTGAACAGGGGCAGGAATCCCCTGTGGACCACAAGCAAGTGTAGCATCTCAGGAGCTCTGAGTGGGCCTCTACAGTGCCAACTTCTGCCATTAGTGTGAAGCTGTGCCAACTGCCAGGGGCTTCCCCCAGGAGCCCTCCAACCTGGCAGAGCAGTTCAACTGTCTTTATGCAGCAGCACCCTCCTGGGCATAGCTACCAACCAAACAGTTCAGTGATAACTGCACAGGTTTCTGGAGCAGGTAGCAGGCTTTTCAGTTATAGCATAGATTTTCAAATGTGGGCCCGGCCCGGGAATCAATCAGAGACTGAGCACAACTGCTATGTTAGACATTGCTCTTAAGACACCGTGGAACAGCGGAAGACAGACCCATAAACATCAGTGGTGCTATTAGCTTTTACTATTTCCTAGGCTGCTGATGGGAAAAAAATACTCATTAATTTTATATGCTTTATTTCATTTGATCCTCAATATATTATTGTAAGGGAGATAGGACAAAAATATCATTTCAGTTTTATTGAATTTAAGAAATAACATTAAAGGTTCTATGACTCAGAAGTTAGGGAACAGGGAGTAGAATCTCTCCAACCATAATTCCCCCACCAGGATCTTGACTCTATCACATTAATCCACTAAAGCTTCTGCTTTGAAATCACACATGTAAGTTAATCAATATATATAACTTTAGGCTTATTTTAAAATTCTAATTATGTTAAATATGAAAATGAAATGCATAAGATGATTTTCATGGTGAAATTTAAGGGATTCCAAAATATAGTAACTTACTTGTCATAATTACCTGTATATGAGAAAACTAAAAACAGATGGAAATCAGAGACCTCCCATGTAATCTTAAAAATTTAGACTTTTGATCCAATGCCAACCATTTCATACTTTCTACCTAAGGCCAAGAATATTCTATTTTAGAAGTCTAATTTGTTATTGTCATTGCTTCTCATTTTAAGTTTATATTTTGCCCCAAATTTAAAAAAAAAAAAACAGAATCACTAATTTATGGAGGCCTGTTGGAGCAAGATGCTCACCCCACATCCATACTCCTTTGTGACATCTCTTGGTACTTGGTAATGAGGAGTACTTTGCCCTATCCATCCTCTACCTGGTGTACGGTTGACAGCCTTCAACATAAGACAAAGTCAGTTGAGATTAGTCATTCAGAGAAAAGAAAAAAAGAAAGAAAGAAAATCAGTGGTTCAGTCTTGGGCAACAGGTTCAGTAAATATTTAAATGTTTATTATGTGCCAGTTGCTTTCACAGAGGTTATTACAACAAACTCTGAGGTAGGTACTAACCCTCCTGCAGCTCAGAATGCTCAATGACTTCCTCAGGGCCATGGACATTGTTGCTAGGTTTTGATCCAAGATTTGGAGGTCAGTATGGTTGGAGCAGAAGTTTGTTTGTCTGTTTTTTAAATACTCCAAATTTTGAAAGTAAAGAGATGAGGAAGAATCAAGAAAGTTCATTGAAATGGAGTGGCCAGTGAGAGGAGGATAGAGCCAAGTGAAGAAATTATTTCAAGAAAGGAGTTGTAGTCACCCCCTAAATGCTGCAAAATGTTCCCAGATGCAGACTGAGGTATGACCTCAGCATGAAGCTATAGAAGACTGATAATAGCTGCTTAGTGCAAATGTGGGGGCAAAGTCTGATTCCAGTGGGTTTGAGAAGAGTAAATAGAGAAAACATGTGCAGAGAACACATTGGGACTTTGCCATAAACAATAAAGAAGAATGTGGAACAAAGAAAGAGAGGCAGAGAGAAGTGCATAAGGATCACTGAATCCTTCAGAATCACAGTAACACTGAATAACTGAGTTGGGTGTGGCTCATCATCCGTAGCACCAACTGGTACCCTGGGATCTAGGAAAGACTTCGGAAGTCTCAAGAATTATTAAAATTGTAAGCAACTTCTTTTCTTTGTGTAAATATGGGCTTTTATCCTGGGGAATGAATCCACAGCTTTCATCAAGTTCTCAAAATGGTCTAAAATGGTCATAAACTTTACCACTAAACAAAACAAACTATACATAGCAAAACTAAAACAATATTTACTAAAACAGTAATTCAAATGTAGCCCATTTCTAGGGCTGTCACTTTCCCTTTTCCCACCCTCTCATTCCAACCATAGTGGCCTCTTAGCCATAGTTTCAATCTGCCTAAATCTCGATTCTTGAAGATCAATGCATTTACTGTTCTTTTGTCTGAAAGTTTTTCTGGCCCTCTATCCAGTCTCTCAATGTCTTCAGCCTTCTGTTGAAAAACTTCCTTATCAGGAGGGGAGGAGAGGGGAGGGGGGTTAGTACGGGGATAGGAAAGGCAGCAGAATACAACAGTCAGGATATTGTGAATGGAGTGGTTGTCCTCATTTCCATTTCAGAAATTTTGTCGCTGATATACAGGAATGCCTTTGATTTATGTGTGTTGATTTTATATCCTGCCACTTTGCTGAATTCATTTATTAGCTCTAATAGTTTCTTTGTAGACCCTTTTGGGTCTGCTAGGTATAGAATCATGTCATCTGCAAATAGTGATAATTTAAGTTCTTCTTTTCCTATTTTTATGCCTTTAATTTCTTTCGTTTGTCTAATTGCTCTGGCCAGTGTTTCGAGAACTATGTTGAACAGAAGTGGTGAGAGAGGGCATCCTTGTCTTGTTCCAGAATTTAGAGGGAATGCCTTCAATTTTTCTCCATTCAGAATGATGCTAGCCTGGGGCTTAGCGTAGATTGCTTTTACAATGTTGAGGTATGTTCCTGTTATCCCTATTTTTTCGAGAGTTTTGAACAAAAAGGGATGCTGTACTTTGTTGAATGCTTTTTCCGCATCTATCGAGATGATCATATGGTTCTTATTTTTAAGTCAATTGATGTGGTGGATAACATTTATTGATTTCCGTATATTGAACCAGCCTTGCATCCCAGGGATGAATCCTACTTGATTATGGTGTACAATTTTACTTGGGAATCAACCTAACAAAAGAGGTAAAAGACTTATACAATGAAAACTACAGAACCCTAAAGAGAGAAATTGAAGAAGATCTTAGAAGATGGAAAAATATACCCTATTCATGGATAGGCAGAACTAACATCATCAAAATGGCGATATTACCTAAAGTTCTCTATAGGTTTAATGCAATGCCAATCAAAATCCCAATGGCATTTCTTGTAGAAATAGAGAAAGCAATCATGAAATTCATATGGAAAAATAAAAGACCCAGAATAGCAAAAACAATGCTAAGCAGGAAGTGTGAATCAGGCGGTATAGCGATACCAGACCTCAAACGATACTACAGAGCAATAGTAACAAAAACAGCATGGTACTGATACCAAAACAGGCGGGTGGACCAATGGTACAGAATAGAGGACACAGAAACCAACCCACAAAACTACAACTTTCTTATATTTGATAAAGGGGCTAAAAGCATGCAATGGAGGAAGGATAGCATCCTCAACAAATGGTGCTGGGAAAACTGGAAATCCATATGCAACAAAATGAAACTGAATCCCTTTCTCTCGCCATGCACAAAAGTTAACTCAAAATGGATCAAGGAGCTTGATATCAAACCAGAGACAAGGCATCTGATAGAAGAAAAAGTTGGCTACGACCTACACACTGTGGGGTCGGGCTCCAAATTCCTCAATAGGACACCCATAGCACAAGAATTAATATCTAGAATCAACAAATGGGACTTGCTCAAACTAAAAAGTTTTTTCTCAGCAAAAGAAACAATAAGAGAGGTAAATAGGGAGCCAACAACATGGGAACAAATTTTTACTCCTCACACTTCAGATAGAGCCCTAATATCCAGAGTATACAAAGAACTCAAAAAATTAGACAATAAGATAACAAATAACCCAATCAACAAATGGGCCAAGGACCTAAACAGACACTTCTCAGAGGAGGACATACAATCAATCAACAAGTACATGAAAAAATGCTCACCATCGCTAGCAGTCAGAGAAATGCAAATCAAAACCACCCTAAGATATCATCTCACTCCAGTAAGATTGGCAGCCATTAAGAAGTCAAACAACAACAAGTGCTGGCGAGGATGTGGGGAAAAGGGTACACTTGTACATTGTTGGTGGGACTGCAAATTGGTGCAACCAATTTGGAAAGCAGTATGGAGATTTCTTGGAAAGCTGGGAATGGAACCACCATTTGACCCAGCTATTCCCCTTCTGGGTCTATTCCCTAAAGACCTAAAAACAGCATGCTACAGGGACACTGCTACATCGATGTTCATAGCAGTACAATTCACAATAGCAAGACTGTGGAAGCAACCTAGATGCCCTTCAATAGACGAATGGATAAAAAAAATGTGGCATTTATACACAATGGAGTATTACTCTGCATTAAAAAATGACAAAATTATAGAATTTGGAGGGAAATGGATGGCATTAGAGCAGATTATGCTAAGTGAAGCTAGACAATCCCTAAAAAACAAATGCCAAATGTCCTCTTTGATATAAGGAGAGTAACTAAGAACAGAGTAGGGAAGAAGAGCATGAGAAGATGACTAATATTAAACAGGGATGAGAGGTGGGAGGGACAGGGAGAGAGAAGGGAAATTGCTTGGAAATGGAAGGAGACCCTCAGGGTTATACAAAATTATATACAAGAGGAAGTGAGGGGAAAGGGAAAAATAATACAAGGGGGAGAAATGCATTACAGTAGAGGGGGTAGAGAGAGAAGAGTGGAGGGGAGGGGAGGGGAGGGGGGATAGTAGAGGATAGGAAAGGCAGCAGAATACAACAGACACTAGTATGGCAATATGTAAATCAGTGGAAGTGTAACTGATGTGACTCTGCAATCTGTATACGGGGTAAAAATGGGAGTTCATAACCCACTTGAATCAAAGTGTGAAATATGATATATCAAGAACTATGTAATGTTTTGAACAACCAATAAAAAATTAAAAAAAAGAATACAACAGTCACTAATATGGCATTATGTACAAATGTGAATGTGTAACTGATGTGATTCTGCAATTTGTATTTGGGGTAAAAATGGGAGTTCATAACTCACTTGAATCAAATGTATGAAAGATGATATGTCATGAGCTTTGTAATGTTTTGAACAACCAATAAAAAAAAAAAAACTTCCTTATCAAACAGGACTTAGTGCTTCCTAAGTGTATTAGCAATTCTATTCCTTCAGGGCCCCCACCCCCTTACTCCAGGTCACTTTTCTTCATTCTACTCATCCCCACAGGGCATCTTGTCTTTCTATTCATTTGCTTGTTTAACTTTTTTTTTTTTTTTAGAATTACTAGACCTTGCACTGAAATTTCTATAAAAGGAGGGATTTTGCTATTTCCTTTTCTTTCTCTATTTCTTTTTTCTTTTCTGTTTGTTTTTTTTTTTTCTGCTTTGTTTTCATGGTACTTAAAATCGAGTCTGATATATAGTGCCTGCTTAAAAAACATTAGTTTCTTATTGAATCTCAAATTGTCATCAGTTATTTTTTGGGTAATAGCACTGACAAATTTATCAAAATGCAAATGTTTTCAGAAGGGCTAGGGACATACTTCTTTCTCTTCTATCTTATTCTCTTTCTCCCCATTCTCAATCTCCTTGTTTTTTGACCCTTAAATGTTAAACTCATTTAAGTGTCCCTAGTTGAGAGCCCTCTTACAGTTTTGTTTACCCTGACTACAGCCCTTACTCTGTGCCAGGTCACTCCTGTCCTCCTCACCCCTGTACCCACTACTATCCCACTTGCATGGCTGCAGTTCTAGAAAGGGTCTCTCAAAAGGTCAGTGATGACCTCATTGCCAAACATAGTGATGTGGTTTTAGTCCTCAAAATATAAAAAGTTGTGCTTGGCCTTGCTGGCTAGCTTTATGGCTTCTCTAGCATCACTCTCTTGGTTCTGCTCCAGCTCTTTCAAACTCTCTCCCACACTTTCCTTTTCATCCCTCAGTACCATAGTAGACTCCCCACTCCCCCTGCCCTTGGGGTAATCTCACTTTCCTCATTCATTCTAAGGGCTTCCACTGGGAGCTGCAAGAATGGCTGTTTTCCCAACTCTGTGCTCCACCTTGCCCCTTGAATTCCACAGCCAGGATTTTACCTGCTCATTCTCCACCAGGAAGAAGGTGAATTCTTTGAAGCTTATCTATTTATTGTGTACCCTCACTGTCTTCCTTTATAGATGAGAAAACATAGGTATAGAACAGTTTAGTAACTTAACTGAGTTGGCACAGGGAGGAGCTCATTAGAAGCATCATAGCTCAGGATGTGAATATTGGCACCGAGTAAGTGATTTAACTTTTCTGTGCCTTAGTCACAAGTTGGCTGTGAGAATTAAAAGGAAATACACATTTAAAATACTTTGAAGAGAACTTTAAGAAGTGGTAAATACTTAATGCACTGCAAATGGTAAATACATGTTAGATTTTATTTCTCTTACCTGAGTTTTAATATACCTTTATACCATTACAATACATCTTTGAAGTATATATTATGATGTCTAGGGCAAGACCTTGAATGCATGGAGGAGATTTTAGCAGGAAAAGTCAAAAAGATTATACTTTCACATGCAATGAATGCGTGAGAGAGCAGTAGAAAACTAAATGGAAAGAAAATCTTCTACAGGTTAGAGTTTCACAATTAATTTCATTTTAACAGTATGTGAAACAAATTTAGTTCACATCATAATACTGAGTTACATTCAACTTACCATCTAAAAATGGGAGGATATGTGTGGAATCTTTGACAGAACAATGAATAATTCTGTCACTTCCAAAGTTAAAAATAAAATTAATTACCTAAAACTTTGGATAAATAACAAATCATTTTATCTCCTCAGCTATAATAAAATATCCACTGGAGTCCAGAAATTAGATTTTCAACCACTGCTTTCACATTTATTCAAGAATGGACTAGTCTCATATTTTTAGTTTTTAGCTCACTTAGGAGCAGACAGAAGCTCATCAAAAGAACTGCGGGATTTCCTTTCCTCATACATGGCTTCATTTACTCCTCTAAAAGGATTAGCTATTCTAATAGTTATTATAGAATAAAATTTTGTCAAACTGGACTAAATATGTATTGCTTCCTTTTGGACAAAAGGTTGGATGATCCTTTCCAGTTCACTAAAGAGAAATACAGGATTTTTTTCCCTAATAGAAAATAAAGTGATATCTGTTAAAATATTAGATACTACCCATGGCCTTTCTTTCAATTTTTTCCTCAGTAAGCTTCCTGTCATCGTGTCCTCTAGAGCCTTCAGGTGCATGTCATCTCTGACTTTGGTTATATACCTATTACAGCCTCCATTTTAATACGTCCTTTAGCAATACTCATGTACTACAATATCATTATTTTAGGGGCAAGGCTGCAAGTAAAGAGATAGTTGTGCTTCTTTGTGTGCCATTTTGGATCCATTGAGTTCATTCCCTTTCTTCCTTGAAGGGGGTTAAATGGAGAAAAGAAGATACTGGAGCCAATACCACCCACACTTGAACCTTGATTCCACCACCCACTAACTCTTTGATATGAGGTTGCTTGGGCCATCTCTGGGCCCGAGCATTTGTAAAATAGATATAGTACCACCAGACAAGGAATTCATGGAATGCATATGTAAAATGCCTTTAATAAATGTTAGTTCACTTGCTCAAACTTATATGAGAGTTCCTTTTTTGGTGGCTTAGCACTTGGAATGTTACCTTGTGTAAGCACCAATGCTATCAAAACCACTTTACCTGTCACAGCATTCTCTGCCACCAATTCCACCCCTATAAGCACATTTTCTTCTATGAGTTTCTAAAAAAAGTTTTCTGGCTTTTGTTTTTATAACCAGGAGGGAAAGATCTGAGATGACAGGCAATAAAGTCATCTGTTTTTTTTCTAGTATAACTATACCAGTGACAGTAAACAATATTTTAATAACTAGACTGCATTTAATGAGCTGCTTAAAACCCTTGACCTTGTTTTTACTTCATGATTATTAGTGCCTCTCTGATGAACATAATTTTTAATGAAGGTCTTTCTCATGGATTTGTGCTAAAAATGTTATTTTTTTCTTAGATGTTTATGAAGGGATAATCTTGTTCTAACCTCAAAGGCATAGAGTTTTCTTTATACAATTGCACAAAAGAAAGTATTGCTAGGTGTGTGAAGAGACTTCTTTGGTAGAACTAAATGGGACATAATAAACACAATGTTTTTCACTTGCTTAATAGATTATAAAATCTTTCAAAAATGCATTTATCTTACCCTGCCTCATTTCATACTACCTTTTTAGTATAAACTAGATGCTTACCCATCAATTTCCATTTAATAATAAAAAAAAAGTATGGCAAGAAAAATCTAGTCCTTGAAAATCACTTTTTAAAGGAGCTAAATTCAATAAAAATTGAGTTTATTTAATTTGAAAAAGATGTTTTCTTTAATAACATGTAATCTGGAAAAATCATCAAAATGTGACCCCGAGAAAGCAAGCTCCTGTTGTGTGGTTTGGTCATAGATCACAAGATCATACTGGAAATTGCAACTTTTATTGAGGAACAATTTAAGAGGGGGTTCCAGATAAGCAAATGGCTATTTTAAGGCCATTTGAAAAATATGTCTTATGTATATATATTTGCTTTCAGATAAATTACATTTAATTTAAATGCTATCCTTTAGAAAGCTTGTCTAATAAAACTTACTGCAACCATACCTGCATGGTAAATACCTGCTCTCACCATTGAAGACTAACTTGCTGTCAAACTTTCAGAGAGCTGCTGAATACTAAAGAATAAAACTTCTAAAGGCTTTACTGGTCCTTCTCTTCCTTCCACTTTTGGTCATCAACTAGTCCAAAGGCACCTTATCACTTCATAAAATCTCTCTTATAAAACAGCAGAAAGTAAAAATTTTACATTAGAAACAGAATATTAAAAATAGCCTTTAACTAGATCTATCATCTTCAGATTTTCAAGTAGGAGGAAATGTGGGTAAGGAAGAGTTTTCCCTGAAATTTTATGATTATGTTGCGTATAATTAAAATAGCTAAAATGTGAGATACAATAGGTAGCTTTTCTAGAGCCCTGGGATTAAAATAGAAGGAAATTAAATGAAATCTGGTTGTTGAAAATAATTTAATGATGATGAATATTTTGACATGTCAAATGGGTTAATTGTAGAGTTTTTTTTTTTTACTTCTACTTTAGAAATCTTTTAGAATAGCATATAAATTTTGTTTCCTTGAAGCAAGCATAGCACATGCTGACAATGAAGTTCCCTTAAGGAAAGGGCAGAAGCATATTCATGTGCTCCATGCATTTTTGTACAAAGCACAAGGGAAAATGATGTTGAAAAATGAGATTTGGGGGAGATTATTTTTTTCTTATTGATATCCTAAAATACTGTTAAGTTGATAGAGGGTATGCAAAAGGTTACCAGACTTCCAAAGTATGCTTGGTACCTCTGTTTTCAACAATAGCAGGCTTATTCCATAGCATCTGTCATATAAAATATTAATTTTGGAAATATAAACATTATATAATGGACCCATACTCAGTTTTACATCATATATTTCAAATTCTAAACAAGAATTTTATTATGAATTTTGGTTAATACATATGTATTAGCCAATTTTGGTTAATACAACTTTAACATGAATATTTAGACATGTCACATAAGAAATAGGTGTATTAATTATAAATGGAGTATTTTCTGCTTCCTAACCTAGGTAATGGTGGTAGTTTCAATCTAGAATCATGAAGCCTGATTATGCCAGGGTTGCTATTTGTGGAACCAAGGAGAAATCAAATGGATCTTATGGGTCTCATAATACTCATTTGTAAAATATAGAGTTTTGGTATATAATTAGTTTCTATGCTTTCTTCTGGTTCTTTGGATTCTTACTTAAAGCACTAATTCCTCCTAGAAGCTTTCAGAGTATAAATATTTTATGTCATTGATTGTATCTTATGTTTCTCTTGCACCTCTGGCATTCATGTTGAGAATGGAGACACTTGATTCCCATTAATAATAAAACTTATGCTTTCAGTAGTATTTTATACTCCCAAAACACTTTTATAAACACCATCACATTCAGCCTCCAGTTTTTCAAACCTATAGAGGGAAACATGGGCAAGAATAATTTTCTCTATTTCACTAAGTTGAGAACCAAACTTCAAGGGGATTCAGGTTCTACCTAAATTGCAAAGCCAAGAAGTAGCCAATGAGGCTCAAGAACTCAAGTTTTCTGATACTTCATTCAGTTCATCCTGTTAATAAAGTCATTTCATAAAGTCATGCTTGTGTGTACAGATTGTTTTTCTAAGTTCCTAATTATGCAGAATAGCAATATTTGTAACTCTTAATGTGTCTTTTAATGACATCTTTGTAGATGTCCCCATTTTTGATCATTACTGTTCACTCCTAGGATGCACTCATTTGAAAATTCTGCAATCTACCTTCTAACTCCTCTTTCTAAAGATTCAGTGGCCCCAGAAACTTTAATTATCTGGCCTGTTCAGATAATTCAATATATAGGTATGAAATGCAGTTTTGTCTCAACCATCACTAAAACAGCATAAACTTTGCTTGTGAATTTTTCTTTGTAACATCATTGAAGTAACAACTAAAAGAAAGAAAGCTATTTGTATTGTAGTATTTTATTGTGCTCATATAGGATACATCCTTTGAAGAAACAAGGACACAGTGAATTCAGGTGCAATCACAGCTCAAGGTTATTTTGTTTTGGCAAGTTTGGTAATTTTTAGATGTCTTCTATCACATTAGCCAAATCTGCCCCTGCTTGCAGCTGGGAACTCTGTGTTTAATGTCTACTTTCTGGCTATCAAATGGTCTTCTTCTATAATTTGTCTGAGTATATTTCATGTCTTTATATTATGCCTGGACCAGACTTAGTAGCTAAATGAGGAAATATTTTCAAAGATGCAGAAGTAAAGTTTATCACTTAAACACTGTTAACTTACATTGAACTGAGTTTTCTATAAAGTGTTTAAACAATAGCCATTGAGATATAATTATATTGTATTAATTAAATTATATAATTTCACAAGTACTTATGAAAAATTTTTCTTTTGAAAAAATATAAAATCAATATATGTTTTTGTACCTCTAACTAGAGATTTTTTTGTGTTGCATTAAGGAGGGATTGAGAGCTCCAGAAAAATAACACTTTTCTTGTCCTTTAGAATCAGGAGGCCACCAGGTACAATGGCACATACCTATAATTCCAATGGCTAGGGAGGCTGGAGTAGGAGGATCCCAAGTTCAAAGCCAGACTCAGCACCTTAGTAAGGCCCTAAGCAATTTAGCAAGACCCTGTCTTGAAATAAAACATAAACAAAGCCCTGGGGAAGTGGCTTAATGGTTAAGTGCCCCTGCGTTTAATTGTTGGAACCATAAAACAAACAAACAAAAAATTCCTGCAGAGGATAAAGGGAATTATTTTATAGTGTATGTACATATAAATATATGTTTGTGTACATGTATACTTTCTAATTACATGTGAAGAATAAATGAAATCATGTTTATTTTTTATAACTATACTATGGGATTGATTTTACATATAAACAGGCCCATAAAACTCACTGGTTTATCAACTGAAACGTCTTTCTGAATTATAATGTCACTGCTTGCAAGGACACAGTGAATTCAGGTGCAATCACAGCTCAAGGTTATTTTGTTTTGGCATTTTGGTGGATATTGAACATTAAACAGGCGGTACTAACTCCTAACTATTCACAATAAATTAGAGTTAATTGTTATCCTACCTGGCTAACTTCCCACCCTGACTGATATAAGCAATTTATTTAAATCATGATCCTTCTCACTCTTAATTTTCAGCTTTGCATCCAATACAACTCACTCATTATCAGCAAATCAGCAACACTGTTCTTTCTTTTGGTGCTCAAAGTGGTATTGAACTACTATGGAGCTACTAAACAATTGGTGCATATGATATTACTCTTAGCTTTAAATAAAATTACACAATATATTTTGAATTATCAAGTAGGTTTTTAAAACTCAAGGACAAAAACTGAAACATTTGAGTGTCTGTTTTCCACAGCACTTATTAGAATGTGATTCACATTAAAGACACATGGTTTACTTCTGAGTGAATAGTTATGTCTAATGAATGCAAGATGGAGGGTGAAGAAATTATAATACGGGATGGTAGAGGCATGAGGAGAACAGATAGGGAAACATAGGATGCTCTCTATGACCTAGCATTTTGCTATAAATAGATTAAATGTTAGCATTACAATAGAGAAGAAGTTTCTTTACGTTCTTAAAATTTCCTCTTTAGTATAGCAGCAAATGAAGTCATAGCTGTGAATATAGCAACACATCTACTTTCTGTGCATGAGGACCAGGTAGTCCAGATTAATACTGCTTCTGAAGACAATTTTGGAAAACTTCATAAAAGTTGGAAAAACATTCTAAAACCTTCGTAAAATTAGCACAATGCAGCAAGATAGTAAAAGATAAATGATCAAGATCCAGGAGAAGATGAGAATTCAGAGAGGTGGACTCATTTTTATAAAATATAGTTTTTACTCCAAAGGTATTTGCTGATATAAAAAAGTAGCTGAGAGGTTGAACTTCATATGGATATGAAACAGAGCTTATATTTAGGGTCTGCTAGGTTCATGGATCTGGTCGATCACCATAACTGTTTCTACCAGATTTATGCTGGGTTTCTGAAAGGCTTCATTCTAGAAGTACTAAATGAATTGTACCAGCTTTGAGTCAATGGGGCCTACAAAATCCCAAATTATAATCTTGGGTTGGGGTAATTGTTTGAGATTTATAAATATCGAAAAATCCCTTTTAGAGGAAGAAAGAGTAACCCTAAGTCTCAAATTATTTCTAAAAATAAATTTTGAAATTCAAAGTTCAGTGAATACACAAAACCCTCATGAATTAAAACTAGCACAATAAATCACAGAACAGAGTCACAGAAGACTCCAGATACTGAAATTAGCGAATACATATGACAAAGCACAAAGGGAAATAATATCAAATTGAAAATAACATCCAGAAACAGGAGACTTACAAATAAATGATGAATATTTGAAGAAGCAGAAATGTTAATTATATGAATTTGATCATTACATATTTTAAACTTTATCAAACTATATTTTACCCCATACATATGTACATATATTATATTAATTATAATTTTAAAAATTAAAATTAAAATACTATAGAAATTCATGTGAAAAAGAAAGAAATGAAACTGTAAAATGTGAAAGAACTGAAAAATGTAGACTGGATGCTACTAATGATAAATGAATAAATTGGAAGTTAAGTCAAAAGACCTTCTGAAATGAAATAGAGACAAAGAGAAGAGACACAGAGAAAAACAGGGTAAATATCTAACATATGATGTTTAGAGTCCCAGAAGAAAAAAAGAGAATGGAAGTAAGAACAATTTATGAGAAGACTATGTCTGTAAGTTAGAGAATTGATGATCACACAGTAGAAAATATATGGATAGACCTAAGTGGAAATTGATAGTATAAAACAGTAATAATAACTTCTCTTGTGGTTTAAAATATATACAGAATTATAAAATAAAGAGAGAATAAATGGAGTTCAATAAATTTAATGTCTTGCATTTATTGAGAAGATAAAAATATGACCATTTGATTTTGGTAAGTTAAGCATGCATGTTATAATTTCTAGGAAAGATATAAATGTTATAATTTCCAGTCACTAAAATCATTGCAAAATGAGTACATATATTTTAAAATAATGCAGGTATAAAAAATTAAATGAAAAAAAAAACTCCATCGCTTTAGAAGAAGAGAAAATAAAAACAGAAACATAACACACAACATAAAAGCAAGCAAATTGTAGGTTACTTTTTTAAACAAAATATATTAATAATTACATTGAATATACACAGACTAGGTAGACTAAACATCAAATGCTCTTTAAAAAGACACATATAAAATGAAAGAAAATAGAATGATTAAAAATAAAACAAAGGAAAGAAAACTGAATCACTTTATTAATATAAGATAAAATCCATTTTAAACCAAAAATGATAGAGATCAGGAGAATCATTGATAAATATAGAAAATTCAGCTCAGAATTTTGTTTAAAATGTGTGTACTTAATAGCTTAACCTAATTATATATAAAACAATATGACAGGGCTATAAGGAGAAATCAACAAAACCAAAGTCATAGTGAAATACTTTTACAAACCTCTCTTAGTAATTAAGAAAAGGAAAGACCAAGCCTTTTCCCTTTGGTCTTCTTCTAGGTCAGTATTCTCTGCTCTCAGAGAATTCTTCAGTTCACTGAAGACCTAAACAAATCCAGGAACAAACTTGACGTAATTAACATAGATATGGTACCCAAGTTCATCTGACACTAACAAGTACAGAACACATTCTTTCCAAGTTCATGGGAAGCAGTTATGAAATGGCCAAAATACTGGATCATGAAGGAAATCTCAAAACATTTCAAACATTTGAAAACAGACAATGCAACTATTAAAGAAAATTCCCCATATGCTTAGAAATTAGGTAATGTCTTGTGATTAATTCATGAATCAAAGAGGACATATGAGATATTTTCAACTGAATGATGAGGTACAATGTATGAAAATATTAGATGCAGATAAGACAAAACAGGAAAATGTGTATTTGGCGTATATAGTGTACTTAAGTATATTTAATAGGGATAAAGAAAGGTTAACAATTAAAGAGCTAAGTATTCATTTTAAGAAACTATTTAAAAAACAGTAAATTATTGCTTTTTAAAAGATGGCCTTTGTATTCTAAGTGAAAAATTTAATACAGTAAATATCCTTATATGACAGTAACATCAGAAACAAAATCAGGAAATACAGAGAGATTTATAAATTAAATTTAATAAACATCTGCATATCTATTATGTAAACACATGTTATTCAGTAATTTTAATTTAATAAATATGCAACACTATGATAATGAACCATCTCAAAGTATATATATGAATGCCACAATCAGCAAAACTAACTAGATGAAGTTTATTCTTACAGAAACTAGTGTAACATGTGTCTTTTAAGAAAAAAATGTCATTAAAATTGCTGCAACCTTTAAAAATTCTTATTCTTAATAAAATTTTGCATCTTAATTGACAAGGTTGACATTTTATACAGCTCTAAGTCTTTGTAATACACTTATAAAAATCATTGTGATTAAATTGGATATCAGAGTGCCAGAATTAATATATTACTACTTACAATTTCTTATTTTTAGCAATTAAAATATCAAATATATTATCTTTGGCAAGAATTTCCAAAGACCATATTTAGCACTCTTGAATTTTATTGCCACATGTAAGACCTAGTAGTCTCTTTATCAATGTTTTTGATGTCATTACTGAAATTTAATTGGAAACACTACTTATGTTTTGCATTGAGCTATAAAATAGGAGTATGAAGAAGCTGTAAACAATGTAATAAGATATCAATAATTCTACAAAGAAAAAAGGAGCAGAGATTAAATGGCAAAACATTTAGTTATGCAGACTTTTACAGTTTGTACCAATGATTGCATATTGGCTTTTATCTTCCTAGCTCTTTTAGATTAAGTATAACAAAATTTGGCTCCAAACTTTACTGCTCTGGGTGTATGAATGAAAATGCAGTCAGAGGTATACAAGATTCTACTATCTTTGGCCTCATATTGAGGAGCACAATATCTCCTTTTGTCATTTCCTCCATCCTTAGGGCATCTGGAAGACCAAGCTCTAAATACATTACTTTCTCAGTTCTCTTGAGTCCTACTCTATTGCTTTGATCAGGCTGTTCACTGCAATTCACTTGCTGTTGTTCTGAATCCTGATATTCAGCTGGGCACCTGGTTTTGCTCATTTGGTGGGCTTAAAGGCCAAGATATGGATATCAAACTTTTCCTTATAATTCCACAACACAACTATTTCAGGCCTTACTTTTAAATCATTCTTTGGTTAAAAAAAAATTAGGTGAAACAAATTAATGGCAGAGTCTGCAACTTTTAATTGTCTATTTCATAAAGGAAACAGTCTATATTGATAATGATAAAAATATCCTCAAATATACAGCATTTTATATAAAATCATTCAGAGCATTTAGCTCCTTGCTGCCTTTGCTTCATAAATGCTCCAATTTTTGGTCATGGTCTCTATTTAAAATTATGTTACCACTCATGTGTGTGTATGTTTGTGTTTTCTGGACAAATAATATTAGCACTAAAGGTTCATTCGAATCTTTCAAGAGGCAGAAAACATCTTGCATCTTTATAGTGTTTGTGCATGTTAGCTTTCTTTGCTGTTTCTCACATCTTCCCTCACACACATACACACACACACACACACACACACACACACACACACACACACTCACAAGCCTGAAAATATTTCAAAGATCTTAGGAAGGCATTTCATCCAGAATTCAGGTTCAAAGTGCCATTTATTTGCACTCCCTGACAGAAATCTCTGCAGAAAACAGCTTGTCTCAAGCACAGAACTTGGAATCTTCAGAATCTCATGCTAAAGTGACCTCAGAAACAACTACCACCTCCACATCTCAACTCATTGACCATTGCTTTCCCCTTTGGTCTTCTTCTAGGTCTGTATTCTCTGCTCTCAGGATCAGCCAGTATTTCCTGGATTGAGTTTTAGGTTAAAAGGAGGTGATTATTTTCAAAGTCTTTATTGAAGTTTATTTGGTTATTTATTTAGGTTTTATTTATAAATGACTTCCACATTTGTATCTTTACCCTGGATCTCACTTTCCCACCACTATCCTCACTTAGATAACTAATAGGCATCTCACACTTAATATTCCAAAAATGAGCTTCCAGTACTTCCCCCTCCATTTGTGATCCTCTGTTAGTTGTCCTCATCTCATTTAATGGTGACACATGCTAACACACACACCCTGAAGTAGCTCTTGCTTTGTCTTTCTTTCACATTCCAGATACAAAACCAACAATGGTACTGCTCTGAACACAATATTTCTTGCCTGTACTACAATGATTTGTGTGTGTATGTGTGTGTGTGTATGTGTGTGTGTGTGTGTGTGTGTGCGTGCGCGCATGCTTGTTTCGTCTCTTGCCCCTATTCTGAATAGAGTGGTCATAAGGATCCCTTTAAAAAAGCCAGAGCTTGTTGTTCCTATAACAAAATCATCCATGTTTCTCTATTAACTCAAAGTAAAAGCTGATGCTTTTCATATGGCTTTTGACACTCTGCCTGAACTTACCCCAGTTATTGCTACCTCTCTCCTACCACACCTCCTTTTCTCTCATGTTAACCTCAGCCAGACTCACTCCCTGGCTGTTACTTGAATACACAGGATGCTTCTGTGTTGAGTCTTTATGAGGTAAGATAGAAAAGAGATAAGACTGGGTTGGAAGCAGACAATGGGAAGAACAGGAAATGCAACTTGATGAGCCTTGTGCTAATGTTCTTCATTCCTTCAATTCCAAAGCTAATGCTCCTACCAGACCTGTCATTACCAAATTTGTGGGAAATTGCAAGTCTCCATTCACAATCTTAAAGTTTACTGGATTCTCACCCACTTCTGAAAATTTCCTTGTACACTATTGATTAACCACTAATACATGTAATTTTAAAATAGATTGAACAAAAGGTGATACAAAGACTATTATATATAGGGTACTTATCAATGTTCTCTATTGACCAGATAATGGAAAAGAAGTCAACCCCAGGATCCCAAGAACTCCAGACCATCACAAACTGTCTTGTGATCACCAAACATATCATCCCTACATACCTTCCCATGCCCACCCAGCACCAAGTTTCCTTTGAAAGAAGTTCTGAGACCATAAAAATGTTTCTATTCTTGAGATGGCCCACATTCTCTCCTGACAGTATACTCCTTGCTTTTATAAATAAATCTCTGTGCCTTAATATCTGACATGTGTTAAAATGTTTTTCTGTCATGCATGTCAAGGACCTGTCACCATGGACATATCTTGCCGATCCCTGGTGATATTTGCAAAGGTTTTCCCCTTTCCTGGAACCACTTCCCTGTGTGGTTATTCCCTCATCTACTTCAAGTCTTTGCTCAAGTTTTTTTCTCGATGTAGCCACAGTGACTACCTTAATGAAAGCCACCAACCATGCCAACACCTGAAACTTTCATTTCCCTTATCCTCATTCTCTCTCTTATTTTCATAGGATATCTCACCACTAACATACTAAATAATTTGCATATTCATTGTGTTTATTGTGTATTGTCTCTCAACTACAATGCAACCTCTTTCAAAGAAAAGGAAATTTGTCTGCCTTGTTCAAATAAAGTAAGCCAAGAGCCTAGAATAAAGTCTAGACTTATAGGAAGAAATGTGTATCATTATACTTTTAATCTATATGTTTTATTAAAAGAATGACAAGCTGAGTCATTAATGTTTGTACTCTCTGAAATCATCAATATCATTAGTGTTTATCTACTTTAATTCTTAGTAAATTCTCTAAAACATATTAGATCTATCAATAAGAAGTACAAAAATACAAATAATTTTTAAAAACCCTGAAACTTAAAAATTGACATTAAATTTTAATTTATTCTATGGTCACGAACTATTGTAAAAGCACAACCCCAAATTTCCTTTAACAAAACATGAGAATGAGCTAAGATAAAATACAGTTGAACTAAAATTACTATAAAAGGGTGGGCATGTTTGCCTATGGAGACCAAATCAGAGAGGGTTAACTATAGAGTATAATACAGACAGCAATACCTATTCAGAATTATATTATCACTAGTTCATGTTTGACTATTTTCAATTAATCAAGCAATTTACTTTGGGAAGGTAATAAATGTGATGATACAATGTTCTACATGTATAAAACAGTACACCATGACCATACCTCTGCCCCATCCCTGACACCTGGGAGGCACCTTCTTCATGAAGGGAAGATCTATAACCATCTAGAGATGATCTGTGTACATACAGAGGAATGCATATTTACTTATGACATATCTGTGCACAAACTACAGTTGATTCCTGCTTCAAGAATGAGGAATCCAATTCAGAAAGTTGAAATGACAACTTCACGATTTTTCAAAGAATAAATGGCAGAGCTATGACTTCAGCTCATTCTGTCTGAAGCTAAAGCCCACACAAAAGAAAAAAAAATCTCAAGAATTTCACCAAAGATCTCTGAAAAAATTTACTTGTTTTCTTTATTTGGCAGCTAGTTAAGAAACAGACTATTAAAACCCTGTATTATTTTCAAAGGAATTATTTTGAAACAAAATCTGAGATGAAGGTTTATAATAGCAGGCCTGATGCCTAATGGCTGAGTTTCCATCTTTATGGAGAAGGAAAAGAAGATATCAAGAACCTGAGTTTTGCTTTTCCCTCCAGCCTAAATATAAAAGCCATTTAGTGAGCAAATGCTTGATGTAAATTGTGATTAGGATTTTTAAAAGACTAATTTGTTTGTACCTCTAGGGGTCCCTTAGTAACACTGGGACCTATCATATCTCCAATGGTAACCTAAGGGAAAGGAGCAGACACAAACACTGCTGCAAAGAAAGCCATTTGCCTGACTTCAACTACAAATCCATTTTAAAGTTGTGAAGCCAGAAATGTTTGGAGTCTGCAGTCTAATAGCTAATCCGTGCTGTTTCAGCATAACTCATATATTCAGTTTCACTATTAATGCAATTAGGTATCCATTTCATTTTGTTGAAATTGTGCTCCACTCATGATCTCCATTAATAACATTCCTTTCTTTGTCTGTGGTACAATCATGGATTGAAATCTTTGTTAATTGAATTTGTCCCTTGGAAAATTGCTTTTTTATCCATGTAGTGAAGTTCTTTCTCTAGTATATATCAAATGCCTCATTTAAGACAGGCATCATGTGAAGTAAGTACTATCCAACAGAATGAATAGAGCATAGTCTTCTTTTTCAAAGAAATTATCATCTGGTGGAAAAGACAAGGATGCACATAAATAATTACCCTGCAAAGCCATAGGACAGATATAAACAAAGCACTGTGAGAGCACAAAAGAGAAAATATTGATTTAGCAGAGGATCAAAAATAGCTTCATGAAGGAAGGGGCAAAGCCCCCAAATTAAAAGATAGTTATGCTATTTGAGGTGAAGTATAAGAAAAAGGTAGCAAGTAATGGTGAGACCTAGTTATCTTTTAAGGAAGTAGCAAATGCTTCTTATGGAAACAAAATTGCAATGAAATGATACATTTAAGCTGATTACTATTCCTGCAGATTTGAGGACATTATGGATCTCAAACCCATTGGTGCTACACAAATGTAAAATCAACGAGTATGTTCAACATTTATTTGGGATCATCTACTTGCTATAATTCCAAACTTTAAGAGAAATAATGTAGGTGTTATGTTAAAGACTCACTTCCTGTTAAATAGCCTTGAAGAAATTGGTATAGTCTAAGGAAAGTGCAAAAAGTGGTAAAAAAAAAAAAAAAATTCTCCATTCTGTGTATGTTGCTAGGAATCTTCAGGAACTCAAGGAGATTCATAAACTCTTCTGGTAACAGAAAGTGACCAGACTCAAAAGGAGAAGAGTAGATAGGAAAGGTGAATGTGGCAATGAACATGAACACCTCAGTATTCTGTGGTCTCTGACTTTTCTGGTATATGTTAATTGCTTTGTGAATTGACTCACACCTTCTGACAGGAGGGCCATACATTCCTTAGAAAAGTCTCCTGTGTTTCATGGTTCAGGGAATTTCACCTGGCTCTGTGTTCTATTTGGCACCTCTTACTAAGGTGTGTAGATACAGCTATCCAACTGACTCTTCAAGTTCTACCCTGACCTGTCTGTTCCATTTCACTTCTCTAGTTCAGAAAGCAATTCTTAGTTTGCCCATGCTCTGAGTCTAGCTAGCCTCTTGGTTGTATCTCTGGATCTCAAAAATCTTACCTTGCACTTACTATATGCCTGAAAGATTGACTGAATCTTATTTTAAATTTTGAGCTCAAATTGTTCTGTACTTTTCTCTACTGAAAGCAGATTGAACTAAACAGTTTAGTCTGTGGATGAAGGAAAGAAATTAAGACAGAAAAGACTGTGCAAAGGAGGTGGAAGAGTTTGAATTTTGTAAAAAGTGTATTGTAGCACCAAAATAAACTAATCTGTTCTGATAAATGTTATATTAATAGTCATCTCCAATAAGAATCTAGGTAGAATAAAATGTCATTGCTATGGTGATTTCAGTCTCGGGAGAATTGAAAATAACCCAAGTGAGTGTACAGACCAGACCTTTGACTGCTGAGTTTGTTTAGTCAAAAAGCTCTTTGCTGTGGATGCCAGGAGGGGTATTTCAACATTCTGACGATTATAAAGTGAGTTCACTGAGGAGAGGGAAAGCCTCTGTGGGCAAACAATTTATTTTTTAAAATATCATAAATAAATAGGATAAACAAAGAATCTGTCTGAAAAAGAGACACTTTCCATTTCTCTTTGCCAAAATCACTCACTGACCTCCAACTGAGGCAGTACAGGTCAGAAACATAATATGGCTATTGAGTCCTTGGTAACTTAACTGCAAAAACAAATTGAATGGAAAAGCTTTCAGTGACAGGCATTTATGTTTAGATTTTCTGTCATGTTTTTTGTTGTTCTTGGGCTGAGACCAGGTTGATGGAATTTTTAGTAGTGTTTGTGACATTGAAAGGCACTTGAAATTTCTGTAAACCATCAATCTTCTGATTAAGAAGATAAAGATTTGTCAAACTGCATTCTTTTCCAAAGTCACAGACTTAAAGATGTGGTACTTGTCTGAAAATTTACACCACACACACACACACACACACACACACACACACACACTTACATACAAAAGATGTAAAAGGAAAGGTATTTAAATTCTCTCGAGGGTAGCAGTAGGGGAATATTTTATTATGTCCTGATTATAGAACAAAACCAGTTTGGGCTTTCAAACAGATAATTTCTCCATCCCAGCACTGCCTCCACTATCCAAAATGCTGAGGAAATGCTCAAACTAATATTTAGAGTTAGCTACAATATAATTTTTGTTTCTCATACTAATTTTTTTAAAAGCAAGGTACAGTAAAAATTCATCAGATTCTATCTGGCTTCAGAGTTGGGCACCAACTGTATGAGCCAGGCAGTGACCTAATCCCTTCTGATATGGGGATAAATTTACTTTGCTTCTCACAGTTTAGTGACATGCAGTAAAAAATACAACAGTCTTTTGAGGCAAGAGATATTACAGAAGTCTGAACAAAATTTCACAAGATGACCAAGGGGCATTATTAACCCTGACTGGGGATGGAAGACAGAGAAATAAAGGCATTCTAGGCAAAAAAGAAAAAAGAAATAGGCACATGAGAGGTCATGACATAAACCTGACACCATGCTGGTTAGCCTTCAGGAAAGATGGAGAGAAACTGCTGCAGACAGGTGAAAGGATCACATGGGTCCAGGTTAGGATCAGATTGTGAAGGGAACTATAAACCAAAGTAAGTAAAACAGATCTTGTTCTATAGGCCAGAGCGGGGGTTCAATTGCTAGATAATTCATATTATCTGATTTAGTTTTCTTTTCTTTTCTTTCTTTTTTTTTTCAGTACTAGAGATTAAACCCAGGGGTACTTTACCACTGAGCCATATCCCTAGTTCTTTCCATTTTTAAATTTTGAGACAGGGTCTCACTGAGGTGCTTAGGGTCTCACTGAGTTGCTCAGATTTGGTTTTAAAGAATTACTACTATGATTAAAAGGAAATTGATTTTGTGTAAGAAATTATTGTCAGAGAAACCAAATGAGAAGCTATTGACAGAGTAGGGACAGAAAATAATAAATTAAGTATTCTATCATTGGACATTTTTTATTATTTATCATCCTTCATGGATTTGAAATTATTTAACAGATAATGAGAAGGTAGAAAATATCAGTTATTGAAACTATTTTATAATTATTGGATTTTGTAAGAAATTGCATTTGGATAGCCCTCTCCAGTTTACCAAAGGTTGTACAAAGTTTTCACTGTTCCTAGGAAGAAAACTGTTTAAGAATGAAAATAGTAACCAAAGGACTTAAAATCATCTACTACAGTAATACAGCCACATCAATGTTTACAGCAGCTCAATTCATAATAGCTAAACTATAAAACCAAACTAGATGCCCTTCAACAGATGAATGTATAAAGAAAATGTAGTATATATACACAATAGAATATTATTCAGCCTTAAAGAAGAATGAAATTATGACATCTGATGGTAAATGAATGGAACTGGAGAATATCATGCTAAGCAAAATAAGCCAATTCCAAAGAACAAAGGCTAAATGTTTTCTCTAATATGTAGATGCTAATTTACAATAAGGGGGAACAGCTAGGGAAAAATACTTATTTTAGATTAGGTAGAGGGGAGTTAAAGGAAGGGGAGGGGGTATCGTAGAATGAATCAGACATTATTACCCTAATACATATGTGACGACATGACAGGTGTGATTCTACATCATGTACAACCAGAAGAATGAGAAACTATGCTCCATTTATATATGAGGTGTCAAAGTGCATTCTAACTGTCATTTATAAGTAATTAGAACAAACAAAGCAAATAAACAACAACAAAAAAGAATAAAGACAGTGGAATGAACCCAACATAATTTTCCTATATACATATATGAAAATACCTAAGAAAATCCCATCAGGTTCACCCAGAAGAATGGAGTCCTAATTAGAATAAGATTTATTCCATACTTGTATAATTATATCATAATGGATTCTACTCTCATGCATAACTAGAAAGAACCCATAAAATATTTCAAAACTATCTTGATTGATTGATCATGATTCAATGTTGACAATTAAAAGATACATGGAAAATAATAATTGGACTAATGAAATAGAAGTCTATTTCTCTTGCACACTCTACACTAGTTTAATTACCAAAACTTATTGCTTTAGCCTTCCTGAGGATGGTTTAAATTCCTGACCTCAATTCCACAGAATATCTCTTAAAGGGTCACCTTATCCAAGTGACCATCAACTACTGTCTGGGGAACATTTATAATAGTAACAGATGTCTTGAATGTGATTGCCCCCCACCAAGGGCTCATCTGTTACAACTTGGTCCATAGGGTAATAAAGCTGAAGGTGATGAAACCTTTAAAAAGCAGGGTCTAGTGGGAGTCCTTTCCGTCACTGGAGACCCTGCCTTTGGAAGGGAATGCTGGTCTACAGAAGTGAGTTCTCATGGGAGTGAGTTGTTATAAAAGCTAAGCCTGACCACTGAATTGCTCTCTGCTCTCACACATACTCTAACTATGCTGTCATCCCCCCTCACCAGAGACTGAACCAGAGGGGCTGCCCAATTACAGAATTTCAACCTCTAGAACTGTGAGCTAAATCAAGTTTTTGTTTCCCTTAGTAAAGTTATCCGGTCTCAGATATTTCATTATAACAACAGAAAATGAACTAGTACATATATTTTGCCTCCTGCTACTCTTTCTACTTTTACAAATTTTTGATCAAAAACAAGGGTTTCTTTTTCTTCTTTGTCTGCATAGTCTACAATGGTAACATAAAGGAAAATAAATTTATTTTCCTATATCATTTCATCCACTGAAATTCACACTAACAAAAGCCAGTCTTATTTATAGTAGCTGTGAATAAAAATAACAGATTTTTTATGATATTAAACTTTTAAATTGGAATGTAATATAAATGTGGAAGACACACAAATCTCCAATTACGACTTGATGGATTTTCACCAATGAACATTTTATTGTCACTCACTCTGAAGTTTAAAAATAACAGTATTATCAGGATTCCAAAAGTTATATTTATGCCTTCTTTACTCTCTGCTCCTTCCTACAATAAGAAGCATTATCCTGACTTCTAACACTATAGCAAACAACATCATAGATCAGTTTTGCTTATATGTTGAATTTTTATAAAAAAATTATTCTGTATGTTTATTCTTTTGTGTTTGCTTTATTTCAGTCAGAATTATCTTTGTGAGATTAATTTATTGTTTCTTATACATGTGATCTGACCCCACCATTTATTCAGCATTTTAATAGTTCTCTCCTTAGGACACTGAGAGTTAGTGTTTCTATGATGGTTCCAGCACATTTTTAGATGAAAATATGTACACCTTTTTGTTAGACTTCTCTATAGAAGTGGAACTGTTGAGTTATAGAGCACATTTATGTTCAGCTTTAGTTTGCTAGTTATTTTTGTTTCAGAATGAACAGAAGTGGTTTCTCCCAAAGAATGGCTCCATTTAGGGCCAGCCACATAATTTGTAAGGTTCAGTGCAAGATAAAAATGCCAGGCTCCCTTTCTAAAAAGTAAGAAAGAGGTACTTTAAGGTGTGCTTTTCCTTTTCTTCCATGATCTTTCTCTTGACCTGTCAGGGTGATTTTTATTTGCTATAGAATTATATTTTAAGTAAAGAAAAAGTAAAGATTTTCAGTTGTTATACGAATTTTATAATTTATGCTTATGTGGTACAATGTCCATTATAAATGAAAATACACGAGAGTACTTTACTCATATGTGGAATGATAAATTGCATAATTCCTATTGTAGAGGATGCCTTGAGTTGGCCAAACTAACAGAAACCAGAACCATGGAAGTTAGAAGGAAGAGGTGGCCTGAGGCACAGCGCTGGCTAAGGAAACACTCACTGTGGCCCCGTTGAGTGCAAAACTGATGGTCAGCCCGAGGCCTACTCCATGGCTAGCTCTGGGGCAAGCTCAGGTCTGATGGCTCCAGGGTTCCTCCTCCCACCAGCACCTGGAGCAACAAGCTAGTCCCTGGTGCGGAGACAGTCTTCCCCTTCCACAAGCCTCAACCTATGACAAACAGGCAACCATTAAGTGTATTTCTAAATGGGCTCTGTTGCTGTCAGCCCATCAGCAGGACAGTTGCCACTATATCTCACCACAAGATCCCTGTGCCAGATCCCAGTCCTCCTTACCCCTCTGTCAGTGTGGGAGGCAATCAGTGAACGCAGGCACCCCTGTCCTTTCCCCCATGGAAAAAAAGGGCTTGTCTTTCCCACCTCCAAGAAGGTGACACTTGTCACTGGCCATGGCAGAGAGAGGAAAGGAGAAGTCTGGGTAGGATTTGGACCCCTAAAAACAGAGGAATGGTGACCCCAGGCACTAATGTCCTGGTACATGTGTCGTTGTCCTGCTGAGCTTTGCTTATAGGCATTCAAGGATACATTTTATACCAATGATATATACCAAGAGAGCACAGAATGGTTTCAAATCAACAGTGAGGACTTTTAACCCCAGGGCTCTGTGTAACTATACAGGTTGCACACCCATGAGATCAGCCCTAAGCACATATGAATAGGGCCATTAAAAATAGGAGATCCCTGCAAAAAAAAAAAAAAATGCTTACGGTAGATCACTATATATTTTGATACCTTTCATCAACATTTGTAATCATATTTGAAATACTAAAGTGAAAAACAAAAGCATCCTTAAGATGAAAAGGAAAGAGAAATGTATTATAAAAGACAGTATGCAGACAGAATTGAATGATACCTGTGTGGGGGGGAGAAGTACCTTGGCTTGACTAGAAAGAGAACAGTTCAGGAACCTTACTGAAAATGAGAGAGCTGAAAAATAGCAAAATCAAGAGAGGAATCAAGTTCAGAAAGCTCAGATAAGATAGCAGGAAACTTCCAGACCTCTTGGAAGTCAGGCATGTCCTTAGAAAATATGTAACATCTGTTTGTGAACTGATGTTCCGTAAGTCAGAGATTCAACAAGACCATATCCAAAAGCAAGTATGGTGAGTTCTGAGCTGAGGAAAGAGGCTACTTGCAATCTGGTTCCTCATGGTACTTAGTGACTATATGGTGATTATAGGTAGATGAAGTTAGACCCACAGATATTAACTATTGCTACAGAGCTCTAAGACATTTAAGTGAAACCTGCATTGCGTGAGAAGTTCTAAGATCACCTGGATATCAGCTAAAGTAAAGTATATGTGATGAACACAGACGGGGAAGTAAATGGTAGAATTGCCATCATGGGACCAGTCTACCCTTTCGGAGACAGACCTGGGGAGGAAGCTCATGCAGGACCTAGAAACAGACTGTAATTCACTTGGGCATTGAATTCTTGGGCTCAGGTTTTCTCATGGTCGAGAAGAGACTATGAGGTGTGTACAGGTTTCAGAGGGCATTTCCAGTTGTCTCCATGGACTCTTCAATCTGTTAGGTGGGGCAAGGACAGAGGGGGCTAGAGCCGTGACCAGAGTGGAGGCTCCCAGTACCAACCACAAGGACAACACCTGCCACTAGCCTCGCCACTACCAATATGGTCCTCACTAGTTTGATTGCCTATCGGTCTTCACTTCCTTTTTCATAATATTCAGATCCATGATTTTCTTTATCCCAAGAAATGGCTCTGATTGCTACAATTCTGCAATTGGTATAGCTTCTTTTTATTTTTATGAGCTATGATAAACTCAGTGTTGGCTCGTGTTGAAACATGGCCACTTCTTGTCTCAGCAGTGTTAGCAGAAGGCACAATGAGCAATAGGACATATTCTTCTCGAGAGAATTCGAAGAGAAAAATGCACACAAAATAGGCAAATGTCATCCCCTAGGAACTCCGGAAATGATTTCATTAAACTCTGACATCTCCTAGCAGCGCTTGAGGACTACAGGTGATTTTGGCCTCTGAGTTTACTGCCTCTACCTTTTAACAGCACAATAAGGGTTGTTTCTATATGCTTTTTCTTAAAAATTCAAATGTCTCAAACTAATGAGATCCAATTTCTTAGAAAATGACTTGGAATGGCCACACTCCGTAGGTATCTTTGAGGACATGGCTATTAAACTAGCAGTGGGGAAGATATAAGTACTAGTTTAGGGTATAAATACTAAAGATATTGAATAGGAGGTGAAAATATTCCGACAGGGTGATATCAAAGAATAAGTAATGCCTCATTACAAATGTGGAACTCTTTCCCATGCATGTCACAAATGAATCATTTCATTTGAGATGTTTTAAGTCCCAGCCTTATTTCCTTACCTTGGCATTTTGTGACCAATCATAGCAATTTGTTCTACTTCTGAATGTAAAATTGCAGCCAAGACTATAGCCTCTGTTGGGTCATACAGATAAGACTTCATTGAACCATATAAAATTATTTTAAGGCAATTCATCTGAACTATAATTAGTTGATATTAATAATACACTTGATGCTAATATTTTAAGAAATAATCTGGATTAAGAATATGAACAGGGCTGGGGTTGTGGCTCAGTGGTAGAGCACTTGCCTAGCACATGTAGGCACTGGATTCAATCTTCAGTACCACATATAAATGAAATAAAGGAACCGGGGTTGTGGCTCGGTGGCAGAGCACTTCCCTTGTACTCTGAGCCCCTGGGTTCGATCCTCAGAACAACATATAAGTAAACAAATAAAATGAAGATATTGTGTCCATCTACAACCCCCAAAAATAAAAAAGAATATGAACAGGTTACTACTTAAGTTATCATATACATATTCAGTTAGTCATATGCCAAGTATAATATGCACATACACCCACCTAATAGTTGGCAATGCATCTCAAAAATTTACAATTTCCACACATTAGGGTATTGTGAAGTCTTTCTCCATGGGTTTCTGGAGGATATTGTTGTCTGTGCCAAGCCTGTGGAACAATGACCTTTTTACCCGAGCCATTTCTCAGGTTGTGTTTACTGCAAGCAACCTTGAGGATGAGGTAATATCCCCCTTTGCGATAAATAGCAGACTGTTATTTACTAAGAAAAAGTGGGTTCCCTAAGCTTAGTACTGCTTAACTGTGATGTAAAGCCATCGCATGGGCAGGGTACACCTGAGTCCAAGTACTGTATTGCCCCTGTGGGACAATAGGGGGTAAGAAGGACCAATATATATGTTGATTTTCATGCTGGGTGCAGTGCTGGGTATAAGAAAGATTTTTGTTTCTGACCTAGGAGTCTCATATCTTCTGCCAGTGTCCAAGAAACAGTAATGAAGTAATTTATGGTCCTGTAAGTAGGGTTAAATCTATTCTGAGATGAAAGTGCTGAAACATAAATACTGATACAGAATAAAGGTAGGATATCAAAATAGTTTAATTTTACATTTCATTTCCAAGGAAAAGAGGAAGAAATGAAAGAAAAAGGAAATAAACTCAGAGAGAAAGAAACAATTTTACAAATATTATGAAAAAGACAGTCAAATTACTGGAAAAATAACACTCAGTTTTTGTTTAAAAAAAAAAAAAGAATTTTCTTCTTAATTGTGTGGGTGTCCTGCCCAACTGCCAGCTGGACTAAAGTAGTTGCCTACAGGAGTTGACTTGATATGTGGCAGAAAGCATTTATTTTAGACAAGATATTGTAAACAAAACACAGCTGCTACATTCAGTTAAGCAGTGAATACATTTCATCTTGAGTCATGGAAACCATTAGCCAATTCTGCTTCCAAAGTAAGAACTTAAAAATCATTTCTTAAATATCAGCGATTAAACCTAGTGTATCTCAAACATGTGAGATACAAATAAAAAGATAGTCCTTGTGCAGCACATTTCATTTGGGATGGGCCTCAGAGTTTCTGTGAGATAGCTAAAGTAGTACTCATTAAATATGAACATCTGAAAAAGAAAAAATGTATCTTGACAACTACCATTACAACCACATATGGAAAAGTCACCTGCATATTTTACTTTTTAAAACTAAAAATCAGACACTTGCTCATGGTCCTAGCAGACAGGCACAGTGAGTTCAATTGTGCTTCTATTTTACCTGTTTCTAAAAATTATTCAGTTAATTAATTATTTAGATTACCAGCATTTATTGGTGGTGGCAGTGTAATTACATGTGCTAAATCCAGAATTATTTGGTGTAAAATGCTTATTATGAAAATCAAATACAGTTATGGAATGCAAATGCAGGCTCACTTACTAATTGCTCATCAGAGTACATAGGTTCTAAATTTTTCTTTTCCTAACTGACTTATAAATAAGTAATACAGTTTGCTAACTGGCTAGGGATTTTTCTTTACTTGCTAGGTCAATATATTTTAATATATTCTTATAGCCTTATCTACAAAAGGCCAATGGACTATTAAGATAATTTCCCAAGTTCCCCTCTTGTTTTAAAACCCATAATAAGACACTTACTGAGTGCATACAATAGGGGAATAATGAATTGTTTTCATTTAATTATAATTGGAGCTAAACTGCACTTACATACTTACCAGATACAAATTCATGTTTTTAATTTCTGGGAGATTGAATAGAATACAGATGTTCACTACTAAGATGTCAGTTAATCAGCATGGATGGACTAGAATTTCTGAGTACCTAAATTCTCTGATTTAAATAAGATTTTTGTTTTTATTTTTTTAAAATTTTTTTAGAGAGAGTGAGAGAGGAGAGAGAGAGAGAGAGAGAGAGAGAATTTTTAATATTTATTTTTTAGTTCTCGGCGGACACAACATCTTTGTTGGTATGTGGTGCTGAGGATCGAACCCGGGTCGCACGCATGCCAGGCGAGCGCGCTACCGCTTGAGCCACATCCCCTGCCCCAAGATTTTTGTTTTTAAAGAATATAATTATGTGACAATTTCAAGAAGAATAGTAAGAACTTATACTTTAAGAACTATTCTTAAGTGATTATGATTACATTAGTTGATCTATGCATCACAAACTTTTTCAAATAAATCACTTTGCAACCATAAGATTTTAGTCTAATTATCAAAGTATCAAAACATATTTTTATGAAAGAGCTACCACAAACACAAAGTTAACATTGTCTCAGATTAGTTGAACTAAACAGAATAAATATACAGGAGAAAAAAATAAAACTTACCAAGTATTTAGAGACCATATGTCTTCTCTGGTTGTTTTGAGAAAAGTTTAGCAATTTCCTAGTTTTATTCTTTCCTGGCACAGAGAATTTCCTTGCCCTTTAACGTATGTATAATCATGTAACTTTCTTTGGTCAATGAAATATGAATGAAAGTGGTGTGTCTCATTTATGTGGGTTTGAATTTAATAGCCAGTAGGACATGCTGCAAATATTCCTTCTTCCTGTAGTGACCTGTGACAGCTCAGATAGTGGGCCCTCAGTCAACTTGTATCCCTGAGTGAAGATGACCCAGAGCAGAATTCCTTGTTGATCCTTAAATGATAATTGGCACACAGTGTAAATAAGAAAAAAAATCTTTTTAGTCTACTAAGATTTGGGGGTGATTTGTCACTGCAGCATAATCTGTCCTAACTACTACAATTTCCCAGTAGAAACAAATGCTCAACTATTTTATACTATACACATTGTCATCCTGTGACTGCTAGTAGACATATCACAACTGTAGAATCTATCCATTTAAAATATTTGAAAACGAGAACAAGTGTATGTCCTATCAAGCATGTACTTCTCCTCAATTTAGAAGGAAAAGATGCCTAGTGTGTTCACAGAAAAATCATGTTTTCTATCTAGAGGTTGCATTTCAAGGCAGAATTTAGTGGCAATCATCTGGATTATACAAATCAGTCATCAAAAGTTTATTATAGATATTCATGCATTTTTAAAAGTAGATGTCATGACAGATTGAGAACTAAGGCTACTATTTCCATGTTAAGAGAAAATCCAAAGTAAAAAACATCTATGGTAACTGGTCCTTGAGAAAAGAACACATATTTATGGATCAGTAATGTATTGAGATTTATGATAGATTAAGGAAGTTAATATAGCTTTGAAACAAAAAAAAATTTAAAGGAGAAAATTATTATTATTATTATCATTACTATTATTTTGGTACTAAGGGTTGAAATCAGGGGCTCTTTACCACTGAGCTATATTTCCAGTCCTTTTTATTTTTTATTTTGAGACAGGGTCTTGCTAAGTTGCTGAAGCTGACCTCAAATTTGGGATCCTCCTGCCTCAGCTTGTAGAGTTTCTGGGATTATAAGCATGTGCTATCATGTCTGGATAGAAGAGAAAATTTAAGAAATGTATTTTAGGAAACACTCAATATTAATATCTAACATATTTCTAAAACCATTTCTAAATAAAAACTGAAATCTTAGACCAGAGTTTCCTAATCATAGGTTTGTAGATTACTCGTCATTGTGACTTAAGGTAAGTGTATTTCTGAATAATAAAGATTCTTAGATCTCATTTCCAACCTACAAAAGTAAATCACGGTGGATTATGTGTTGTTAATAAGGTCCTCAGAGAATTTTAACCTATACTTAATAACAACAAACATAGCCAACACACATTAAGTGCTGATGTACTTCACTTCATGGATTATTTATTTCCTAATTTGTTTAATAAAATAAATACTCAAATAAAATTGGGAAAAATAGGGGGGATGAGTTGAGGATTTTTGTTTTAACTCACATTAATGTTTAACATTAATAAATCCTTCTTATATACATAAGAAATATAACTAAATACAAAATTAAATGTGCATAAGGGAATTTACTAGTGGTAGTTTTATCAATTACTGTATTATACTAAAACAAACATTCTGAGCTTTAAGAGAGAAACATATCTCAATGGTTAAAGCAAATTAATTTCTGAAATCATCTTCCTTCTTACAGTATAGGGAAGATAGTAACTGGAAATATATATGTGTGTGTGAGTGTATATGTGTGTATTCAAATGATAAATATTTGTGAAATTTTAGGCCAAAATGGTTGTCAGTTTTAAAAAGTAATTTTTACTTTTATTGTTATTGTTTTTACAAAATAAATCTTTGAAAATAAAATTGTGAAATTAAGTAACATTGAAGGAGATATTTCAATTTTATTTATGAATCACTGGGTTTCATCTCCTTGCATTTTGTACCACTGTTATTACAGATAGATCTTGACCTGGCTCATCACACGTCTGAATTTTACAGTATACACTAAAACAAAAATCATTGCTATCAAATTAAAATTCTCTAAAGCATCTTTTCCCTACAAATAATTTCATGGAAATTTTTTGAAAATGCTTTTAATTAAGGTAGAGTTTTGGCAGCAATGCCGTTTCTATAGTAACATGATTTCAGTGTAGTTCCTTCAATATAATATTCAAAGTTAACAATGGTAACTGAGAACACATTTAACAAATCAGAGTCTTTTGATTTCAAATGACTTTCCCCCTTGCAATGGTTACTTGAAATATTTTCAAGTTGCACTGAGTTATAGAGACTTGGAAAGTGACTGACTGACTTTAGTTTGCCAACAATTTTCTAAAACTTCATCCCCTTCCAGGATAGGAAAGTTCTATTTGGATAATATCTAAAATAAAAGAATCACCCAATTTATGGAGAGCTAAAGATCAGCTTCATTATAAAAGCTTTTAAACTACCCTGCTGAGTGTTGGTATTAAGAAACAATTGAACCATACAAAAATGAAAGCTAAAACTTGAATAGTAACTAGGGAATACTTTGAGGATATAATAGGGAAAAAAAACAGATTACATGGATTTAGGGATATATACTATGTTATATACCATTTTGCATCTAATATATTAAGGATTTTTAATAATAGTAATAAATTATTAACACTAAAATGAGATCTCTTTGACTTCTTGTGGTATAATTTTATGATAAATGGTTCTTAGAAATTGATGGTTCAATGGGAAGGAGGCAGGAAGAGACAGGGAGAGAGGAAAAAAGAATAAAAACCAGTAAAGGAAGACCAAAAAGGAGAGAGTGGAGAACCAGTGGTCTAGATGCTCACACGACTTCAATATTTTCAGTCCCTGAAATCAATTCAAAATTGCTTTATATTATCTTAATGTTTATAGGAAAAAGCTTAAAGAACGATATGTGGATCAGCACAAATTCACTGGCCTCTTTTGAACAGAAATTTGAGCTACAATATTGAAAGACTAAGCTTCACTGAATTGTTAGGCTACCTACAGTTTTTCTGAGAATTGCAAAACGTGTGTATTTCTTTGGCTATAAAGAACCATTGGGATATAAATAAGAGTATCACTACTTCATATATATCAAATCCCAGCAGGAATAATTAACATTAATAATGCCCTGTTGAAAATACTTATGAGAAATTCAAATATTCCTGTGAAATACCTCTGAGTGTTTTCTAAACTCACAATAATTCAAATATAAAAAAGAAAGGCACAAAGTAATATCAAAATGGAAAAATACATTTAAATTTCTATTAAACACCCAATGACTATTGGAGAAAATTCTAAACAACAACAACAAAGGCTGAAGAAGCCTTTAACATATTGCTGTAGATCTATGATATTTTGTAAACAATTGGCATTTGAAGAGATGATAAATAATACTTAAATAGAACACACAGATTACAATATTCCACAGAGCCCCATAGTGATACTTTACTCAAAATCCAAGCAATACACATTGGGAATCTGGAAGAAATCAGTTTTTTGTTTGTTTGTTTTGTTTTATCTTGTTCTGTTTTATTGGTACCAGAGATTGAACCCAGGGGTTCCTAACCACCGAGCCACATCTCAGCCCCCCTTTTTAGTTATTATTTTTCTATTTTGAGACAAGTTCTCACCAAGTTGCTTAGGGCCTGGCTAAGTTGCTATGGCTGGCTTTGAACTTATGATCCTCCTGTCTCAGCCCTCAAGCCGCTGGGATTACAGGCATGCACCACTGTGCCCATTTGTTGTATTCTGAGTAATGTTGGGTTTCAAATTTGATTTTAATTTAAATGTCTCAGATATACATTTCAAAGATAGCTTCTTCACAGTAAGGCACATGCCTCAAATAAATATGCTATTATCGGTACATCATGAAATATGTGAGCTAGATTTCCAAGCAAGTTGTACCAAGGCAGCACATGTCTCCTCTGATACCTGGGCTCCAGAATTCTAGATGAAGGGAGATGGGGTGGGGGTGGTTTGAGTAGTGGGCACCTTTTCCTCGTGATGAGCAGTGTGTCACTTCCTGTCTCAAGAGCATGGGCATTTGTTGACTTCCTCTTGACCATCTCTCAGCTACCTTCCCTTTGCTTCACAATTGCTTGAATCTCCTGGGCTTTTTTCAAGTGTATCAGACTGCACTCTTCAACTCTCAGAGTTATCTTTCCTGACAAATCCAATGATGTCACCTTTTCATTCCAGTCCTTTAGTGGCCTCCTACTGCACATATGCCAGCATTCATGGGAAGCCACAGAAAATCCTATTCTAACTTTGTCTTCGAGATTCATCTTTCTCAACTCAGACATTTTTTCTCAAGCATCTTCCAACCAGTTACGGTTTCTTAAACTTGCCTTGTGTTTTCATGTCACCAATGTTTTGTTGACGCCTTTTTGACTACATGCTTTAAAAATCTTTATATGCTCCCAGGTAACCTCTTCTTAGAATTTTGTCTGACCCACCTGATCAGAATTCATCTCTCTCTTCCTTTTGTGCTACTCTGCCAGCAAGTTCAATGTTACCTGCCGTCTCCTTTTCCTAATAGCCACTCTATTTTTCCTCTTTGGTATTGTCTCTGTGCCTCCTCTTCAACGTTATTCAGGCTTACATCATTGTATTGACTGCATTGTTTTATACTTGCATAGGTATTTTGCTATTCTCCTACTACACTACGATTGTCTTGGCAACAATAATATTTAGATACTAGCTTAGATTTACTGAGGGCTTCACTAAGTGCCAGGCATAATTCTAAGCAGTTTACATGCATAAACCCATCTGATGCTCATAATAACCATGGGAAGTTCGACTATCAGACTATCATTACTATGATGCTGAAGATGAGAAAACTGAAACTGAGAGAAAGAAAAGTAAAATTATATTATAACCTCAACAATGTTTTCTTTCTTTCTTTCTCTCTCTTTATTTCTTTCCCTCCTCTTCCTCCTCCTCCCTTCCTCCTCCTCCTCCTCCTCCTCCTCCTCCTCCTCCTCCTCCTTCTTCTTCTTAGAAAGAGTCTTGATAAGTTGTACTGCTTATCCTTGAACTTTGGCTCCTCCTGAGTACCTAGGATTACAGGTGTGTGCCACCACACCCAGCTCTATTTCTTGTTATTAAGAGATGACATTCAAACTCAGGCCATCTGACTCCAGAACTCTTGTTCTTAACCAATTGGCTATACTAACTTGTTCTTTCATTTCTCTCTTCCTTTCCCCTTCTTTCCCTTCTTCCCTCTCTCTTCCTTCCTCCGTACTTTCTCCTGATTTTAGTACCTATTATACTTCCCAACATGTATCTGAACATGTTTCTTGAACTAACTAATTAATTTTTTTGAACACACAGGAGTTGATCTTTGGAAAAGGTCGGCACAATTTCTTCCCAAGAAAACTCTTAAAAGTTTAATATATCTAAGTTGAACAGAACATAAACAGTTTTGTTTTCTTAGTTTGATAACCAGAATCCAGTTGAAGAAAAATTTAAGTATACCCTTTTGGAACTCACTACTCATTTAAATTGATTTAAAAAAAAAAAAAAAAAACAAACACAAAATGACCATGTTGGAACTTGTAATAAATAATGGCAATAAACCTCTCTGTCCCATACTTGAAGAGCTTTATTGAGTGACTTTATAATGTAAAACTGCTTTTAGAGATGACAAATTTACAAGCTTTCAGCTGACACATCAATGATTAATGTAAATGACTTCAGTTTCAAATTGTTTTCTGGGTCTAAGGATTAAGATGTCTAAGTTTCTATCTGTACTAAAACCTTTCTCTCAGTTTGAAACATCCTTTTCATGCATCAAAAAAGATTATCCATGTCATCTTAAGGAAGTAGTTTTATTATTTTTTTTATGTCCATGTCAGTATAGTCATTGAGAAGTTAAACTCTGCAGGAGATTGTACACCACAGACACACTTTATGCTGCTGAGAATAAAGCTCCCAGCAGTCAAGAAAAGTAACAGGGAAAAGGTTACAGAAGGCATTTTCCCATGAGCTTCTATTCCCTGCATTCATAAACCTTCCTGTCTGAGGAGACTCTGATGGTTGTTCACACCACACCAAACATTACCCAGCAGAACAGGGCAGGCTGATCCTGAGATTGCCAAGCCATGGCATGTTTATTTAGCTTTGTTTCTTGAAGATGGTCCAGTGATTTTGTGATTTCATGCAGTTGAAGCCCTGAATTCCTGCATTCTATGTTTCCCTCAAAATGGAGCCCAAATTCCACAAGGGAAGTGCTACAGAAGTTTCAATAGAGTGCTTCTGTTTCTCACAAGGATTACAAACATGACGTCTATACATTTCAAGTGCGTGTCTCTGGACTGTTTTTCTTTTCTGATTACACCAATTCCAGACACTGACTTTGACACTGTTTGGGAACATTTAACATAGATACTAAGACAAATTACTACAACATATCCTAGTACACATTTGTTTGTGATTAATCTTAGATTTTATTATCTGATGTGGAAGAATTGCTGGGTTTTGTGTGTTTTAAAATACACTTTAAAAAAAATCATGGATATTTAAATTTGTATAATCCCATCCATCACTCACCCAGAGTGAGGCAATAGGATTTGGCAGTTGTCCCAGTTTTATCTAACTTGGTTTGGAAGCTAACTATAGTACGCTTTGGGAGGCATTGTGGGGGTGGCTGTAAGATCTCACCAGAAAACTCTCTGAATTGCAAGACCAAACATAGGGATGGAACAATTCCTTAGTTTTATGAAGTCTGTGACCCTATGAAGCAGTTTTTTGTTTGTTTGTTTGTTTACTTAAGATTGATTTAACCATTAGGCACAATGCTCATGGTGCCTATGGCCTACAACACATTTAGAAACCTATGAAAATGTTTTAATTTTAATTTTGTTGAAACCACGAAGACAAAGTAAATAGTAATGCATATATTATGATGAATTTCACCTGGATTCATTTTAATTGTTTTCCTATAGCAGACCAGTCTATGAAAACAAACATGCTCATGACTCAAAAAAAAAGTCACAATGCAGCACTGAATTAAATTAATCTGCTGCATAGATTCTTGATAAACAATATTCAGAATATTACTGTGGTTCTCAGAAAAAGTAATATTCAAAATATCACTGTGGTTCTTAGAGAAAGACCCTTGGCTTTGTAAAAATACCATAGGTCCCCAAGTTATGAGTTTTGTTAATTGAAAAATCACTTTAAAAAACTGAGGGCCAAGGAGGATTATCTGAAAAAAAATAATAATAATAGCAGCTTATTTGTCTGACACTGTCCTAGATACATTATGGGTATTATTTTAGTTACTTCTACAATGACTTGGAAAGGTGTTATCTTTGTCAGTTGTTACAATCACCGTTACATACCTCCCTAAGCTGAGGATCTGATTCCCCTAATTATTGATAGGACAAAAATTTGAATTCAATCTGATTTGGACACATGTTCTTTTACTAATTGTCACTGTAAGGATCAATACATAAAGGAAATGATTTCTAAACACCAAATCATCATTCAAGTATAAAATATTTAATTGCAAATTTGTGCTTTTGATAATACTTTATACAAAAAATTTTTTGACCCCAAAATAAGAGCTACATTTAGATAAAGTTATCTCTCTGTCAGGTTTTAACCAAACTCATGAAAAGGTAACATAAATCTAACTATTTTGAGAATAAGAAAAAAATACAAGCTGTCAGGTTTTCTTTAATTTATACACACACACACACGCACACACAGTTGAGCTCATATCTATATATTATTTTTGTCAGATATATGTATGTATTGTAAAGAAATTGCTAGTAAATTATTTAATTCAAATTAAATTTCAATTGTTCAAAAGATAGTTGGATTCCTTTAAAAACAAATTAATTGAGCTGGGAACACAGCCACTTTAGCAGGAAAATATTTAAGAAGTACATGACCCTTTTCATCACGTGGAAATATTAGTTTAAAAAAGGGCAAGAATAGTCTACACACAGGAAAGAAGGAACCAACCCCTTGTGGTCCAGGAAGCCTCCTGCCCCTGGTGCAAAGTTCTTTGGTTGAGGGCAGAATAGTTGCTAAGCCATCACACAAGCAAAAGGAACAATTTCAACTGCAAGCAGAAGAAATCCTAGAATGTTACTGGTTGAAAAGGGCTTGGTTTAATTTCTGTTCTCATTTAATTAAAACAACAACAAAAACTATGGTCAGGCTGGTGATGTGATTTGAGTAGATCCATGCAGAACTGGCACTAGAGTCCACTTCTGTTTGCTAGTCTAGGACTTCCCTTGTAATAATGTGAGAAACATAAGTGAGAAGATAATGTATTCATTCTTCAAATCACGCCAGAAAACCAAAGAAAGGACTCAGTTTAGAGACTTATCAGTTAATGGAGGAAACCCCCTCCCCATCCTTGACTCGGGTAAACATTTGCAATGTTATTAAGAATTATTGAAAATGATAGTGGTGTATGCCACAGTTTAGGGGAAAAGAAGAAAATATAAAGTGGACATCTTGCACCAAGACAGAAACAGGTGAAAAAATATTAAGCAATGACATGGGACTCTATAAGCTCTTCATTCTATCATTCTTAATTAGTGCATTATATATATACTAGTGTATTTTATATTATATAAATGTACATGTATATTAAAAAATCAGGATTCATCATGGCATATTTGTTCATGAACATAGCATCATGTGGTAGATTTCATTCCCTCTGCTTCCTCATGCTTCCTCTCTCTTGATCCCCTTCCTCTACAGTAGTTTCCCTTCTGTTTTTGTGAAATCCTTTTTTAAAAATTCCTTTTCTTTTTTCTCTCTAGTTTTCAAACATGAGAGAAAACATTCTTCCTTTGACTTTCTGGGTCTGGCTTATTTCACTTAGTATGATGTTCTCTGGTCCCATCCATTTATCAGTAAATAACATAATTTCATTCTTACTTATGACTGAATTGAACTTTGTGTGTGTGTGTGTTATATATATATATAGGTTAGTGTATATATATACATGTGTATAATATATGTGTGTGTGTAAGTCTGTTGACGGGCATCCAGGCTGGTTCCAGAGCTTGGCTATTGTGAATTGCACTGTTATAAATATTGGTATGCATGTATTACAATAGTAATGCTGATTTTAGTTCTTCTGGATAAACACCCTGGAATGGGATATCTGGATCATATGGTGGTTCAATTCCTAGTTTTTTGAGGAATCTCCATACTGCTTTCCAAAGTGGTTATATACCAAATTGCACCAATGTATAAATGTACTTTTCTCACACATTTCACACTTTTTTGGGTACCAGGGACTGAATCCAATGGTGCTTAACCACTGAGCAACATCTCCAGCCTCTTTTATTTATTTATTCTTTGTACTTTGAGACGGGGTCTCACAAGGCTGCTTATAGACTCACTAAACTGCTGAGGCTGGCTTTGAACCTGCAATCCTCCCTGCCTCAGCCTCCAGAGATTCTGGGATTACAGGCCTGTGCCACAACACCAAGCAATTTTTCCCATACATTCTTGCCAGTAGTTATTGTTATTTGTATTCTTGATGATTGCCATTCTGTCTGAAGGTAGATAAAATCCCAGTATAGTTTTGATTTGCATTTACCTGATTGCTAAGGATATTGAATATTTTTTCATATATTTGTTAGCCATTTATATTTCTTTTGAGAAATTCATTTCTCTCTTTTAATCATTTCTTGATTGGGTTCTTTGGGTTTTTTGTGTTTAGTTTTTTGAGCTCTTTATATATTCTGGATATTCATCCCTTATCAGAAGAGTAGCTAGCAAAGATTTTCTCCTATTCAGCAAGGTTTCTTTAACACTCTTGCTTCCTTCTCTGTGCAGAAACTTTTAACTTTGATGCCATCCCAATTATTGATTCTAGGTGTTATTTCTTGAACTTTATTTGTCTTTTTAAAAAATAGTTGGTGCCTGCAGCAATATGTTGGAGTGTTGACCTTATAATTTCTTCTAACAAAACTTCAGGTCTAATTCCTAAGTCTTTGGTACACTTGCTTTCTGTGCAGGGTGAGAGATAGGGACCTAATTTTATTCTTTTACCTATGAATATCCAGTTTTCTCAGCACCATGTGTTAAAAACTCTATCTTTGCTTACTGTATGTTTTTTTGGTCTTATTGTCAAGGTTTGGATGTTTGGATCTATGTGGATTTTTCTATTCTATTCCATTTGTCTTTATGTATGTTTTAATGCCAGTACTATGCTTATTTTTATCTGTTATCTTTAGTTATACATGACATTAGGGTATATTTTGACATAATTATCCTTATATGGAATACCTCTTATTCTAATTAGAATCCCAGTCTTGTGATTGTACATGATGTCTTGATTGACTGTGCTGTGTTTAAATACGTACATAGAAAAGTTAAGTCAGATTCATTTCTCTTTCCTATTACTGTCCCCACTCCCTTCCCTTCATTTCCCTTTGTCTAATCTACTGAACTTCTATTATTCCTCTACCCACTTGCGGTGTGTTAGCATCCACATATAAGAACATTGGGTCTTTTGCATTTTGAGAATGCCTTATTTCACTTGGCATAATAGTCTCCAGATCTATTTATCTTTCAGTAGAAATCATAAAATCATTATTTTTTATAGCTGAGTAATATTCTATTGTGTATATATACCACATATTCTTTTTCCATTCATTCATTGAAGGACACCTAGGTTGATTCAATAGCTATTGTGAACTGAGCTGCTATAAACATTGATGTGGCTGCAACACTATAGTAAGCTGATTTTAAATTCTTTGGATATTAGCAAGGAGTAGGATAAATGGGTTAAATGATGGTTCCATTCCTAGTTTTTTTGAGGAATCTCCATACTGATTTCCAGAGTTGTTGCACCAATTTGCAGTCCTACCAGCAATATGTGAATTAATCTTTTTTCCACATCCTTACTAACATTTATTGTTCCCTATTTATTGATTGCACTAGTTGGTTTTTTTGTGTTAAGTTTTTGGGGTTTTCTATATCCTTGAGATTAATACTCTGTCTGAAGTGCAGGTGGCAAAGATTTCCCCCCACTTTGTTGGCTCTCTTTTTGCACTGTTGATTTTTTTCCTTTGCTGTGAAGAAACTTTTTAGTTTGGTACCACCTCATTTATTGATTTTTTAATTTTACTTCTTGAGCTCGAGGCTCTTGTTAAAGAACACAGTTCCTAAGCTGACCTGATGGAATGTTGGGCCTACATTTTCTCCCAGTAGGTTCAGGGTTTATGATCTAATGCCTAGGTCCTTGATCTACTTTGAGTTTTGTTTTGTGAAAAGTGAAAGGTAAGGGTTAAATTTCATTCTGCTTCATGTGGATATACAATTTTCCCAGCTCCATTTGTGGAAGAGACAAATATGGAATATTTCATCCAAAAGTAGGTGAATTCACTTTCTTTTCAGCAGCTCATAAAAACTTCTTCAAAAATAAACCTGATTTTAGGTCACAATGCAAGTGTTAGCAAATACAGAAAAATCAATATCCTTTCTTGCATCTTATCACATCATAATAAAATGAAATTAGAAATCAACAGCAAGAAATATTATAGAAACCACACAAAAACACAATAATTAAATAATATTCTTTCAAATTATAAATGGATCATAAAAAATGAGAGGAAAAATTCAAAAATTCCTAAAATCAATTTATATTTTTATCTCTCTTTTATGTTCAAATTTTTCTATAGAAAATGTGGTTGTTGATAATAAACTACATGAATACATGCATATATGTTTTCCCTATATAAGACAGAAAAGTATACAAGACAGAAATCTCAACCTCAAAAACATTGTGTTCTAGTGAGAGAGAGAAGATAAAACAAACCAATAGATGAAGCATATAATACACTGGAAAATTCCATGTGTCACTGAAAAGGATATTACAGAGAAGGATAGTTTCAGGGTAGCAACTTTAAGTAGAATGTTTAGTGAAAGCTTTCCTAAGAAGTTAAGATTAGAACTTAGACTTCAAAGAGGTGAAAGAGTAAGCCACATGGATATATGGGAAAAATAGATTCTCAGTAGAAATAATGCTTGCAAAGAGTTCAAGTGAAGAGCAGCTTTACTAGACATTACCGAGATAGGACTGCAGAGGCCTAGAATTCAGATGAACGTGTATAATTTTTTAATGATACACACACACACACACACACACACACACACACACATCTCATGAACTCTGTATATAAAAGAAGAGATAGAGTATCTACTACATTTAAAAGTGAACACAGATAAATTACTTTGGAAAAGAACTATTCTGTGTAATATGAATAACAACATCTTACACTAGCTAATAATTTGTATCAAGAAGAGGAAACAGAGCTGTTAATTTCAGTGATAGGAATGAAACATACTGGTTGCATTTTGCAAATATGTGTGAATTTCCTCAGTCAGAAATTTTATAACAGGGGTTCAGCTTAGCAGCAATCTTCATAACAAGTGAAATGAATAAAATATCAATACATGCCTTCTAGAATTAAAAGGTAAACCAAAAGAAAATTTGCAGATGTGCATTGTATTAACCAGTAATTTGTGCCAGTGGCAATAGAAAGAGCAAGAAATACTGGACTATTTAGAAGTTGAAACAGATGATCTAAACTACAATAGGTCTCTAAACAGCTTGGGGATCTTATTCTCCTCTCCTAACCAAACAGTTCTGGACTGTTACTGAAGCCAGAATTACACAGGCAGTTAGCATAGATAGGTAAATCAAATCAGGTCAGATCAGGGAGGCCAATTTGAATCTGGGAAGTTGGAGACTGCCCCCTGAGAGATTGAAATGCCTTCAGAGCCCTTCCTCCACCCTTATCAAGATAACCTGCCCCTGCTCCAACCTGTTGCTAAGGTAACCTGTCCCAGGAATTGTCCCTCCCTACAGGGAGTTATAAAAGTTGTTAATTAATGAGTCCTGGCCCTTCCCCCGTCCATCTGTTCTTACCTTTTGACCATCCCACTTGGGCATGTCCTGGGCCTACTCATATATGCAAGAAGGAGAAAGATAAGGGGAAGAGAGCAGGAGAACAAAGGAAACCTAAGACATATTTAAAAAAGGCAAAACACCCTCACTTTTTGGGATACCAGGCTACCAGCTATGGCCCCCTTCTCCCTTGTGGGAAAAGTCTGTTACCCCCTTTTAAAATAAACCATGCTTTATATGCTTACCTCTGAGTGCTTCTCTAATGTTATCCTTCAACATGTGAGGAAGCAGGTATCATTACCATTCTTTCCTAATCTCCATCAAACCTATTCATTCTTCACCTTCCCTATGAAGATCTCCTTCAGGAGACCTCCCTAACCTACTCTTCCTCTCACCTCTAGACCCCACCCTTTTAAAGGAGTAACACTGCATTTTAACTGATAACTTTGCTCCTCTTTCTTACCAGACTAAGTTATCTGAGCATGAGCCCTAAGACTTGTGTGTCATTAAGACTTTGTGTCACTAGCTTTTGGAATGTATCTAGCATTTAAGTAATATTTGTTAAAAAGTTAGATCATGAATTTAGTTTGATGAATGAATGAAATTGGGCAACAGTTTACTTATACCATGGTTTCTGACCTATGAAGATATTTTTATGTTGCCATCATCCACTGTAAGAAGGAAATATGATTTCCAGTAAATTTCTACCACTAGCATTTTCATCAGAGGCATGTGCCTGTGTTACATGGTTTGAAACAATAGATTGATGTATTATCTACAATACCCAGAGCAATTATCAAGTGTTATGTGTTACATTTATATATTTTTAAATGTTGTTTATAATTATGAAATTATTAGCCAAGCCTGAATGTTAAATAATGAAGTAAATAACCCATGAAACATTGGCTTTCAGATTCTTGTATTACCACCACTGGAAGATCTTTGTCATACAAGATCTCATACAGAATCTACAAAACAGTGAAACTAGTCGTCATAGCTGTGCAGGTTGAAACTGAAAGGAAGACACTCAGTCTTTGCCTTTAGTTTTCTCTCTGACCTTCTTTCTGTGGGAGGTGCAATGTATTTGCCATTTACTTTAAGACTATTCACTGCTGTCATATGGAAAGGAAGAAAAAGAAATGAAATGAACAAAACTCAGAAGAAATATTAAGAAGAGATACTGAGCCACCTGTAATTCCAGGCACTCAGGAGGCTGAAGGATTACAAATTTGAGGCCAGTCTCTGCAATTTAGTGAGACCCTGTCTCAAAATAAATAAAAAATAAAAAGAGCTCAGTGGTAGAGCATCCCTGGGTTCAATTCTCAATACCGAAAAAAAAAGATTAGATAGCACAAGCAATTGACTTGCAAGTAAAATTCATAAGGTGATAAGTATAGATAGAAAGTAAATTAGTTACTTACAAAATACAGATATTCATCCTATGGGATATGAAGATTTTAAAAAGAATGGATCATCACTTACAGATGGAAACAGAAACTAGGAAAGACCAAGTCATGATGCAGAGTGTGCCACCTAGTAAGTCAGACATAATGAATTTATGATATGTGTCATGGATCCATTTGTGACCTGCTGACATGTGCAGAGAAAGGTATGGCTAGTGGGCAGGAGGTACAAAAACTACAGTAATTCACCAGGTCCTGTCTTGAAATATCTCTAATAGTGCAAGGATATGTTGGTTCCAGGAAGCTTCTCCCCTGAGTCCCCTTCTTCAACACAGCCTTAGCCCTAACACCCACACCTTCAAGAGAAGTCTGATGTGGCTGAGAGGAAGGATAAACAGACATGTGCAATACTGGATTCAGGACATGCAGTCCTTCTACCCTCTTGTACCATAACCTATCCCATTGTTTCACCTTTGCTTCTTGGTCCTGTGTTTCTGTTTGGTTCAATAAAACATGTGATTTAAATACTTTATTTGGGGTCTGTGAATCTTTTTGTCCTAGATTTCCAAGAATTTCTACTGGTTAATATGCCTGGAAGCTATCGCTGTCTTAGTGTCATGACAAGGGCCCCTGAGATTCTTAGGACACAATCTTACAAATAAATAATGTATGCCTTTCACTGATCTTAAATGTTATCAATCATGGTTTAATCTAACATGGCTTTTTGAGCATTGCCAGACTATATTAGAACACTTTGATATTTTTGTTTTCGTTTTTGTTTTCAAATATTTTCTCTGAGTTCTTTTTTAGGAGTCTTACTCCTTACAGAAAGCTAGTACATAGTCTCTGACATTTTAGGATAGCTTGGCATGAAAACACAGCTAACTTTCTCTCAGCTTTCAGTGCTGCCCCTCTGTTGTATATGCTTTCCTATCTTAACCAAAGTCATAACAAATAATTTTCATTCTTCTTAATGGAGAACTTTTAAGTTCATTTAAGAACTTTTAAGGGCTGGGGATGTGGCTCAAGCGGTAGCGCGCTCGTCTGGCATGCGTGCGGCCCGGGTTCAATCCTCAGCATCACATACAAACAAAGATGTTGTGTCCGCCGAGAACTAAAAAATAAAATATTAAGAAATTCTCTCTCTCACTCTCTCTTTAAAAAAAAAAAAAAAAAAAAAAAAAGAACTTTTAAGATTTTTATGTATAAAAAATCATAGTTGACTTTTCAGATATAAAATGTTTTTACAACATTATAGACTCCCAGAGTGTTGATCGATATTGTATTAGTTGAATCATATGAAACTGACACTTCTATAAGTCTGAAACAGCCAAATATTGGCACTTCCATAGAATTTGAATGCATAGATGTGCTGTTCTAGCTGTTGTCTGGATTGGGCCTCCTGAAAGCCCCCTGACTAATAGCATTCCCTCAGCAGCTTGAGGACTTCTGGTATTTCCATTGGCTCTTATGGCCATACCTTCCATTACTAGATGAATCCAACTTGTGGAAAGTTCTTCATAATTTTGAGCAAAAGTCTGTATCCCACAGCTTCAGTTTATGATTAAGGTTTTTATATTCTTTACATGCAAACCATAACATTTGAGAATGAAATAGGACACTATTTCAGCAATTGTGGAGGGACAGCAGGTATTAACTGACATGATGGAAAACAAATAAACAGAAACAGCCATCCTACATAGGGATCACAATGAATATAAATGATTGCTGTTTTACATACTGACATTTAAAATAACCGACCATTTATACTGTAGCTGTTTTCTCCTGTCTTCATGAAATTAACTTATTTCCTAAGATCATTCCTCAGTGCTGGCATTACTTTGAACTCTAAACATGTAACTTAGCTTAGTATAAATATGTTAAGTATGTATTACAAAGAAAGGAGAATCAAATTAAGCTAAGTCAGCTTGTTAATCACAAAATGGACAAATTATAAAACTAGTGTCAATGCACATCCCTAGGTTAATTTTTGGTTGCAAATTGCCAGTTTATCTTTCCTCCTTTCTCTTCAGTCTGTATTCTTCTTATTATCCTTCCACCTTTCTTCTACCAGTGTCTTGTATCAGAATACTATTAGTAGAGTTTAGACTTGCCTTTACTTCTTATTGTTAAAAATGTGCTCACCCACTCCAGAATAATTTTAATTGAATACATGATAAAGTATCTATTTGTTAGCAATTCAATTGGAAATGTCTTCCTCATTTTCCATTGACCTTCATGGAAATGAAATCAAACTATGAAAAAGATGCACAAAACTTACTAAAGGGCTCTGTACTCAGTGGATATTCAATAAATCAGTGCTTCTCATGTCTGTTCTTTATTGTATCCTTCCTAGATGTACTGCCAAATGTTGAAAGATGCAAAAGTTACTGCAGTGTGCAGGAATTTGCCTCCTCAGTACTAAGAGAACTCCTATCTGGCAATAAACAGTTATATTTAGTGATACGCTGTTGGAAGATGATGACGTGAATTGTGAGAAGTTGTGATTATTTTATAGAAAGACTATGAGAAGTTCCTCTACTAAAGCATTTTTGAAAATTTAATTATTCCTTATGTGCTTAGTACTATTTGATTCTCTTAATCCCTTTAGAAGTGACTCCCAAAGTTCAAGTGTTGAAGATCTTTCTTCAAACAGGAAAAGATTGAAATCCACTATAATAATAATAAATGGGTTGTGGGTTTTTTTTGGCAGATTGTTGATTGTCTAATACAAGTTAAGGGATAACTTAAAAAACAAAATTATAATGAGGAATGTATTTCCCATGTACCTTTGTGGGTGAATGACATTTCTGGAATAGCCAAATCCAGAATCTTACTGATCCATCAACTACAATTTGCCTGTTGTGTTTTATGAACTTTATCATATAATTTTAAACATCCTAAAATGACTATGTCTATGTAAAATAATCTTAATTCCTTACCCCCATTAATTTAATAATCTATTGCTTCAAAATTTTAATGACTTCAGTATTGATAGAACTTAACTCTAATTATAGTGAGGAATATGAACAATGAGAAACCAGAAGCTCATTTCACCTTCACACATTTTAAACAGGAGAAGCCAGCCTGTTTATGCAAAGCTTTGTTTTGGGACATTGTCTTCCCCTTGAATAGAACATCATTTCCTCAGATTTCTTGGGTTACTATGGTAGCCTGCTTGCATTTGCTCCTGCTAATGTTCTTGAGTCCATTAATGTTCAATTGTGAAATGTTTTGACTAGTTGACTTGGCAGCTGTGGTTAATGTGAAAGGAAGAGAGCAGGTCCTTGAGCAATCAGAGTGATACAGAAATAAATAAAGCATCATTGTCACAGCTCATGTTAGATCATCATGGCCTTTGTTACTATGACAAGATAGTTATCAATCTGACAAAGCACTTCCAACAATAAAAGCAAGTTTCAAGTACTCATTGACCATCTTTCTTTAAATTATCATTGGTCACTATGACAAAAATGTAGTCTGCTTCTTTTGGTCAAAAATATTTAACGGTTTATAACTTTGTAAGGTAGAAAAAATAATCGAGCTTATATTACTGCTTCCCTTGATTTAGAAAGCTCACAAAGATTAAAAAGGATATATGCCAGCTAAGGAGAAATATTAAGACTCCATAAAGCTATTACTTATTGACTTAGTTTTAATCCTTGTAACTTTTCTCTTAAGAGTAGAATCAGAAGTAAAATAATTAGTTTTGTTCACAAAACTGTAATGTAAAGAGTATATGATAAAATTAGCAAATCTGCTCACCACAATTTCTACAATCCCTTTCCTGTATTTCAAGTTCAAATAAGTGTTAAGCATTTAACACCTAAATTAGGAAAAAACAAAAACCCACTGATAACCTTTTAAATTCTAGTAATGTTAAAGTCTTTTTCTAGAAACCAGTGAAGTGAAACTAAAGAATTTCCCTACATCCTGGGTACTTAACATTTTGATAGACATATCCTCACAAATTGACGTGACAAAGCCAACTCAGCTATGAAACTGCATGTGGTAGACGGCATGAGTAGGATTTATGGGTTAGTGGGGGCAAGTTTTTAAAAATACAGTTATTCTTTAATATTTTAAAATTTAATCTAAAAAGTAAATTGTACCTTGCAAGGCACAAATGCCATAATATGTGATTTTTTTTGTTAGTTCCTCATGAACATGAGGTTAGCAATATCTGACTTACCATTTTTAATGTCTTTTCTCTTTGTCTTCCTTTGTCTTTTCTTTCTATGCTGCCCCACTTTATGGGGGTATGATTAACACACAAATGGTGTATGTATTCAATGTATACAACCTGCTGAATCTGGAGATAACTGAATACCTATAAAACTATCAGCACTGTTATTAACCTTTAGTATGAAAAATTTAAAACATATACAAAAGGAGGGAAGTTAATATAACGAACTTCCATGTACCCACTACTCTGATTCAACAATTATCAATAATGTGCCAACATTTTCTCATCTCTCTCCACTATAGGAGAGAGATGAGAGGGAGTATTTAAAAACAAATCTCACTTCACATCACTTCACCAGTTTACCTTTCAATATGCTTCATTAACCTATGACACTTTCCCCCCATAACATTTTCAAATACTATTATCACAGTTGGTAAATACAATATTACCAGTAATTCCTTGGTATCATCAAATACCTAGGTCATGTACAAATTTTATGATTTATCCCACACATATTGTCCCACACATATTTTTTAGGGTGTTATTTAAATCAGAATTACCCCACTCCCCACCAAAAAGACCAGACATTGTATTTTGTTATACCTATTATATCTCTCCTGCTCCCCATTCCTTTTTTTCCCCTGTACCATTTATTTGTTAAAGCATGTCATTTGTCCTACTGGATGCCAACATTTCAAGATTAGCTGATTTTCTCCGTCTTATCCTTCCCATTACCTCTTTTTTTTAGAAAACACTAAATTGAGGCTGAGAGAGGTTACGTGATTCATCTGTTATCCCCTAACTAAATCACAGAATCACAGGGTGGAACTCAGCTTTTCAAAATACTGTTGAATCTAGAGCCTTATACTATAAGGTGAAAGAGAAGAGCAAGAAGTTTGAAACTTGACAACTCAGGCTGGGAGCCTGTTCCATTTTCCAGATGACTAACCATTGGAATATTATCTAAGCCTTTGACATTCATTTTTCACATCTGAAAAATGAGGATGATAAGAACTGCCTTACAAAGTTGGGCCTGACTTAACAGGTGAAGTGAAGAAGATCCCCTTTTTGCCCATTATGGACTCTCATTAAGAGGTGGCTGCTTCTATATTATTGCAGCTGTATTTGTCTCTTGGGAAAATAATATGCTGGTTCATCTAAAATAATTGAATAGTTTGGTTATTTAACTGACCTAATGATAGGTAGTCGGACTTGAACGATGAATTACTTAAATTGTCATCAAAGTATATTTCAACTCCAATTATCTGCCGAGATGATCTTTCCAATGTTTGAAGCCAGGGCAGGGGGGGTGGGGGGGGAGGGTAATTGCAGGGTGGGGGTGGGGGCTGACATTCCTGCTACTACGTGTTGTGTTCTATCTTTCTCTTCAGATAGATTATTTGCTTATATATTTAAGTGCTCTGGTGTTGGGTGCATATATACTTAAAATTGTTGTAATTTCTTGATGAACTGATACTTTCATCATCATCTAATGACTTCCCTTGATTATTTTACAATGTATTTTTTCTGCTATAAAATGGCAGACAGGGGTTGCAGCTCAGCAGTAAAGTGTGAGCCTCACATGTGTGAGGCCCTGGGTTCTGACCTCAGCACCCCATAAAAATAAATAAATAAAGATACTGTGTCCATCTACAACTAAAAATACATTTAAAAAAAAGATAGCTTCTCTCTCTCATTCTCTCTTCTGGTTTCTCCTGAATCTTCTTCCATCCCTTCAAAGGGTACAAATGTCTCAAACTGAAGGAATACATTCTTACCATAAGAAAGATAAGTTGGTGAGGTAATAGGTGTACAAATTAGTTTAACTGAATTTTTCTTTCATGTATACATAGATCAAAACATCAGATTGGCTCCAGACATATAAACAATTATTGTTTGTCAATTAAAAATAAAGATATTTAAAAATAGTCACTAATCTTTTTGAATGTCACATGAAGCAAGACCAATTATCATTGACATTCTTCTCCCATCTTTGTGTCCTACATTTGATACACCTCAGCAAGCCTTATTTGGTAGGATATTTAGTATTCCTCTCTACCTCTTCATTGTATCTGTTTCTACCCTCAGTACATCCTCAAAAAGCACCTAGCATGTGTTCCTACCTCAGTGACTCCATTTTCTCCTCTCACAAATCAATACAGTATACATCTCTATTAATCTAATCTTTTGATACACTGTTTATATACAATAACTTCTTATCACACTTTTAGTAATTGTTACATTTAATTATGATCTATTTAAACTGGGAGGGTGTCAAATAACATTGAATCTAGTGCATTTAAAATAGAATGGTTTAACTGCTGAAAGGTAATCATAGTAAGAACATGTTCAACAAAATATCTGTTAAAATGTGGAGGAAGCCCCATCCTAGCGGTATCTTTACCAAGATGAACTAAAGTGAATTTCAGGTCCCTGGGATATTATTAGAATGAGAGATGCAGCACATTTGCAGAGAAGTTGTCAGCAATGATATATCCTGCACGGCGGTCAAGGAAAATGAAAAAAAGGAGAATCAGGAAATAAATATTTTTAAGGCTTTGAAGCAGTTCTTTTGATATGGAAAGACTAAAGCTAAATTGCAGTAGCATAACCAATAAACTGGAAATGAAGAATTAGAAACAATGAATCAAAATAAAGTTTGGTGGCAAATGAAAAGTTAGAAATAGACTCATTATTTGAAATGAAGCTAAGTATGAAGAAAGGAGTTTTAGCTTTCCTTTAAGATAAGAAAGGAGGAGGAAAGGGTTATTGGTTGATTACATAAACTTTGATATGGGGTAGGATGAAATTAATAGGGACTTTGCTTGATAGATTCTAGCTTCTTGAAAGTGTGATAATGGCCAGCTTGGTTAGGGCTTGTTTAAATATTCAGCGAAAGTTACGAAGATTATGAGCAGTTGGTGAGAATGTTAGAGACTGGGGAAGAATCAAGAGATCTGTGATTGGGAATGTTATTTAAGGATGACAGGCAGCAATGTCAAGTAAACTTTTTTGAGTATCACTCAGGCCAGGAGCAGGCAAGCAGGAAGCAGATAATTGAGCTGAGGGTAGACCAAGCATATAACAAGAATATAACAAGAGAGTGCCTGAAGAATATAACAAGAGAGTGGTCATTGGCAAGTTCCAGGAAGAATATAACAAGAGAGTGGTCATTGGCAAGTTCCAGGAAGAAAAAACCTCAGGAGAGCTAAACTGGAAGGAAGGGATTACAGTCAGCTCGTGGGCACCATGAAGGATAGGAAGACTGTGGGCAGAAAGGGGACTTCCAAAATTGAAGCTCTCAAAGACAGGACCATGTCAGCAGCTGCTTGCAATAGAGACATTACTGGATTAGGGGCTATTACAAATTTGTTAAATGGATTATCATTGGGGACATTTAAATTACATTCTCTTGGGAGACTTCAGGTACCTTCCAACAAAGACCTGGAGCAGGCAAGAGGAAAACAAAACAAAAAACCTTCAAATAGAGGCTTTGTAAGGCTCACCAGGAGAGAGAGAAAAAGATGGGACCTTCCAATGACTCCAATGGGATGATTAACAAGTCAGAAAAATACCAAAGAAAAGAAGTTTTCCCAGAGGCAACCTAGACAGAAAGTCTTTGCCAATTCAAAGCAGCAGCTGGGGTGGACTCAGCACTTGATGTCACTCAATTCCAAAGTCATTGAGAAACATTAGAACAACAGTTCCAAAATAAGATTATGGAAAAAGCAGTTATAAAGTATGTGTTGTAAATGTTTTTAAATGTAGATTTCTTCCATGTTAAATTATTCTTTTGATACCTACAGGAATCATTTCCTATTTAAGATCAAGGTCCTGCCGAGTTCTCTTTTGTTAAGAGAAGAAAGCTAGAAGAAACTTCTCCAAGCAATCTTTTATTTGCAATATTATTTTTTAGAAAATGGCTATCAGGTCTCCTGAGATGAAAACTTATTGTGAGACAACTTTATTAACCCATTAAGTCCAATGTTTTCAATCCCATATAGGATGATGGGACATAATAGGTTAATAATAGAACTGCAGGAGCTGACAAAGAAAAAGAACTCCAAGAAGACAAAGAATAAAAAATTTAAAAGCATGAGCAGACTCTCTCTAGTGTCTCAACAGGTAACTCAGGAATAGACACATTCACAATTTTCCCTTCAGGCTTTGTATTCTAGGGATTCAGGAGGTCATGGATGCTCATAAGGAAAAGAGTGACCTCTCTCAAAAGTGACAGTAGCAATAGCAATTTACTTAGATAGCCTTGGTGCGTAATAGTATATCTTGTCCTAGTATAATCAATGGATAGTATCACTTTTGTTGTAAATGCAGAAGTAGCCTATGACGTGAGTTGATTTTCAAATATTTATCTTACTGTTAACTTCATCAATTTTGTCAGATGTACATATCTTGACTGGCTAATGAAGATACATTCTTTTGAGGATATAGTAAAGCGGAGTGTTTTATTTACACCTCTCTTGTGTTTATACAATTTATCTATTACAAGATTGTTATGGGAAAGGCACTGTGTTTGGTATTATGGAGGGAAAAAAGTATTGGTAAAAGACATGGAAAAATCACTTCAGGGCTTAACTAACATTGAAATATGTAGCATAAATTCAATAAACATTTGATGAATGAGATAATAGTGATCATTTTCTTTTATTAAAGGCCCTATTTAAGCAGCAATGGGTATCACTATTACCATCTTTTTTTTTTTTTTTTTTGTTTAAGACATTTTAAACAAAAACTTTGAACAGGTCCCAGACCAGGATGTGAAAATAAAGACAATGAATAATTAAACAGATAACACTATTACGTGCCAATATCATAGAGTTCCTTGGGTACAAAAGATGTACAACTTTTTGGATTACTATGCAATTCAGGACCAGGCAAGGTTGGGGATCAATAAAACACTCTCCACCCATGCTTTGGCTCTACAGAGTGACAAGGTATAGTGTGAAAGAGGGTGTGGTGCCAGAGTCTCGGGTCCACATCTGGAAGCTGTTTATACTACAGAACCAATCAGACAGGTAATGCAGAACATAGGGAAATTCAAGAATCGGCTAAATGCTCAAGACTAAGACACACCAGTGATCACCACCTAGAAAGCCTTCCCATAGGAGCAAAAACCTCAACCACCACACTGAGCCACAAGACAAGGCTTCATTTCTTTGACAGAGAAAAGAACAAGATAGCAAAAGCAGGGATTGAGGGAGTGAATAGCACACAGGTCCACATGACTAAAAGACAGGGAGCAAAGACAGAGCCAGCCCCTGTAGACTGGGACCAGGTAGTGACCAGGAGAAACTGTTGAAGTTTGACAGCTTTGTGACCTCATGGATTGCCAGTGCTCACCTGTAGTTGTTAAGAAAGACTTGGGGGAAAAGGAGCCCCACTAATTTATATAGGCACACAAAAGGAGGCTTGGTATCAAACATTGCATTATAACAAATGGAAAGGAAGCTGACTACTCTCAATCTGCCTTTCTTGGGATGGATCTAAGACTGAGTATAAGCTCTACATGGTACTGCCAAGAAAAGAACTTCCACTTTTAACAAAATGATGACAGGCAAAACCAAGTGGAAAGGAATTGGTACAGAAAGGAGGGGGAAAGAAGGCAAAGAAATCAGCAGTGTAAATTATTCTTCCACACTCCTTATGTTTTTTAACCTTAACAATTTTTCAAGTTTTATTTTTATATGACACATAATCATTATACTAATTAATGGCTTATGATGTGATATTTTAATAAATGTGTACATTGTAAAATGATGGAGTCAGTATAATTAGTAAATTTAATCACTAGTTTACCTTTTGGTCATGGTGAACTTGTAAACCCAGCTTCAAAGGGCATATTTAAAACTGGTAAAATTTTGTTTTAAGGTGACCACACAGACAATCTCTTTCTCAGATTTTCCTTAAAGTAAAACCTCAAATGTCTTATACTAAAAGATAATTCACCTATCTTCTAGAATGATATCAAAGCATCTCATTTGAGAAAGAAAACTAAACAAATGAAGAAAGATGATGGGACTTAATAAGCAGCAAATTTGAAAACTGGGTAATTTTTCTTTACATTTGAGCTTGTTTGAAGGCAGTAAAGAAAGGAAAGATACATAGTTTAAAAATACATCTAAGAGGACATATTTGAGGGAGAGATATGGCAATATAATTAATAGAGAAGAAATTAGAGTTGCACTTAATAACTACACTGAATTACCAAATGACTTGCAACTTTTGTCAAGGGACTTCAAAGACAGGTGTAGATGGAAAAGTACAAAAAACAGTAAATGTTAATGGACCTTCACCTTAATCATTTCATCAACAAATATTAAGCTGGGTGCAATGGCATATGATTGTAATTCCAATGACTCAGAAGGTTGAATTAGGAGGATAGCAAGCTTGAGGGCACCTTGGCAACTTAGCAACACTAATTCTCAAAATATAAATTTTTAAAAATGGAGGTTGGGGATGTAGCTCAGTGGTGGAGCACACTTGAGTTCAAACCCCCAGTATCATAAAAAATGAGTAAGCATTGACTGAGCATTTGGTGATGGTAGAAAAGGAATATTAGAGTATTGGTTTTCAAAATATTTTAAATTTAGGTAGATACATCTATATAATCCATGTATAAGATTAGTGAACAATTCATTATAGTATATACTTATTATTATTTAATAAGTGATGTGTAAAATTTTATGTACATTTATTCATATGTCAAATCAAAATAGACTGCTCTCAAAATTAATATGTACGTCCTAAGAGATGAATATTATTATGAACACATGGATATCCATATGGAAAAGATCAACTTTATCTTTTACCTCACATCACACACAAAAGTTAATTCAGGATGAATCAAAGATTTACCCAATTTACCCATTGTTTTAGTCAGCTTTTTTGCTGCTGTGACTAAAAGATCTGACCAGAACAATTATAGAGGAGGAAAAGTTTATTTAAGGGCTCATGGTTTCAGAGGTCTTAGTCCATAGAAGGCCAGCTCCATTTCTTGGGACTTGAGATGAGGCTGAACATCATGGTGGGAGAGTGTAATGGAGGGAAGCAGCTCACATAGTGATCAGAAAGCAAAGAGAGAGACTCCACTTGCTAGATACAAATATATATATACTCTAAAATTATACCCCCAATGTCCCACCTCCTTAAGCCTTGCCCTAACACTTCAGTTACTACTCAATTAATCCCAGTTAGGGGATTAATTAGCTGATTGGGTTAAGACTCTCACAACCCAATTATTTCTCCTCTGAACTTTCTTGCATTAACTCACTCATGAGCTTTTGGGGGACACCTCACATCCAAACCATAACACCCATAGATGACAAAAGTAGAAAGTTAATAGAAGAAAACATGGAAAAATATCTCTGTAACCTTATCTTACGCAAAAGAAATTTTTTTCATTTAACTGTAAATGAAAAATTGATGAAGTTGACTTATTCAGAATTAAACTTCTATTCTTCAAAAGGGACCATGAAAAAAATACTATTAAGGAAATGATTAGGCAAGTTACAGTCTAGAAGCAAATACTGATCAGTCATAAATCTAATAATACATAGAATATATAGAGAAATTCCACAAATCTGTAATCAACATACAATGATCCAATAAAAAGAAAATAAAACACTGGGATCAACACTTCTCAAAAGAAGTGAATCATCAATAAATACATAAAAAGACATTCAATGTCAATATGTTTACCTGTTGAATACAAATTAAATCTAATTTAATAGTGAACTGTCATTTTGAATTTACATGAATGAAAGACATTTTTAAAATGCCACATTTTCTAGTGTGGAGCACACAGACACACAAAAGGAAGCAAATAGAATTCTACTTTACCGATGAAAGTGGGAAAAAATGTAATTCACACTTTGAAAATTAGTTTCATAGTTTTTCATCAAATTAATTACATATGCTCTTTATGACCCAGAAATTTCACTTTTTGGTACTTATCCAAGAGAAATGAAAGCATGTACCTACAAAAAGAAAAAATTTCCTATAATAATATTCATAGTAGCTTCTTATTCACACTAGTTTCTGAATGGAAATATGTGAAAAATACATCCACTACTAGAAAATTAAATGAGCAAATTTTAGTATATTCATACAATGAAATACTATCCATAAATTGACAATATGAAGTACTGATACATAAACATGAATAAATCTGAAAAATACAGTGATCTAATCAAGCCATATACAAAAGTGTACATACTGAGTGATTGCATTTATATTTTTTAAGCAGGCAAAACTAAGATTAGGTCACAGAGATTAGAAAAATTACTTCTGGATGGTCAACCTGTCATTGTCAACTGGGCTATGTGGAAACTTTTGGAAAGAATAAAATGCTCAATATTCTAATTGGAGTTGTGGCTACAGGCTATATCAACAAATGTCAAACTTTTATTGAACTAAATACTTATGATCTATGCTTTATCATGTAAAAAAAAGTGTGTCTCAATGAATACAAAGGAACTGAAATTGAACCAGGATGGTCTCCAAAAGTCCCTTCTTTCTAATAATTGTGTCAAGAACAATAATTTTCCAATTGTTGGCTGCAATAAAAATAACTTGGAGGAACACTGTCATTACTGTTTTATATTTTAATATTATGTAACTCCTTAATGAGTCTCAATTTTCACCTAATGAACTGTCCAAACAAAAATGCTATCATGCATGATTCAGAGACCTTACATTGTATTATTTGAAGGCTGTCAATATTTAAACCTTCTGACTTCAACTTCAATCAGAACAACATTACTACATTTTTGTTATTACAATTTTTACTAAAAATACTTTTATTATTTCATATTTTGGGATTTTTAAAGGTCATTCTGATTTTAACATAACTTTATCTGTACCAAAATTAGACAGTCTTAAAATGAACACAGCATTTGCTTAAACTCTCAACATGCCCAACAAGGACTACATGTACAAGTTGAATTTTATTTTGACAAAACTTTTAAAGTTGGTTTCCATGAAAATTATTTTAAGCCATTGAGAAATGAGAGTAAAGAGATAGCTTTGTTTAAATGCCACTTATACCTGCATTGAGAATTAAAAATAACAACTCTCATTTGTTCATTAGTAGTGTAAAAAATGACTCAGAACTTTTGAAACTTAATCCTTGCTATAAAATTCAGATGCTACACCAGCACCAACTTGTCTTAATTATCTTCTACTTAGCAATCTAAGTTAAACATGATGAATCTTAACTCCCTCCCAAAGAAAGTTTCATCCTAGAACTACTTTAATCTGTGCTTCATGCCAAATGACTTCATAAGATGGAATAATGACATAATTACAATTTTCTAAAATGAATTTAGTAAAGTGGTTTCAAAAGTCCTCAAATGTTAAAAGCCATCAAATACTGTAATTCCTTCTCACCCTCTCTTCTATCCTAGCACAAATTACAGATGCTGTTTTTTTCCAAGTGAAACTGTGTGAATACAAAGCTACTGACAGAGATCATGAGATCTCGTGGCCCTTGCTGACATGAGCTCTGCAGATCTTTTGCTTCAGACGCAGAAACTGCAGAATCCCAGCTGTTCAGATGTCTGATAGAAATAAGGGCTTGGATGAGTTCCATCTGGCTGAACTTTAGTGGTACAAACAAGAATAAAGCAGTACTCACAGGCAGGGCTTGTGTGTGACTAAAGAATCCTGCTAGTGGAGGAAATAAAATGCATCATTTCATAAAGCTGAAGCAGAACAAACTGCATAGTAGTGCAATATAAAATAAGGATTGAACCATAAAGTATTAACTAAGGATTGTCCTTAGTTCAATATTACATAGAACAAAGACAGTTGTGTATTCATTTATGAAATATCTTTTCTTTCCATAAATGGGTATTTGTCAGGATCATTTTTCTTGGTCTAAAGTGGAAGGAGTGGAATCAGTAAGGAAGATCTCTTTATTGTCCTATTCATCCATGATGGTCCAGGGACTTGAAGGAGTGCCTCACTTTGCAGCAATTCACAAAGCTGGATATTCTGCACCACCATCATTAAAACATACTTGCGACTATGGCAGTCAAGAACCACCAGAATCTTATCCTTGTTTTCTTCTGCAATCATCCTTTATGCTCTTTGTTACAGTTCTTTGCTCTATCATACCTCTCTACCTTTATCCGTTCTCTTCCATACACTTCTCCCCAACATAAATTCATTTTAGAAGACTGAACTCTTTAATCTTTCCCAGCCTTATTCTTTTCTTGTCCAGGCGGAAAGGACCCCACCCTCTGCCCATGCATGCCAGTGCATTTTGTTCATTTTGAGAATGCTTTATGTGCTAATTTTATAATAAATAAAAAATGTTTAGAAATTATCTTAAATGGGCTCTTTTAAAAGGGTTATTGTGGAAGAATTTGAAATTTGTTTTTCAAGTAAACTTACCCTTTTTTTTCTTCTCAGTTTTGTTTTCAATAGCCATGTATGCTTTCTTTATTAATTGCAAAAATTATTTGGCATGCTCAAAAATTAATGGGAGCTTATAAAATCTACCTCATAGGTAATCAGAACTGAAAATCATTGACTATAGCCATGCCCATACTCTGAGTACACATCAGGGGGCCATGAACAGTCATTGTGCTCAGAGCACTCCAGGTCACCAGTATCCTAGGGCATGTGCCACATGACTGGCAGAAGGCCTCTCGACCACACCGGGAGGCCACTGGCTGGGGCAGTTGTCATGGTGATTGTCAAGTCCAAATAAGGATATTCATCAGGAAGCCCTAATGAGCTCCAAGCACTTAGGATCTGGAGATAGCCAGGACAACAGTGTAAGTAATCAAATTATATAATTACCTTGATATTATTGTGATGTGATAGTTATATTTTTTTTCTGATATATGAGAGAGAACCTATAGGAGTTCTAACAGATTTTTGACACAAAAAGTTGTTTTTCATCTAGGATTTTGGAGGAGAGGCTACTTTCTCCATCAGAGAAATTGTTATTACAACATTCTGATCGGGCCAAAATGTAATTAGAATGATTTCCAGAGAGGTCATCGAAGGGTCACTTTATATGGTTGCTGGGATGGTGACACTCTCTGCCTTATTAAAGAGCCTGGGGTAAGGACATGCATGTACATGAAGTAGGAGTTGCTTGTAAAAGCTGTGTTAATTAGGTTATGCTCCCAAAGAAATACCATTTATATATTTTTAACTTATAAAAATTAAGAATTTTATTTTACTCTTTCTGGCAAATATTCATTATTTCTGGACAATATGGTTTTCCACTAGTCTCTGGGCATCTATTTCTGTAACATGATTTGTATTATATGTACTATGTATAATATTAAAATCATTGTATTTCACCACATAATCATCACAGATTTTATGTCACGTTTTTTTCCTGTAAAAAAGTGGAGTGTGACCATTATATGAATTTTTTTTTAAATAACAAGCACTCACTTTTTAAAAAAAAAATTTTAGTGGTGCTAGGGATTGAACCCAGGGTCTTGTGCATGCAAGGCAAGCACTCTACCAACTGAGCTATATCCCCAGTCTCCATTATATGAAATTTTCAAGAAAAACTATCAGAATTACTTAATAATTATTTATTACTGAATCATTTTTTACTAAACTAAATATGGTGCAAGATTAAGATGCACAGAATACTTGTGAATACATGTAAATGTGACCATGATGATGAAAATAACATAAGTTTCATCATAAGAAGTTTTGATAATAATCAATTACACAACTTTTATAGGCAGAGTTCTTAGAATGACCCTCAGTGGCCTTTGTCCTTTTGTAACCCCATCTCTTTTGAGTATGAATAGGACCTTTGGATATAAGGAAACACACTCTGTTGTGATTATGTTAGGTTTTATAGTAATACTGACTTTGAAAGGGGGTGATAACATGAATAACTAGCCCAAATCTAATCATGAGTCTTTTAAAAACAGAAGAGTTTGATTTGGACAGTAACATAAGAGAAAGGTAGAAAAAAAATCAGAGAGATTCAAAGCAAGAGGAAGATTCACTGAGCAGTTTGAAGACAAGGGGATCCTGTACAAGGACCATGAGCAACCCAAGAACCTGAAGCGTGTTCCTAGCCAATAACCAGCAAGGTAACAGGATATCAGTGTCACAGTCATGCAAGAAACTGAATTCTACTGACTTTAACAGAGCTTAGAATAATTTTTTTTCAGAGCCACCAGATAAGAATCTAGCCTGGTCAACATCTTGATAACACCTTTGTGAAACTCTACAAATAAAACAGTTTCATGTGCTCAGATTTCTGACCTGCAGAATTTTGAGCAAATGTATGAGTGGTACTATAAATCACTTTGCAGTAATTTGTTAGTTAAAAAAAGAGAACTAATATAGCATCTAAAACCAAGAGACATACTTCTTGGTTTACTATTTAGCCCAAAAATAGTTAAACATGGGGACTATTTTATTTGGCAGCAAAATATTCCAATAACATATTACTATTCATTCAACCTCTAAATGTTCTATCACTCTTATTTAGTCATTCCTAGCAGACCTAAATAGACATCTTCTAAACTATGAACTTATGCATTTTTTATAAGTCAATGATTAAAAGTCTGAAAAATACTAATATTTTGCAGAAAATATTCATGAAAGAATATTTACAATGAAAGGATGTACAAAATATTTATGAAACAATATTTAAAATGGAAGGATGTTATTGGATAACTCAGTTCTCATAGCTAACTTACTAAACCTCCCCAAAGCAATGATTAATAACTCCTCATAATCCAGTATGCTAAAATCCAGAAAAAAGAACTTCCTCATTTTGATTCCAAAATCCTCTTCCAGCCTTGCCTTATACTCTGAAAATTGCTTGAAGTTTCCCTCACTGTCTTCCTGCTGCCTTATTCCTCCCTGCCTGAGCTTACTTTCCCTCCTTGCTTCCTATCTAGTGGGCACCCATAATTAAAAACATACATAAAGTTCTTCCTGAAGTTGTTTCAACCTTCTCCTGCCCTCAGTATCTCATCTTTTTCTGAATCCTCAATAGTTCTTTTCTGTGCTGTTACTTTGTTGTTGTCTTTGTTGACTATTGTTCCCTGTTTCTGTGTTCTCAAATATTTACTTATCTCTGGACATGGATTGTCGTTTTCTGGGCCACAGAAATCATAACATACACATAGAAAATAATTAGTATATAACAGGTTACTTGGATTTTTGTAAACCTGAAAAAAATTTCAAAGGTAAAATTTAAATCGAACACAATGCAAATGTAAAGGAAAATTAAATTAAATGATAATTAACCTCAACTAGATAGAAAAGAAAAGATGCTGACCAAGTGTTCTCCAAAAGTTTGTAATGATCTAAAGAGTCTGTGTTTCTTTATAGCATCATTTAGATGAACGACTTTTAAAGCTTTTTCAAGAAGAGAACAAGCATCTAAACCACTTCATTGGATAGAAACTAAGACAATATCATTGGAAGATGCAGTGTTACTTTTATACCACCAAGAAAGAGACAAAAAAAAGTGCATTGAAATGCTTTTCCAATGTCCTTGTATGATATTGATGGTCACATAGCATCTGATCAATTGGGTGTTTATTTTATCAGTTTTAAGTGATTCTGCAACTGCTCTTAGATCTAGTGGTGTTGGCTGAGGAGTGAAAAGAGTGTACATGCATCTCAGGAATGGTACAGTTCAGCTCTACTTCTGGGCATTTCTCTTTTGAGGTCTCTTCAAGTACTTGCTTATTACTTCAACAAAATAAGACAATTGAATTCATTTAACCCATCCTTAATATCTGCTCTCATTCTCTGTCTGCACCCTTCTGCATGCACTATTATCTTTCATTTCAATGGTATAGCTAGCACATTGTAAAGGACATTTTGAGGGGAAGTGAGCTTAACATGTATAGTAATAATAATTCCTCTAACACAACTGAGGTGTTGACAAGATAGACAGAAATGACATTTACAAAGGGGCAACCATCTCATAGGAGATTGCTGTTCCATAGGTCAAAAATAGTTGAATATTGGCAATTCCATATGTTGAACCTAACATATCATGGTTGCCCTATTCCCCAAAGTGATTTAAGACACCATTTATTTGAACACAACCTGATTTCAGAGACATTGCTCCTCAGGAGAAAAACAAATGTATAAATCAGAATAACAATTGCTATTTTTTTCCATTAACTCTTCCCTGAAGAAAATGTTTTATACAATTTTTTAAAGTACATGTATTTATGTCAGATGTAAGGAAATGTCTTTGGGATAAGAAAACAGTTTCATTGAATGTTTTGAAGGTCACTTATAAGAAACATCCTCGACTTGTTACAACAACAGTGTGGTGTAATTTTCTTGTTTTCATCACTGCCACCACATCATGTCTCCTATTAGAGTCAAATATGTGACAAGATTTCTCTCTCTTATTGGATGGTGAATTCTTTAAGATCAGGGACCAGTTTTACGTCATTGCTGTGTTTCCCTCACCAGCTGGCATGGGGCCTTGAAGAGAAAAAAATGCACAACAGCTTTGTGACCAAATGGATGGATCTAGGAGAATGGGAATAGAACATGATATAATCTCTGCATTTAACATACTGGCAATTAAATTAGAAATGAAATTAATGCATCTAAGAATTAAGAACATACATTAGTCAAAGTACAATAAGATTCCAACAAATTAAAAGCATTATTTCAGAGGTATTTACCTAAAAGACATTGGATTCTAACCAAGTTCAGAAAGGATGGATATGGTTTAGACAGATGCAGCAGAAATGAAAGACAGCATATGACACCAAAACAAGGAACAAGAACAAGAGAAAGAAGGAGGAGGGGGAGCAGAAAAGGAAGAGGAGAGGAAGAATAAGAAGAGGAAGAGGAAGAAAGGAATAGGAAGAGAAAGAAAAAAAGAGAAGAAAAAAGGAGGGGTGGGGAGTAGGAGAAGGAGAATGAAAAGGAGAAGACGGCACTAGTGGCTGAAGGTGAATGAAGTTGGTGAGGAAATTCCTATACTGTTCCTATTCTCCTCTTTTATAAATTATATTTAAAATGTGTTGTTTTGAATTATGATGACTTAAAAAGCAAACATTTAATATTCATACTAAAAAATAGCTATAAGCATGAATTATAGTGCATACTGTCAAAATTAAAGATGTAACTCTGGTCTCATGCTGACATGAAAACCTAGAGTGCAACATTCTCAGAAGATGTGGATATGGTGCTACTAAACAGACGTCAAATTCATTATACTTTTTTCTACTATGACGTCGCCATGCTAAATCATTTGCCATGACTCTTTATCCCCTATTATTGCATTAAAAGCTCCTTTACAAGTGAAAAGGTCAAGTACTTTGCATAGTTTATTTAAGATTCCTAATGAAAACATTATCTTTTTCCAAAACATCCTGGATTGAGCTATACACTGATATGATTATGATAATTTGGGATCACTCTGTCCACTGAGTTCCTGGATAGGTGTAAGGCACAAGAAACTAGTTATAGTTAGGACCCTTATTACCCTTACTCTACAGGAACATATTGGTATTTCAAATCTTACCAGTTTTGTTGTTATTGTTGTTGTTACCACCTTATCATAGTTAATTCATGCAAATGGTTTGTATCCTGTATATATTTTGCTTTTTTTCACCCAAAGTTTGAATTTCAATGCAAAGCCCTCTTAGATGTCTAATTGTGAGTAAATTACTAAATTCTCCTAGAGTTTAGTTTTGCTATAAACCAAGGTGAATAATAATACGTACTGACTTAACCTGCTCTCTGATTGAGTTATTCTGTAGACTATCAATGAATAATTAGCTGAAATTGGAAAATATCCCTAAAGTATTCAAAATTAGGCAGAGTTTTCTCTTGGAAAAAAATGTCTTTTAATTCAGTCTATAATTAGTAGAGTTGAGAAGACTGTTTTATACTACTCATTCCTTAGTACTTGTTGCAAATTCGGTTCCTTTCATAGTGCATTTTAATTTTACAGAATAACGAGTTTGGTTATAGCATATTCATACATAGAAATGACATATTCCGATCATGCCCTCCCCTGCACTGCCCTTTGTTACCCTCCCCACATCTTCCCCAATCATGAGACCTTTCTTCTCTGTCTCCCTGTTACTTCCATGTTTTTTCTCCCTTAGATTCCACATGTAAGGAGAAAGAGACAATACTTGTTCTTCTTAATGTTATTTTGCTTAACATGATCTCTGGTACCATTCATTTTTCTGCAATTAATATGATTTCTTTCTTCTTTATGGCTGAATAATATCTCGTGATGATATATGCACCATAGTTTCTTTGTCCACTCATCCATTGATGGGCACTTAGGCTGATTCCACAACTTGGCTGCTGTGAATTGTACTGTGATAAACATGGGTGTGCAGGAATCTTTATTGTTTAGTCAGCTTTTTCACTGTTGTGACCCAACCAGAACAACTGTAGAGGAGGAAAAGTTTATTTGAGGACTTGTGGTTTCAGAGGTCTTACTCCATAGGAGGCTGGCTCCATTCCTCAGGGCTCAAGGTGAGGCTGAACATCACAGTAGAAGAGTGTGGCAGAGGGAAGCAGCTCACATGGTGATCAGCAAGCAGAGAGAGAGAGTTTCTACTCTCCAGATAGAAAATATTAGCCATGCCCCAAGTCCCAGCACCTCCAGCTATACTCTACCCATTCAGTTACCACTCTGTTAATCCCTACCAGGGAATTAATTCACTGATTGGGTTAAGACTCTTATAATTCAATCATTTCTCCTCTGAACCATCTTGCATTGTCTCCCATGTGAGCTTTTGGGGAACACCTCACATACAAACCATAACATCTATCATATGTTGACTTTCATTTTTTTTGCTTATACACAATGACTGTACTAATTCACATTCCCACTCACAGTGTATGAGGGTTCCTTTTCCCTTGCATCCTTACCAGCATTTATTGTTTCTTGTATTTTTGATTCTAGCCATTCTGATTGGGGTGAGATGGTATCCCAATGTAGTTTTGATTTGCATTTTCCTGATGGCTAATGCTGCTGAACATTTTTATCTGATACGTATTGGCTATTCTTAATTCTTGTGTGAAGAGTTTGTCCAGTTCATTTTCCCATTTACTAGTTCAGTTGTTTGTTAAGTTTTTTTGGAAAAGTAGATGGCAAAAATTTTCTCCCACTCTGGAGGTTGTCTCTTCTCTCTATAAAGTGTATACTTTGCAGTATACAAACTTTTTAATTTGATATCATCCCATTTATTGATTTTTTTATGATTACTTTCTTAACTTTGGAGACATATTTAGGAAGACTTGCATGGGGCTTTGTCTCGAAGTGTTTCCCCTGTTTTATTCTAGCAGGTCCAGTTTCAGATCTTATATTTAAGCCTTTGATTCATTTTGTGTTGTTTATACAGGGTGATAGATTGGAATCTAGCTTCAATCTTCTACATATGGATTTCCAGTTTTCCCAGGCAGTTCAAGAGGCTGCCTTTTCTCGAATGTAAGTTTTTGGCACCTTTGTCAAGAATCAGATGGCTGTAGCTGTGTAGAGTTGTCTATTTTTTACCTCTATTTTATTCCATGGATCATCTGTTTTCATGTCAATACCATATTTTTTTTGTTACTATGATTCTGTAGTATATTTTTAAATCAGGTGTTTTGATGATTCCATCATTGCTTCCCCTTCCCAGGATTGTTTTGGCTATTTGGGGTCTTTTTGCTGTTGTTGTTCTATCTGAATTTTAGGATTTCTTTTCTAGTTCTTTGTAAATTTTATTGGCATTTTGATGGGAATTGCATTAAACCTGTACATTGATTTTGGTAATATCGCCACTTTAAGATATTAATTCTGTCAGTTTGTGAACATGAGAGGTCTTTCCATCTTCTAATGCCTTCTTCAATTTCTTTCTTCAGTGCTTTATAATTTTTATCGTACAAGTCTTTCACCTCTTTGGTTATGTTTATCCCTAGGTATTTTATTTTTTATTGAAGGTATTTTAAATGTAATTATCCCCCTGATTTTTTCCTCAATTGTTTTGGTATTAGTGCATTGAAAGCTATTGATTTTTCTGTGTAGATTTTGTATCCTGCAATTTGCTGAATTTGATTATCAGATTTAAAGTCTTTAGGGTCTTCTAAGTATCATCTACAAATAGAGATAATTTTATTTCTTCCTTTCCTACTTTTATCTCTTGTATTTCTTTTTCTTCCCTAATTACTCTTGCTAAAATTTCAAGTATTATATTGAAAACATAGTAGTAATAGTGAACACAATTGTCTCACCCCTGATTTTAGAGAAAATGCTTTGTTTTTCCCTATTCAGTATGATGTAGGCTGTGGGGTTTTTTATACACAGTCTTTGTGAGGTTGAGGTAAGATCCTTCTATAACTAGTTTCTTATATCATGAAGGGATGTTGAATTTTTGTCAAAGGCTTTTCATGTATCTGTTGAGATGATCATGTGATTTTTACCTTGATTCCATTTATGCAGTGTTTTACGTCAATAGATTAGCATATGTTGAACCAACCTTGCATTGTTGGAATAAAACCAACTGGATCATGTTATATCTTGTTAATCTGCTGTTGAATTGGGTTTTCAAGTATTTTATTGAGGATTTTTGCATCTAAGCTCACCAAGGATATTAGTCTATAATGTTCTGTTGTTGTTGTTGTTGTTTGTAACCTTATCTAGTTTTGGCATCAGGGTGATAATGCTTCATAGAATAAGTTCAAAATCATTCTCTTCCTTTTAATTTAATTAACTAGTCTGAGAAGTTTTGGCATTAGTTCCTTAAAGGTCTAGTAAGTAAGCAGTAAATCTATCCAGTCCTGTGCTTTTCCACAGTTTTTTCTTCACTAGTATTTATATTTTGATTTAAACATACATGTGATAAGTTATGCTTTTCCTTAGTGTAAAGTTCTATGAATTTGACATATGCATCGACTTATGTATCATCATTCATTATTACACTGAGGATATAGAATATGGCTCCATCAGCCAAAAAAAAAAAATTTGTGCTGCTGATTTAAGCTAAATCCTTCTCTGAACTCCTAATCTCTAGAAACAACTGATATGATCTCTATTTTATACATTTTAATGAAAAAATTAATACATGATTATCATCAAAAGTTAAAAATACACATTTGAATATAAAATCAAAAGCTATTATATTCCAATTCCTCTTATCAATTGCATCCATTAATCAACATTAATAGTATGTTATGTATCCTTCTACGGTTTTCTTAATAATCAATTTACAAAAGCTTTACCAATTTAATAAACTTGTACAGAGAGTCCCATTCTTTTTTAAGTTAAACTATTCTAGAATGAACTTTACAGTTCACTTTTATCAATACTAACATATTTGGGGATTGTTTTTAGATTACTGTAGAAATTCATTTCACACCCTGAAATGGATGCCTACTGCTCCATAGTTTGATTACAATGGCATTTATTAAACCAGTTCCCTATATTGGTAGACATTAAACTTATTTCAAAGTTAGGCAGTTACAAACAATCAGAAATCAAAATACAGTGTTATGCCCTGGTGTTTTAATTCTGCATAAAGAAGTTCTAAAACAGGATTGTTTTAGAACAATTTTAGTGTGATAGTATTTGTTGAAATTAAAAATACATATTATCACATTATTTCTCTAAAAGAGAGCAAAAATCCATAACGTTTAATCAACCCACAATGAATGTTATCAGTCTTTTTTAGCTTTACTTAGTTTAATAAGTAAAAAATTGAATTTTGTTTTGTCTCCCACTGACTACTATCCAAGATTAACATTTTTGCATGTTTATTGAACATTTAATTTTTTCTTTTTTAAATTCCTTGTTCATATCATTGAACATATTAAGATTACATGCACTTCACAGCAGATATCAGAACACATAGTGGATAATGAACAAACCAAATTAAATTTATCCTTAGTTTTTTCTCAAGCACTGACTTAAGTTCAAATTCTCTTTGACATGGTGACAACATATTTTCCTATTAGTCTATGAAATGAGAAACATTTGCTGCATCTGTGTTACAATTTCAAGACAAACCCCTTATGGATAAATCTCTATAATGATGGGCCTTTGCACATGGCAAAGACCTTTCAGCACACATGTGTTTGCTCTATCCCATCTCCATACATTTTTACCCAAAGGACGCAATGTCCCTGTAAATGCTTCAACCTAAGTATCCTTCCAGAGGGCTCTCAAGATCAACCCTCAGGGGAGTCTTGCAATTCAGTAACTAAAAGATCAAGAATAATAGTATGTTCATTCAAAAGAATCACTCTCTTAAGGCAAGAAGAGAAATTGAAGTTTTATCTTTCAGGTTTAATTCAATGAAAAGAGGAACAGGTTGGGGGAAATATAAGGAACTTGAGAGCAAAGAGGAGCAGGACAAAAGGAAGTATGCTTGCTGGAATGGATAGTGTGGCAGCACTGTCTTGGTTGCCCTGCTCTAACCCACAAAGTTGAGAATACTACCTTTGTCAAAATGTCAAAATGAGAGAGCATCTCTGACCCTCAGGTCTTATTGAAAAATATTAATGACTTCTCTCAGAACCTAGATGTTATTATTCCATTGGTGTTTTGTTTTGTTCTTATAAGTGAAGAAAACTAAATACTTTTCAAGGCATTTCTCCGCAGAAGAAAATAAAAGGCCATTTTAATTTCGGGTATCAAATGTTAATAGACTAATTTTTTTTAAATGTCACATCCTACAAGAAGGGAGTGCTTTTAAAATGACCTTGGTAAGTATGAAATAAGCCAAGAAGAGGTTCCGTGCCGTGAATAGGCTAGAAATTTATCCAAGCCCCAACCTGGCAGCTCTACTTTAACCTCTCCTAGGTGTCCTTTGCCTAAGGTTCTAGGAGAGAAACAGAGAGGCAATCAGGATATAAACTATATAAAATTCTTTAGCTTCCATAGGCCAAGTTCCAAGAGAGATAAGTCATTCTTTGGCTTTCAAAAGACATCACCAGAAGACCCTTCTACATCTAAAAAGCAAACAAACAAACAAACAAAAAACCCACTACACAATATAGCAAATTTTTCAAGCCCCCTGCATATAAAAATATTTCGAATATAAAATAAAATGCATCAATTTCCTTGTGTTTTTTTTTTACTGGAAATGACTAGTATTTTGAGAATCTTAATTAAATTCTATATTTAAAAAGTCAATGCTTTTATTTATAGGGTGAAAATAAAATCCCTTAAAATGGACTTTCTCCACAACTAGACCCCACCCTATTTTTGGCCTGTCATTCAACAGTTTTAGACCAAGGACATAGGGGAGACCAAGACTATGGCACAGATGAGGTGTTCAAGGTGAGGTGCTAAATGATGGACAAGAAGTAGACGCTCCTTGAGGGTTTTCACAAAGACAGCATTTGAGCACTAAAAGGAGAAGAATTCCACAGGAGTCACACTAGCTCTGTAGGAGTGATCCAACAAAGTGATGAGGACGAAATGGGGAGTGAGATGACAAAGTCAAATCCTTTAGATGTCAGAGACAGCATGAGGAGGCAAGCAAGCAGAAACTAGGACCTAAGCATCTTGAAACCATGGAAACACGGTGCTTAGGAAACTTGTAAAAAGAGTTTGAACTACTTCAAAGTCACTATAGTCCAGTAATTATAAATAAGAACCGATGAATTCTAATGTCTCATCTATGCATAAATTCTAAGTAACTTTTCCAAGCTAAAATGCAAGGTGAGGAGTTAAAGACTAATACCTTGCTAGTTAAACATGGTCCAGGCAGAACAGTAGGAACAAGAGCAATGCTTATCATGTGGCCCACCCTATACTTACCAATTCAAGATCTGCATTTTAACAAGCTCTCCAGGTGAGATGCATGTACATGACAATTTGAGTCATACTATATATGGTCCAATTCAGCTAACCTTTAACTGCAGTCACAACAGCCAACTGTCATCCCTGATGTACTTACTCTGTCCTCCAAGAATACCCCCGGCCTGTTCTTCCCACCTGCAAAGACCTACATTTTTCTTCTTGCAATATTTAGCTCCCATCCTCCTACAGTTTTTTTTTCTACTTCTTACAAAGTCTTCCTTCACACTTGCACTCAAGAGTCTTTGATCCTTTCCTCTCAGTAAATTCACAGTATTCCTTTAGGATCACTTCCTAGCAAAGACCTGCCTGCTCACTTGCGACGACTTCTGTCCTGCCATCTTGTACCACTGTTCAGGTATGTTTCAGACAAATTTTGGGAGATAGCACATTAATGCTGCTAGAGAGTCATTTTTTCAACCAATGTCAGGAGTCTGTGTAATTCATTTACTAAATTAATTTAAGAAATAAAATTGAACTAAAGCCTTTCTGAAGTATATAAATCTATGTCTGAGAACACAATTCATGTGTGTATTACAAAATATGAAATCATGTACAGTTCCAGCCAGACAGCCTAATATATGAAGAGTAGTCAATACAGAAATTTTTTTCAGCTTAAAAAATGATTTTATTTATGCTCTGTGTGCAATTGATTTGTAGCTAGAAACATGAAATTGGAGACATTTGGTGTCCATCCATTTTGGTCTTAAAGATACCTAATTTATCTTAATCTAGCTTCTGCTACATCTTTAGAAAAATTAAACATTTTAGGTTTAATATTCTTAATACTAATGACCCAGGCAACAATTTTTTTTTGCTACAGCAAATCAACACAATATACATAATAAATTGAAGCTGGCAATCAACCATATGTTAAAATACATTATAAAATAATGCTTTGTTCAATCAGCCTTTTTCAATTCTTTGTTTAGATTCTATTTGAGTCCCCTTTCCCCATGAAAAAGTACTCAATTAAGACTAATATAATTAAGGATTTGAATTGTATTTGGGCAAATGTTTAAATATCTACTATATTTTCTAAATCTAAGATTATAAATCTAATTATATGTGACAGTTTCAAATGCCAATCAGTCACTCAACTTCTCGTTTTACTTTTAGACATAGGATGATTAAAATACTATTTGCATTTTTCATTTCATGTTTGTTTCTCCACAGACAAAAACTTGACATGTAAAATGTCAATCTAATTAATTTAGAGAATTTAAATTTAGGAGATAAAAATCAATGACTTGTATTCAATTCAAATCCAAAAATGTAACTACATCAATTAACAGAATTATTATAAATTACAGGATTGAATTTGAATGGAAAGTAAGAAAATGCAGACAAAATGAAACCGGATAATGTTTAAAAAGCTATTTTGGCTGATCTCAAAAGAGCCTCTCCCTGAACATCATGTGTTCTAGGAAGGTGAATTTCCCATCAAGTAGTTTCTAGTAAATTGCAAAATTAGTTAACCCATAGCTAGAGGATAAATAGAACCATTGAGTATTAGCTTTTGCTTTGGCTTCAGATTCCAGGCCTGTGATTGAGGGGTGTGGGTAGTTTGTTAATCAGTGTTTTCACATCTGTGACCAAAAGAAATGACAAGAACAACTTTAGAGGAGGAAAAGTTTATTTGGGGGATCATGGTTTCAGAAGTCTCAGTCCACAGATGGTCAGCTCCATTGCTCTGTGCCTAAGGCAAGGTAGAACATCAGAGTACAAGAGTGTGTGGAAGACAGTGGCTTAGGACATGAAACAGGAAGAAGAAAGCAAGCTTCTTTCAACCAGGAAAAAATATACACTCCAAGGCACACCCCCTGGGACTCACTTCTTGCCACACCCTTCCTTCCTATAGTTACAACCCTGGCAAGTACTATCATGGGATTAATGCACTGATTATGTTAAGACTCTCATAATCAGATCATTTAACCTCGAAACTTTCTTGCATATTTTACACATGAGTTTTTTTAGGTGATGCCTAATATCTACACCATAATAGGTGCTAACCATTAGTCACCTTTCCAGTGGTACAACTAAGCCAGCTCCTACCAGTTCTTTCTTGTTATTGTTTCCCAACTCCAATTCCAGTGACAGGTGACACTACACTGTAGCTTGAAATCAACCCTGATGGAAATGCAACACAAAGACTGGTAAATGCAATAAATTGGGGCTTTTCAATTTTCTTTCGTAGAGCTAAGTTACTATCACGCCACTGTTTCGAGCTCTATTTATATAAATTAACCAAGTTCTATAAGTGACAAGAAATGGGGGAGTCTGAATTTCTGTTTACCACATAAATCAAGGAAGTTTAAATTATTTGAAATTTAGGCTAGTGTACATAGATGGATTCAATTAAGAGGAAACTAATTGGTACAATCATTTTTTTAAAAACTGCAGTTTTTTAATTCAATGAATGTTTTATTTTAAAAATTATTTGTTCTTTTTAGTTATATATGACAATAGATTGTATTTTCTTTCTCTTTCCCATTGCCCCTCCCTTCTCCCTACTCTGGCACCCCAGTCCAATACAATGAACCTCCATTCCTCCCTCCCCATCGCCTACTGAGAGTCAGCATCCACATATCAGAGAGAACATTGGACTTTAATTTTTTGGGATTGGCTTATTTTGCTTAGCATGATAGCCTATAGTTCCATCAATTTTTCAGCAAATGCCATAATTTCATTCTTCTTTATGGCTGAGTAATATTATATTTTGTATATGTAACACATTCTCTTTATCCTTTTATTTGTTGAAGGGCACCTAGGTTGGCCACATAGCTTAGCTATTGTGAATCGAGCTGTATGAACACTAATGTGGCTGTGTCAGTATGACATGCTGATTTTAAATCCTTTGGGTATATGCAGAGGAGTGGGATAACTAAGTCAAATGGTGGTTCTATTCCTAGTTTTTTGAGGAATTTCTATACTGCTTTCCAAAGTGGTTGCACCAATTTGCAGTCCTACCAGCAATATATGAGTGTACCTTTTCTCCCACATCATCACCAACATTTATTGTTACTTGTACTCTTGATAATACCCATTCTATCTGGAGAGAGATGAAATCAGTATGGTTTTGATTTGTATTTCTCTAATTGCTAGAGATGTTGAACATTTTTCCATATATTTGTTGACAAATTGTATTTCTTCTTTGAAGAGTCTGTTCTGTTCCTTTGCCCATTTATTGATGTGTGTGTGTGTGTGTGTGTGTGTGTGTGTGTGTGTGTGTGTGTGTACGCTTTTTGAGTTCTTTATATATCCTGGAGATTAATGCTCTATCTGAGGCGCAGACAGCAAAGATTTTCCTCCCATTCTGTAGACTCTCTCTTTATGATCTTGAGTGCTTCCTTTTCTGTGAAAAAGCTTTTTATTTGAGTCCATCCCATTTATTGGTTCTTGATGTTATTTCTTGTACTTTAGGAGTCTTGTTGAGAAATTCTTATTCTAAACCAACATGATAGAGATTTGGGCCTACTTTTTCTTCTAGTAGGCATAGGGTCTCTAGTCTAATGCCTAGGTCCTTGATCTACTTAGAGTTGAGTTTTGTGCAGGGTGATATGGGTCTAATTTCATTTTGTTACATATGGATTTTCAGTTTTCCCAGTACCAACTGTTGAAGACAGATATCTTTTCTCCAACATATGTTTATGGCCTCCAATGTATAGTATGTTTACGATCTAATTTGAGATAACTGTGTTAATGTGAGTTTGTGTCTATGTATTCTATTCTGCACCATTAGTCTTCATGCCTATTTTGGTGCCAATACCATACTGTTTTTGTTACTATAGCTCTGTATTATAACTTAAGGCCTAGTATTGTGATGTCACCTGCTTTACTTTTCTCACTGAGGATTGCTTTGGCTATTCTGGGTCTCTTATTTTTCCAAATAAATTTTATGACTGCTTTTTCTATTTCTATAAAGAACATTATTGGAACCATAATAGGAATTGCATTAAATCTGTACAGCACCTTTGGTAGGATGGCCATTTTGACAATATTAACTCTGCCTACCTATCCAAGAGCATGGAGACCTTTCCATCTTCCAAGGGCTTCTTCAATTTCTTTCTTTAGTGTTCTGTGGTTTTCATTGTAGAGTTTTTTCACCTCTTTTGTTATATTTATTTCCAAATTTTTTTGAGTCTACTGTGAATGGGATAATTTTCCTAATTTCTCTTTCAGTTAATTCATCACTGATATTAGGAATATAATTGATTTAAAGGCATTAATTTTATATCCTGCTATTTTGCTGAATTCATTCATAGTTCTGGAAGTTTTCTGGTAGAGTTTTTTGGATCTTCTAAATATAGAATCATGTCATCAGCAAATAGAAATAATTTGAGTTCTTTTCCTATTCATATCCCTTTAACTTCTTTCTTCTAATTGCTCTGGCTAGAGTTTCTAGGACTATGTTGAATACAAGTGGTAAAAGAAGTCACCCCTGTATTGTTCCAGTCTTTAGATGAAATGGTGCCACCATTTTCATATGTGGAAATAACAGAAGACAGGCTGTCAAGATCTAGATTGGCCTCAAATAATACTGACTACTGCTTTTCTGATGAGCAACCTTTCCTTCAACCCCCAAATTTTAGAAACACAGTGATGAAAGTTGTACACCACAAAATTGTTCTTTCAGATTTACTTGAAAACAAACATAATTACTATTGTAATAACTATAAAACCTCTTCCTTCTTTTTATTTGTTTCATAGAAAATTCAAAAAGTAAATATGATCATCTAGCCTTGGTTTCAAAATAAAACACAATAACAATAAAACACTTTAAAATCTCAAATTTTATCTACTGTATATTTTAATTTTTCAACATAATGCTTTTTAGCCAGTATAATGCTTTTTAGCCAATATAATGCTTTTTTTTGCCAGAAAGTTTTCTCAAATAGCAGAATGTGTTCCAGACTACAAATGCAGAGGTCAGAACCTTACTGATAACTGTTACGGTTTGAATATGAGCTCTCGCCTGAAAATCTCATGTGGTAATGCAGAACATATACAGGTGAAAAGATTAGATTATGAGAGCTATAACCTAACAGAGGATTAATTCAGTTTGTGGATTAATAATTTGAATGGATTACTGGAGGGCAATTGTAGGAAGGTGGGACATGCCTGGAGGAAGTAGATCATTGGGAGCATGCTTTGGGAACTAAATTTTGTCCCTGGTTTCTAGTCCTACTCTTCTGCTTCTTGGCTCCCATGAGCTGAGAGCTTTCCCCTTTCATGTTCTTCCACCATGATGTTCTACCTCACTTGGTCCCAGGGCATTATAATCAGTCAGTCATAGACTGAACAAACTTCTGAAACCATGAACCAAAAGTAAACTTTTCTATCTCTAAGGTGTTCTTGTCAGGTATTTTGTTCACAGCAATGTAAAGGTAATTTACTGTGGCACCTGTGATACTGTACTATCTCCAACCCAGCCATTTGCAACATGGGTAAGAGTAATAAAAATGCTGCCTCCCCTCACCCAGGATTCTTGTTAGATATTATAACAATAGATGAGGAATGTTATTAGCTATAGTATAGAAATACATTGGTAGTTTGTTTTGTTATTTCTGTAGTGATTCATAAGGAAAAACTGAGAAGGAACCATTGTTTTTGCTAAAACAAGTAGGTAATAAAAAAAGGTCTATTATGAGTCAACAATATCCAAATGACAACAGACTGAATCATAAAATTCATGCACAATTTAGCAGCAGTCACACACAACACAACTATGTTGAGTAACGGCATCAATGTGACTAAGAAGACACACATGTATGATTGCGTGGAAAAGCAATTCCCCAGGAAAATATGAGTACACAGGAAACTAAAGATTCAAGTAAATATTACTCTTCTACTTTTTCCACTATCATTTATATGAGGAAAACAAGACAACAGAGCTGGAAAGGAAGCTTATTGCTGCCTAGTAGCACAATACCTCAGTGTCAGTGAAACCTTGCATTTCATGAAACTACCTTCTTGATAGGATTTTGCTAAGTAGTTCTGACATAAACTTAACTTATTGAATATGTCTTCTCACAGAAAATTTAATTCTTTTCTGCCACTATGGTATTTATTTGTTTCTAATTTTCACTAATCTGGCTTTCATTTATTCTGTCAAAATGACATCAAATCTTGTGTCCTAAAAAAATTTTGAAGAGTAAAATACTGGAGAAGAGGTGGAAAGATGTTGATCAAAATATATAAATTTTAATTAGGCAGGAGGAATAAGTTTCTTGAGACCTATTGTTCAGCATATAATTATAGTTAATAATAATGCATTTCAAAATTTCTGAAAATAAGTTTCAAATATACTTTCCACATAAAGCATTTGAGGTGATAGATATGCAATAAGCTTGATTTAATTTTACAATATTATATAATGTAACATCACATTGTATCCCATTAATATCTACATTTACAATTCATTATTAATAATAAAAAGTAAGTTTTAAAATATAAAAAGTATTACGGATTTTAAACAACAAAATATTGCACTCAAATATTTTTTCTCAAGTTGAAGAATTATGGACCCATTTATTACATAAAATAATTTTACCAAAATGTTCAAGCTTTCTATGTTATAGTGATAGCTATTTTTTTTTTTGGTACAGGGGATTGAACTCAGGGGTACTCAACCAATGAGCCCATCCCCAGCCCTATTTTTGTATTTTATTTAGAGACGGTCTCACTGAGTTGCTTAGCACCTCACCATTGCTGAGGCTGACTTTGAACTCATGATCCTCCTGCCTCAGCCTCCTAAGTCACTGGGATTACAGGCAAGTGCCACCATGCCTAGTGTGATAGTTATTCTTTTTTAAGTGCCTAGAATATTTTGAACATGGTATTGTGTTCTTTTTATATGTTTATTTCATTTTGTTCTCATTTCAGCCCTATATGGTATACTAGTATTCTCTTTATTTTAAAGTTGAACAAATTAAAGTTCAAACCTGGTCTAAATTCCAAAATCTTTTACAGAGTATTTCTCAGGGATCAAGCCTTAAATATTTTGAATTTATAGCATTTATTCCATAGGCTTCATCTTCAGCATAAACCTGAGGGGACAGTTTTGATTAGCAGTCAATATTTTTAGATTTTTAGGCTGACAGTAAAAATGTAGATTTCCAGTAACTCTAGCAGACCAAACATGGCATATTTTAAGCATTTGTTTATTATTCATCATTTGTCCTTTCATTCAACAAGTATGTATTATCAATGGCTTTGCTCAAAATTCTGGACACCAAGAAGGCTATTTCCTTCAGTCATCCAGGAATATTTTTAAAAATAGTCCTTAGTTTCAGTTCATTGCATGGTTGGCATGTTGAACATAAGAGCAGACCATTTTTTTTAACATTCTCTGATATATATGGAAAATTTGTCAGAAATAATCAGGAAATGAGAAAATAATAATAGAAAGAAAAAATGCAGAAAGAAAATAGTTTTAGTTTAACTTATGCCAGTGTGCTGTTATAGAAAATATAGTTGATAGGTTAGTCTTTTAACTAAGTGAATGAATTTTATTTATAAAAAGGAAAAGTGGTCATATATCAGGACTATGTTCTGTCATAACAATTAAAATATTTCAATTTCTATTTTTGAGCCTTAATTTCTGCATATTTTTCAATAAAGTTGTCAAAAATTGATCTTCAAGTTTTGCATTCAGAAGACAGTATAGGCAGATTTGTCACTTTGTCTTCACTGAGAGTTGTTCAAGATATTTTATTAATTTTAATTTAAAAATGTTTTCTTCACATGAAGCAATAGTTATAAAAATACATGGGAAAAGTCTCAAAGATAAGTTTGGCAGAGATTTATGAAGCCCCATTTCATAGTTAAATACACTTTCTATGGTACACTTCCCTTCTCCTTTTATTCTTGTCTTTGAAATTTAATCTTTGTCCCCCTTTTTAAATTAGCAAATGTCTTACAGTGTCTACTAAATCTGACTCCAGCTCCACTCCTAGATTTGTGAATAACATACTGGCAAATTTCTATTTGAATTGACTGATGGATTCAATGATTAACCTCAATTATTGTGTTCAAATTAGATAACTAGTTAAATAGGCCCTGAGCCTCTAAAAAAATTCACTGAGGTTATCCATTCATTCAATAACGACATATATAGCACCTATTACATAGGAGACACTGTGCAAGTCATAATAGAGAATGTGTATGAACAATTACCATTTCATGGATGTAGAAGATAGATCATGGAGGAAAGACAGATACTAAACAAATAAAGAAGTAGATGCATAGCTGTAAACTATGATAAATAATTCAAACACAGTATTAAATGATGGACTGTGAAATAGTCATGTTCTCATTGTCAGATAGATCTGTGGATACCCTTTGCCTACTCTCCCACCCATAGCAATGGATTGGATGGAAGGATCACTGGGTGTACCCCAGGGGTAAGAATCTAAGTCCATGTTAATGACTTGTCTTCGGTCTTGTTGATCTTACTAAACTGTGGTAGTCAGAAACATTAAAATTATACTTTCCATATGGTCAACAGGTAAAAATATCAATGTAAATTAAATGTTATGTTTCTTCCTTTATAATAGAGACATTTAAATCATATCATCAAATAGATAAATCAGAATCAATAGTAAAAATAATAATTTTCAATGTAGATGAAGGGTGAAAAAAAAGTGGCATGTTTTCCTGCTTTCTTTCAGCCTCAGAATAGATATTTCAAAACAGTTTATTTCATAATATGTATCTAAAGGAGTTGTTTCTAAATTTTTACTCTGTAAGAATGAATCTATGAAAAAGTTCTATAAGGAGCAATTCAGTTAATTTTACAATTTAAAATGCACTCACAATTTGAAACTATAAATAAATACTTACTAGGGTATAATTTATTTTAAAAGAATCATGTATATTTTATGAATTGTTCCCAGCTATACCAATAAAACTAAGCAATCTAAATATGAATGTGGGAGTATCTCTTTAATGAACACATAAAAATTCAGTACAGTAAATGGATGACTGTGTAATAGAATAATTCAGCTAGCTCCCATGACCTATGTCAATCTAAGCAAAACATTTCCATTTCTCAAGCTCTACTTCATTATTATAGTATAATCGCTTTTATTAAAAATGTAGAATAATAAAACTGTCAGGATATGTAAGTAAACACAGAGGATTTAAAAATTCAACACATGCTCATCAACTTCTAGCTGTCTTCCACATGTATTATTCCTTTGATGTGTTTGCAGTGACAGGGCACAGAAAACAACCATGACATTGATTTCATACCTTTACAGCCCCCTCAACACCCCTCCCACCCTGCACACAACACCACCATCAGGTGTTCCCTGAAGCTTCATCTGCAGTTGGTCAGTTTGAAATGTTTGTGTCTTCCCTCAAACTGAAGTTGCTGTAGGGAGATTATTTTTCCCTCTAACTTTTTACTAACTTTTAAAGTACAATATTCATTCTGAAAATTGTATATGAACCATAAGTGGCAGCTGGGTGAGTTTTCATAAATTAAACATACTTAGGTCATCAGAATCCAGATCAAAAACAAAACAACAAAACCAGAATATTTTCAAACCCAGAAACCACAGGGTCACTTCCAGTATGGTTCCAGGGTTATCCACTGTCCTGTGTAAGTATTGCTCTTTATAGAATTTAGAGAAATGGAACCATAGAGTATGTAAGTCATGTGTCTGGCTTCTTGCATTCAATATTATGTTTGTGATATTAGCATACATTGTGATATCAGCTGCATGTGTATTCTGTTCATCCTTCCTTGAGTTGTATCCCTTCTGCTGCTGCTGTTGTTGTTGTTAATGTTTTGAGTTGTTATGACTAATACTTTCTAAGACTATGCTTACATACAGGTCTCTGAGGACTATATGGTAATAGTATTCTCTGTTGGGTGTAGAATTTCTGGACATACATATATTTAACTGTGGCCAACAATACAAACCAGTTTTCCAAAGTTGAGCTTATTTTTAGCTCCACCAGACATGCATTAGAGTTTCAATTACTCCAAACCAGTGGTTCTTAATTAAGCATGATTTTGTAAATATATAGGGACACTTGATAATGCCTGGAGTCATTTTTTTTTCTACACAACTACGGGATGCTACTGGAATTCTAGAAATAGAGACCAAGGAAGCTGTCTAACAATTCACAAGTTATTCCCTATGATAAAGAATTATCTGTTTGAAAAGGTTAGTGGTGTTGAGATTGAGAAATTTTGCTCTACAATCTCACCAGAGCTAGGTAAATATCCAGTTTTTGCATTAGCCATTCCAGAAGTCATATTACACAGTGGTTATAACGTATAATTCCCCGACAACTAAATATAGTCATTTTAAATCCTGAGACTTGGTTCTTGGATGGCTATGCAAATCTTCAGGATCCTAAGATGACTGTTCCAAATGCCCACTGTAAACTGCATAGCTCTTTTTATTCATAGTCTTTGATTCTGGAAGCAAGTGGACTTGGCTTTAATTCTAAACTCCTCTACCTAGCCAAGTAACTCAACCTCCCTGCATTTCAGTTTCTTCATCTGTGATATGGGAAGACTATTGCCCACACTCATATTGCTCTTTCAATTAGATGTGATGTAGGTAAAATCCTGGCATATACTGAATGTTCAGTGGTTATTACTTCTACAGGATAGAAGAGCAAAAAATGCAAATAAATTAAGCTAGAAAGACCAAAGGATTGTGTTCTAGTCTTGATCTAGAACTAACAAGCTGTGAGAACTGGATAAGCAATCAATGTTTTAGAGCTCTTCACTTATCTGTGAAATAAGAGAGTTGTACGAGAAATAAGGTCTTTATAACTTGATTATTCTGTTATTGTGTGATTATGACAAGTTATCATTCATCAATACATTCATAGTAAGAAGGGGAAATAGGGCACACATTCAATTAACACAAATTTTTTAGACAAATATTCTCAGAAATACACAGCTACACATAAAGTACTATTGCTATTAAAGTCCAAAAATAAGGAGGAAAAAAAAAAAGCTTATCTGGCTGGAAGAATTTCAGAACATTAGCATTTGAACTAAGACTTGTACAACAAAGATAGAAAATAGTTCAGACAGGAGTTGAGGAGCAGCATGGAAGCAGAGAAAGCAAAGTAGACAAGGGGAAGCACAAACAGGTCCTAGGGAACAGCGAGTCATCCAGAATGACTTGAGCACAGGAATTGTGAAAGGAGAAAAGAGGTAAGGAAGATGGAGAGTAGATATAAAGGGTTAGGAATGCCAGAAGAATCAGCTTTACTTGGTAGAAATGAAGGGTGAGTGCAAATTACAGAAGTGATAAAACCATGGCAAAACATTAGTGTCTTATTTGCTAATTCCAGAACCAAGGATCCATGGAAAGGAGGCTGGGGATTAGAAGCACAATTTGCAAAATGTGAGATTTTAGATGAGAGGGTAAAAGGCTTTGATGTGAAGAGGCAAAGAGAAGAACAGAGAAACAAGAAATTTTATATGAATATAATTGAAAGAACTGGACAATTGTTTTGTTACAGAAGACAAGAAGTGACGAGGGATCAAAACTGAGATTTCAAGTCTGAATGACAAGGGGATTAGAAGTATAGGAAAATGTTTTGTGCTTTCTTCAATAGCCATCAACAAAGAGGCTCAAAACAGCCATGTTAAGCTGTTTCTCTAAGCAATATTTCTCAAACAATAGTTTACTGAAGAATTTGCTATATTAGCAGAGATTTAGTGTAAAGGAAATTCCCTCATAATTAAGAGAACACTAAATATTATATCTTTCTCTCAGATATTTTCATTTAGCATAAACATACAGTTCTGGGGAATCCCATCATTTTACTGGGAATGTATGGGTTTGTGTGTTTATGTTTGAGTGTGTCATTGTGGGTGTGAACTGTTGAGTCTCAGGGAGCACTAGCATTTCAAGGGACAAAGTTTGCAGGAATATTCACACATATGATTTGGAACTTATTCTTACAGAACAGTAGGTATTAGTTATGAATCTCTTTGGATAGAATAGTATCATATATCAGGAGGTTATCAGTTGGTCCTGTCTAAGACATGGGAAGAAATGCAAAATGTTACTTAGGATAGAGTTGAGCCTCAAATGTTAATTTAGGGATCACTTTAGAGAAGATAGCTGAGATTATAGCAGAGACATTTCTGTAAGGGAATAGAGAAGTTAATAAGAAATAAAATCGACATTTAAAAGACTAATGAGTAGAAAAGAGATTGAACTGTTACTTGGAGTCAAAAATCTAAGGGAAAATTATTTTGAAAGGACATGTCTGAGTAACTCAGGAAGTTACAGAAACGTCACCTAAGTGTTGTACGCTGAGTCTTCAATGTGGAATTCCAGATCTTCCCTAAGAGTCCTATTATTGAAGGGAAAAATCCAGAAGCAATACTCCTCCTGGGAGTTCTAAGGCTACTCTGCTCAGATTTAGACCCATTGTTTAAGTGCTCCAATATTTAACAGATGTAGGTAGAACAACAAACTAATTGGCATAACCATTAGTTTTTTGAGTATATAACAAATGAATCTCACATAAGAAACACTAGATATTTTGATGTATGGCAAAGGAAAGGATAAAGGAAAAAAAACAGAAGGGAATGGAAAGGAGCAGCATCATATTGTCACCTAGACATTTATATCAGAAAAAAATAGAAGGAGAAGGAAAAGGAGAAGAAAAGTAATTAAATGTAAGTTAAGGCCCTTCACCAGCTCTGCATTGACATAGCTTCCATTGAATGGAGCAGGGAAGCTAAATTGCCCACTGAGCTAAATTGGCATAGAGGGGAATAATGTGTTGCAAGATAGAAGAAAGATAAAGCAGAACAAATTATCCAGGTGATATGCACTGATCAAAATTATTCAACTTTAGCTGCTCAGTTTCCACAATCAATTTATCTAAAAGCTGATATAGATGAATCAGTAAGAATTTTTATATAATATTTAACTTAAAGATCAATTTAGTATAACTGTTTAGCTCCCAGAATGTGGTCAGAATGTATTTCCATTTTTTCAATTAGCACTGATTTTTGGAAGGTTATTATTAAAGCAAGCATCATGAACTAATGAGTACAGAAGAGAAATTTTAAACCAATTGTGTCTCTATAACTATCTACTACATAAAATATTCTATATATTTGATTCTTTAAAAAGAAAACAATGAACTTCTAAGAGCATTATATGATTTGCCTAACAGACTTAGGATTTTTCTTCTCAGAAAATAAATTCTTAGTATAATAGTTCAGAAAAAAAAAATTCCAATGAAGTAAAATATTTTATGTCCTTCAAGAATGGCCACAATTACACTAAATTTTAAAAAGTGAATATTAAGCATTTTGGATATTGGAAAATTCATGAAAGGCAATGCCTAAAATATAGATTAATAGGATGGCTACTCTCAGATTATTATTTTAATCACTTCTACTAATGAAATTATAATGAAATCTAGCTCTAGTTTTGCACAACCTAGACGCCACATCCTTCACTATCTCAAGGGTCTTTCTGCTGCATAAGAAAATGTTGTTTATATTTTGAGAGCAACAAATCTCTTCTGTTTAGAAACACTTTCAAAGCAAAAGCCTGAACTTGATCTTTCTTTTCCCTCCTTTCTTTATTTTTTTCTGGAGACAGTACTTCATGTCCTAAAATTCCTAGCATGTGCATCATATGTGACGTGACAAATCAATGTTTGTGTACTCATCACAGTAAATCATATGACAGTGATAATTTACTTTGGGTCAGTTTTTCCCCTTTCTCCACCTCTAGAAGAAAAATATTAAGTATTAAGCAATTCTAAATAGAAAAAAAAATTGTATTTGGGTAAATTTAAATCATTTCCTTGGCTAGAACTAATGGACCAGGCCCCAAAGAGACTTATACTGCTGGTCTGGCATATGCATTAAAGTTTCCTAACATTGTCTGTTATAAAGATAAAATCTGTAATGGCAATCCTTTGTTCTTAAGGCTCTATACAACAACACTATCATTATTCAAAACATATTACTTGCAGATTTTGAATTGCACACTTTTCACTAATTGTAAATTTAAGGGTAAAGCTTTGAAAAAAAAATCTCTTCAGGATGAAATGTAGAGAAAGGCTCAAGAGCTAGGTAATACGCTGCCAAGCTTGTGTGCAATGACACCTGGGTGTGATAATCCACACAGAACTTCCATCTGTTATTTCTTAATTTACCCTCAGCTGTTTCAATAATGTGACATTGTTCGTTGTTTCTCAATCTTTTCAAAATATTTCTTCTTCCTTTTTTTAAACTCACACCATTACAGTTATGTAATAAAACATTACTCTCTCAACTAGGCAACTTTGTTTGGCTAACTTCTCTGAGAGGAGATGAAATATGTTAACTGTGGAAAAATTTGGGGGGGGGCAGACTATCTTCAGATAATATAAATAAGAAATTATTAAAGGAAGAAAAAATACGAGCTGTAGGGAAATGAATTTCAGAAAAATTAAGGAGGTATATTTGGGGAAAATTTAGGGAAGGAATCTTAGTGTTTCTTTGAAATACTACTTTCTAGGGATATTAATAAGGATTATGCATAATTGGAAAGTTTTGAGATGTTTTAAAGTAGATAAACTCAACTTCTGCTGAAAAACATCTAATATGCTTTGTAATTCCCTAAGAGATGAATGAACAGGACAAGCAGATTAACCAAACTTATGTGATGCTTTTGTTCAGATATCTCAGGGGGACGATGTTCTATGACAAAAGGGCATTTTATAAATGCTGAGCTCAGGAGTTCAGCTCATTGGATTTATCATTTTTGACATTAGACCACATGGGTGACAGCACATATTTACAAGATCCATACAGCATAGCCCTTGAATGTCTTTCTTTAACAAAACTTTCAGTCACACATCTCTCCACTCAGAGATGAAAGGTTCTATGCTGGTCAGGAGTCTCTCTATTCCCAAAATTTTTCCAAACACTCCAGGCACTTCCATATTCCCAAGCTTTATTCATGTTCTACCATCTTCCAGATGTCCTTATCCTTCTTTTTCCCTCTCAAAATCCCATTTCCCCTTTGAAGGTCACCTTCAAGTATTCTACACTGCATATTCTATGTGCTTCTCTTTAAGGCTGTAACTGTCAAACTTGTCTGTGTACTACAAGATGAGGGAGTCTGAGAAAAACTGACTCCTGGATCTCACCTAGCTATTTTAATATAAGAGGTTAGAAATATCACCTGAACATTGGGATTTTAAAAACCCCCCAGTGATGACAAGACATAGCCAATGTTGAGAATCACTGCTTTGGAGTTCATGGGAGTTTGCTTCTGTTCTTAATTGACCTATATCATTTAAAAGTGGTGCTTGATACTTTTTAAAGGAGAAAATTTAACCCTCTTTATGTTCACAAATCCCCTGAACCTAACAGAGTTTTTTAATGGAAAATAGAAAGAAGGAAGGAAGGAAAGAAAGTTTAATTTCCAACAATGATGCTGATGTTATTAAAAGATTTTCCAGATTACTCTGTTCTTCCATTTCTAAGATTAATTATATATTATTTATACCATTAAAGAAAGTAGGTACCAAATCTCAGTTTGGATCAGCACAAAATGGAAATTTTCTAGAAATACGCCAAAGCTTTCTACCTCAGACCTAGTGAGTCAGAATCTCTGTGGCAAAAACTGCAGAAGCTTATTTTGATTTTGTTGGTGTTTTGTAAGCTGCCATTCTAATGTCAATAACAAACAGATTCATTTTGTTAATCACTGATTCAAAAGAGAGGCTATATAATTTGTTGCTTTTTACAAAAATATTTACCTATTATAGTGGTTTTGGGAGGATTCAGTAAAACAGAAAACATTACCATACATCTATCCCATAAATAATTTTTTTAAAAGATAATAAACCTCAATCCCAAGAGATTACACATTATGGATGTGACTTGAATCAAATTTCAAATTCAAATGTACAAGGAGACTTTATTTTATTATTACTATTTACAAAGCTTTCTTTCTGTGTCATAGTATTAGTTATAAATGGGATTGAATTGCCCAAAATTATGCAATAAATCACATTCAGCTTCTATTAAAATAATGAATTTCTTCAAGTGTGCTAGCATGACACTTGGTGAAAATCAATTATCCAAAAGGAACCAGGAAATGTGAGCAGTCATTATCAGGGTAAGAGCTCATTTTTTAGGCAATTAAGTAAGACTTTTAACTTATTAAAACTTTTTAAACCAGGAATCTCAGGCATGCTGTGACCCTGAAGTCAGTTGAACCACATTTGACCCACAGCCCATGTGACAGTCATCTGGACCTTCTGCTCTGTTAATATTTGTTTCCTATCCTCACTAGTCACCCTGACCAGTTTATAACATGAAAGAAAGTTTCAATTTATATGCTGTCTCTTCAGTGGCTGAATGAACAATAGATGAACTAAAGAAAAGAATACAATCAGAAAAAGCACACACACCATCAGAGAAGATTTACTGCATTAACTGCCATAATCGTATGTGCTTCTCTGTGTCTCTATCTTCTGATATTATGTTGTACAGTGTCTTTTTGCTCCCACTTTGGGTTGGGCCCTCTGACTTCACATTTCCAATGGGACAGCAGCAACTTAATCAGACTTGGAATCTTAAAAAGGTGTTTCTACTTCCCACAACTATAATGAGACCTGTCCAGGCTAGCCTATGGGATAGCCTCATCGAGAGACACAATGGAAGAAAGCTGTCATGGAACCAAGGAACCCCCTTATCACCCAGCCCACAACAAACCCACATCTGGCCCAGGTGCATGAGAAAGCCCCACTGAGATCACCCAAGACTTTTACACAGACCAGCAGAACCACTCATCCCACCCACCTGCTAAGGTACTTTTAAGCCATGATATTTAGGGAATATTTATTAATAGCAAAGCTGACACAATTGTCTTCATTGTTTGAAAAGCTGTCCTTTGAAAGACTGTGGATCCTCCTTGTTCCAGTTCTACTAAGGAGAAAAAAGTTGTATTGGTAGGAAGACAAATTTCAATTTAAGGAAGTATTCTCTAACAAGTCATAGTTGTTTGAAGGTAAAATGAGCTAATTTTCATGATGCTAGAATAAATCAAGTCAAGGTTAATACACATCAATTTATTCATTCAAAAACTATGTATCATCTTTACCTTTAATGCTACAAAATTATATATAAGTAATCAGTACATGTATGTGGTGGAGAATATTTGCTTTTTCATTATGGACAAATGTTAAAAATAAGAACCAAATACACATTCTCCCTATAATCCTTTTGGACATAGCTGCCAGAATTCCCAGCAAATCTTTACTAGCTGCCATTCACCCTAGAAACAGAGAGATGACCACTATGTGGATCTAACAAAATAAATTATTTATCCTATCATTCATTCATGTCAAGGGTCACTAGCTAGCAGTGTGCAGCTGGATTTTGTTTAGTCTTTCAGTGTTTTTCTTTTTTTTTTTAAAAAAAAAAGATAAAGTAAATACTTTTTAATTCTGATCACCACTGTTCTTCACAAATCCTATTTCACATATTTATAATACCAAACTGAGCCCTTTAGGTATTTAAGTTTAAAGACTTGGCTTAGTACTTACTTATGAAATACATGTCTCCTAAAAGTTATGAGAAATACAGATGAATTAAATGTTGATTTAGCCTTAGGAATTGTCAGAGGTTGTCTGGAGAGAGTATAATTACTACTATCAAGAAATTATGATAAAATGAAGGGGTCTGTGCCATAAAAAGATATAGATAAAATGCCACCGGATCTTACAGTCAGAAACAACTGGATGGCACTAAACTAGACAGCAAAAGCACAATATGTGGGCCTAGACATGAGCAGGTCCCTTTTGTTCTTTGAATGTTGTTTCACATTGCTCTAACACAGCTACTGTTTTGGGTCTAAGCATTTGCAACATAATATTCATTGGAGTTCTCTAACAAACAAGTGGGCCCCCTATCCCTGCTCACATCCAAAGTATGATTAAATGATGTAATTTAGGAGTGACTTGGCCTAGTGGGATTTTCCTTTCCTTCCTCAATTAGGAATCCTGAGATTGTCACTTTCATGTGTTGCTGACATAGCCCTACTGTTTTTCATTACCTTTGATCTTTAACCAATTAGTTTTGAACTTTTTGATCCTGAAAAGTCAATATTGATATATTCAAAGCTGAAGTGATTTCCATAGTAAAAGCCCATAATTTTTAATGTCTATAAAACAGTTGGTTAATAAATATATAATTAATGATTGCATATCTGTTTAGTAAATTCTTCTAAAAATTACATCCTAAAACATCAAAGTCTGGAGTCATCAAAACACTAAAAGTGAACATCACTTTGACTCAGAATTAATGCTTCTTCTTCATAACAAAAAGCAGGGCTTCGATAGAGCAGGCATGGAGGCCACACAGATAACAAATATGAAGTATTATCATCATTTCCTTCAAATGAACTAACTTGCCCATCCACTTTCAGCAACTCCGATTCAGGAAATGTTGAATTTTCCTCAATTAGAGTTCATGTCCAAGTGACTGTAATCAAATACATAAATAAACTGAAGCTTTCCCATGAGAACAAACTGTCAAAACTATGTATGTCCAGTCACAGAAATGAAGAGTCTGAGTTTACAAATGCTTCAGACTTCTTTAAAACTACTCTCTCCCTTTGGACCTAAAAGTCATCTTTCAAGTAAGTACCACAGTATGACTGATCGATCCTTCCTTCCTTCCTTCCTTCCTTCCTTCCTTCCTTCCTTCCTTCCTTCCTTCCTTCCTTCCTTCCTTGTATAAAAACCTGATTACTCAAAATATAAAAATTTCCAGATGATATAAAACTATTAAATCATTGTACCTGAATATTTTGATTTTCCTCATTTCAGACATTCCAAATCTTTATATGAAAAGTCATTTCTAAATCACACCAGCACCCCAGATAAACACAGCATCCCTACTCTACTTAGACAATGAGGTTTGCATAGTTTCCCATGCTTCAAACTACTCCCTGCTCCTCCTACACCCAAAACCATGAATTGTCAATTTCATACCTCTTTCTGGAGTTTCCCTGAAGATTCTATGTATGTGACTTGTCTACAAATACAATAAGGGTTCAATGAAAGGTAGTTTTTAGTATTAATATTAATACCTGCTGCTGCTGCTGCTAATGATGGTAAGTTTATTGGAGAAATTTTAAATGTGTGTTGACTGCGGATGAAATAATACTGGAGTGAGTAAATTACTCACTGCATTACATTAAAATGTATAACAAATTAGTTTATCAATTGATGATGACCACTTAAAGGTACTTTTGCAACTAGAAAATAAATAGGTATAGTAAGGTCTGATAATTTTTTTCATGTTGAACATTACTTGCCTTACATTCAACTGTGTTTTTGTTTTGGTCTTTGTAATTTATTTTAAAGACCAATTTGTGTCTGCTTCTTGTGCTATAAATCTTAAAGGAGCTTTAACTCGCAGCACTATAACACCCTGAGCTCAACAAAAAACATTAATTTTTAATAAACATGTCTGCTATAAAATAAATGTGTTCTTCTATTAATCAGTATCATGCCCTACAGTGTTATAAACTTTATATTCATTACCCTATGTTCATTTTATAAGTGTATTTTTTCACTCTAATAACAAGGAAAAATAACAAATATAATTGCTTTGTTTTGTCAATTAATCATCACTTGTATAAAAATCATCATTCACATTTTTTAATCTCTAAAACTGAATTTCCAATGACCATGTTACCCTAACAGGTAAATTCATGTTCCTTATTTCTCTCTCTCTTTTCTTTAACTAAACAAATTCCCAGTCCATTTTATCTTACAGCCAAACACTGGTAAAAATATTTTTATAAAGAGAGAATTACATTTATTTCAGATTTGATTGGCAGAGCTTCCTATGAGAAAACTTATTGCATAAAAAGAGGGGATATTTATGTATTATACCACTTCATCAGCACATTATTAATTATTTTTCTATGTACTTTCTTTTCACTTGGATGACTTTGTACCATTTTTTTCTTTGTCTAAAGCATGTACTTTTGATGAGAGAAAGGTGTTAGAGAGAGGCTTAAATCAAAGAGAATCATAAAAACATAAATACAAAACAAAAATCCAAAAATGTATCATGATTTCTTTACATTTTGAAGTGAATTTTACGTTTTATATTATTTGTTCAGGTTTTTAAAAATTATCCCCAAAGCACTATGGCAGTCAGTCCGATGTTCCTCCTTATTCATGTATAAAAATCTGAAATATGGTGTTGTCTTTTCATGTTAGCAATTTCAGCTTAGCTTTTATATTGAGCTAGTGAATGAATAGACAAAAATGATTCCACTCTGAAACGTTTATGATTTTAAATATATAATGGATATTTATGATAAATGTATAACATGGCTTATTCTATTCCTATATAAATAATAAATCTTGAACCTTGAAATTAGAATTCAGATACCACAACAGGCCACTAACCACTCCCAGGAGGCCCCAAAACAAAATTAAGGTCTTTTTCTAGTCTTTCTTATTCCATTCTACTGCTTTCTACATTTCAGTGTGAAAGGAATATGTCTGCCAAAAACACTCTCAGAATTCCACCACTAACAGATACTTGTAAAAATAAAACTTTTGAAAACACATAAAGAAAAGAAACGGCATGTACTAAATGATGTTAAGATCCCAATGTGATTTTCATTAGTCTTGGGCTCTGGCAGCATAACGCTTTAGTGTCTCAGATCCCAGATTAATAGACCAGTCCTCAATGCTAGGGCTGATGAAGAACCATTTGCATAGTTGGATATTACTTGTGACTTTTTAGTGTTACTTCTAATGAAAAATCACCACAAAGATAACTTTGAACACTAAAAAAGGTTCAAAAAGTTGTTGGTTCCAAAGAACACTATATAAAGTTTAGCCTGTAAAAATCATTTCCATTTATTTTTCAAATTCTTTTTTTTCCACTCTTTACTTCTAGAAAGAATTTGAAACAACAAGTGCAAAGGTACACATAATAGAATTGAAAAAAAAATGCAATATCAAATCAAATTGGAGGAGATCATTCTAGTAAAATCCCAAATAACTCTTCATGGAAATAAAATTCAGATGAAAAGTCTTTATACAGGTACAATTTTTTTTGAGGAGAAATAGATTTTTCTTGATATCACAATCTAAGGTTGATTTACAGCATGTGTATATTGAAAACTTACTAAACAATATGAGTATACAGTAAGATTGAAATGTTGTCATTTATAGTTCTACTGAAGTTACATTATGGTTCTTCACTTGAATGTGTTATATATAATATTAAAACATAAACTGATGACTTGTTTGCATAAAGATAAATTATTATAATTGCCAGAGATAAACTTCTCTAGGAATATAGAAAAGGAAGTTTTTAAAAGCCTGAAGTCATGTGTCCGTGAAAAACATTTAATACTAAGTATTGGTTTACACCTTGGATTTTAAGGATCTATTTAATTTGATTATGTAAGTGCTGAGGGTCAGAACTCAGTGTTATTGGTTGAAACATATGAAAATACTTTTTGTGATGTGTTTTCTTCCTAGGAAATGATAAAACTTTAAGTGTTTCTCTTGAGTAAAAGGAGACTCATCTAGACAAGCCTAAGCTATAAGAGCATTTGCAGAAAGAGCTACAAAATGTGTTCAAGAGTTACCAATTTTAAATGCTCAGGGCTGAGTAGTCTCATTGATCCCAAAGTTCTGCATGATATACAAAAGCAAGATGATAGATATAGATGCTCCTTGATTAGTGATTAAAGGAACTATGCCTTTGCTCCTTGCCTTACAGACATGATATGAAAATATGAATCTAAAATGTCCAAGGAAGATGTTTTAAAAATAGATCGGTAACTAACTATGTGAGATGATCTGGGAATCTTTATTGTAGGAGACCTAGACATTCTTATATACTGTATCTGAATAATGTCATATTCCTCCCAGACTTCTTGGTATCTCATTCAGCCATGGAATTTAAATGAACACCATCTACTCCAAAACTCTCATCTTACTTTTTCCACTTGAGGGATGAGTTCTACTTTGTGAAATTTAGGGAAATTATGCTGTTGGTTGATTTTTAATTACTTTTTAAAGAAATAAGTAAACCTCTTGATCTCTTCTCTCTCAGGTAATTTAGATATGCAAATTAATTATTCTTCAGATCTGCTTTCCCAGGACACTATTGTCTCTTTTGTGGCACATCATCTGATTATACCATCATAAGTACTAGATAATATGTCTAGGGAGCTCAAAGTCCCTCAAAGAATACCAAATGAGTTGAATTAAATGCAAGTGTTTAATTACAGGGGGGGAAAGCAGCTTATATAGAGAAATTTGGAATGGTGTCAAAATTCAGATATTTCCAAACAAAAATCCCTGAGCTGATCTGTATCAATAATTGACATTTAAATGAATTGTCTATAAGCAACCAAGTTGTGGTTGTTGTTTTTGTTTTGTTTTGTTTTTTGAAAATTTTTTTTAATTTTGTAACTGGTTTCTCTAGCACAAGTGAAACATTTGCTAATCAAGTGGATATGATAACCCATGTGCAAGTCCCTTAGGAAGTACAGCACAGACAAGGACATAATAAGAAGGAAAGGTCTGGTAAATGGATCTCTGACCAGAAAAGTCAAGCCTGAGAAAGATGTCTCAATGTGAGTCACTAGGCAGTTCAGGATAGCCAAGGGGACAAGATACCTGTCCAAGAAAGCCAACAAAGAAAATGAAATGTGGCATTCGATGAAAGCAAATGTGCCAAAGGCAAGCCTAATCCACTTACCAGCTTGCCAAAGAGTACAACTAGCTCTCAGGATGTCAAGGCTGTATTTTACTGAGTATCAGCCAAAATTCTCTCTGAGGAATGGTGCCTAATTATTTGAATCCAATTCTCTTTCCCTCATCCCCATCAAACCCTAATCAAAGCAATGCCAATTGTCAAGGTGCCAGCTGATCAATAAATTCCCAATTCCCACATCTATCCTTGACCTTCTTTCATTAGTTTTGTTTTAAAACAATTTTCTGATATAACCTTTCTGGTAGCTACCTTTTATCTTTTAGATTAACAGTATCAAGAAGCCATCATTTTAATCCACTAAATTTCATTCTAGTTATCTGGGCAAAGAATATCAATTTTCACAAAGGATCTGTTCTTTCTATCAAAGTCAACCACCACATATAGTGTAGTTAGATTGCAATACACCTGCAAGTAGCACCTAAGTATACAATTCATCAGGACTGAGTGCGGATTTGGCATGGAGACCACCTGCCTCAATCCCAAGCACTCCCCAGTGGGATAATACATCAGCAATAATGGCTAGGTGACCTTTTTTTTTTTTTTTTTCCAGTACCTTGCCTTCCCAAACTACTATGGGTGGTCTGTTTCAGTGGTATCTTATTGGAGTTGAATTTGGAATCATCAGTGCAAATATCCTGCCTTTTTGAAATCACATGTGCACTTGGGAAAAAGTAGAGATTAATTACTTAGGATAAGGAGAAGTTTTGAGGAAATTTGGCAGGTGAATTCACATTTGGGAAGCCATTCTGGATTTATTATTATTATTATTTACTGCAGTTGCTCCATAGTATTTGCAAATACATATTTAAGTAGGTACAGATTGTGATATTAAATACACTGTATGAAGTTAGCATGATGCCCTGGTTTAAATCCTCAGTACTGAATAAAAAAAATCATAAAAAGCATATGTATGAACTTAAGTATAATTTAGGGTCAAAGAAGTATTTAAAACAAATTTGCACTAGCCCTGTGTCTTAAGCATTATGAAAGTATGTTGTTTTTATTAGTAATAATGTATAAATCTTTAATACACAAAAAATAGTCACACTTAACATAATTATAGTCTTTAAAGTCCACTATTATTCATTATGTAACAACCACAGAATGCCAGGAATTCCATCCATATACTTTATTATTCTGTATTTAATTCTAGATCAACAGCCAGCGGTGGCAACTTGACTTTAACACTTTCTATTGATAATGTTTAATATCTCTACATGTTTAGAATATTGCCTTTGGAAAAACCTAAAATTGATATATAATTCTTTCTTTTTTTAAAAAAAGTCTGTTTTATGAGGAAGCAATTGTTGTGTTCATTTTCTAGCTACTTTAAAATTACTAAAAGTACATAAGCTAAGGAATCAGGAGTTAAAGAATCAATGGAGAAGTTTCTTCTCCCACAGAGAGTGTCCTTTCCTCCCAAATAAAACCTTAGCTCAATTAATCTTTACCCACATTTTGCCTGGCCACAGATTTTTCCCACAGTGTACAATTTTTCCTATTGCTCCATTATTTCCTGAACTGTTGGTCTGATATTCCTGAATGAGCTATAAAATGGGAACTCTAGAACAGTAGCTCTCAAGTTCAAATTTACCTCTCAACCCATTACTTCAGAAAGATCTAGCATTTGCAGCACTAAAATACTGCCCTTGAGTGTAATCAGTTGAAAGAACCAAGCACAATATTTCCTATTCGGAGGGCTGTGCCACAGCCCTCAGAAACAGTGAGGGATTGCATAATGTTTCAAAAGTTTTTTTTCCAGTGCAGTGTCACTCATGTGCTTGAATAGTTAAGATTTTTTTAAAATATATTTTGAGGAGTTGATAAGAGCTTGAGTACAGAGTTTCAGAAAATAGAAAATAAAAGGACTCCTTCAGCATGCACAAAGTTAACTTCAGGCATTCTTCATTGTTTTGCTGTATCTTACTGTGTAAATCCCCAAGTTAAGGATGAAGGAGAGGAAGGATTGTTCCTGAGAGCCCTTGAGCCACCTGGGACTAACATTACTCACCTAAAGATGGGTCTTTGGAGATGTTTCTTCCTGATTGTGACGTGGTCATCCATTTAAAGGTGAAAGTTGAACTTCTTCCTGGAAGCCACTCCAGAAAATCCAGGGAGAGAATGTGGAAGCTTATCCTGATCTATCGTGCTGCAAGGAGGCCAGAAGGAAAAAGTGGTTTCCTCTTTCTCTTTTTGGGTGCTGGGAGAAAACTTCCCTGCTCTCTGCCAGCTGAGCAGTGTGTCCATAGAGGCCACATAAGACAGGCACGTTGGGGCACTCCCCCACAGAGCAGGGTGTGCAAAAACCACCAAGAGTCACGTTGATATGGGCCAGAGGAGCACACGGGCCCTCGGAAACAGAACAAAACAAACAGAAAACTGCCTACCCCAAGTGTCACCCAGGTAGGAGCTCCCTAAGTTATTGCAGCAGCCATGAGAGCGCTCCTTCCACATGCTGGTCAAGCTCGGAAAGGATAAGTCCCTCCCTGTCTTTAAAACAGCCTGTTCTGAGGCTCAACTTTTTTTCTTCAAAATAAAAGTTGTACAGCTGGTTCAGCAGTCCCATGTGAGTACCCTCTGAAAAAAAACGTTTGTCCTGTTAAAATAAGAACTGTATACAAATTAATGAAGAAAGATGGGCTCGGGTTGCAGGGCTGGCTCTGCTTCAAGAGATTATAATTTTACAATCTTGCTTTTATTCATGCTGGATGAAGTGTGGAGACGGCTCATGATTTTTGGCACTTGTAACCTAATAACCTGCACTTGGCTCAAGTTGAAGATGCCATTACACTGATAGAAGCCCATGTGAGGCTTGCCAGAGGCACAGAAGTTAGAAAAACAAAAATTGCTCAATTCTGTTGGTGACATTGTACCTAGATGTCTATACCCAAAAGAGGCTTTCCAACTAAGAGGAAGCACTGCAGAAAAAGAAATGAAAACACATGCGTGCATACACACACACACACACACACACACACACACACACACACAAATCCCCCAAACAGCCTGGGAGTCCAAGGTTTTATAATATGATGGAATTTGAATTTATAAAAATAAAAGGAAAGACAAGAAGGTATAAAAGATAGTATGTGAACAGCTGAAAATAAATGACATTAAAAACTGTTTTATTTAGAAAACTTAGTCTTGCACTGCAGGAACTCTTATTCTAGTTCCAGATAATGTGAATTCTCATTTTTCAACAAATCCTGTTTTGGAGACTTTCCTGATGGCTAACAAAGTTCCTGCTCAATCAATAATGTCATAAGGTTCAAGGCCAGAGGTTTGGTATGTGATAAAACAATGATCTCAAAGCACGGTTAAAATATTTTAAAAATATACATTTAATGAAGGAGGAAAATGAGCCACACACATGCCTTTAGCTGAATGATCCATGAAAACAAGAATCAAGTGTCACAAAGAAGGACAGGACCTGTAGTCCTTTGCACTATCCAAATACTTCTGGAGGAGCAAGAATACCTTTTGATTTTTTTCCCAGAGGAGAGACAAGGAAGGAGAGGAGAATGACAAATCATTGTCTTTATCAAGAAGTTCTAATTCAGAATAGGAAATGTAGTCAGTCTGAGAACACTAATAACAAAATGAATGGGTTCTAGTTCTAGTTCTATCATGAACATGCTGGATCACTGGCAAAATTCTTGACCTATCTGAGCCCTGTTGACTTGTTCATAAAATGAAGTTGTCATATTAATTAAATTATATGATTCTTTTCTATCTGTTATGGTACTATCATTTTATTTACAAATATCATTAGTTTGCTTCTTGTAAATAAGTTAACATGGAAGTTCTGATGTCTGATACTGCAAAATCTATACACATAACCTGTAGACTTATAAATAAATTAATTTTATATTACATGCATTCATATAGATATTTATTTATATAGTGACATCTAAATCAGTGTTTCCACCATTATCACATATGTTCTTTGCAGCAGTTAATTATGGAGACCACCTACATTCAAACCTGCTGTGGCTTTCTTTGTTATGTAGGAAGGTACACAAGTAAAACATTGTGCAGTTTTCTTGAAAGTTTTTTTTGCATTTGTGAATAGAATTTAATTTCGTTGGTCATGGTTTACCTATCTTACTATTATTTTAACATAAAAATTCCTCCTAAGGAACAATGCAAGAGAATTATCTCAAAAACTTTAAAAATTAATTTTGTCTACTTTTAAATTAAAAAATGTAAGATTTTTTTTTCATAAATATGATAGAAGAAACTCAAAACAAATACCTATAAACAACTAGCCAAGGTGCAATTTGAAGAGCAAGCCAAGTATGCTAACATGAAGCTAAAAGACTTGATTATCAACTGAATAACCTGAAAGTTGATAAATTAATCATAGGAAATCCATAAGATCTTCCTTATGGTGGATATATATATTTTCTCTTAAGTGATTAAGAGAGATAAGTTAAAGTTACATATGCAATAAGCCGTATTTAAACCCCAATCTCAATGCCAAAAAAAATTTTAAAAAATACCTACAAATATCCATTTAGCACAAAGAAAAAAATATCTATTTAAAAATGTTTTTATTAGCTTTTTCTCAAAGAGTACTTAAATTGGATATTGGGAAGGAAAGTTTCCTTTGCTGACTTAGTCAGTTTTTCACATGATATTCAATAAGATAAAAAGATCTCACTATTATTGCTTAAGTTACAAAAATAATTTCCTATACTAACACAACTGTGCTGTGCAAAATGCTAAAATTTATGGCATAAATAATCAGGCTAACTCTGTTATAAAGCGGACTAAGTGGAATTTATTATGAAAAGTTTTGTTTTTCTGGAGGCAGACATCAGAAATGGTGTTTATATTTTTCCTGATATGGTAAAACAAATGCAGTCCTACTCTCTTAACACCTCTCTCTCCTCCCTCTCTCTCTCCCTCTCCCTCTCTCTCTCTCTCTCTCTCTCTCTCTCTCTCTCTCTCTCTCTCTCTCTCACACACACACACACATATTCACACTCACACATACACACACACACATATACCTCAAACATATATAACACGCTCCCATACATTCCAAATCCCCTCAGCACTGTTAAATACAGTCATAATAGGCAATTCAGCAAATATTTAAACACTCAGATGAAACCAATATACCCATCTTAACTACCACATTTTGTGTGATAAAATAGATGGATCAATTCATATGACTTTCAAACCAAAAGTATACTACAAGTGTCTCTCAATGATCATGGTAAACAGGTGAGTTTTTTCTTTCTCTTAATCATTACTGCTTGTTCTCTGGCTCTGTAATACTCAAGTAACAAAGCATGCAATGGCAGAAAGATGGGTTGATATTATGCACCCAAGTGACAGGAAATTAATATATCAGCAAGTTGTCTCTTTAACCATAGAAGTTTAGCCAAATCTGAGACCAAGTGTGTGTTTTTCTTGTTTTCAACATAGTTTAACACAATGTCACGAGTTACACATTTAAAGGCATTTTAAATTAAGTGGGATAGGGTAAAGGCAATGCAAGAAAGAAAGGATTAGATGGTATTTTAGGTTTTATCAATATATACATAAATATTATCATTTTCATTTTTGAAAAAAAACCTGCTTCTTTCCCTTTTGCCTCTCATCTTGCACCACGGCTAAAGCTAGCCTTCAGTATGATTAGAATATCATATACATTGAACTTCATTTCAGTCATTCCAAATTTTTTTTTGACATATCACATATGAAGGATGAAATAAGTGTACATGTGATACTGTACATTTGATACTGCCCCAGAAAAGCACCTAGACCTCAATGTAATTAAAATACATGTACATTAAATTCAGGCAATACCATAATTCTCATTTGCCTGGACTATAAATATTGTATCAGGAAAGGGAAACATTACTTGGTCAACTGAACCATAAGGTGAGTGGCAGTGCATGAATCATTCCTGGCATACTCAACTCAGCTCTGCCTTCCCCCAGTGGCAAAAAGTTATAGCAGCAAGTAAGTGAGAGTGGCAACCTTTCAGAGAGAACTTAAACTTGATTTATCCTTTCCAGGTAAGTCATTCAGAGCTTTCAGCATTTTATTCATTTTTTATAATGAACTTCTTGCTACAGCTTTCACAACTGATTAAGAAGTTAACCTGTGCGTGGTAGAGCGATGAACTAGATATTCCTACTACATATATTGTCATGTAAGCAGGCACTCTGCTCCTGAAGTTTCTTGTGCTCTTTCTGGGCCATGTTTCAAATTTCATGGAGAAAGAGGAGAATCAACTAATCACTCTAGGGAGTGTCTATTATCCCAAACCCCTACTCTACTTAACTACCATAGAATTGCCCATTACATTCTCAGTGCTCATAAGAACCATCTCTAGAAACTGGGCCTTCTGATATCAAGGTGAATGAAATAGGTTAATTGCAGAATATTTTCTACCAAGATCTCAACAGAAGATCTATTCTATTATCAAGAACCCTGGACTCATATTAAAGAACATATATTGAAATGCCAGCTCTAGCATCAATTTTCTCTGCAATTCCCTATCTGATGTCAGTTTCCTCACTACTCAAACTAAGTTGGGCCAGATGAACTCCAAGGTCCTTTCCTGCTCTGAAATTCTGAGACTCCCTCACTGACTCTATGACAAAATGCAAGTTATTTAAATTTAATGTCCAACCACCAGAATACTTCTCATCCACATTGCTGTAGAATTTTAAATATAGTACATTATTCATATATGAAAATAAATTGCAGCATCTTTATTTTTTCTAATTTTACTCTTTGCTTTTTTATGACTTCAACTTTGAACTACCTTCACTAGAAGGTAAGCTCCACAGAGGCAGGGACCAGGGTCTGTTTGTTTATTTATTTTTTTTTTTTGGCGGGGAGTACCAGGGATTGAACTCAGTGGCACTCAACTACTGAGCCACATCCCCAGAAATATTATTTTGTATTTTATTTAGAAACATGGTCTCCCTGAGTTGCTTAGAACTCTTGCCTTAGCTTCCCAAGCTGCTAGGATTACAGGCATGTGCCACCATGCCCAGCTAGGGTCTGTTTTATTCTGTGTGCATGGTATATAAGAGACACTTAGTGGTTATTTCTTAAATATGTTAACATATAAAAAAATGTAATCATAATGCCATTTTGTTGTCATCTTCTTATATAAGTATTATTTTTCAAAAATTCAGTCATGTCTGGTAAAATGTTCAGTCTTTTGTATTTCCTCTTATCCACTGTTTTGTTGTTGTTGTTGTTGTTGTTTGTTGTTTGTTTGTTTCCAAGGAGACAACTGAGTTTATAAGAAGATGAGGTAGCCTTGTGACTAAACCTGCAGGTCCTTTCTCTCATTGCATTCCCTGGTCTTCACAGTGTTCCTTGTCTGTCTACAGCCCAAATCCATGGCTGCTCTATTCATTTGACTCATTCAGGGAAGAGTAGTCATTTCCTGCTGGCAGAGCCACTCTGTCTTCCCTAATGCTACCAGTTCCTCTAAATCTCACCCAGATCCACTCTCTGGATGTCAAGTGAAACTATTAACCCTTTGGCATCTGTGTAGGATCTTCTGACCCCTTGCAGTGAGCATTACAAGATCTTGACAGATACATTGTCCCATCTCAACTCTGGGATCCCTACAGGACAGGAAGGGTTTCCTTAGATCTCTATTCCACACAGGCACTGAGGAAGGTTTGGGATTGGCCACATTATAATTCATAGCTAACTCTAAGCCACAGCAACATCCTCTCTGCTTCAGGCTTTTACTGTCAAGTGAATATGTTCCTATGTTAAGATTTCATCTTACAGGTAAGATGTAAGATGACCACTTGTAGAAAATACTTTTTCTTTGAGTTCTCTTTTCTGTGCATTTCCAGGGCAGAAGAGATGAGCTTTCCTATGCTTTATGGCAGAAAAATCTCTGGATTTGTCTCCTAAGTACCCATTGTCCATTGTATATAATAAACCTAGTGTACAAGTCTGTAAACTTTAGTGAGAACAAAGCCTGGATTGCAGGACTATTGTGTTACACAACTCATTAGTGAATACCCAAATGGTGAGGTATTCAAAGCTGAATTTCTTTTTGTCTTTTTTTCTTTTTTTTTGGCGGGGGGGTTTGTCAGTGGACCTTTATTTGATTAATTTATTTATATGTGGTATGGAGAATCAAACCCAGTGCCTCACACATGCTAGGTGAGCACTCTACCACAGAGCCAAAACCCCAGCCCTCAAAGCTGAATTTCTTATCTTTCTTTGCTAACATCATTTCCACTCCCTACCCCTGCATGAGGCAGATGGAGGCCTCTGATGACAGAAAAAAAGGTAATGGCAATCAAAATGTAAAAAAGAAAAACAATGTCCCCATTATATTATGAAGTTTTTTTACTTGTTCATTTTAGTGGGCACACAGTGAATATACTGACCATACTGTCATGTCAACCTGCTACCTGATCTGGCCCTCACCTCCCTCTACTACATCTCAAAACTCTGATCTTTTGACCCATTCCCTATCAAGTGCATTGGCTTCTTTTCCCTCAAGCACTCCATATATTTCCTGCCTCCTGTGGACATGCTCTTGCCTGTTTGAAACTCTCTTAGTCCTACTCCTTTGGATTTCAGTGGCAGTGTTTCCTCTTCAAACAGGTATCTCATTTGACAACACCATCAGAAGTTCATAGGATATTGCATGTCTTTGTTTCCCTCATAATCTGTGTGTATCACAATCTTTGTAATTATTTGTTCACAAATTCTTCACTTCAATGAATAAACTCATCCCACAAAATGTACTGAGGAAAAGATTAGAACATTTAACTCTTCGTGATCACTATAAAAATAAACCTACTCGAGTTGTACTTAAAATATATTTTTCCTCATATTTATGACTGTAAGAACCTAAAAATAGACTATTACTGATCCCTGGCAATGCTTCAAATACTTTTATGTGTTTCATCTTGAAATATTAGTCATTACACTATTTCAGATCAGGAGCTTTACATATCTGAGAACAAATACAATGGTGTCTTAATCTACTTCATGCTGCTATCATAAAAGGCCTGAGAGTCAGTAATTTATAAAGAAGAGAATTTTATTTTTTCACAGTTCTGGAGGCTGGGAAGTCCAAGATCAAGGTGCCAGTGTCTGGTCTACTGAGGGTCTTCTTGCTGTGTGCCCTCATGACAGAAGGCAGAAAGAACAAACTAACCCAATACTGCACAAAGCCACATTTAGAGGGCCTTTAGTCCCTCCTACTGAGGATCTTTTTCCAGCAGCTTGGTGACCCCTGAATTTTGGAGGTAACAAATTATACACATAGTAAATGGAAATACTAAAATTGATGATACAACTGAGAATCACTTTCATAATGGTTCCCAATTTCACCAAAAACATTGTCTTTTTTGAATGGATGGGGAGGGGAAGTACAGAGTCTACTCAGTGCATAGTTTTAAACTAGATTCTTTCAACTTTTTAAAGTTTGTTGTCTACATATTCAATAACAAAATACATTTTTTATTATTTTCTAAAATAAATCAGGAAGTCCAATTTATAGCTTCTAGTGACAAGGAAAAGCTGTTCCCCTATTGGCTAACTTCCCAGCCATTTGTATCCAGCAGAAGTAAACCTTCTACTTCATAGAGTAGAAATTCCTTTGTCAGTGGAATGTGGAAGCAGGTCAGTTAACATTTGATTGGCTCCAATTAGCACTCCTACAGGTTCTGACAGCCTGTAGAGCTGGCAGGCAGACAACTTCCTTTGAGTAGGGTGACATTCCGTGAACACATCAACAACAACAACAACAGTGGAAAACAGATTCTCATAGCCTAACACCCACCACTCAGTGTGGAACCAAGCAATATACAAATCTACTGGAAAAGGAAATGACTGTGGTATATTGGGAGTTAAAGGAACATTACAAAAAGAAACCTCCTTGATATAAAATTCCCTTTGAGTCAGAAAAAATTCAGAAGGAGAAGGTACACAGGGGCCTGAAAGAATTAAAGATATTCAGCAAGCAGACCAAGAAGACAGGCAGGCAGAGTTTCAAAAGCCCTGAGCACCCTGATCTGGAGGGCACATTACCCTAAAGAGTTCAAAATGGACCCACCATCACCTGAAAGGAAAGGTTGTCATCAGAGAAATAATCCAGGTGATACCACAGTTTAAAAGCATACAATTCAGAGGTTTGCTTACTCTCCCACTATGGTGAATATATTCTTATCTGCGATTCTCCAGTTAGCAGAAAGTTGTTCAAAAGTAGCTGCACACTGAGGTTTGTTTGTTTCCTGCTCAGCTCCTAAGTCCATCGCTAGTTCATCAACGTAGCTTCAGCACTGAGTCATCATTAACAGCTTTCCTCTGAATTTTGTTTTCAAACTGACCCTAAATTCAATTAGTAGTGTTTTATTTTAATCTTTCTTGAGCTTCCAGTAAGGTCTATGAGCAAATGTGCAGAACTACCACCAAGAAATGAATTGAATCAATGTCACTAAATGGAAAATTCCTAAATGCTGACCTATTGACTTCTCCAGGCTTTAGGAATTAGACAGCAATAGAGATAATAATGACTCACACTGACTTTGAATAGAAGCAGTCACTGAATTAGCCAAACTTTCAGTAGTTTGTATAATAGGATCTGTGTGAATAACCCAGATGTATAGAAGTAGGTCACCATCCCTGTGCCTTTCTAAAACAAAAATGAGTTATCAGTAGGGAGCATAAGTATAGATGATATATTTTTATACCCTTATATCTATTCATGCCTCGAAAAATTCGTTCCAGAACCAGGTTTGGTGGCACGCACCTGTAATCCCAGTGGATCAGGAGGCTGAGACCAGAGAATGGTGAATTCAAAGCCAGCCTCAGCAATGGTGAGGTGCTAAGCAACTGAGTTAGACCCTGCCACTAAATAAAATATAAAATAGGGCTGGGGATGTGGCTCAGTGGTCGAGTGCCCCTGAGCTCAGTCCCCAGTACCAAAAAAAAAAAAAAAAAAAAAACCAAAACAAAACAAAACAAAAGAAAACTCATTCCAGCTTAGCTTTGCTCTTTGCTTCAATTGACTATTCTCCACACTCCAGCTTTATTGTAATGATTTATTCTTGCTAATCTCCTCTAAAATTATCTTATTTTTCATATCAATTTATCATTACTATCAGTTGTTCTATGACCAACTGTCGCCATAATTTATTTGTACATTCATTTTATTAATTCTTTTTTAAAATTCTTTTTTAATATTTAGTTTGGGGTTGTAACTGGACACAATATCTTTATTTTACTTATTTATTTTATGTGGTGCTGAGGATCAAACCCAGAGTCTCCCACCTGCTAGGCGAGCGCTCTACTGCTGAACCACAATCCCAGCCCCTCATTTTATTAAGTCTAAATTCAAATTCCAAGCAAGATTAAAACTGATCAATCACATTTTCCCCAAGCCTGACACTGGACACATTGGCTACTTGCTTTATCTGATGCATGGCCCAATACTAGAAAAGAATACTAGAAATCAAGTTTAAGAAATTCTGCATCTTTTTTAACATTGTGAAACTTTATTTTTCTATGTATTCCTGAAAAATAACAATCTCCTCTTATCTGATCTTTTATCCACCTAACACATCGGAAAGTGTGGAAGCAGGAGAGTTTGACGTGTGCTCACCAGTCGTCTACTGTGTGCCAGGCACTATATATGTGCTATTTCAGTTAGTTCCTCAGAATACACCTAAAAGGTAGATTCACAAATGTTCATTTCACACTCACGGAAACTAGGAAACTACAGAGTTGAGAAAATTCCATAATTTGCCAAAGGCTGTGCAGTTGGTATGTTACCACAACAGGACTTGAATCCAATTCTGTCAGCTGCCAACAGCTTTGTTCTTGCTAACATATTACACTGCCTCTCCTTGAGCATATTCTTAGTTTTAATAGCAGTCCTAAAGAAAAAAAGCATCTTAGCTAACCATACCTTTTAAGAATATGATTCTTGGATAATCTGAATTTGGTTGAACCCTAATGGCAATTCAGTCTTGATTTCAAAGACATGTTAGTTTGGGCTGGGATGTGGCTCAAGCGGTAGCGCGCTTGCCTGGCATGTGTGCGGACCGGGTTCGATCCTCAGCACCACATACAAAGATGTTGTGTCCGCCGATAACCAAAAAATAAATATTAAAATTCTTTCTCTCTCTCTCCCTCACTCGCACTCTCTCTTAAAAAAAAAAAAAGACATGTTAGTTTAATTTGGGTTATTCTCATGACATAAGCCTCTTACAAACATGAATCAGTGGACCAAGAAAAGCAGAAGACTAAATATTTAAAGGCTTTATAGTATAAATCTTATCATTTACTCTCTGTTTGATCTTCACCAAACAAAAGTGGATAAACACAACTTTTGGTGAAAACAGCACTGAGAAATTCCAGGAAAAAAATAAGTTCAGAATAAGCTTTAAAATGAGGTTGTGGAATGATTCTCCAGTACGAGAGCATGTGTTTGTGAGACAATTCTCTCTCTTAAAAGTGTGTCCAAAACAACTCAAATCATTAGAAAATTAATTGATTGATTAAAATTCCCTACCTTCTTTCAAAATCACATCATAAGATATTTCACCTTCACTAAAATGAGATGGGCCCCATTCATAGACTTATAGAGCTCAGAATTACTTGAGATTATGTAGAGCCTACATTCTACTAAAAGAATCACTGTCATTTATGGAACATAAACTCTCTACCAAACACTGCTGAATGCTCCACAAACCCAATCATACTGAATTTTTCTGAAGACAGTCTGGGTTATAAATTAGTATCTAGCATCTCTATTTTAGAGTTAGTTGAAATTGCACAGCTAGGACTGGCAAAGCGAAGGTTTGAACCCAGAACTTTTCCAACTAGTGCCTCCCATGTTTTTACCTTGATTCCCTTTCTCAATTCCTTGCAATCAGTTTGTAATTTAATCCTCACTTTCTTCTCTTACTCCTGTTTCATTAATGATCTTTTTTCCAAAGATAAGCTCAAGTCAACAGATTAGATTCAATTGAATAGAATAGAATGATCAATTCTATCTTTCTTAAGGTTGTGGGGATTCCAAACACATTCTCAGCTGTGCAAATACAGAACACTCCTGCTATTTTGAAAGTATATATTGTTTCAGTATAAGAACTCTTGGATATCTACTTTTTGACCTTGAGATAATGAGTTGATATTAATGGAATAATTGATTCCTGGAATCTGAAGGGACCTCCAAGATCCAGTTATTCACCCTCCCATCAACAACAGAATTCCTCTCGCTTTTTTTCTCAGGCCAGCTCACCCTCAATTGCCTCTGAGGTAGAAGAAATGAATCTTCTGTTCTCCTGATCTCCAACCTTAAGAATTTCATCTCACTGAATACTATTTGTATTTAAAGATAAAACTTATCTTGCATCAACTTCTGCATCCAAAACTAAAGAAACAATACACTGTCCCAACATTAGAGTAAAACTGGCTGTGTGAGACTTACTGAGGAGTCTATTTTGGTCTCCAACAGGGCCATATCTAAGGCATATTAAAAGGTAAACTGTGATTTTTTTTAGATAAATTTTAGTCTTATTTACTACCTTGGAAAGTAACATGGTGAACTCCTCTGCCAATGAGATCAATGATGTGCCATGTGTTCAAAAGGATAAAGTTTAAAAATTATATAATCTGTTTTTAAAGGAATTTCAATATAATTCAGTAAGTGCATTCATAAAATAAATAATTTATACAGAAAGCTTAGAAAGAACAGAAGTTTCATAGAGGAAATTATGCTATTTTAGCAAATTTCAGCCAGTGATCAGAAACTCACCAGGGAAGGACTGATTATTAGAAACACAAAGTGGTGGAAAGATATTTCTGTCAAAAATAGGTAAAAAAAAAAATAACACAGAAGTTTCAATTACCATTATTCAGGAAGAGGCAGGTATCTTGCTTGGTATGAGTTGGGGATAAGTGTGGAGGAGAGTGGCAGTAGATGAAGCTGGAAAATTACAGACCAATGTATATATGCCATACTGTGGAGCTAAGGCTATATCAATAGAAAATGAGGAGACACGGGTGGGCTGCTCTCAGGGAAATGGCACCTTCTGCTTTGCAGTTTTGGAAGATCTCACTTGTAAAAATATAGGATCTATAATTTGAGGATTACCAGTGTGGGTGCAGGGACATCAGTATTAAAAAAAAAATGTGTTAGGGTAATCTAGGTAAGAGATAGTTATGGTTTGAAGTAAGGCAAAGGCATTAATTTGCATATTCAGGAGAAATCAAAAGGGACAAAAGCATAGGGCTTTGTAAATAATTAGTTGTACTAAGAAAAGGATTCCTAAATAATGCTGATGTTTCTAGCTTTTATCTGGAGAATGATGTAAAACGACCCAGATTGGTAGTAAGAAGAAAAAAGATGGAAAGTTCACTGGAGAAGCATATTAAATATGCAGTAAGTACCAAAGGAAGGTCCAAGTGTAGACGGTTGAAGTGGTGCTAGGTGAGAGTGGTTACGAAAAAGGAAAGTCAGCTATGGAGATTAAATGTGGTGTTGGGGGAAGGCTGCCTACATATGAAACTATAAACATGAATGTTCTTGTTTAGAGAAAACATGAAGAAATTTTTACTAGGTTTACCAAACAAACACTGCAGTCAATTGCACCAAAGGAAATAAAAGAAAGATATGGGCTAACTGTACAAATATTTGAGGTGACAGAAAGAAGAAATATGACTGTTTACATGACAACATTTAGCTTCAAGGTAGTTTTGTTTTGTTTCTACTTTGATGTTTTGATTTATAGTTTTTGAGCAGTGTTTCCTTTTGTGAGGACGAGTATAGGAACTCAACAGAGAGAGAATCCAAGAGAAGAGCATGACAAAGTTGTACTGATTTTGTCTTTGTCAGCTTGGCATTGACTTGGATGAACTTCTTTTGTGGTTATTCCATGTACGGAAAGAATGACACTGTGCAGACCCTGGGCATATAACTCAAGTATAAAGAGATTGTCTCCCAAACCTTCATATTCCTTTCCAAAAATGAATCCCAGTGTTCCCATTTTGATATCTAGGAAATAAGTGCCAAACTGCAGCAACATGTATAGTCAATATTTGACATAATTTCTTTCCATCCTGATTTCTATAAAAACTTAACTGCCCTGTGTTTCATTAGCTAAAAGTGGTGGTGTGAGGCAACTGACCTGATAAGGAAATCAATTCTGCCAATGTATTTGCAGATAATAAATACCTGCTGTTCCATTCACAGACATTATTATCAAGAACCTTCTGCTGAGTAATTATGGCAGATTGATGGAACACTATTTAGTCATAGGTGCCCTTTATATTATATGACATAGTTGTCTATATTTCCTAACTATACACAGGTGTTATATATTTCCACTCAATTATAGCAAATTTGTTTGTGACCTTATTCATGAAAAATAAATACACATTTTCTATATCATTTAAAAATATGTATATTCCAATTAAAAATATTTCTATCTTGAAAAATGAATTACCACACCTAAAATTTAAGGCATACTTTAATATTATGATACAATTTCATTTTTCTAAATCGTTTATCTATCATGCCAATAGTTTAAAATACCCTTAATTTCTTCCCCTGTTTAAAATGTTACTTTCATCCTACATTAAGTTTCATGTTTATTTGGCTCTCTCTTTTGATTTTCTGTGCTATTACTGCCGAGGTTTAATTACTATAGCTTTAATACAAATTTTCCCTTAGTTTTCTTCCTTTTCTCAGAAAATTTTCCATGGATTCAAGAATGCATAAATTTATAAATACATAAATTTATACATAATCATTTTTATATAAAATTTCTTGAGCAAAGAAGTATAAAAGATAAAGGGGATCAGGGTTAGGAAAGTTCTTATATGGGAAGGAGGAAGAATAGAATATACCTTATGGCATTGGACAGATATATTTGTGGGTAACAGTATGAACTGTAGGATGGATAGATAGATACATACATAGATAGATAGATAAACAGGCATACAGATGGATGGTGAGTGATGTATTGCCTTCTGAATAAAATAAGAATCCATGAGTCATTACTGATATAAATAAATGAATGACTACAGTGGGAAGAAAGCACTTCCTTACAGGAAAACATGAACTAGTAAATACCAAAGGAATGATGGAGTTAGAAAATCATAAATATTAAAACCAGGGGTGAAAATCTGATGGGGAAGAAACAGGATATTTGTAATCTCGAGGTATCTTTCTTTGAACTTCTAATTAATTCAGAGTTTTTAAAAAGTGGAACATTACTGTTATTACATCACTATTAGGACAACCAATATTATGTGCCTCTTGACAAAACATAAAAATAAACTACTCAATTCAGTAGGAAAAAATTTTTAGATTTTATGCCTAGAAATACCAGAAAAAAACCAAGGTGAAGAAGAGTCTACCAATAATTATCCTGTATTCTGAAAATGTCAAGGTCAAAAAACACAAGGAAGGTTGAAGAACTGTTCCAGATTTAAAGACTAAAGAAATGTGACAACTAAATGCAATATATTATTTTAGATTTGACCCTAAGAATGAAATATCTATAAGGATATTATGGATTTAAAAGGATTTTAAATTATATTGAATTCTTAGAGTTCAAAAATAAATCAAAGGAAATGTATGATTCAGAATTATCTTTTTTTTTAATTTTTTATTGATTATTTAAAGCATTACATAGCTCATGATATATCATCTTTCATACATTAGACTCAAATTGTGTTTTGAACTCCCATTTTCAACCCAAATATAGATTGCAGAATCACATCTGTTACATATTCACATTTTTACATAATGCCATATTAGTGTCTGTTGTATTCTGCTACCTTTCCTATCCCCTACTATCCCCCCTCCCCTCCCCTCCCCTCCCATCTTCCCTCTCTATCTCCCCTGCTGTTGTTCAATTCTCTCCCTTTTTTTCCCTCCCCCTTGCCCCTCATAGCCTCTTATAATTTTATGTATCCTTGAAGGTCTCCTACCATTTCCATATGCTTTCCCTTCTCTCTCCGTTTCTCTCCCCCCATTCGTCTTTGTTTACTGTAGTCTTTTCCACATGCTCTTCCTTCCTGTTCTGTTCTTAGTTGCTCTCTTTATATCAAAGAAGACATTTGGCATTTGTTTTTTAGGACTTGGCTAGCTTCGATTAGCATAATCTGCTCTAATGCCATCCATTTCCCTGCAAATTCTATGATTTGTCATTTCTTAGTGCTGCATAATATTCCATTGTGTATAGATGCCACATTTTTTTTATCCATTCATCTATTGAAGGGCATCTAGGTTGGTTCCACAGTCTAGCTATCAGAATTATCTTGAAATGTTGTATCTTATAATAAATTTTGTTACATCAACACTTTATAATACTACCATACTTCAGAAGCAGGTTTAAAAACTTTGAGATACTGACTTCTATATATTGCTTATGTTCACAGTGATTAACAAAAAATCAGTAAATTTTTAAAAAGAGTAATATCTGATCCTTTTAAGCCAAACCAAAATGTCCCACCTTTACTGAAGTTTACCAAACCTCTTCAAGTGGATCTTCCAAACTTTCACTTACATATCATTCTTCCTCTAATTTTCCTGGGACATGCGAAACTTCTATCTTGGATAATAATTATGTGTGTACACATTATCTTTGATAGTCAAATAAAACCTCTTAAAGGTAGAATTCCCATTTTCTTAAAATCTCTCAGTCATTTCCTGATACCATCAAGATGGTCAAAATAGCCAGGGCCTGGAGTGCACACCTGTAATCCCTGCCACTCAGGAGGCTGAGGCAGAAGGACCACAAGTTCAAAGCCAGCTTCAGCAATTCAGTGAGACCCTAAGCAACTTAGTAAAATACTGTCTCAAAATTAAAAATAAAAGAGATGGGGATGTGAATCTAACTATATCTCTCAAAATCTCCCCACCCATCCATCTACCCCACAAGTTTCAGCCTTTGGCCATACTGAATTACTTTAAGTTTACCTAAATCATTATATTCTCCCTCCACAAATTTATCAGGTTTCAAGTTCTATGCTTAGAACATGCTTCCTAAAGTTCTCCTCTCAGCCACTTTTGGCTTGTTGTGTACTCTCATTGTGGCTGTCTTTTGCTTCTAGAAGTCTTCTTTGAGAATCAGATCTGAGATGGATGTCCCTTCTTTGTAGCTGCTGAGAATCTTTACTTCTACTTCCAAGGCATTGATAGTACAGTAGCAATAGCTCTTTTATTTCTTTGGTTCACTATTTACTGTAACATTTCTCTCTATTTTTATGCAGAGATAAGGGAATAACTCATTTTTATATTCTGTACATTTCTTTAACACTGCTTTAAATAAAATAGGCTGGCAATTAATAAATGCATATCTATATCATACTTTAGCAAGATGTTACCTATGAATTTTGAGTCTAGGAAGAAATCTTATATATATTTATATATCTATACCTGTATATACCTGTATTTCCTGCTCTATCCACTAAGAAAGGTTAGAAGCAATGACAGTTTCACAGCAATTAGCATTTATCTTCTCTACATGTGCCTCCTCAAATCACCAAGGCTTTAGTTTCTATATCCTGTTATCTAAGTAGAAGGAACTTCTATCAGTCTATCCACATGTACATGTTTGTATATGTAATTATATAACTATTTTTCTAAGAAAATACCTTCAGTGCTTAATTTAGGACTTTTATTCTCCTTTTTGACTAGAAAAAGGAAAAGGAGTGGAAAAGATAGCTAACCCTTTGGGGTTTAGTATGCTAAAACAGTCCTGAGATACACAAGTTAAACTTGGCATATTTTGGATTTGGGCCAGAAAACTGTTTTTATTGGCTGTGGAAAATGGAATTTTAGACTATGTTAGGCCATACTATAATTATGTTTGGAAATGCATAATGTGATGGTTGAATGTTCAATGTGATTGAGTTTCTGTCTGCTGAAGAGTGATTGACTGTTTTTCTCAGCATTTAAGGCTAGTATAGTTAAGCAAAGTATTTTAACTTTTTAGTACCATTTACCAAAGATAGAGAAATATAAATACTTCCAGAAGACGATGAGGAAATATAAAGAAACTTCCTATAAAATGTAAATATTAAGGTCTTACAAGGTCGACTAAATAGTCTAAAGTCAGTGAATGGATTTAAAAACAACCTAAAACAAATTTCTTGAAGTAGTTTATGCCTTGAGCTATCTCCTCAAAATAAACATTCCATTTTCCCATCAAACATAAAATCAAATGACATTGTTTTGCCTCTAAACAGGATTATTTTTCCTAGGCTCCAATGAATGCTGGTGATTCCCTTTAGGAGAGTTGAAACTGATAAATATTATTGTAGAGAGCTGATCTGAGAGTTTAAAGGAAAATATTTTATGCCAATAAAAATCATATTAGTTTCAGTGTGAAAGCTATACTAAAGAGGAATATTCATAGTACAAGAATATAATTCAAACATTTAGGCAATGTTAAGAGTTGAAATATTGTATTACTTTTAATACCATTACTTGAATCAGTTTCTACCTAAGGCAATAACAATTTAAACATTTCCTGTTTCATTCCTGCCCAATATTGTTTTTTCCATTATTGAAGCTTAAAAATACTTGGACTGTTTTAAAGATTAGTGTGTTGGCACAAAACTGCACATGCCTCCTCAAAGCATTTTCTTTAACCCTCTATCAAGATTTGACATTTTAATTTTTTTTCAATATGGTCAAGGGCCTTTAGCATCAAAAGAGAATTTTACCAGAACCTCATTAGTCAATTAGTTATGATAGAAATGAGGCAACATGCTGAGCCATAAATATTCAGTATTTATCACTATTTAAAATTCTTATATGTCAGATAAAAAGTACAAGAAAATGTTTTAATTCATTTAAACTTAAATTGTGGTAATGGCATTGTGTTTACACCATCATCATCAGTTTTATTATTTTAAATGTAACCAGAATAAATTAACTAACAAGTAAAATATTTAGAAATGGTTTCCCAAGAATATGCTATAGTGTTTTCTTTTTTCTTTTGTGGGGCTGGGGATCATACCCAGGGCTTCAGTTATGCTAAATCTCAGCACGCTACCACTGAGCTCTACCCCCCAGCCCTATAAAGTATCTTAGTAGATGACAGACAAGTGCAGTTAACAAGTGTCTAAGTGCTGAGAGGTAGACCACTCAGGTCTGTTAGAGCAGCATACCAGTGAAATCAAGACTTTCATAAGTTTCTGTTTACATAGAACATAAATTTATCTTACCCATTGATTATGCAAAGTCATGTTGTTTATCATAAGTAAAATCAGGTTAAAGAAAAGAAAGAATTTTTACTGCTATTAAATCTTTTTAAAATTAAGTCCAATCTCTTTTTTAGGTAAGGAGTGGTTATTATAAGAGACTTGGAGGTTAAGAACTCTCCATCTGAAATGTCAGATTTAAGAACTGATTACAAATATTCACTTATTTCAAAGCAAATAATAATTATTCAGATTGACAATTTGTTTGTTAATGGGAAAGTAAGGAGGGGAAAAAACAAAGTAGCTAATTTGTTGTTTGAACAAATTATGAACTATATCACAGAGGTGAAATGTTCAGTTCAAATTATTAACTACTAATTTTCTCTGCTTCTAAAAGATTGAACAGCTTTCTCTAATACAGAATACAAAGTGTGATCTCTGGAGTCGCCTGTTTTGGTCTAGAATCCCAATTCCTCCTCTAACAAGGTGCATGATTTTTGGAAAGTAAAATAACTAAGCTTCACAGTTTCCTTGTGTACAAAGAAGAAGAAGTAATCATGACCTCATGGGATATGATTTTAAAATAAGATACTATATGTAGATGCTGTATACAAACACTTGATACATAGTCTATCTGGCCAGAATGCTTCCCCCACCACCATCTTAATCTATACATAAAATTTCAGACTTAAACTTAAATTTGGTTATTTTCAGAAGGATGACCATTAGGAATACATTCACTTGGAGGACTTTTTTCATTTACTTACACACACACCACACACACACACACACACACACACACTTTATATTTTATTATGAGACATTTCCCCGCATACATTTTAGTGGTCTGCATTATCCTTAGATAATGTCATACTTTATTTTGATGTCCGAATTTCTCATGTCATCTATGAGCAATAATTTTTGAGAGGGTGAGGAGAATGGCCTGGCCATATAAGTTCATATTAGAAACAGTTGGGAAAGTTTCCAGACTGCAAACATACATATGATCCCTACTTATTCTCATTCCCACCAAATTCTGATCTCTCCCACCTGCCCACCTCCACCACCAGTTCAGTTCATAAAGAGCTCTATTTGCTAATGGCAGCATGTGCCACACATAAAAAAAAAATAGAAGAAACATTTTGGAAACCACCACCAAATATATGTCCCTACACTTCCCAGTAAGGATGATGGTCATGCAGACCTGGAGACCAAGGAATCCTTCCTATGAGGTACTCCTGTCTACCCTCTAATACTTTGCTCAAAGGCAATCTCTTTAACCATATTTTATCTTATGTGTCCTACTTACTCCCTCTGACCCAACATAAACCTTATTCAGACTTTCTTATGGCACTCACATTCTTACTTTCAACTATATATTATAGTTTTTTATGTCCATGACATGTTTCCCTTTAGACTTTTGTATATTATAGATGGTAAGTGGTAGATGAAAAATCATCAAATGTCAACCTTGGAACTGTGTCAGAACTGCTCAACCATGTTTTTCAGAGTTCCATCAATAATCTGTTATGTGGATGTTTGCTGATATGCATAAACACTGGACAACTCTTTGCCATTGTAGAGCTAGAACACGAGTGTAACTATATGATCTTGCTCCACATCCCTGAGTGTCACCACTCTTTCCCAGCCCCTAGTCATGACATACAACCATAAGCTGCATTTATAAGCAATTGAATGCACATAATGAGCTTGGTGAACCTTCTTCTAATTATGCTGATCTTTGGTTTTCCTAATGTCTCAAGACCCTAACTTTCATTCTCAGCACACTAAGTGTGCTTAATAACTTTATTTCCTTCCTTCCTTATTTTAAACCATGTCAAAGCACATTTCAAATAAATAAATTCACATCATTTTTTTAGTATTATTATTTAGATTCCTTTTGTTTCTCATGTTGAAAGCAGATTTTTAAAGAAAGGCAATTTTAGAGCTACCTTCAAATTATTCTCAATTTCTGAGTTCCCTGGCTAAAGTCTGATTTAAGGTACCCTGATACTCCCCAATTGTAAAGCATAGGTGACATTTTGGGAACCAGCAGAAATTACAGACCATTCTGCTTTGAAAATTTTAAAGAATCTCAGATATTTAGAACTGAAAGAAAAAAACTTCAAAGGAATTCCAGGGCAGCTCTCTGTTCTTTCCACATCACATCCAACAAAACTATCACCCACTGCTAATGACTGTGCATGTCAGCCAATTTTCATCTACCAGCAAATGTATTCACTTACAGTCCTTTTCAGATGAGTTCTAAGTTGAATTATTTTGGTGTGATTTAATGACTAAAATGATTTTTTATCTAAAGCTTATATGTCCTAAAGTGATCATCATCTACTCTGATTCCTTTATTAAATGGCAGGTACAAATATTAATTATGATATTGCCATGGAAAGGTACCATAGAGATCACTTGGTTTAGACCCTGTATTTTCCTCTGGGGAAACAGAGGCTACAAGACATACTAAAGCAGTGTCTTTTCCTTCTATTCCATAAATCCAAAGTTAATTCTTCTCTATATTTTCAAATATAAGTTTGGAAGCTTAAAATATTAATTTTTGGAGGTTTATAGGATTGTACCCTCTACAGGAGTACAATACACACATATCAAAAAATGCTTTTGGCTCTTCTCAGGATTCTAGATTTGTTTAACTTTGTAATAAGTCTATGAATGAAACACAATATAATATACCCTAAGTATATATAGGCTGAGCCAGAAAAATCTCACCAAAAAAAAAAAAAAAAAGAAATTGAAAAGATAATCAACTGAGCTTTACCAAAAAGAAAACAACAATTAACACCTCAGTGGAAAATCCTTTCTTTTTCATTAGTAGTGAGAAGAATGGGGAGAGGAACTTGCTCACCTCATTGCCTCTATCCTACCCTTTTAGCAACAGAGGGTCTTTAAGTTTCTAACACCATCAACAACATTTCTAGCTGAAAGGAGAAAGTGTGTCTTTCTGATTTTTATCCCATTCAGTTTTGTTTCCCACATTCTCTAAGCATGCATTCTTTGCATTTTCAACTCTATTTTTATTATTGACTATATTCCTATTATTTGCATAAAATGCAAATTTTCCTTAAATCAGATGTGAAAAAGACCTGGGTTTGAAGATTGGTTCTTCTACTTACTAGTTATGTGACCTCTCCTGTCTATTCCCTTATTCGCCCATGTTAGTAAAGTTTTGTGGGTTCTAGTTTTTTGAAAATATGACATGTGCTTAAGGATGCTTTCTTGTGAGGGGTGTGGAGAAGGGAGTTGGCAGAGGAGTCATTAATGTCTCTTCCTTAATGTCTCTGTCAATTTCCTTATTTGAGAGACAGGCTTGAAAATTAATAACTCCTTCTAAGGCTGCCCAAACAACTAAACAAAACCAGAGTACATTTTGAAACTCTACAGTGTATATGGCTTTTAAAAAGAATATTTAGACCTCAGCTATTATACTACACCAAATTAAACCAATGTAGATAACCTATGTAAATTAGAACTTGTAGAACTGACTACAACATAAAACATGTTAGATAAAATTGTTCTTACCTCATAGGGTTGTTGTCAAGATTAAAGAAGTTAAAATAAACATTCTGAGCACAGTACCTAGTACAGAGTGAGAACTCAATAAATATTGCCTTTTCAATTGTCAGCATCCTTATCATTGTCATCATCTTTAATGCCTCCTCTGCCAACTGCCTTCCCCCCCAACACAAAAAAAGCATACTCAAGCACATGTCATATTTTCAAAAAAACTATGAGGGGCAGCAGTATTGTGCAACACTGAGCATCTTTACAAAACTTTACTAACCCTGGGCGAATGAGGGAATTGACAGAGGAAAGAACAGAAAAAAAAAAAATGAGAACATAAAGTGCCCAGTTGGGTCAGAAAGTTTCCAACTGAAGAAATAAGCTGTAAAAATCTTGCCTGAGTGGAATTTAGGATCTGGCAAATTTATGATTTTACCTCACTTCATGTACCTACCTCTGTCAGCCTAGGGACCCAAACGTAAGCATTTGCCCATGAAAGCAAATTTATTGGCTCACAGCAGGAAACAATATTCCAATGACATCAAGCTAGTTCTCAAAATGTTTTTTTTTTTTAATAAAGTAAACAACATTACCAGGGAAATGAAAATCCCCCGCAGTTTGATTAAATCAAGACTGGTTAAGATCAAATCAGGGGCTGGGGATGTGGCTCAAGTGGTAGTGCGCTCGCCTGGCATGCGTGCGGCCCGGGTTCGATCCTCAGCACCACATACCAACAAAGATGTTGTGTCCGCCGAGAACTAAAAAATAAATATTAAAAAAAAATTCTCTCTCTCTCTCTCTCTCTCTCTCTCTCTCTTTCTCTCTCTCACTCTCTCTTAAAAAAAAAAAAGATCAAATCAGGCTCATTCCTTTTAATGCTATTGCTTTTTCTATTTTCTAAGGAGCCATGCTATGGAAATTATAATTTCTTCATTGGGGAAATGTTATATTATTATTTCAGTGTATGAACTACTGGGTTTTCACTATGTATAAAAACATACGAATCACAAAAAGAATTGTTTACATTTGCAAAAGTTCATATATCACAACTAGGAAGAAGAAAAATTAGATATCTGTGTACCAGTTTCTGAAAACAATAGAGGATGTCAAAGACATATAAATAACTCTATGTAAGTCTTTTCCTATGACAAATCTAATTTACAAATAATTTCAGCCTAAATTCTGTAATTTCTACCAAAGTTAATGAAGGTTGGGTTCTGAATTACTTTTGAATGTCCAAGTCTATAGAACTATGTGCTCTAAAGATAGTTTCCTCTTTATAGAAATATAAATATAAATATGTATATTAGCATGTATATAGATAGAAAATCCATATATATATATATATATATAAATGTATATATATATATAAAATTTTCCTATTATATATAATAGGAAAATGTGAAAAGACATAGAAATAGATAATCTGTGTGTGTGTGTGTGTGTGTGTGTGCGTGTGTGTGTGTGTATGTGAAAAGGTACAGGCACACACTGTCTTCAAAATTTATTTCTGGTATTAACTGGCAACATCAGAGAAGACTGAAATTTACTTAATTTTATTTAAGTAACTGAGATTTGACTTTTTAAGACATTTTTAAACAATTTTAATCATTTTTTAATAAAAATTTTCCTGAAATGTATTACATACTCCTGACCTTATATAATAAATAATTAATTGGTGAGATTTTTGCTTTTATCTCAAGTCACAATCTGAGGTCACATGTTAGTGTGCACTTGCACAGTGCCCAGCCTGCATTCTGAATGCTTAAACTCTTAATGGCACTAAGAACACCAAAAGAGAGGGTCGCCTGAAGTGCTCAGTGTTGTGCAGTTCTGCTGCCCCTCTGCCAACTCAACGTTTACTCTCTTCTACCCCCTTTATTGCTTTGCCTTTCTTACTACTTCTGCTCTCTGCTGCTTTTCTTCAAGCATCTCTGCTTTCCTCCCCTCCCCCACTTTTTCCCTTTTCATTCAACATTTTGTGCCAAGTGTGAGCTAAAATTTTGCTGAAGACTGGATAAAGAGCAATGAACAAGACAGACATCTTCTTCTGCTCTGACAAATTTTAACTCTCTGCCTCTTTTGTATATGTTCTTGAAGGGTTTTGTTTTGTTTTGTTTAACTATGATTCTTCAATTTAACTTCTGGCAACTTGATTCTACAGTCAACAATAAAACCTTTTTCTTTCTGCTGAGTGAACCAGTCATTATATTTTACTAGAACAGCATGTTACAATAAGATATTTTCCATCTCAAATTCTGCTGAAACCTCAAGCAAAAGAGGTGACAACTTGTCTCATGTTTGCAAATGAGTTGCATGCCTGTCAAGAACCTGCCAAGGAAGAGTTTAAAGGTCAGTGTGTGACCTTAAACCATTCTTCTACTTCTGCTTACCAGGACCCCAGAGGCCACATGGAATGCAAATAACTAGAAGAAATATTTGGTAAGCATTGAGTCCTCCACATCCACCTCAGCACAATGGGTAAAAGGGATAGCTTTGATTTTCCTTCTGCTGTAATCTAGAAAAAAAGGGCTTTATTGGGACCATTTGGAAAGATTAAAAGGTCTCTCCTGGAGTGATAGGTGTCACCTGGATGGAGGGATTGCTGCATTAAAGTCAGCCTATCTTCCCTGGGTTGTTGGTGGGGAAAGATTTATGGAGGTTCCTCATAGACTAAAGCCAGCCCTGGAAAAGAATGAGCTGCTTTGGGATTTTCTTAGATTCTGCCAAGGAGTGCCTTCTAGTTGTGCAGAAAGACCTCAGAAGCCAGATGGTGGAGGACATCTGGGTGTCTCAAACAGCAAATGGCCAGAGGAGACTCACTGCAATTCCTCACCTTGAGGTAGACCATGAAGAACCCTTGCAATAGTTTGGATGTTGAATGTCCCCAAAGGCACATGTGCTTCGTCCTTAGTGTGGTGCTAGTAAGAGGTGGCAAAACCTTTGAGAGGTAGGGTCTTATGGGATCTCCTTAAGTTATTGAGGGTGTGCACTTGAAGAGGCTGTGAGACCCATCTTCCTCCTCCCTTTTTTCTCCTTTGGTCATGATCTAAGGGATTTGCTCTAACACTTTGTCCCTCCATAATGATGTGTTGCCTCATCACAGGCTCAAAGCAACAGGGCCAATTGGTCACAGACAGGAACCTCCAAAGCTGTGCAACAAAATGACCCTTTTGTCTTTGTAAGTTAATTATCTACAGTATGTTTTTGTACTAATACAAATCTGACACATAACCCTCACACACTCTTGGAAATTCTAAACAAAACAAAGATATAATCTTAAATTTTCTGCCCATCTGTACAGGAATAGTATTCCCAGAAAATTTAGTATATACTACAACTATGCCAAAAAACATACATGAGTGTGTGCATTCCTGTGTGTGTTTATATGCAAAACTGAATGTGTTTCTAGGTTCTGATATATATAAACAGTTTTTTTTTTTCTTACACAAATGCCTGGTGAAAAATTTGAAACTGGGCTGGGGTTGTGGCTCAGTGATATAGCACTTGTCTCGCAGGCATGAGGCACTGGGTTCTATCCTCAGCACCATGTAAATAATGTGCCCATCTACAACTCAAAAAAAAAGTATTTTAAAACAAACAAACAAAAAATAACTTGAAACTTTTGTAGGACAAGAGACAATGTTTTATGTTGGGGGACCGCCATGAACAGGAGCTGAGCACATACCCTTAGCCTTGAGCAATGAATATGTGGAACTGGCTTCCACTCACAGCAAAAAGCAGGCAGACCTCACCTTCACTGGGCAAGGAATTACAGCTCTGGGAGTGATAATCACCCAATGGGACTGGACTACACCCTCCTGAAACCTAATCCCTTGCCTCATTTGGGTGGAACTTTCTAGAGTGTCTTCCCCCCCAATAAATAGGGTTTCAGGCATGTTCTCTCTCTCTCACTCTCTTTTTTTCTCTTTCTCTCTCTCGCTCGCTCTCTCTCTCTCTTGTATGCCTCTCTTGCCTCCCTTGTGGAAGCTGGGGCTGAAGAGTTGTCACTGAACCCCAAAACAAGGTACTTTCTGTGTCTATGTGATTATTCAGTGCCAGCTCAATTCACCTGGAGTGACCCTGACTTGGTCTCGTGTCGTGGCAGTTTCATATTGCAGAACTGCTAGCACCTCACACACTAAACGCCTATGACATCCTTTAATCATTGGGGCAAGAAAAAAATTATCCCCTAGTATTTTCAAACACTTCCTAACAGTCGTTGTTAATGCCTTTGAGAACCACTGACAATCAGTCACTCTGGACTTACTGGGTAGATATTCCCTGTCCTGTTAAGATATGGATACATACTTCCAGAGTAGATGAGCTCAAGATCAAGTGGTGATTCCACTTTCTCAGGTAGAGAAATTCATTGATTAAGACAATATAAATATTAATTTTCTGCCATGTTGAATAATTTGGAAAAAAATCACACTCTAAAATATTTCTAAATACTAACCGGGAGTCTCTATTAATCTACCTGCAGACAATGTTGCAAACCAATGTTCTCAATTAGCATATGTTTATATTAAACTCTTAGGCAGGTGGAAAATGAAATAAGGTTTTCTTCAGTCATAAACATGCCGATAATTTAAATCTGATTACATTTGTATAAAAAAGACTAAATATCTCAGGAAAAACTGTTTGCACATGTTAATTGGGCATAGTATTAAAAAAACAAAAACAAAAAAAATGTAAGGCAGAGTAAGATGGCAACTGAGTAAGTTCATCTAGCGAGCTCTCCTCACAGGTGCACCAAGTTGAACAGCTATTTATGCACAAAACTAAATTCAGTAGAGGTAAGGAAAATAGGTGAGAGACCACAGTGCCTGCTTTTAGTATATGAAGAAGGCAGGAAGGAAGGAGACACCTAGCTGACCCCTCCCTCAACTCCAAGAAGTCCAGCATACAGAAAGAGGCCAATTACTTGGGGGAGGGAAAAAGAATTAAGTCCAGGTCTCAGACTTGAAACCCAGCACTAGTCCCACCAGGGTGAGTTCCAGTGCTGGGAAAAGCCTCTTGATACCTACTGTCAGGCCAATGCCTACAGACTGAGCTGTTGGAACTGACCATCCCAGCAGTAATCTAAAGCAGTAGAGTGGGAAGCAGGACTACCAGCTGGGGAGAAGGGAATGAAAACTAGCTCAGGGCTTTGGCTTGCAGCTCAATGGTAGGTCTGCCCATGGTAAGACTACATTCTTGATAGAAACCGAAGGCACCTGTACCATTTCTAGCCTTGGAGTGGGCCTGGGGCCCACCTGTCCTCCTTCTGAGATGGAGCAGGCCCCTGTACCTCTGAGAATCAGATAACACCCAGTTTAGCCTAAGCCTTAACCGTGGTGACCAAGAGACTATCTCTATCACCAGTGCCCATCCTCAGGCATCCATCAGGCCAGGGCTCATAGATGGGGAACCAGACCTGCACCTTAGTGTGATGGATTCATACTTTTGCCTGCATAACTGCAAACAGTGGCCCAGGCCTCAGTGCACCCCTGAGACTGTGCAGGTCCTTATGGCTACGAGACTCAGGTGTCTCAGCTTAACATCAATGTTGGCGGCCAAGAGAGTGCCTTCATTAATACTACCATCCACCAAACTTGGGCAGCAAGCATTGTGCAAGACTTTATTCACTGGGGAGGACAAGGTATACTGTATAAGATTTTGCCTTGGAACTTATTGCTGGGCTGGTGAAACCTAACACTGGGCTGTCATCCCCAGGCCTGTATATAGACAGATGTCCCCGGTACATGTCAGGGACAGAGGGAATCATGTGCCTCTAGTGGACTGGACTTCTGTTCCACCTATCATCACCTGGGGTTGGTTTTAGCCATTTGGGGCCACACATGACTCCACTTTAGCAATAGGGAGTCCATACCCATATGGACTTTGATCCAACCCTAATGTTGTGCTGGATTTGGCAAGCTGTGGGCTCAGGGTATGACACAGCTCAACAGCACTGGTGGTCACAGGTCATAGTCTTGCAGTGCCTGACCCTAGACTAGTAACTGAGAAAGAGGTCTCTGTGCCTGCACCAGCCCCAGAGACAGGCTTGTGGGGACAGGCTGCTCTTTCTTTCTAGGTACTCTCCTAGTTGTCTCTGTCTCTGAACACAGCACCAGTGTTTTGAATAAAAACCTGGTCTTCAATTGCCCTCCAATACTGAAACTGTGATACCTCTCCAATAGCAGACTCCTGACAAGTCTGAACCTGAGCCCCATCCAGTGCTAATGTAGTGGAAGTGACTACAGGTTCAGAAAAATATAAGTAGCTTCCTTAGAATTTCTATAAAGGGAGGCACAAACAAAGCCACATTGAAGACAGATATTAATACTTCATCCTTCAATGCCCAGATGAGGTCAGATGCCAACAAATATCACAAGCTTTCAGGAGAACATGAGTTCATACAATAGTCAAAGCAAGGTGCCAGAAACTGACCAGATAGTAATCAGCAGAGAGAAATATCAGAGACTTTAACACAGCTATTTTAAAGAAGTTCGATGAATTTGAAGAAAACATACAGAAATGTTTCAATATACACTAATAGAAGAACTTAAAGAGAAGGAAGCAATTTGAAAAAATAAAACAGAAATTCTTGAACACTCAGCAAAATGAAAAGCATGATAGAAGGCATCAATAGCAGTATAAATCAATCAGCAGAAAGAATCAGTGGGCTCAAAGGCAGCTATTTGAAAATATACAGTTGGAAGAGAAAAATATAAAGGAATGAAGATGAATACAGAAAGTTCATGGGAACTTTGAGACAGTATAAAAAAAATGGGGTCATTGGAGTTTGTGATGGACTTGAGAAGGTCAAAATGGCATAAAATTTCTGCCTTGAATGCAGAAGGCCCTGGGTTCAATCCCCAGCACCAAAAACAAAAACAAAAACAAAAAAAATAGGATTATACTAAAGTAAGAGTCTTGACACAATAAAGGAGACAACTTGCAGAATGGGAGAAAATATTGCCAAGTTCTAAATCTGATAGGAACTGATATTCAGAATAGATAAACAATTTCAAATACTTAATAGCAAAAAAGAAGAAAGAGGAGGAGGAGGAGGAGGAGAAAACAACGATACGACCCCCAAATTAATCCAATTTAAAAATGGCAATAGATATAAATAGACATTTGTCAAAATAAGACAGAAATGGCCAACAGATACATAAAAAGGGTTCAGCAACACTGATCATCAGGGAAATGAAAATCAAAACCACAATGAGATATTTTGTCACCCTAATAAGAAAACCACTATCAAAAAGACTAAAGATAACAAGTGCTGGTAAGAATATGGAGAAAACGGAACAGTTGAATGCTCTTGGTAGGAAGGTGAATTAGCACAGCCATTATGGGAAATAGTATGATTCGCCAACAGGTTAAAACAACCACTACCATATGATTCAACACTACTGGTTCTATATCCAAAAGAATTGAAATCAGTATGTCAAAGACACATCTGCACTCACATGTTAATTATAGAACTATTGGCAATAGTCAGGAAATGGAGACAATGTAAGTATTCATCAGTTGATGAATATACAAAGAAAATATGGTACAGATGCACAGTGAAATACTATTCAGCCATAAAAAAGAATGAAATCCCGTCATTTACAGCAATGTGTCTAGAACTGAAGATCACTATATTAAGTGGAATAAACCAGGCACAGAAAGACAAGTACCATATGATCTCGCTTATATGTAGAATCAAAAACAAAGTTGGCCTTAAGAAGTTGAGAATAAGAATTGTGGTTACCAGAGTATGGAGAAAGGTTGATCAGTAAGTAGGTTCTAAGTTACATTCAGGAGCAAGAAGTTCTCATGCTATGACACAGTCGAGGAGACCACAGATAATAATTATGTACCATACATTTCAAAGAGCTAGGAGAAATAATTTTGAAAGTTTTTACCATAAGAGAGGGATAATTGTTTGAGGAAATAAATATGTTTAGCCTGATTTTAACGTTGTATACTATATATATGTACTTAAACACTATATGATAGCCATTATTATGTACAATTTTATATTTTTATCTATCAGTCTAAAATAATAATTATTATATTTACTATTTTCTATGGTACAGGAGATCAAACTCAGGGACTCAAGTATGCCAAATAAGTACACCACCACTGAGTTACACCCCTAACCATTTAAAAACTGTACACACACACACAAACACACACACACACACACCAGAGATTGAATCCAAGTGCAGTTAACCACTGAGCCACATCCCCACCTCTTCTTATTTTTTATCTTGAGACAGAGACTCACTAGGTTGTTTATAGCCTCACTCAGTTGGCTTTGAACTTTTGATCCTCCTGACTTGGCCTCCCAAGCCACTGGAATTATGGGCATGCACCACCACACACAGCTAATAAATAAATATTTTAAAAAGAAGGTTTTTCAAGGTGATTTCCAACTCTGAAAGTTTATAGTTCTATGGATAGAACGATTTAGCTCCTATGGATAATAAAATGCCAAAGTAGATTAGGGGTCACGAATGGCTGGGTGTTAACAGTGGTAATAGTGTGACAACTGGGCAAACTTAAAATACAGCCTTCATTCTTATATAAGTAAATAGTCTTAAATGAAAGCATGCACGGGCAAGCAGTACTAAACAGAAGAAGCTCTAGGAGGTACTTTGGTTGTACACGTTGTTTTTGGTGTTGGGAGATGAACTTTTCTTTGCATAAAACAATTGGATAAATACACAGCTATGAGATGGGAGGAATTTTAACATGGTTATAAAAATAATAGGTTTGTTTTAGTGAAGGAGGGAAACATGGAATAATAAATATGTAATAGAAGCTACTTAAGAGAAGTAATAGAAATTATTTATGATATATGAAGATGAAGTAAAAATTAGGCCCAAGCCAAAATATCCACACTGCTCTCTACGGATAAAGGAATATTGGCATATGAGAGATCAATATTGGCAGATGTACACAACCCAAGATGCATGTATTGGAAACAGTGACTTTTACAGCTTGCATAAAAATTTCAAGAGGGTACCATTGATCTTGTTTTGAGATAATGTAGAATAATGGTGGTACAAAGGAAGGCAGACAATGGTAATTAATCAAATATGATGAGGCTTCTTTAGATCTAAGATTTTGGACCTAATCCCCAATCAGAGATAAGCTTCCTAAAAAGGCTTTTTCAATTAATTGAATTTTATCCAGTGCTTATTCTGTGTCAGGTAATGAATGCTCTGTGCTTTATTTAGAGTGAAGCACTGAACAAAGTATATAAAGTTCTTGTGTTCATGGAGTCTCCTTTCCAGCTCAAGAGGGGAGTAAATAAATTTATCAGTTACTAAAAGCACTGAATAAGTAGGCTGTGTAGGGAAAACAGAGAGTGATGGGGTGGCATTGTATAGCTGCTGCTAATTTAATATTCACAGCAATACTCTGAAGCAAATAAATAGGATTTATTAAGTCTTCTCTTAAAATGAGAGAACTTAAGCTCAGTGATGAGTACAGAAAGTAGTTGATCCAGTACTGAGTCCCAGAATTTCCAACTCAGACTTGTCCTCATTTTATTGTATGACCTCCTCTGATCTGGAGAAATTATGCTTGTTTGAGGAGTTTTTCTTAACAAAGCAAAATGTGGGGAAACCAGAAACATATGTAGGCAACTACTTTTTAAAAAGGCTAGATAGCAAAAACAAAATCAATTTAAGCCATCATAAATTATCACTAATTAGAATCATGTTGAATATTATTCATAATTGTACAAATAACTGTGCCAATCCACTCTTCCATTCATTAGTGTTCCAACTTTTCATCTATAAAGATTACTCTTTATACTTAATAACATACTCTCTCTTTTTCCTTGTCCAATTTAATACAATAGAGCAAAAATGCTTCTCATTAACACAATAAACACATTTGCAATCTACTCTTTGAATTTATAAAATCTTTTATAAGTTTAATATATTTCATATCATTTTTATTCATCCCTAAAATGAACAATACACATATCTGTTATTTCCTATTAATTGAATTTCAATAGGTAAATAGTCCTATGTAAATTAGGTAGGTGCTGAAAGTTTGAAGTACAACACCAAAATAGAAGTCCTTCAAGACTAAATCCTTAACATCTTCAGCATCATGGGGCCTATATAAGCTACGTTCTTAGAGGAAGGAATATTATTATCATCCTTCTTGAGAAAGTGCTTCCAAATGCATGTTGAGAAGTCTCCTTCAGTACTGAGATCATGCTTTAAAGGACTCTCCTTTTCCTATTCTGCTCAGTTATGTTTTGTGTTCTATCATGTACATCCTAGTACCTGTGTTTATACTTGTCCTTTCAAACATACTCAGAAAAGAAGTTTACTGGAAGGACACTGGATGGCTGTTCCCCCAGCCACAGCTGATCTCCAACTGCTCAATGCCTTTGTACCGCTAATTTCATATCCCAAGTCTGGTCAGGAGCATCCAGTTGGCTGAGCCTGAGTGCATAAAGCAACCCAGGAAGCGAGAAAGAAGAGGGACTATCTGGCCAACTTAAGCTTCTATAACAAGAGGTACAACTGTAATTACCAACTCTCAATGGGAAATTCTACAAAGAAAAAAAAATTTAAACCCTATCAAATATCCACAGTAGCATGTATTTTTCTCAAAACTCTGAATTTGCAGAAAATAGTAATCCTCCCCACTGTGCTTAGCACGATACTTGGCACAGATAGTTCAATAAATACTAAGTCTCATCACATTACTCAACTCTGAACTCTGTAAGGCCAAGGAGTCTGCGTCTTCACCATTCACTGACAAACACAAACTCATCTTTTGTTCCTTTCTTTCTCACTCCTGCAACCTACCTGGTGACCACATTCACTGATCCTGTCTCCTTTTACATCTTGCCTCTTGTTCCAGTCCATCTTCTCACCTAACCCCAGAGTGGTTTTCCTAAAAAGTCCATAAGTAATTATCTATTGACTACTGTATGAGGCTGTGTTCCTCAAGGGAAAGAGAGTATTTTGCACCCTGGTGTGTCTTAACTCCAACCCCAGAGGCCTCTTGAGAGCAGTGTACACACATCTGTTGACTTCATCCTTCCTTCCCCAGTGCCACCTCCTATCCCCTTTCTATCTCCTATTCTAACAGCAAAGGCCCTGGTTTCCATAGCATTTTGAAGTCTACATGTAAATTTAATATTGCACTTGCCTTGTTTCCATTGCTCCATTTCAGAAAGATGACTTTTTAAAAACATAGAAACAGAGAATTATTGAAGAGTAGAAATTTGGATTAAGTATGTACAAAGAGAAATAACTAAAAAAAAATAGAGTCCCAGTGTCCACTCGTGTGGGGAAAAAAAGAGCCATCTGCTGAATAATATATGACAGATGAGAAGAGAATGTCACTGTCCTTGTGGTGTCATTCTTACCTCATCTGCTCTATTCTAGTTGGTATTACAGGGAAAAGAAAAGGTGGGTCCCAGCCAGAAGAGTGTTTATGGTCAGACAAACTCAGCAAAGATAGACAAGTTCCTTTACTATGTGTTGAAGATTTTAATATACTAAAGCACCCTATGAGTCATCAGAAGGTGACTTCATATGCTGCATTTCACACATTTATTTGGCATTAAGTGATTTTTGGACCTGGAGTTCTGAGGTCTACTGTTTAGGCAGTGTTATTTTATGGCATAGAATTATAACAGCCTGAAAAGAATACAAAAAAAAAAAAGGTTAAAATCAATCACTCTTATCCTGACACCTACGATTTCATTATATGATATAATATGAAAAGTGAGTATTTAAATATTATAAAGTAAGTTTGGCCTATCAAAAAACTTTAAAAATAAATTAGACCTTGTATAAACTGTTCAGGTTGAGGAACAGGCTTTTGATCTTTTTCTACAGTTTTATAACCAAGAATGCTGAATCTGTCCTTCTATTTACTTTGACTCTCCCATCTCTCTCCCATATATTAAATACCTGAAGTATATAAGCACTGGAAATAGCAGCCAAATGGTAAAGAAAGTATGACATCATTATCAGTTGAGCCAGTAACCAAGACCCCCTCACTAGTCATCTCATGGCCTCTGGTGGAATGTATGGTCTAAATCCCTCACTCTCTCTGGTAAAAACACTTCCAGTCATGTGTGCTGCAAGTGACAGAAACCATGCTCAACCTGCTTTAAAGAAAAACAGGAAATGTGCAGGATGCTTACATGGACATTCCATGTGGGTGCTTCCTGTAGCTGTGGTTTGATTTAGAGTTTCAAAGTCACCACAATGTTTTTTTCTCTTACCAGCTGTGCTTTCCCTGTGAATGAGCATCATCCTCCTGAAGCTTCTTTTCAGCAAAAAGGCTGCTCTACCCCTTAGTATTGAATGTTGGATTAAGCATTGTCTTGATTTTGGATGGGGAGACTGCCAGACACTGTGCTCACTGTAGGTGTAACGTGGTTAACCTGGGCATGATGAAGGGGAAAGGAAAGAGCAGGGCATGGATCTGCAAGTCAGCAAGTAATGATCCTGACCAAACTTCATAGACACTGACTAGTCAGATTAGCAGTATCTGTACCTTTGACAGCGGGCAGGGATGTGAAGGAGGGGGAAAGAAGAAGCAGCAGGTAGCTCATAGGGGCCCTATTAGAATGGAGAGGGGGCACATCCCTCCCCTCCCAAAAATTTTGGATCACTTTCCTCCACCGATTTTTTCAAAATTAAGAATAAAAATGTCAACACTTTGAAACATTTTTCTTTCATTTTCTGGAAGTTTACAGTAAATATTTCAAGGGATTACATTTTATACATTGTGTCTTATAATTATGAGTTTCATAAAATCAGATATTAATCATATTTTTCCTATTAAACATATTTTCCTATTAAATATAAATTTCTACATGGAATTAACAAAATGATCAAAAATCCAAGGGTCCCAGTGTATTTAAAAATATTAGTTATTTAAAATAAATACCTATGACAAAGCTAACCTCTCTCTCATGCCCATGAATGTCACAGCATTCACAGCACAAAGAACACACTTGGTCTTTAACCTTTACATACTGGATGCAAAGCTGCTCTGATTTAATTGCTTTATCTGAAAGAAGAGAATTTTGATGCTGCATTGTACTTCAACAAGAAGTCACCTGCCAGCATTCTGATAGCCTCAAGTAACACTGGTTATCGTAAGAATAGAGTTATAGAAACACTTTTATTTTCTTCTGGCAAAGCAAGCAGGAACAATTCACATTCTTCCCACTCATGTATACTGCTTTATAAAAGCAAGAACATTCCACATGGTGAAAAATTCCATGTTTTTGTTAATATTGATGAGCAAACTTACAGAAGATAATTAATGCCCAAGTCCCTAAAGCGTTAAGAGTAATATACAAAATATGTACCATTTATTAAAAAAAATTCAGGGCCAGTTTTCAAAATCACAGACACACATAGCTATAGAAAAGTTTAAGTTTGGAATCACATTCTAGATTCACTCAGGGCTGCCAAAGAACACTTTTAGGAGACCATGGAGAGTAAGCCAGGAGGGACATGGAAAGAATTGCTTCTTTGCCAGCCCAACCTCTCGATGTATCTGATAACTGAACAGGAATTCAGAGCCTCAGTGACAGCTAGGCTGCCTCCGCCAAAGCTCTCTTTCCCAACCTTATCTGCCCACCTCTACAACTTAACAATAAGGATCCAGCATTCCCTGAACTTCTGGTGGTTTTTTTTTTTTCTCAGAGTACTAGTATCATGGAAAATTACAGAAAAGCTAACCTTCTGAAATTTTGAGAAGTGTTAATGAAAAAAAATTATTCAGTGATACTTATAAAAACATGAGAAGGAAGACTTTATTCAGGATCATCATGATAGGTTAAGGGATTACTATAACTAGGTCTTGTAGTAGAGAGATGGGACTCAATCCCCGTGAAAGAATGCAAGAGGGATTTACAGTCAAAGAGCAGGGTGGGGGTCCATTGATGGAAAATTGTCAGGGGTGGGGGACATCAGGGGCAGGAGAGTTCTGACTAAAAGGACCTAATAAGATTCTTGCTGAAGGCTGAAGATGTGCCAGGGCGATCAGACGTCACTAGGGGATGACTGGGTGAGGAATCTGATCAGGCAATGAGCATGGGGAGTTCTTGCTAAATTGATTTAGTAGGATTCTTGGCTAAAACTAGATTTACAAGTAAGTACACAAATGGATCTAGGAGAATATCCAGGAGACTTGCTTGGCTAAGCAAACAATCTTTGTTAGTAAACAATACAAAACTACTAGTATTATATAGGATTCTAGAGAAAGGCTCTAGTGACAGATGTGATCAGTCATAGAACTTAAAATGCTTAAGTTTATTTTTTTTTCAAATAAAAGATGATAAGCACCTATTGGGAACAATTTAAGAACAATTTTACCTATGACTGAAGACTGCCATTTATTGGAAAACGTAGAGTCACTTCTTTGAGCAGAGAGAACCTAAGAGATTCTGGAGAGGAGAGTTGAGAAAGGAGGAGGGGGAGAGGATGGGGAGGGGAGGGAATGAGTTTGGGAAGCAGATGGATTATGACAAATCCTTTCGTTATTGCGAAGCCACTTTAGCTCTACCAGTGATAGAACTTCTTTCCTGTCATAGTCAGTTATAGAAACAATTTTCGCCCAGTTCAAAAGAAATCTTTCTTTACTCATCACTAGGTTTGTGACTGAGGCACTTGTAATAAATGATAGATTAACGGGAGAAAGGAATATAAATGTATTGAATATAAATTTGGTCTACTTGACATGTAGCCTTCACAAAGAAACAGGGGAACACATATGATTTTAATGCTTTGGTTGGATGAAGTGGGGACAGTTTTGCAGAAGTATCAATGGTAATAAACAGAGGGAAACAGCAAGTTTTGTTGGTTCAGATCCTTCTCTGAGCCCCTGTGTCTTTGGACATAAGGATGTTCCTTCCCTTAAATAAAGGGTAGATACCATTTACATGAGAATTTTAAGACCTTCTTTTGGGGACAGCAAGAAAATTGTTTCCTAGATTTTATGGTCTACTTCAGAGGAACGGGGTAGGAGAAGGTCAGAGAGTCCCTTCTACTTCTGCAGCTTTCTGAAGTGCTCAGATGTTGTATTGGGGATGTTGTATTTCCTAAACCACATCAGACGCACCAATGCTCAGAAAAACTAAGTAGGATATGAAGCAAAAGTAGTCCATTGTTTTAAAGATAAAGATTAAGAAAGTTTAGTTATTTTAAAAAGATAGCATTCAGAATCATCCTTCAAATCCAAATTATAACAGGCTTTGAGCCGTAAAAATGATACCAGAGAGGAGAATTATGTAAAGACCAAACTTATTATTACCTCCAGAAATAACAAGCCCTTCATCATTTTTCTAGTTTGTTAATGTCACTTGCAAGCCTGTCAAACATGTAGGGGAAGTGTCAGAACTGAAATGGCATCCTGGATGTGTAGGGAAAGCTATTTCATTTCTTACCCTCTTATAAGGGGTTGATTTGTTTTGTGGAAGCTATAAAGCTAAACCTTTGCATGCAGTTTTGCGAATTGATCAAATCATTATTCTTCAATACTCAACTCATATAATGTCTCTCAGTAAGCTCTTTTCTGACCAACCCTAAAGTAGACTACTTACCAGCTTCTTATTTCCTATTCCATAGCTTGTTTATTTCCTTTTGTCAAAGAAAAGCAAGAGCTAGATGGTAGCAAAAATGCTAAAAAAAATCAGATATTTTTATGACTATTGCAATAGGGAGAAAAGATATCTCAATGTAGAACCAGGCTGATAGCCCAGGAGCCAGTGTTGGGATCAGTGGACATAAAATTACTGAGAGGAAACATCAAGGGTAAGGAGGGACACTGACTAAATAGACCAAACAGGATTCTTGCTGAAGGCAGGCCAGAATAATTGGAGTACTCTTCATGTATGGGCCCTTCCCCTTTGTCTCTGTCCACCTCAGACGGGGCCATAGACTAACACATAGGTCAAGGGAAGAAAAGAAATATCCAAGAGAGAGAAAGACTACTGCACAAGAATATTAGAAACACATACATATCTCTGTCTTACTTGGTTACGTTGACATTATTTCAGTTTCTTTATTTGACTTAGTTTTATGACAATGAAAAAGAACAAGTGGTGGTGGCTAGAGAAAGGGATAATGTCCTTGGTTCACAAGGACTCTAGCAACAATAATTTAACAGAAGACAATATTGAACTGTCAAATATTTCAAATCCAAACTAAAGTTTACTAGCCAAATCATAGTGAGTAGTTTTGCCTTTATCCAATAATACTCTAAATGTCTACACCTAAGAACTCTAATGTTTCTTCCAATACATATAAATGAATTGGAATTTGAGTCCCTAAGTGTATTTTGGTAAAAATAAAAAAATTTTAATATAGTCAGTATAACAAAAATTTTTAAATGCTTTTATTTATGCTTTCCATTAGAAATTTTATGATTCCTGTTGGACACCATGACACAAGCCTGTAATCCCAACTACTCAGGAAGCTGAGGCAGGAGGATCTCAAGTTCAAGACTAGTCTGAGAAACTTAGCGAGCCCCTGTTTCAACATAAAAGATAAACAAGGCTGGGAGTTAGCTCATTGGCAAGGTGCCCCTGGGTTCAATCTCTAGTAAGAAATAAGGAAGTAAATAAATTATATAATTCCTAACAAATCACAGGAATTACAAGCATTTTTTTTTTAAGGAGGAAAAGTAGATCTTTAGTTGAGAAAACATTTTCTTCATTCTATTCATTAACAAGTATAATGTATATAATAGCATCATCTAAATTACTATTAGTTTTAAACCCTGTTTGATATAGGTTTAAATAATATTTTTTATCCATTTGACATAAATACATATATTCAGACTCCAGACCTGCTGAATGGAGTTATCCACTGATAAGCTTGAAGACATTTCTAAATATTCTAAAAGTCAGGATTAATATTTCCCCTTAAAAAAAAAACTATGTAGAATCCATTTTGTTCTAAAAGCCTTAACAGAATTTTAGCTTATGCATTTCAGTGGTGAGATCATGTTCATTCATGAAATCAATGGCTTATGCCTATGTTTCTAGTGTGTCAAACAGACCCCGAAACAACAGTCATTAATGTTTACATAAAAAAAGACATTTATAATAACAAACATAATTTGATATGAAAATAATTTTAAGGAATTGCCCAAACTTTTTTTTTAACCTTCCATATCTTCACAATACCTGGAATGTGTGGCCACGTGTTTTCTTCACAGTGTCCATACCTTTCTGCCTGTTCCACATCCTCTGACCTGACCGGTATCCTCGGGGATACCTCAAGCATCTTGCCAGTGATAAGTTTCACCTTCTCCAATCTGTTCAAAGATCTCAGGTTTATCTTTCTCAAACCACATTTTTCTTCTCAAGATTCATCTTCCCACAAAACTGTAGGTCTCCCCACCTCACACCAGATCAAAGTCAATAAGTATTTCAGTTTGGGGAAGAAAAACTCTAGATGCGGGTTCTGATTCCCATTGTCCTTTAAAGTGTTTGGTATTGATCAATTTGTGCCACCTCTCTGGGTTTGTTTCTCCAATGGAACTTGGGAAAATTAAAGAGTAGGACAGTCTTACAGGTTTCTATACAGGAGCAGAAATCCACCGGGTATGTCAACAAAACAGTCAGCAAACCATCTCACCTGGAGGGATAGAGGAGGATAAAAGTGTAATGAAATACAAAGTTGGAAAGCAGAAAGATCAAGAGAGAAGAGGGCCTAGACTACTGAGCTGACAGCTGTATACTGTGTTCTATAAATAAGTAGAATTCATTGAAGGTTTCAGAAGAGATGTTATTCATATGCTTCACTTGGTTTTCAGAAAGGTGCTCTTGAACAAACTATCCAAAAAGCCCACACAGTGGGATTGTAACACAGAGGTGAACTTTTGATTAGAGTTGTGAAGTAAATCAAAGTTCTATTTTTCCTCCCAACTAGTTCAGAATTTCGGCTCATGGGAACTCCAATTACCAAAACACCAAAAGGACCTGGGCACAGTTCTAATGGATAGAAGCCTAGAGAAAAATGGTCATATTGCAAAAGTTAAAAGACTTCTAACAGTTACTTTAAACTATGAGGCCACCAGACTAACACAGCAACCAGAAATTAAAGTGCATGCATACCTCATATTTGTGGAAGGAGAAACAAAGGAAAAGAAAGCAAAACAGGAAAAGGAAAGAAAGAAGATGAAAGGAAGGAAGGAAAGCACATTGCCATTTTTGGAAAGAAAAAACTACCTCACTACAGAGTCTATGGATGTTAACAGGATAATAAAAGATTTATAATAAGGGTATGTTATAAATAACTTCATGCCAACAAATTTGGCAACTTAAATGAAATGCAAAAATTCCTAGAATCACAATGAGGACATTTAAAAAAAACCTAAATACCTCATATAAATTTTTTTTATTTTGTAATTAAAAATCTTCCCCAAAAGAAAGCCTTGGAATGGTTTCAATGGTGAATTCTATCAAATATTTAAGAAAAAAAATGATGACTATAATTCACAAACTCTTTCAGAAAAAAAGAAGAAAACTTCCCAATTTATTTAATTAATCCAGAATTACCCCAATTCCAAACCAAAGCAAAAATACAAGAGAACTATAGACCAGTATTCCTTGTGAGCATAAACATAAAAATTCTTTAAAAATACTAGAAATCAAATTGAGCATTATGTAAAAAAATAATATGTCATAAACAAAGAGGTATTTATGCCAGGAATGCAAGGCTGAGTTAAAAATCTGAAAGTTATTAAATGCAATTCACCGTATTACTTGAAAACAGAGAGGAACAAAAAATTATTCCAATAGATTCAGTGAAAGAATTTAACAAAATGGGTCCCTATTTCATGACTTAAAAAAACAACAAACCCTCAAGAAACTAAAACTAAAAGGGACTGTACTTAATCTAATTGTGCTCCTTCAAAGAAAGTACAGCTTACATGAAATTGAATGGTATAAGGTCCAGTGCTTTCTAGCACTATCAGATGTTCAGTTTAATTCAATTCTCCAGGTGTTAACTGAGGAACTACTCTCTACCAGGCATTATTTCAAGAATGTGTATTTTACCATAAACAAGAAGATAATCCCTGCTCTTTAGGAATTTAGAGTTTAGTTGAAGAGAGGAATAAAAAGTTTCAAAGAAAGCATGATAAATGCCGTGCTATTGGTCAACACCAGGTGCTGTCTGTAAGTCATGGTGAAAGGGCTCCTAACCTAGTCTTCTAATCCAAGAAAGCTTTAGAAGTGGATTTCCATCAAGTGAGACCTAGGGATGGGAAGAAGTTGGCCTGGTGAAGCAATCGAGGGGAGAGGCAGGAGACAGTATGACTGCTCAGGGAACCACAAGTAGATAATGTAAATGGATCTATTTGCAGAATGAAGAGACTCTCTATTGTGTGATACAACACTCAGAATAAACAATTGTTCACATGGCACATTAGTCTCAATCCAGTGGGAGATGGCATTTGACTTCACATTTTTTACAGATACTAAGACTATTTTGATACGGTAATTTGTTTTTCATGAGTTACCTTGTCTGTGTTCTAAGTGATTTTCGTACTTGAGTGCTGCAGGTAGGTGGAATAACATTTCAAATGGTTAAAATTATATACACTTATCTAAAAAACAGAGGGTAGGCAAATGACAATCTTCACAATTTAGTGAACTAAATTTTCTAAGTGGTAACATGGGACACATCTTGCCCTACTGACCAATACATTTACATCCAGAGCAAAAGTACTCTCCAAAACCAACAGCTACAATCCTTAGTCACATGGCTTTAGAACATTTTTAAAAAACGATAAACAAGAAATGCATTTTGAGAACACTTATTTAACAAAAGAGCTAACATATCACAAAGGTAATGCATGTCAGGCAGAGGAAAGAATGCAAACAACAAGCTTTCCCTGTGCCTTTCACAGAATTGTTCTCACAAATGTCATAATTCCTGGAGACATTTCCATGCAAGGTCCCATCACCGACTATTATCACAGGAAACCCAATTTTAATAAAGCAAAACAAAGAGCTCCCTTTATTCTGAATTATCATATGATGTCTCAAATCCTTACTAAAATGAGAAGCTTTAGAATGTAAGATGGAAAATAAGGCAAATGTGTACTAAGTGTTTCTTCTCCAAAATATGTCAGCACAATTCCCCATGTACATTAAGGTGCTGAGCACTACTCACTACGTTATTATACTGCACCCCAAGAAGAGAACATTTTAGGTTGTCATTTGCTTCTTTAAAAAAAATGTTGAAAACTTTTTCTAACAAGAAAGAAATTATCACACTATTCAGTGTTCCAACTCTTCAGTGAATGTCAACAAGAAAGTCAACGGCTCAGCAATGGTGGCAAAGAGAGTTTCATGAGACATTCTTCCTCTGAAACTTTCTTTTAAAATCCACTTAGGAACTGAGAAGGACTTCTTTAAATATAAAAGCCTATCTTTAGTATCCAGACCCCTAAGCTTCCCCAATAGTAAAATACAACCATAAAAAATAAATTTGATAGCAACATCTGTTTAATGTGTTTATATTATACACCTATTTTGTATTACCTGATAATAAACATAGTGAGTAAATATGTACTTGGGTTTAGGTTGTTTTATGATGATGGAAGTTTTACTTTCATTTCAGCTAAGAACGTTCTGAGTGAGGAAAATATCCTTGAAGTAGACAGTTATCAAAAGAAAGGACCCATGTGAATGACTCAGGCATGATTCCAGCAGCAAGACAGGCTATTCAGTTCCTAAAAGGATGAGGAGTAAATTTGTTGGAGGAAGACAAAGGCTGCCCTAGCAAAGCTCAGAGCATGGACTTTGGGACAACCAAAATCTGATCTGCTGGAATTACACCTTGACTTCATTCCTAACTAGCCATTTGATCTTCAGCAAGCTACTTCACCTCTTTGAACCTTGGTTTCTTCATTTGTGCTTTCCTAATTTTAGGGATAAGAATGAAATGAGATTAGTGAGAACACATGGTAAGTGCTTTATTAGATTAGTTCTCTTGGTGATAGTAAGAGGTTCTATAGAGTTGTTAATTCTCCTCAGTTAGAAAAAGGAAAATGTAGAATATAAGGACAATTTTATTTACAGGCACACTCATGGGCTTCCTACTTTTCTCTTTTTTACACCATATTTTTTGGTGTATCATAACTACACAGAATGGTGGGATTCATTGTTACCTCTTTGTACATGCACATGATATTATAGCATAATTTGGCCAATGTCATTCCCCAGTAGTTCCCCTTTCCTTCCCCTCCTTCCTCTTTTTTTTCCTCTCTACCTTTCACATATGAGGGAAGAAAAAAAAAACACACATGATCCTTGACTTTCTGAGTTTGGTTTCATAATGGTCTCAAGTTACATCCATTTTCCTGCAGATGACACAATTTCTTCTTCATGGTTGAATAAAACTCCATTGTTGTATATATGCCATATTTTCTTCATCCATTCATCTGTTGATGAACACCTAAATTGATCTCATAATTTGGCTATTGTAAATTGTGTTGCTATAAACATGGGTGTGTCTGTATCACTGTAGGACAGTGACTTTATTTCTTTAGGATAAACCCCAAGGAATGGTATAACTGGGTCATATGCTGGCTCTTTTGAGGAAACCTTCATACTGATTCCCACTGGGATTGTACTAATTTAGTCCTCCCAACAGTGTAAAAGTGTTCCTTATCCCCACATCCTCTCCAGAATTTATCATTCTTTGAGGAACTCTCAATTGCCCAAGGTGATATATAATGTCCTACTTACATGAAGACAACATAAAAATATAAGATATTGTGAAAGGGCTCAGACATACAGAAATTAAGACTGTCGCAAGGGAGAGGACCAATAGCTCCATAATCAATCAATCAATCTCTCTCTCTCTCTCTCTCTCTCTCTCTCTCTCTGGAAATGGGGAGTCTCTGGGAGGAGTCAGGGCTGCTGCCTATTGTTCTGGGGTGCCTCTTGGTACAGCACTTGTACATATGTGACTTAGTGGTTCCCTGTAGGTAACTCCTCCAGCCTTGAGGACTTGTCTGTACCTTCTCAGGAAGGAAAACCAAAACCTTAGACCCTTTGAGGAGCCAAACAAGAAGATAGTGTTGTCCCTCACTATAGGCTGCAAGAGCAGGATGACTTCCACATCAGCAATGTCAAGGTAGGTCTCCAGGTGGTCACAAGAAAGATCATTGCCATCAGAGATGGCAGCAACAGATGAGGCCATCAGGTGACAGTCATGATAAGCAGCACTCCAGAGGGAGGATAGGGAAGAGAGGTGAATAGAGAGCTGAGCCTCCCCATTGCTCCCCATTGGAATCAGGCATGGTATCCTATGCAGTGGATCTGGCTGAGGAAAACAGATGTGCAGACTGAGAGGAATTCATAATCCAAGTATCTCTAAAAGACCAGAACTTAAAGCTTTTCAATTTTCATTATTACCTTGATATTTTGTATTACTAATATATTCTGGAAAAGCTGGAGTTACATTTTTGTGTGTGTGACTGAAATATACATGTCTTAGACAAAAAACACTGGCTCTATACACTTTGTTCCATCATTAAGCAACACAAAATACTTCTCAGACACATCAGATCTTTTTTTCAATTCCCTTGCTTTTAATGAAGGAACAACTCCATTTTATTTCAATCACTAAGACTGCTTTATCAGTTTCCTCAGGCCACTCAATAGAAAGTACTCTGAATGGAAGTGGAACCTTTCTTTAAATCCTTAACTGCTTGCTTACAAAAACGCTATATTCAGTGATACTTCTGTTAATTTGGTTTTCCCTTAAGATAACAGCACAAATTTTGAGGAGGTAGGGTGCTAATTTTAAAAAAATGTGTGCATATATTAATATGTAACAATGAATCCTATTATTACCTCCAATTATAATTACCAGTAAAAATGTAGGAAACATCTTGATGCATTAAGGATACAGTAGAACACATTTTCCTATTTTGCCTCCACCAAAAAGAACACAGTAAGAGTTAAATTTCCCCCATGAGCTCAAAAAGAAACAGAATAATAACATTGAAAGGACTCCTTTAACATTGTGCCCAATTTTCTTTTAAAGGTGAAATATCACAATTATAATTATGTATGTTCTATATACATAAGTTGGTTAACAGCATAAATTATGTTTTTGAAAATTAATGTTACCATTTTAAAGTCTGATTTCATAATGCATACATAATTTTGATTAATATACAGCACACAGCTTTGCCTGACTAGAACATTTTATTTAATTGAGTCTCAAATTTAACTCTGATTTAATAAAATTAATTCAGAACATTTCAGGACAGCAAAGATAGAATTAAAGCCTATCAGAATTGAATAGCTTTTTTTTTCTTAGTTTTCTAATTTTCATTTAACCATCTATTTAAGAAGGAACTTGGGCCAACTTACAAAGAACTGAAAATACAGAACTGGAATATATTAACAAGACCAATAATAGGTTTGATCAGGAAGCAATAACTATGTAAGGAAGTTTCAATTCTTAATATAGCTAAAGCTTTTGTGGAAAAAAAATTTCTCTGTACTTCCTGCCAGCCAAAATAATGAGAAAAATGCTATGCTTGATATACAACTCTTTTTTATTTCCTAAAAGGAGATACATCAGTAAATCAGATTAAAGGAAATATTTTTCTAATGCTTAAGTTTTGTTAGGAGTTTGTCATTAAGAGTTAAATTTCATGCTAAATGGAATAAAGAAACAAATGAACAGCATAATAATTTATAATTCTGAGACATTTATGTATTTCCAGCCCTTCAAAAGAACATCAATAAAAAGTCAATATTTAGAATGTTGAGCCTTTGTAGCAGTAATTGGACTATAGGATAATGAAAAATACTTCATTTATGTAGCTTTCTAACACCCTTCCTCATGTGGAGGGGAATAGAAGATGTACAGTGGTTAGCATGTCTCAGATTATGACTTTCACTAAGTCAACCAGTATTTGTTGATCACAATAGCTGCATATAAACTGTTTTCTGGGTGCTGGTGACCATGTCAGTTGCTTTAAATGCTTGACAAGTTAATCCTCATAACAGTCCATTGTGCCCTAGACAGATAAAGGAAGTGGACTCAGAAAGGTCAAGAGATGTGCTCTGAGTCATACAGTAAATGGGGAAATGGACATGTCAATCCTAATGTACTTGGCTTCAAAGACAGTGCTTTCAAGGCCCATGTCATCTTGCCTCCATCTTTGATAACAGCTATGCTCTTAAAAGCATGGTATGCAGGGCTGAAAGCTGACTGACATTTGCTCGAAATTGTATAAGCATTTTCAAATATTTAATTTCATATCACAAAATAAATCTTAGAAGTAGAGAGCACTCTCAGAGTGATATCCATTTTATAGATTAGAGAACTGAGGCCAAAGAAGCCTAAGATGCATAGTCTGTAAACTGGACAAACTCAGACTTGAAAATTCAAAGTCCTCCCATACTTTTGACTGGAGCTATGAGCTTACTTAAAAAGCACCATTCAGATGATGTATGTCTCCTTGGTGAGGGACTGGAGGATCTTAATTCTTTAGGTACCAGGTGCAGAGGAAGAAAGGTAAGGTTTTGCTGCAGAAGCCTGCCTTGTATACTTGCCATGACTAAGGATGGTTTCACTTCAACATGGCGGAGAGCAGACAGAGCCCCAGTGAGCTTTGTGAAACATCTCAAAAAGAAGCTGCTCAGCCAACATGAACTCAACCATAAAAATGAGCCACTATTAAATCTCCTTTGTTTTAATAAGAGTTTGTTTTGTTTTGACTCGAATTTTGAAAATAAATAACTCTCTATATTGGTTATAATTCTCAAAACTTTTAAAAACTATGAATTCTGGACTATCTTATTTTATTCATCTATGAAAAAAGATCTATTAAGCATTTCTATGTGTCAAGCACTGAGCTGGTTATTCCTGTTACCCCCAAACCAAGTGCTTTCTAATTCTGACAGATTGGCAGTAGATTCCTGGAGTGCTGAGGGGAGGATTGTGTACAGCCTCAGTGGGGACATGGTGTGATAAAGTAACAATGTATGACACAGAGGATGGACAATTAAATATGCACGCCACATGTACACTACACTCTTTTCAGAGGTACCACTCAATATCTCGTATATCCCTTTATCACTTACACTTACAAAATGTCTGTGTCCAAACCAAGTTAGGACTAAAAGTCAAATTAGTATCTGGACTGATTCTTCTGGACTTATTTACAGTGCATTTGTCATGCTGCCTGGAAATTTTTGTGTAAGCCCTTGGCTAGCAGAAACTCTTCTTAGTCTGGAAAGTAGGCTGTTTCCTGTATAATTTCTAGTGACTCAACACCCTTTTGGAGGCTAACACTATAAACACATCCTATTTTTCATCATGCAAGAAACAAAGGGGTTGTGAATTTAGCTTATCACTTTTGAAAGGTTACTAGCCCTTCTGAACTGGCCTTAGGTTACTTGACTATTATAACATTTCCTTCTCTACACTAGAATTATAATGTCATAATTTCTGAGAAATCACTTCTGGTCTGTTGCATTATTTTATAATGGAAGATACATGCCATCTTGCTACAAAATACAATAGATATGATTGATGATGTTTCCTTGAACTTGAAGTTACTGAAACCACACATATATATTCCCTCCTACTGATGTCATTTAGTTAGAAACAAAGAAAAAGGATGAAAACCTTAGATACCCCAAACACAAAAAGTTGTCAGTATTAGTTCAAGTAATGGATACTTCTTTCAGATCAAATTTATAGGACAATCTACAATTTTCTTAGGCAAATTCAAGGCATGAAAAGTGAATTTTACTTCTATTTGAAAAATTAGCCTTTTTGCAATTTTAAGGATACATAAAACAAAGTATCTGTCATTATATTTACTTCCACTTGAAAACTCATTCAAAAGGTAGATGTGTTGATGGCTTACAATGCTGACAATCAATAATTTTTACATAAATTTCAACATTACAAGTTATATAACTTACAAAATATAAAAGTTCTCATTCAAACCCTAGTTGACAGAATCATTAGTATTATTCTCTCAGATATAATTTTACCCTCTTCTTCATAAGAAGGTAAAAGAAGGAAGGAAGGAAGAGAAGGAAGGAGGGAAGGAAGAGATGGGTGGACACAGGTAGGTTTTAGACATATGACCAGTTTAGCTCTGGTCTCAAAAGGATTAAAAAACATTTGTACAGATTGGAAAAACACTAAAAAATGTAAAAGAATTGAAAGCAGAGATAAATACACATGGTTTTTCAGTTATGTAATGCATTAACTTAAAATATTCATTGAGTATCTAATAAAATATAAATAATATGTGATAGAAATAGTAATTATTGTATTGTATACAGATATCTGTCATGCATCTCGTACCATAATTTCTTGTTCACATTTATGACCAGGGGTCTTTTTTAAAGATTCTACCACAAGAATCATTTGACTCCTTTATGTACATAGGGAAGAAAGACAATATAAATTTCTGTGGGAAATGAACAGAACTGACTAAATACCAATTCTGTCCTGCTGTCACCAGTGAGCTATTGAAAACTCTCCTTTGTCTATTTCATTTAGAAAACAAAACTTCTCAAGTGATCATAGTATAAATTATTTTCTCCTCTCAACTACAAGGAATTTCTACTACTAAATATTCAGCACCATCATGTTGAAGAACAGTAACCATGAAACAAATGAGAAGTGTTCCCCACTTAATCATGACAGCTAACACAATAACAACATTGCTTATGAAAAAAGTAATTTTTTCACCAAAGGGAATCCAATATCATATTCCTTCCTAATGACAAAAATCTATTACCAACATGCATATGGTCTAGTAACTTATTTTTTTTCTAATAGCTAAGACAGAACAGTGTTAAGTGCTAGAATCTACAAATGGTAATTAAGGCCCACAGCTGAAGCAAAAACCCCAGGTGTAAAGAACATACTCAAAGTTCTGTGAGCTCCAACTGTTAGTGATAGCCACCTCTTTGGGGCTTTCTGGAAAAGGACCTGTTAGCAGAACTGGAAATACTAGACCATAGGAACATGCATGCATGTACACGTATATAGGTGTGTGTGCGCACACAATTTATCAAAGTATAAAGGGAAAAAAGGATGAATGCAGCTTTTGAAGTTACCATTTTTTCATTTGCCGGAAAAAAAGAAAGCCTAAATGTTAACAAAATGTTATATCAAATCCAAAATATTAGAGATTTTGGGCTATGGAGGACTAAAAAGAGCACAAATACTCTTCATAAAAAGCAGCTATACAACTGGACAAAATTCTTAAAAAGATTCATCCAGAGCTGTAGAAATCAATCAAAGGTAAACAACAAACTGAGAAACATATTTATCAAATATTGCTGAAAAATGGTTAACAGTGAGAGATTGAGGCATTCTGGACTAAAACTATTCGCTTCTACACCATAACACCACCATTAACACAGACTTTTTACTGGGTCCACCACACAACCAGCACGCTGGTTTCATTAAAGAGGTTCTTAGCATAGAAGTTAACTAGTGAGATCGAAATAAACACACAGACTCAATTACCTTTTTTTATGACCAGGTCCCAGACGGCTCTACCCTCTGGCTCTCACCTCGAACCACCCGGTGGGGTAGCAAGGCTTAGTCAGGACTAACAGGAGAGAGAGAGAGAGAGAGAGAGAGAGAGAGAGAGAGAGAGAGAGAGAGAGCATGCCAGGGAGTGGCCTTTTATTGGGGAACAAGAAATTTAGGGGAAATTTTCATCCAATGAAGGTCGAGGGGGGCAGCATTCCATGGTCAGGGTCAGTAATTGGTCTCAGGGTCAGTGGTCAGTCACACCCCCACACGGACAGGCTCTCGCACCTGGAGAGGGTGGGGATTAGCTCCGAAACAGTTTGGCCAGAACGCCTCACACCCAATCAGGGAGGTGCCCAATCACTTGCGAGAATGGCTTCCCACAACTCGGTAGAGTATTTTAGTCAGTTTTTTCACTGCTGTGACTTAAAGACCCAACCAGAACAATTATTTATAGAGGAGGAAAAAGTTTATTTGGGGGCTCACAGTTTCAGAGGTCTCAATCCATAGACAGCAGGCTCCATTATTGGGGGCTCGAGGTAAGGCAGGGCCTCATATTGGAAGAGTGTGATTGAGGAAAGCAGCTCACATGGTGATCAAGAAACAGAGAAAGAGACTCTAATCTCCAGATATAAAACTTACACCTCATAGCCTCGCCCCCAATGAATCACTTTCTCCAGTCACACCCCACCTGCCTCCAATTACCACTCAGTTAATCTCATCAGGAATTAGTCCACTGATTAATAACTCAATATAACTCAATTGTTTCTCCTCAGAACCTTCTTGCATTGTCTCACACGTGGGCTTTGAAGAGACACCTCACATCCAAACCATAACAGTAGAACTGATCTTGAAAATCAGCAGCTTTGGGGTTAGGGGTTTAGCTCAGTGGTAAAGCAGTTGCCTAGAATGTGTGAGATCCTGGATTCAATCCTCAACACTTGGGGGGGGGGGTGAAGGGGGGAGAAGAAAGAAAGAAAGAAATAAGAAAAGAAAATCAGCCTCTTCATTGATGAGGGTGGCTAACTTGATTTGAAATAAATCTTGGAATGCAGAAGGCATGTAACATAGAGAACATACATAGTAAAATGACACATATAAATCCAAAGACACTGACAATTCTATTAAATATAATTGATCTAAATGCTGCAGTCAAATGCAGAGATTTTTCAGCAGGGTTGGGGGGGGGTGTGGAAACATCAGATTCAATCATCTGCTGTCTATAAAAGACACACTTTATACACAAAGATACAAATAAATTAAAAGTAAAAAGGCAGGAAACTATATGCCATGCAAACCCAAAGGAGCTGAAGTGACTATATTGGTATCATGCAAAAGAAACTATGTGACAAGAAATGCAACTAAATAAAAAAGACTCATTCATAATGATAAAATAGTCAACAGGTCAGGAAGATATATTTAAAATGTATATCTAACAACAGTGGGTAAAAAAACTCGAAGCAAAAACTGACTGAATCAAAGGATAAATAGGCAATCTAGCAACTATACTTGTAAATTTCAATACCACACTTGCAATATTTAAAGAAAAACTAGAAAGAAAATAGACAAAGGTATAGAAGATATAAACAGGGTGATTAATCAATTAGACTTGACATTTGGAGAACATTCCACCCAACAATACTTCAAGTACAAACTTAAAATTATCTATGATAGACAATATGAGAAGACATAGATTAAGTATCAATATATTTAAAATGATTGAAATCATTCTAGAATTGTTTCCAGTCACAACAATATTAAGTTGAAATCAACAACCAAAGAAATTGGAGGACTATACAAAAAATAAATAAAATAAATAACACATTCTAAATAATCCATGAATAGATATAATTACAATGAAAATTGTAATATATTATGGACTTTAAAATGATAATACAACATATCAATATAGTCAACACTTCTAAAGCAGTACTGTAAAAGAAAATGTATAGTAACTGACTCATGAAGAAATGGAAAATCTGAGTAAATCTATAACAAGTGCGATCTATAACAATAGTTAAAAAATCTTCCCATAAAGGAAAATTCAGGCCCTGATGTCTTCCCTAGTGAATTCTAATTGAATTTTTTTAAAGTCAATGATACTAATTTCATAAAAACTCTTTCATCAAATAGAGGGGGGATACTTCCTAAATCATTCTATAAAGTCAAATCCAAACAAAAAGGAAACTACAAAACAGTATTCCTCATGAACGAATACAACACAAAATCTTAACAAAATATATAATATATCTCCGGGGGATTTATGTCCAGAATGAAAGATTGGTTTATAATATAGAAATTAACATAATACAGCACATTAATACAACAAAGGACAAAAGCATTTATCATCCCAATAAATGCAGAAAAAAGAATTTGACAAAATCTAATACATATTCATCGTTTTAAAAATTCAACAAAAAAGGAATAGAAAGGAAATTAATCAACTTAAAGGGCATCTAAGAGAAGCACTGAGTGCTCTCTACCCAAGATAGAACCAAGGCAAGGGTGTCTGCCCACATGATTCCTGTTCGTCATCATACTGAAGGATTCACCCAGTTAGTAGGCAAATAAGAACATCTAGAGGCATACAAGTTGGGCAGGAAGAAATAAATGTCTTTTTATTCCCAGACTATATGATCTGCTATGTAGACAATTCCAAAAAAAATCTGTAGAAGAAAAATCTATGAGAAGCTAATAAATTTAGCGAGTTTACAGAATACATGATCAATATAAAAAAAATTCAACCATATTTCTGGATTATAACAGCTAACAATTCAAAAATGATAATCTAAAATCAAATTCCCTTCAAAATATCATCAAAAAGAACAAAATACTTAGCATCAAAATACTTAGCATCAAAAAATAAATGACTGAAGACTAGATAATGTTAACATGGCAAACCCTTGGACAGAATCTATAGAAATCTATAGAAATGATATCCTTATAAAAAGCCCACCAGGATTTTTTGAAGCTTTTGGAAATCTGATTCTAAATTTGCCATAAGATTAGAAAGAATCTAAATTAGCCTAAACAAATTTTTTAAAGAACAAAGTTGGAGTATTTACATTATGTATTTTCAAACTTATTATGAAACTACAGTAATCAAGACAATTGGTTCTGGTGTATATTGATGTATAAATAAATAGAACAGAATTAAAAGGCCAGAAATAAATCCTTACATTTTTTATCAGTTGATTTTTAAGAAAAGTACCAGTGGAAAATGGATGGTTTTTTGGACATATGTTACCAGGGTAATTGGATGCCCATATGCAAAAATAGGAACTTAGATCCTTACTTCAACCGATACACCAAAGGTAACTCAACTGTATTGTAAACCTACATGTAACAACTAAAATCATAAGAAAGTACAGTGGCAAGTAGATGAAAATATTCCTGATCTTGAATTAGTCAAAGATTAAAACACTAAGAGCTATTAGACAAAATATATAAGAGAAAAAATGTCAAATTGAACTTCATTAAAATTAAAAACTTGCTCATCAAAGATGTCATTAAAACAAAACACAAGTAGTAGACTTGGAGAAAATATTTGTAAAATCATGCATTAGATAAAGGATTTATAACTAATTTATACAAAGAACTCTAAAAACTTAAACTGAGCTGGAAATGGAACTCAGTGATGGAGCATTTGCTTAGTGTATGTGAAGCTCTGGATTTGTTCTTCAGTAACACACACACGCATACACACACAAACAAACTCAAAATAAGAAGCTAACTTATTTAAAATATATATATATTTTAGTTGTAAATGGACACAATATCTTTATTTATTTGTTTTTATGTGGTGCTGAGGATTGAACCCAATACCTCACACCTGCTAGGTGAGTGCTCTACCACTGAGCCACAAGCCCAGCCCCAGAAGTTAACTGATTTTTAAAATGGACAAACTATTTCAGGAGACATGCTGTCACAGAAGCTATATAAATAACTGAAAATACATAAAATTACATTAACAAGTTGCTAATCAACATCAGTAACTAGGAGAATAAAAATTAAATCCACAATGTAATACAATTACACATGAACCAGAATGATTCCAGTTCTGAAAGCTGGCAGGCTGGGTGCTTGTGAGAAAGAGGAGAAACTAGGACCTTCATGCACTACCAATGAGGATGTAAAGATGACAGCCATTTTGGAAGCTTAGAAGTTTACTAAAGGATTAATATAGACTTAAGCTTGGATCTAACAATTCCACTCCTAGGAATCTACTCAGAAGAATTGAGAACTTGTTCACCAAAGTCCTGTACAAGGATGTTCATAGCAGCAATATTCATAACAGCCAAAGTCTGTCCATCAACTAGGAAATGTAATAATCATAATGTGGCATATCCACAAAATTGAATACTCTTCAGCAATAAAAAGAAATGAACTTCCAGCATGCATTACAAAAAAAATTAAAGACTGCATGTTGTGTGATTCCACTTACGTGAAATTAAAAACAAAAAAGGGAAACCTATATAGAGACAGGAAGCAGATCAACATTTGTCTGGGTTTGGGACCGTCGTGGGGAGCGGGCTGGAGTGGGCCATGATTGTCAAGTGACACAAAGGAACTTTTGGAGGTGATAAAAATTTGTTAGAACTAGTTCATGGTACAGATTACATAAGCCTATAAATTTATTGAAAATCATCAAATTATATATTTTAGATGAATGGATTTTATGATATGTAAATTATACCTTAATAAAGCTGTTTGAAACTGTCAGTTTTAAACCAAAAGGCTTTATTTGGAGCTAGCTTCCTAAGAAAATTCATAATGAAAGACAGCCTGCAGCAGAAAGACTCATGCATATGTTCAAAAGGAGTTCATTAAATTAATGTCAGAATAAAGCAAATAATTATTCATTTCATGTGCCAAGATTTGAATACACTACTATTTGTAGTTTCTTTTATCACAAGTACATTTTAACAGAGTGGCTTAAAATATTAAACAAAAAAGTGTATGTTCAATAGAATGCACATTATTTTGGATTTACATGTATGTAGCTTCATTGTTATTATTAACCCTATTTTTTCTGAAAAATTTGCAAAAACAGTTTCATTACATTCATCCACTTTACTAAATCAGAAAGTTCAAATGAAGGTATAATTCATCTTTATCAATCTATCAATATTAAAATATAAAGAATCAGTTTGGTTCAGTTATGAAGACTACAGTATTGGAATATAATTCAATATATTGAATTATAATATATATAATTCAATATATTGAATTATTATAAAGTATATAGTATATACTTTGAACTTACCAAAGGCCACTCTGAATTCATCACCACTGATGATTACACTGACTCAGGGAAAAACAAAGAGCTGGTCACAAATAAATGAGATAATGATATCTAAGACACAAATGGAAAAGAAAATAATCAAGTAGAAGTCCAGACATCCACCTTATTTGGCAAATGTGATTTGCTACTTTTTATTCCAAAAAAAGGGGGCTTTGTTATGCTAGTTTCTGCTTAGGTGATTAACTCATTTAAAACATAGGTTGACATCACACAATTACTAAAAATGATGAAACTCCATTTCTATCTACTGTATATTCAAGCAAAATTAGTTTTTGAAAATTATAAATACATGAGATGTGAAGATGAAAAGTAGACTATACAAACATTTAACTGTATTTTGCCTCTACATCATCAAAATTTTAAAATACCATGTAATGCCTGACAGCATGCAATGAAACTAGCCTTCACAGGAATTATATAATATACAACTTATTAATTTGTTTCACAAATGTGTAAGGGCTATTCATTCATCTGTACAATAAAAATACACATCAGCTAAGGCTTGAGGCATGATCCAGGTCCTGCACAGAATGTGATCAGAACAAAAATAAAATGCCTGCTTTCGTGACATTTGCATCTAATGGAAGTCAGACAATTAAGCAAATTAGTAGGATGTCAGAAGGTGGGAAGTGCTACAAATAAAACTAACGTAAAGAGCTATTGGGTGATATTTGGGGGGCTATTTTAAGCCTTTCTGAGAGGTGACATCTGAGTCGAACACTAAAGGAAGCTGGGGGTGCCCAATGTGTGGGTCGCGCACATGCCTGCATCAGGCTGGGCAAATGTGCAGAGGAAGACCCCAGGGCCTCAGGAAACCAGCCAGGCAAAAATATGTGAAGATTTCTTCTAAAAATGAAACTTTGAGATGTATGCATTTTTTTAAAAATCCTAGTAAAATTGGTAGCTGTATAGACTAATGGTGACAGTGTGTATTGTGTCCTTCGTTTTCTAAAACAACTGGCACAGTTATCAAAAATGCTAAAATATTCCTACCTTTTAATTAAATAATCCTAATATGTTTAAATAATCAAAAGAGGGCAAGGAGGATATGGATATTTTATACTACTATTTACAACAATAAAAATAGAATACAAACAAAATTTCTGATAGTATAAAATAAAATGAATGTTTTACCATGCACTGAATAAATTATTCCATAACCAATAAACTCAATACTTAAATAAGAATCACTCACAAGTAAACCTACAAAAATAAAGTCAAGCTCACTAACGAGGAAAGAAAATGGCAATGTAATTCCAGGTTTTATTAATTTGTCAGATGTCAAAAAATATTACTGAAATAATATCTCATTAATTGCTTACAGCCTCCCTAAGCTGCTGAGGCTGGCTTTGAACTAGTTATCTTCCTGCCTCAGTCTCCTGAGCTGCTGGGATTACAGGTATGCACCACCATGCCTAGTATGCTTTTTTTTAACCTGTATTTTCTGAATGTCCAGTTGTGAGCCAGAATGTTTTACTTTATTAAAAAATATTTTTCAGACATTGATGAACCTTTATTTTATTCATTTACTTATATGTGGTGCTGAGAATCAAAACCAGTGCCTCATACATGCTAGGCAAGTGCTGTATAACCCCAGCCCCCAGAATGTTTAAATTTTTAAGAAGGGTATGATAACAAAGAAAATCTTAACAGTATAATGCTATATAAAAATAAAAAATCATGATTACCTAAACATATGCAAAATTTGCAATCACTTCTGGACAAGAATATAAAGGAACATGGGAAAACCCATATTCCATGAACTTTGATTTGGATGTATTGTGAACAGGGAAGTTAATCCCATTTCAATTAACTAAAACATTACTAGTGCAACACTTTTTTAACACAGAACTTTCTTACAGAATGAAGTTAGATATGTCATTCAAGATCATCTATGTTTAAGAGGCAAATTAGTGTGATGGTTAAGAGTCCAGGTAGTGACACAAATCTGTTCTACATTCCCTTAGTCAAGATTTTATTTTATTTTTTAATGTGTTCTAGTTAGTTATACATGACAGTAGAATGCATTTTGACACATTGTACACAAATGGAGCACAATTTCTCATTCCTCTGGCTGTACATGGTGCAGAGTCAAGCAGGTAGTACAGTCATACCTGAATATAGGGTAATAATGTCCATCTCATTCCATCCTTCCCACCCCCACATCTGCTCCCTTTCCCTCACTCTCCTCTGCCCAATCCAAATTTCCTTCATTCTTCCCTATCCCCCATCCCCATTATGGATTCAGCATCCTCTTATCAGAGAAAATAGTCAGCCTCTGTTTTTTTGGGTTTGGCTTATTTAGCTTAGCATGATATTTTCCAACTCCATCCATTTACCTGTAAATGCCATAATTTCATTCTTCTTTAAGGCTGAGTAATACTCCATTGTGTGTATACACCACATTTTCTTTATCCATTCATCTGTTAAAGGGCATCTAGGTTGGTTCCATAGTTTAGCTATTGTGAGTTGAGCTACTAGAAAAAACAATCATGGAATTCATTTGGAAAAATAAGAGACCCAGAATAGCCAAAGCAATCCTTAACAAGAAGAGTGAAGCAGGAGGCATCACAATACCACACCTTACTACAAAGCAATAGTAACAAAAATAGCGTGGTATTGGCACCAAAATAGACATAGACCAATGGAACAGAATAGAAGACATAGAGAAAAACTAACATAAATACAGCTATCTCATACTAGACAAAAGTGCCAAAAGTATACATTGGAGAAAAGATAGCCTATTCAACAAATGGTGCTGAGAAAACTGGAAATCTATATGTAGCAAAATTAAACTAAACCTGTATATCTCACCCTGCACAAAAATCAACTCAAAGTGGATCAAAGACTTAAGCACTAGACCAGAGACTCTGCGCCTAAATAGAAAAAACGAAAAGTAGACCCAAATCTTTATCATGGTCATGATTTTTTATTTATGTAAGCCTCAATTTCCTTATTTTTGAAATGAAGGTAATAATGTATACCATCACACACACATACACCAAAGATTGTTATTATCATATGTAATAATATGCATAGGGTATGTGGCATTATACTTCAGCATGTATATTGGTCATTAACATTCCCTTTTATACCTTTCTAATGTTGTATATCCCATGGCTACTAGAATAGTCAATACTCTGGTTTAATGAAAAAGAATGCTATTTTTACCTATGACCTTACATTTCCCCACCACCTTACATATTCTCAGTGTTTCTCCTAGAATATCATTTTCTTACTGCTACTTAAAAAAAATCCTTTAAGAAATAGGATGAATGCTACTTCTACAAGTTGTTCATTTTTCTGTGCACTTGCAGAAGACACAACTTACCACTTACCTCATTCTGCACAGATAATCAAATGTTAGATGGCATTCCTAATGTCTTAAGAGCTAGCATGTATTCAGCCCATTAAACTCCATGCCTCTCTGGAAATAACTGATCTGCTTTCTGATTTTTACCATTATTACCATGACCTGGTACTCAGCCTCATTTATGATGATTGTTTTTGTGTCCAGTCTGCTCATTGCCTAGCAATGATTTGTCTTATCAATAGCAATATGGCTGTCCATTCCCAATCCCATTACACATGTAATAGATCCTTTGTCCAATAGGAAAACTTCCAAGGTTGACTGTACAAAACCTCAGTTTTACTCTGCTTTGCTTGCACCCCACTATATCATACGTATCTTATAATTATTTGCAACAATATGTAATTATAAAGTTCCCCCCAAGATCTACAATGATTTACCTTTTTATTCCTCTAGAAAAAGCAAGTATCAAGCTCTACATGTAGAATCTAGTATATTTTATTCAATGAGTGAATTTGTGAATGAGTAAATGGACAAAGATTGGTTTAAACTTTTTGATTTCCAAATCTAACCCTCACATAAAGTTTATAATAATAGTAAGATTCTATCAAACTTTTAAAGTTCTGAGTTAAACTGTTTCATTTATATAAATGTTTAGGGTAATAGAATTATTATTAAATGAGAACTTTTGGCTATATGATATTAATATTGACATGGATCAAGATCGATATATATCTTGGGAATGAATTTTATTTAGGGGAGAATCAATTCTTCTGTCGTGTACTTTTACAAACCATGAACTTTTATTTATTGATATTTTTCAAAACAATGCAAATTTTTTTTGATTCAGTTAAGTATGTTTTAAAGTCTGATTCTCCAAGAAATTCTGTGACAAGTTATAGTCACATGCCAAAATATCTTTGGCATGGTCTGTTACTCACACACTGAATTATGTATGGAAATATGAAATTTCCCAGTTAGAATGGATATCAAACAGAACAATGCCCACAAGCTCTAACAGAGGGAACCCCAAAGCACAGAGAACCAGTAGGCTTTTCCAACATCTTCCTTGCGTAAAACATCTACTTTCCAATAACCTCCTCCTGGACATTGCAGCAGGAGCCTACAAGAGTTCCAGTCAACAAAATAATTACAGAAATTTAAACACAACAAAAACGTGACCAACTAACTAAAAAATTTCTTGATGTACTTAACAAAAATTCCCCCTTTACTGACACGAATTTTTAATCCATGAAGGGACTTTCTGGTTTGACTTTTGCAATACATTTTACAATGTTATTTGAACAAATTTCAGTTTATGGCACATTAGCAGTTTAGAGAATAATAATGCTCCTTAATTTGGTGACTTGGTTAAGTCCTTGGAAAATGTACATTTAGAAAATCTGTTGCATTAAGCTTTAAAGGAAGATACAAAATATTAGTAGAGTCATGTATTATCATTCAAAGAAAATCAAATGGTTTTTACTAGGTTGTCTCCTAAGCTGACATGACCCTTCATCACCTACACATTTAAAGGCATTAGAAGTATTAATTTTGTTCATTCACCAAAATGTACAGTAAGGGTCTTACAAAGTTATTTGGAATCTAAAAAGGAAAATTTTAAAGACCAAAGAAAATACAAACTATTTATATAGAAAGCTTTGGCTCTTTTGTTACTTTTGATCATACTTTGTGCACCTGGCCCTCACCTCTTTTGCCTAACCATCATCCCCTAACCCAGAGATTGCAAGTGTAGTAGATGTGTAAGTGTTTAAGAAAAAAAATATGGAGCCATAGGAGTTTTTTTATTATTATTATTCTTTCCCCCATTGTGCCTTCACATTAACCTCTGAATTTCATTGTTTCTATCAGCAGATAAAATCCAACTCCCACAGATATTCCCTTCTTTTTCAATCATAAAAGCAGGCCTAGCTGGGCATGGTGGTTCATGCCTATGATCCCAGTGGCTCAGGAGGCTGAGGCAGGAGGAGGATTACAAATTCAGTTAGCCTTAGCAACTTAGTGAGGCCCTATGTCAAAATAAAGAGAGCTGAGGATGTTGCTCAGTGTTTAAGTGCCTCTGAGTTTAATCCCTGGTACGAAAAAAAAAAAAAAAAAGAAGAAGAAGACCCATCTCAGAAGTCAAAATGACCAGCATTCAGTGTAATGATCAGAACTCCATATTCTTTCAAACTGAGTATTTTCCAGACTTATCCTCCCCATTTCCAAGCTCAGATCTGTTTCAGGTTAGAATTTCTTTCCTCCCCAATTCTTTAAAGGAAATGACACCATTTTCTATAAAAGAGAATTGGTTTCCTGGGTTGAATCCTGATAGACCTTCATTTCTTTTCTGGTAGGGGTCCTTCCTTCCTGCAGGACTTTTGGAGCTCTTCCCTCTACAGTCCTTTGACTACAGTGTCCATAGGCAGGCAATGGCCGCTAAGGATTCCCTCCCTCATCCAGTGGTCCTCTCTGTGGGGTTGCCCTACAGGTATAGGCAGTCATCTTAGGCAGAATCTTTTTTGAATTGGTGCAGGTTGGTCTACAAGAAAACACATGCCCCTGATTTGGTGTCAAGTCTCATGTCTTCTTTATCCTTGCTGACAAAAAAAGGGAACCTCCATTCATAGTCTCTTATCTTTACACTTTTCTTTGAGGATGCTGAAGGTACCAAAACACGGACAACTAACTGTCTCTCTTTCTCTCTTTTTTCTCTCTCCAAATAGGTTCTGAAATCCTCCCTTTCAATATTCCATTCATAGAGACCAAAGGAGGGATGACTTTAATGCCAGAGAATCCATTTTCCACTCACTTAGTTTTCCTGTATGGGCAGTTCAGCATGTAGGAACTGGCTTTATGGCACATTTTACATTGGTCTTGGACTTCCTTGCCTCAGCCAAAGCCAAAATGGAAAGAATCCCATTTTTAATATGCTGTAACATGTGGGTTACAAGGAAAAGAAGGTAATAAGATTCAAAAGAAACAATTCAATTTTTGGAAGTTTGGAATGTAGATGGAGGAGTAGAAATCTTAGCTAAGGATAACAACTAGAAGCAAAAGTCACACTCCAAAGAACCCCCTAAAAGATGCAGGAATTAGAAGCACCAGGTGTTATAGAAGGCAGCAAGTCAGAGTGGGACTGGAAGGAGAGTCTGGCTGAAAGTCATAGAAAGAGGAGGTAAGCACTATCTCCCTCTCTAGGACCAGCTACTACTGCTCCCACATCATTATGGGAAACTGGATGTTTATTTTTTGGTGAAACTAAACCACAGAGGTAAGAGAGATATAAATTTTATATTTTAAAATTAAGTAAAGACTATATAGTGGATGGTATGAACCCCAACTTCTTTCCTCACTGATTTATAGAATGAATGTATCAGGACTGAAGCATCCTTAAGGAAATTCGATTATTTTCCTACATGAGAAATAAATAGCTCTGAAGAAAGGCCTGTGGATACAATTGGTGACCACCCAATTGATTGGTCAAGCCCTACTAAGGGCTTCATCAAATACAGTCAATTCACAATGAACATCAATCACGTTTTCACTGTCTCTAATATCTCTCTTAAATGTGACAAGGCAATCAGGAATTATCAGACCTCTGAGGAAATCCTTGGGGTTTTGTTTGTTTGTTTTTTGATGAGGTCTTATTATGCTGTACAGGCTGGTCTTGATCTTATGAACCTCCTGCCTCAGCCTCCTGAGTCACTGGGATTACAAGGGGAAATCCTTTAATATAAAAGATACACAATCAAAATTAATTTCATGGCTATAAAAATTGTTTTATGCATAACAAAAGTATGGTGTATTTTTGGGGGGGTGTGTTTTTTGAAAAGAAAAAAAAACTTTACACAAAAATTAACAATAGGAGAACAAATACAAGAAGATTCAGAGTTTAATCCTGGAAGCACAACATTAAAACTCCCCCCCCCCAAAAAAAAGGAATAAAGAAAACAGAAGAAAGAAAATTATCAAATTAAAAGCATATAGAAGTTTCCCAAACCAGAAAGCTATGTATTTCCAGATTGAAAGAACCACCTAATTTCCCAGTATAAAAGTTTTCACACCAAGGCTATTATCATGAAATTAAAGAAAAAAAAGGAATGATGAAAATTCTTGGATCATGGGAGTTGGAAGAACATCCTATAAAGAGATGAGAATCAATGGTATCTGACATTTTGGTAGCAATACTGAAAGCAAAAGATAGTGGATCACTATCTACAAAGTTCTGAAAGAAAATTACTTTTAACTTACTATTTTAAAGTCAGGTGAGTGATACCTAAGTAAAACAAATATTTTTCATGTAAAAATTTAATTTCCAAGTTCCTGTCTTAGGAGCTATTGGAGAAACACTCTAACTAAATGAGAGTAAATCAAGAAAGAACAGGGTCCAGGAAACAGTAGACAAGACTCATGAGTGTCTTGAAGGGGTTTCTCAGGAGAGCAAAGGGCTGTCCCAGCCATGCCTCAGGCTTTGGAGAGTCCTGGAAGGAACTGGGAGGAAAAAAGTTCAAAAAATGATATTTTGAAAAAAAGAAGTGGTATAGGAAGAGCACATGATGTGTATGAAAGGGTGGGAAACACACTGAGGGGCATTTTTTAATTCTTTTGGAGAATTTGGAACGAGTGAGTAATAGGTTGTAGTCATTGAGGCCAACAACCTAACGATTAAATGATTAACAATCTAATGATTAAATTAATTCAACAATCTAACGATTAAATTAATTCCAAGAAAAAAAAAAGGAACTGCACTCTATAGGAAACATATGCACATATCACAGCTTGGCTCAGAAGTGAAGTCATAATATTATAAGGATTAGATATTGATTCACTAAAATGGTAATAGAACTGTATTGAAATGATAAGGAGAAGTTGAGACAAGAGGGGGTTGGCCAGAGCTTGGTCTAAAATGCTAAATTTTCTTCCACAGATATCTGAATTCAGTAAAAAAAAATGTTCAAAATAGATAAACTAAGAGACACATACATATAATTGTCATTTTAAAATATGGGTGTAAATTTAGGAAGAAAAATCAAAAGATAAAAGTTGATGTCTCAGTAAGTGAACCAGAGAAACACCAAAAGGTGGGAAAGAAAACTCTTTGTTTTTAATTTTATAGTATTATTTTATTTTTTAATAAGAATGAGAATTAAAATTTGAAAGCAGAGATGCTCCATAATGTAAAGGATTGGTATCAAAGAAGTAAAATTTGTTTATATTTCTTTAAAGACCTAGAAAAAGTGTGTGACTGGCAGTTTGGAACATTCAAGTTCAGCTTTAATAGCAGAGTAAATAGGAGTCATGCAGATCCAGATAACATTCAGTCCAATCCTCAACAGGAAGAAAAGCAGGAGAGAGGAACTTTAGGGAATGAGAAAACAAATTAATTTGTCAACCATAAAATAAACAGTATTACAAAAAGGGACTTCCCATAAAGGATCCAAGAATTTCAAGAATTATTTTGGACACCTTCAGTGACTTGACTACAGGAAGCAGTTGGGTATCCATACCCAACCACCTCAGTCCCAGGAAGCCACTGGTACACCCAAGAGATGCCTGCACTTACATGTTTACTGTAGCACTGTTCACAATAGCCAAGATGTGGAGTCAACATTGTTGTCCATGGACAGATGAATGAATATATACAATGGGGTATTATTTGGACATTAAAAAAAAAGAATAAAATTCTGTCGTTTGCTGCCACATGGATAAAACCAGAGAACATTGTTAAGTAAAATAAGCCAGGCATAGAAAGACAAATACCACATGTTGTCACTCATACATGAAAAGCTAAACAAGTGTATTTCCTATAAGTAGAGAGTGGGCACAAGAGGCCTAGGAGAGGAGAAGGAAGCAAGAATACGGAGTTAGATGATGGGTACTCCTAAAATACAGTTAATCAGGAGGAATAAGTTCTAATGCTCTATCGTACAGTAGGGTGACTATAGTTTACTTAATTGTATTTTTATAAAGAACTATAAGAGAGTGAATTAAAACTTCCTGACACACACACACACACACACACACACACACACACACACACAAAATGTCTAAGGTGAGGAAAATGTTATTATCTTGATTTAATCATCACATACCATATACATGTATTGAATTACCACACTGTACTCCATAAATATGTGCAATGATAATGTGTCAATTAAAAAAAGAGAGAGAATTCAGATTAAGGTTATTTCCAGCTTTCCTGGTTCCCACATAAACCCTAAGTTGTTAAATAAAAACAAAGACAAATTTCTTTGCAATTAAAAATAACAATAATTACTATAGGAGGTAAGCAACCTGGAACTAAACTTTAAGAGCAACCCTGCCATGTCAAATAAGAAAAACGGCAAAAATTCCAAAAGGTTAATTTTTAAAATACCAACTTAGTTGACATATTGCTATCCCCAAATTAGTCTAGTTCATAAAATAGAAGATTCAGTTTCCTAAACACCAAAAGTAGATGTAAAAATCTATCCATAAGTGACCTTTACATTGAAGTCTTACAATTCTTTGGTACCATGGCCCACTAAATTCCACATATAATGACACTGTGATAAAAAAAAATTTTAAACAATCAATGACTTTTACCTTTCTTCAAGTTCATCAACACAAAAGTATAGTTATTGAATGGCAGTTGCATTTACACCAAGGTACATAGTTATAGTTCAATATTTCATGTGAGTGTTTGTGTGTGTATGTGTGTATGTGTGTGTGCAAATAATTTGTTAAAAAAAAAAACTTCAGCCCAAGGTAAACTTTCCTCTTGGTAATAAAATCATCAGAGAATAGGATAGTAATTGCTTGCTTAGTGTGTGCAGGTTTACAAAGCAATTTGTCTCTCAGGAAGAAACTTTAAAAGTCTGGTTTAGGTCAGTTGGAGCTACTATGACTATAAAGAGAGAAACAGAAATTCTTGGGTAGTGAAGTAATCCTCACATCTCTGGTTCCAATGGTATTTTACAGGGTCCTTCATTGCCTATGTGCACTGTTGCTACTTATCCATAAATTAAAAATTACCATCCTCCACCATCAAAGCCACAAACTGTGAAACTTTAGTCATTGAAGAAAGGTGAGAGCCTTTTGTGTTTACAGACACTGCAAGAAGTTCAAGTGTCAAAGAGAATTTAATTTTCTTGACCAAATGTGATCTCATTAATTTCTGAAGCCAATTTTTATTGTTGCATAGGCAATGTTTAAAAGACTGTTGTCAAGGAAAAGCATCCTAAAATTAGATCTGCCAGCTTTGTTTTCTTTGCAGGAATGGCCATGCTTCCAACAGCCTCTTCTGTTTTGAAGCGAAAACCTAGTAACAAAATGCAAAGGAGCTCAAGAGGTTTTCAACAGAGGGGGGGAAAATGAAATTGCCTATATATATTCTTTTCACAAGTTGTATTTCTTGTGTAAGGTTGTCTACACATAATATGTGTATATTATGTAATCATGGGTCTTTGAAAAGAACAAAAGATCTGTGATTCCAGTGACCCATTCCAAAAACTGTTCACCCACGTTCTCTACCTCCAACCCATTGGCCTCACCCATTCTTTTACTGTCCATCATCCCCCCAAGTTCTCATTCCTCTCTATACCCAACTTGGGTCTCACATTCAATCCAGGCTTAATGCCTTGGAAGAGATCCTCAAACCTTATTTTCCCCTCTCCTCCTTCATCGCCCTGGTGTTTTCTAGCAAAATAGGACTCAATAAACCCATCTGCATCTGCTCTGATGCTGCATGGAAGCAACAAAACTGAATGCAGCAAGAGGAGGCACACAGGGAGACTGAGGCCACCCTAAATACATGACAGTTGCACTGCCTGCCATTTCACCACTTTTCCTTGGTCACACTCATCTCTCAGGGGACTGTTTGCACCTCAAATGCCACTCCCCTTCCCTTCTGTTCAAGGTCTACAAATAGCCAATTTCTTTTCACTGAGAATATAAAAGTAATCAGAGGGCCTTATCACCAACTCCTCACATACCTGTTAGCAAATGCTCACATTCTGCCTTCCCTCTATCCTTTCTGTCTCTCTCTTTCCTTCTGACTCTCTCCTCCCCATTGAGTTTTCACTTCCTGCAGAATCCCAGCAATCAGAATTCCCCACAGAAATCTCTACTACTATTTTCCACAGTTAACAAACTCCTTTACCTCCCATTCTCCCCTAGTTATCACCCAAGTTGTGTCATTGTCTTTAAAGAAAAATGCTTTCAAAGGTCAGCTGTACATTCTTCCTATTTCATATTCAATCCTCTTCTACCAGTCTTGGGTGGGTTTTTTTGTTTCCACCATTTCATTGAGAGTCTCTCCTCAAGATTGCTAAAGACGGCCACAATGTAAAAATCAACAGACAATGCTCTGTCCATGTTACCTGACCTCTCAGCAACATTCAATATTTGACATTTTCATTTCTTGAAAGATTCTCCATTTTTACTTTCAGAATGCAATGTCAAACTGGCCATTCCTCAGTTTGCTTTCCTGTAAGTGTTGGAGTGTCTTAGAGCTTAGCCCTTGATTCTCATACCACTTTTAACTCCCTGGAACTCTCATCTAATGCTATGAACTTTAAACACATGTGCATATTCATTATTTTAAAACATATATTCACTTCTTCCCCTTCCATCTGACTACCTGTCTTTTACTTATAAAGGCCACTCTCTCTTGCCTGGGCTCCAGCCCCATTGGCCTTATTGTTTTTCCTCAAACATATCAAATGCAGCCTGGCTCAGGGTTTCTGTCCTTGCTTCCTTCTGCATTGACACCAATGTGTCAGTCCTTGTATAGCTCCCTTCTCACTTCTCTAAGGTCCTTCTTCACAAGTTGCTGTCACAGAAAGCTCTTCCCTGACTACTCTTCTAAAATAGCCATTTCTTAAATTCCTAAGACATCTGTTGCCTGTCTTGCCCTGGGTTCAATACCCAGTACCATAAAAAAATAAAATAAATCAGTAAAGAAATACAAAAAGAAAAGTAATCAAGACATAATTTTAGCACTATTTTATCATGTTTTATTCAGCAAACAATTTACAGTAATGAATTTTAAAATGCATTTCCTTGCATAAAATAGAGGGAAATTACATCCTTAAACTGAATCTTATTATTATTTTGGCTGTAACTTTCATTTTGAAACATTCTGAATCATTAAGCACACATGACATATGATCTTCTTCATCCATGATTCCAGTTTGGTTTAGATTTGGGTAATCTTTTAAAGGGAAGCATTGTTTTATATACTCTTTGAAAATATTTATCTGTAATTGAAATATGTTTGTATGACAGGATGAAGTCAGAGAACAAAAATATTTTAAATGTCAGTGTGAAGATGGCAACTTTAGTTCAAGCTTTGTCATATACCCTGAATATACTATATGTCTGGTAAAAATGAAATGTAAGAACTGTTAAAAGTGCTCAATTACTTTGGAAATTTTCAGATTACCTTGCTTTATAAGTTTCTCTTTGATAAGAAACTTGCAAGGAGAGAATCACTCTTCTGCTCAGTAGTTGACAGGGAACTACAGCTGGAAAACTGATACTGAAGTATTTAGCCTGATGGTCTCCAAGTCATCTCCTGCTGTCTGACTCATCACAGTTTAGAAACTTCAGCAGGCAATTGACTTTGGTAGAAAACACAGCGATCTGCACTCACCAAGAATTCCCCAGGCTTCAAGGCCACATGAGGTCAGATTTTTTTAATCACTAATCACAGAAAGATATTCCTAACATAATCCCAATTATTCAGATACATCACAAAAGAGAAATCTGAGTTTGCCTGGGATATGAATGATAGAGAACTCAGGAAGTTAGAATCTGGAATAAGAATTTTTGTCACTTAGTCAATGTATGAATGTCCTTTGCATTTCTGCCAACTATAGAGTTAGGTAGGGGCAGCTTTACCTCAATCTTATATTTGGCAAAGGAATGAGGAAAAAGCAAACACATTGTTTTGTACATAGTTGTATCACAAAAGTAGTTCACAATAACAGCTGCTGTGTGTAGATGCTTATTCTGTGCCAGACACAAAATGTGGGCACCTTGATTACATTATTTTTATCTCTTACAACAATCCTTCTAAGACTATTTAAGTTCCATTGAAAGTGGTTTTGTTTTCCTTTATATTATTGCTGTTTGGTCTGTGATACAATAATATTCCCAATGATCTCTACTGAAAGGTTTTTCCCATCCTTTATTCTCTTTATTTTTCCAGAAGCAACTGAAAGATTCTCCATAAAACTTGCTTGACATCCAGCCTGAACTAATGTTGATGCTGAACAATTGTAACATTTATCAGCCACACCACTCAATTGGAAAATGGTGGCATTACCATATTATTGTCCTTTGTAATACTGAACCATTTTTAAGCCACATACTGTTTTAGGCACTGAATATACAACGAGCAGAAGAAATCCACTTCTTCCCTCTCGTTACCTCCAAAGACGGACAAAGGATTATCCAGAGGCAGAAAAATTAAATGAACTGATAACAATAAAACATAAAAGTCAGTTAGAGAACCTACAAGGGTCACCTAGTCTAGTTTCAGATAATCAGAAGTATTTATATTATTTCAATGATATACTCTGACTAAATCCCAACTTTTCTACTTGGTCTTTTGGAAATTCAGTTTTAGTGTGATTGTATTCTCCCAGACACTTCCCCTTCACCAGTCTATACTTCTTTCATATTTAATTAAAGTCTTTTTACCACAAATCCCTTTTTCCTGTTTTTTTTTTAAAGAAGACTTCCTCAACACTTTTGTCTTCACCAAAAAGACTTCTGGTTTAGTAGAGAATGTACAATTATTACTCTACTTTAAAACCAGAGGTATAAACTCATATTTTATTTTAATTCACAGGAAAATTGGGAAATTTAGTAACAGCAAAATTAATGGTATTTGTTCAGTTTTGAACAGACAGCTATTTTATGTAAATCACAAATTAGAAAGACAAAGCAATATTTAAAACCAAAAATAAAAAGTTCTAATTCTTTTATACAATCAAACCAATTGCATAAGGAACAAAGAGAGGCAAGGAAAAATTGTAATCAGATCGCTTTCTTATCAACTCTACATGATAAGAAACAATGAATGATAAAGGAAAATAATGCTAGATATGACTGAAAAATGGAAAAATATTTGTAAAAAAAATCCTGGATTAAGTTGTTAAAAAATATTTTATAGCATAACATCATTTACTGATGGTTGGCTATGCATTGACTGCTCACAGAATACAGCTGACCAAATAAGCTGCAGTCTCACAGATGTGACTCCTTCCAATTAACTCTCTAAAAATTAACCAAGCTTAACCAATATGGTAAAGTGATACATACCCTAAATCAGCTCTGAGCTGTGAAGTTGTTGCTGTCCTACTTCTCAGATTTCCACAATTTTATAAATCCCCTCTCTCTTTTCTTCCTGCTATTTACTTCTTTAGGTCAATTGAAACTCAGTAAATGCTTTTGAGTTCCTGAATACAAAACCTGAGGTTACTGGTTTTTTACCCTCTCCTACATCTAGAAAGATAATCTTGTATTGGAGTGGTTTGAACAATGGAAGAAATATGTAGGTGGGGAGGAATAAGATGCACACCACCACTTTGTCCTTTTTCTTTGTGATTGCAGAGAAGAGGCTTAGAAGACTGGGAACTGGGCCTTCCCATGCCCTGTGTGACCTGTTGTCAGGGCAACAGGATGTGTGAAGAGCCCTGGTCTTTCTAGTGCCTGTTGCTAGGGTAACAGGATATGAACCATCTTCCTATATGCAACTATGCAGCTTCCCTGCCTTACTCTATACTTCACGTCAATATTATGGGAAATTATTTTTGTTTATCAAAATCTATGAGCAATACAACTTCAATGTACAAGCCACTGAAAAAACAGGTTTGGGAAGAAATACTATAAGTAAAGACATGTCATTGATATTTTTAACTAATGAAAATAATATGAAGAAAAATTTAATTGGACTGACTTTCTAAAAAGAAGGACCTCCATTTTTATTTTTATAATCTCTAAAATATTTATTCATATTTGATTAGATCAAAGAAAAAATTTAAATGATAAAAAAGAAGGAGTGAGAGGTAGAGGAAACTGTTAAAACTAAAGAAGAATTATACAAAAAAAATTTAGAGGCTAAGAGCAGATTATGGGTATATATCAGTTAACTTTGTTATATAATAATCTACACCACAACTTAGCGGCTCATAAAACAATAAACATCTATTATTTCCTCACAATTTAGAGGGAATTGGGTGGTCTAATCTGACTTCACTCATAAGTATGGTAATAGATTATCTGGTTGATCTGTGAAAAACTAGAGAAATTAAAGAAGAGATCTGCTGAAGAATAAAGTATAAAGAGGACCACACATACAGACACTTGTTCATACTGGAACTAGTAGGAGGTACTGGAAATTTTGTAAGTTCTAAAGTTAGAAAGGCATGCCCTGAACCATATACTAGCCATTTTCCATATGTGGTCAATATTCTCTTCAGGAATATTATGATAGAATTAAGTCCACTAAGTTGATTTTTCTGAAATAAAACTGAAGGAGTAAACACTGCTCACTTTTCTTCAGTGAACAACTTTCCTATATGCTTAAAATCTTTTATAGTAAGAGCATAAATGGTAGCATAAGCAAGTATAAAATGCCTAATTTTAATCACTAGAATTCCTGGTTGTATTTGTATAGGCAAAGAAAAATTTTCAGGGATAGACACTTAGACTTTACTACTGGGCAGGGTTTTCTGCCTCTATGATTTGGGGTACCAAAGGACAAATAAATAGTAAAGATTTTGCAAAGGTCCAGGCTTTGAGAAGGGCAAAATGTTTCAGGAAAATTCAAACTCTCTTTCCAACACTAGCTAGGATCTTTGTTCAGGTAAACAAATTGAAGAGGTAGTACATGTCCTAGAAAAGGAGCAAAACACAACTGGCGAGTGTCTAACATCTAAAGCATATGCCGAGTGATAACTCCCTCTGGTATTCAGCTTTGAGTATGCAGAGCTAGGCAAACAGATGGCAGGGCTGTGGAAAAATCAAAACAAGAGAATAGTCTTTACCTCCTGAAATGTCAGGTTTTATAGTGAATCTTGAGTGTTAAGGAGAATTATCTAACTCAAGGTTAAGTGGAACAACTAAGTAGGAGTCTAAGAATCTGGACTTTTCTCTACTAACAGTAAAACATTGGCCAAGTCATTTAGTGTCTTGGAGGTTCCGTTTTCTTATCAGAAAACTGGGGATAATTGTTCTGAGACATGAACCAAAAGAAAAATCTTCTAGAAAGTGTAGGCACAAAATAAAGTGTGAGGTATAATTATTACCATGATTCAATCATCAGATGATTTTTTTAAATTATCTAGACAAATCACAAATTGATACCTTAGTTGTATAGTTTTTTTAAAATCTTACTCCAAATACGGTTTTGAACCAACTCTTATAAAGTCCAATTTTCAGTGGACCAAAATCAGCACACTGTTGCTTTTCTAATGAGTTTATTTTTATTTTCTTCTAAATTATCAAGGACCTATTTCAAAAGAACTCCTTGATCACTGTGCTGATGCAGAGTTTAGTTAAGGTTGACCTCTGTTTTCTTCTTCTAAAGAATTGGGTGCTTAGAGATTTTGCTAATTTTTTCATGATCCATTATAAACTTGTTTGAGAAACTATTAATATCAAAATTTCAACTAACAAAAATTATATGCATCCTTGAGCATTTGGGGGATCCTATTTAGTAAAAATTTATATTTTTACTATTTTATAAAATATAAAATAAAATGTATCTTTAAGTATCTTCAGGAAAGTATAGCTTAAGGGTTGACGCAGGGGCTCAGTGGTAGTGCTCTTTCCTGGCATGTGTGAGGCCCTGGGTTAGTTTTTCAGCACTGCATATAAATAAACTAAGTAAAGGTCTATCAACAAATAAAATAAAAATTTAAAAAAAGAAAGGAGAAACCAAAATAGAATGTTTTATTACTTTGCCTCTGATGACCCATTATCATTGTTATGCCATTTTTATATCATTTTTATTCTTTAACTGTACTTATTCATGCCCAGATCAGATATGTGGAATAGGTGGTTCTCAAGAGTCTGTAGCACTACCATCCGTTTAATGATATTAATGAACAGCTTCTTTCCTATCCAAAAAGCCTGTAGCACAATCCTTCACTGTATGGCAATGACGCTTGCTCAAATACTTAAATTTGGTTAGCGAATTGAAATAAAATAAAGCTCAAAATCTAAAAACATAATGGTAATATGTCATTTTGTAAAATAGGCTGAAGGATGGATATGACACAGGATAGCGATTACCTAGAAGACAACTCCATTGTAAATCAGACTCAGATTTGGGTAACAACAGACTTAAGAAATGATTTTTAAGCCAGAGTCACTCGGGAAATCAGTCTAGTCTTAAGTCATGCACAAACTCCATACCAAGACTGCCACAGGAAGTTGAAGTAAAGAGGCCATCAAGGCAGTTCTACCAGGGAAACTCTCAAAGCCAGCCCATTCTCCTCCACTAGCCTTAGACCCTGCCCCAGAGAAAATAATTCCTCAATTTTAACAGTTTTGGTGAAGTGAGACCTGGGAGCCCTTGTGAGGCTACTTTCCTAAGAAAGCCTCCTTTCCTCATCTAGCAGCTGCCCACTGACTGTAATAAGAAAAGCATCTGAGAAAAATACAGGATTCTGCTGCTGCATGTAGTATTAATAATAATAATAACAGCTAGAATTTACTGGATTCTAAACACCCTGTTAACCAATTTACAAACATTAATTTGTTTAATCCCCTAAATATCTGTGAAAAAGAGAATGTCATTATTTCCATTTACAGGTAACATAAGTGAGGCATTGAAAAAAATCAAGCAACTAGGAGGTCATATAGCTAGTAAGTAGTGTGGTTGGAATATCTCCAAGAATGGGTAAAGTTATGGGAATATTAATAATTACCATAGCTTGCAGGCTTATTGTCTGCCGGGTACTACAGTGTATTTCTGACACACTTTATTTTATTTATTTTTATTATTTTGATCTGGACAATGTATGGAATCCCAGATTCTACTGCTTTCTAGTGGGAGAACCTTCCACTGGAGAAGACTTCTGGGCCTGTCTCGGTTGTTTTCACATTCTTTCATTGGAGTACATGCAACTCATTTGACTGGTGAGTTGTGGAGAAAGAATTGGGCCTGATGATACAAGTTTTTCTTCTCTAGGGGCAGGGAAGGGATTCTGTGCTTGTAGAAAGTATAGTCTCATCTGCTCTAGGCTCTGATGTAGATTTAAGAGGAAGATTTGGCCCCCTGCTGAAGAGTCTACAGTTTGTGTAGTAAGTTGAATTCCGAGGAGTCCCAGCTTATTTAGCTGCACACTAAACCATTATCTTCCAATGAAGGTTTCATCTGCCCAAAAGAGGCTGATGCGAGAGGCTCTCAAGTTCAAGATCAGCCAGGAAACTTGGCAAAATCCTATCTCAAAATAAAATAAAAAGAGCCACTGATATAGCTCAGTGATAGAGCACTTACCTAGTATGTGCTAGGCCCTGGATTCAATCCTCAATATCATTAAAAAGAAGGAAAAGAAAAAAAACAAATAAGCTCCTGTGTCTAACATGGTACCTGACAGTACAGAATCAGTGAATATTTATTAATGTGTAAAATAACAATGAATGAAATAATTGGATTTTTACAGATAAGGAAAGTGTAGTTTAGAAAAATTAATAATTTCTTCATGGTCATTGGCTAAAAATACAGGTGGCATTAGAAAATATCTGATTGATTTCAAAGTTTAATTTCCCTTTATCTTGTTTTATTTTGAGATGCGGTCTTACTAAGTTTCGTTAGGCTGGCCTCAAACTTACTGTATTTCTGCCTCTGCCTACCAAATAACTGAGATTACAGGTGTGCGTCACCATGCCCAGCTAAAATTTTTTAATTCAATTTTAATTTAGTTCAATTTTTAATCTCTAGGGTATTCCACCTCAACCCTCTTCATTATATAAACCATCATATAATGTTATCTAAAGTTTTAGATTTATAGTAAATATATTTATATATATATATATATATATATATATATATATATATATATATATATATATACCTACATACATATACACACACACACTCCAAAATAAGTTTTGTTGAGGTGATTTTCTTCAAATCAAATTAATTTATGAGTAAAGGATAGATTTTTAAACTGATTAGCTTTCTTATTCCATCAGATGAGTCACATATTCAACTATGTAAGAAATGAGATTAAGATTGATATTTATCAACAATTTCCAAGAAAGATAGTATAAGCATTCTTCTCTAACATTTGAAGTAAATCCACAATATAACCTCAATGTCAGAGCTCGGTAAGGAAACTGACAGTTTGGGTATTCAAGCCAGGTTAGATGGAGGTATGCTGGTAAAGACCACAGAGTGATCATATGGGTCATAGAGTGATCTCGGGTATTCTCTACCTGGAGGATTGGTGTGTATGTCTGAGTGTGTGTGCGTGTCTGTGTGTGTTTGTATGTGATACAGGAGGACAGGAATGGTCTTTCTATCCTCTGGCAGAAGAGGTATGTTTTAGTTTCTTATTGCTGCTATAAAGCATTTACCACAAACTTAGTGACTTGAAGAAAACCACAAATTATCTTCAATTCTGTAGATCAGAAATCCGATGCAAGTTTTGCTTAGCTAAAATCAAGGATCAGCAGGACTGCATTCTTTCTGGACACTTTGGAAGGAGACTCTCCTTTCTTGCCTTTTGTTACTTCTAGAGGCTACCAGCGTCCCTTGGCTTGTAGTCTACTTTCCACATCTTCAGTGTTAGCAAAGATAAGTCAAATCCTTTTCACCATGCACCACTCTTCTGCCTCTTCCACTTTAAGAACCTTTGTAATTACATTGGGTTGATATGAAATCCAGAATAATTCCCTGTTTTAAAGTCAGTTTAATATGCGGTAAAAATGGGAGTTCATAACCCACTTGAATCAAAGTGTGAAATATGATATATCAAGAACTATGTAATGTTTTGAACAACCAATAAAAAAATTAAAAATAAATAAATTAATTAATTAATTAAATAAAGTCAGTTTATTAGCAACTGTAATCCCATCTCCTACCATAATCCTTCTTTTCCTGGACATTAGGACATAGGCATCCCTGAGGTGTCAACTAGTCTACCTATTCTACAGGGCCCATGAACTACATTTTAGAAGTACCATTCTAAATCCTTTCCTGGTGATCTTTCTGGGTAATCATTCTGCAAATGTCATCTCTTTTTGTTGTTATTTTTAAAAATGTTTTTAGCTAAACATGAACAGAATATTTTTATTTCATTTTTAAAATTTTTACATGGTGCTAAGGATCAAACACAGTGCCTCACATGTGCAGGGCAAGTGCTCTGCCACAGAGCCACAACCCTAGCCCTCTTTTTTGTTTTGAAAGCAAGATGAGTAAGAGCTTTAGAGCTAGACAGATCTATATTTAAGTCCAAGTTTCATCAGTTGCTACCTGGGTAACTTAATTAGGATACTTAGTCTTAAGATAATTGACAGGTTTAAATAAGAATACAAATATTTTATATCTTCATAGTGCTGACAACTGGTAGATGATAAGCAAAGATTACTCTCTTCCATCTTCTTCATCCCTATTCTAGCTGTGAATCTATCTCCAATTCTCCAGTTGCAGCTTTAGGCCCCAATTTGGCAGCCTGGTTGACTTTCTAAGTTTCTAGTTAGCATCAATATAAGATTCAGGATTTTAATGATTTGCAGTATTGATTGATTGATTGACTTAAAATATTTGTGACATTATCAGCTCTGTGCAAAGTACTGTGCTCAGTGGTGAAGATCTAAGACCAAACACAGTGAGGGGAAGTTGGTTCTTGCACTCAGAATCTGTGGACCAGTTGGAAAGGTAGATTTTATTAAGAAAGGGAAGTTTGGGTTATTTTATGAACCAAAAAAAAGGAAATGAGGAATCAGGGAGGATTTTCTCTACATCTGAAATTCAAGCAGAAATTTTGAGCATTTCTTAATAGGGTCCCTTGTTGACATTTAAGTAGGACAGCTCTTCTTGATAAAGGCATGCCCTGAGCCTTTACCAGGGCATTTGACCTGCCTTAACCCTACTTACTGCCCACTAAATGCAGAAACACCTTAAAGTCACAACAACACACAACACAAAAGCCTCATGGGAGCAGGCATAACCTTGACTAAGGAAAAGAAATGTAAATAAAATGAGCAAAGATGGCGTAGAACATTTCTGTGGGTAAACCTGGAGACTGGTTGGGAAGGGGGCCACAAAAGCAAGGCATGAGAGGAGATGAGGAGACTCCAAAGTTTGAAGTTAAGAATTTTAAGAATTTTAAGCAGAAGATTTAAAAGTATAAAGTTTATTTATTATCTATAATGCTGCTTTACCCTAAAATTTGATTCTAGTTTGTTCGGGAATACCGTGCTTTTACCTGTGTCATTTACATGTTTGCCAATTTTTATTCTAAATAAGTGTTTGTGCTTACATATTCTTGGTAATGAGGGTCTAGGTAACTACATCTAAGAATTTTACAGCATACTGTGCTCTTTAACAATATTGGAATTGAAAAGCTATTATACTGTTCTTTCTTTCTCCTTTACTTTCTGCTTCGCTACATTTTACCCTTCTTTATTAATGATTGTGTTTACCACCAATCAAAGAGAGAATAAGGAAAAAGAAAGGCCACTTAATGCTGTTCAACTGCGGAATTCACAATTCCAGATGTTAATATCTGGGCATTCTTCAGGAGAGGAGAGACAAGGTGGTATGCATCTACACATGTAAAATTAAAAATCAGATAGTAAGTTGATTCCTAACTTAAATTCCACTGGTTCTAGTTCTTAAAAAAAAACCTGAAGGAACTGACAACAAGTACTATGAAGTAGTAAATGTTACATTTTTGTATAGAGATTATGCTTTTGAGCAGCTCAAAGTTTCCTATCTTCTATTGAATGTCTTTGATTTAGTTGTTCCTACAACTTCATGTAATTTTCACTGAAATTTCTACTTGATCAAGTTTTCTGTAAATTCTGTCTCAAATTAAATTCCTAGAACAGTGATACTGACTGGGAAAAAAAGCAGTACTAGTGTTATTAAATATGATCAAATTTTAAATCTACAATTATTAAGCTTTTGTATGTTAAAAGAAGAAAAAAACAATACCATGACACAAAAAGGCATCATTCATAAAATTAAAAAAAAAAAACACTACACATGAATAAAAGAATATAAAATCATCAAATAGGGGAAGGGGAGGTAGCGCAGTGGTAGAATGCTGGTTTAGAGAACACAAAGCCCTCAGTTCAACCCTCACCACCATAAAAATTGAATAAAATTTTCAAGCTGACTTTCCACATGGGAATTAGTAAATTAACAATCTTTGCAAAGACAAGCAATAGTTTACTTTCTTTAGCATATGAAAAAGATTGCAGAGTCCCAAGAAACTCTGAATAAGAAATTTCATCCAATGTTGAGATAGCATGAGATGTAGGGAGCATTTTTCAGTCCCTATACCATGGATAACTTATGGTCAAGTATATGATTTTTCAAAGTATACTTTGTGAAGGACCTGATGTCATAGTTATTTGCTAATATTTCCCCCATCATGGATGATGAGTCATAGTGTAGAATCCAAACTGTCATACTGAGTGACAAATTAGTGGTAGCAGATGGATTGAAGATAGCAAAAGAAAAAAAAGTTGTACCTATAAAAAGAAAATTAATAGAATAAAGCATAGAAGTCTTTATCAGAATGAGAGTAGGAAACTTTCACCTTTGTTCCCCAAAGAAATGGAACATCATTTTATATAATGGCTCAAATATTGTATGAGGAGATTTAGAAGGAATTTAATCAACTAAATGATGAAGAAGAATTGATATTTAATTTAGTTTAACAATGTTTCCCACATGTCACAAAAATTTTAAATTATTTTCATGGACTCAAAAGAAAGTCTAAAATGTTACATTACAATCCTTGTTAAAGATTTTCTCTAAAGAGTTTCCTGTAGTAGTCATGTTTTCCATACTTCAGGTATAATTGAAAAAAAAAAACATCTTATTTCCATTTCTATTTTTATTTAGTCTCAAAATGCACATATTGTAAGCTCAGTTAAAAACAGAATATCTTGCTGAAATAAGTGAATGTATTTATAAAGATAGATGTAGTAAAAGATGTAACAAAGATGTAGAAGACTAAAACTTTAATTTTCCAAACAAATGTGTAAAGTCCATCATTGGGTCTATTTTAGAAAAAAATAAGAAAAATGATTGCACAATTGTTGATAGCTTTCAAGAGTAATATGATTTTAACTGTTGATATTTAAAAGTAGAATTTTAGGACTAGCAATTTATATGAGCTAAAATTATGTTTAAGTCAATATTGCATTTTAAATAGGCAAGGCATTTCAGCAATGGAATGGGGAGTCCCTCACATCACTGCTTTGAATGCAGATTACACAAAAGACCATAATTAAACAATTTGGTAGTCATTAGTAATGCTGATTTTAGATTAGAGCTTCTTGTTTTGACATACCTAACCTGAAATACTTAAAATGTCTTAAGTCAAAGTACAAGTTAAATAGTACCAGAATGCACATTTCTTCCTTCTTTAATATAAAAGCAGTCATTTCACTTAGTTCAATAATAAAGACTAGAGAAAAGAAAGTTAATGGTCATTTACTAGCTCTATCTAGACACAGCCCAAAATTAAATTAGCCTATGCATATGTTGATGTACTCCACTATCAATTCCAGAAGGTCTGCTGTTGAATGACTCTGTCAGCCTCTTCTGAAACAAAATGACAGGTTCATCTTTGAGATCAATTGATAAGTGAAAGATAACTTTGCTCTAAAGTGTTAGGTCAAAACAAAATCACTTTTTAAATTTCTTATAGACTATACATAAATTTACCACCATACAGCTTCATACCTTCAGGTAACTACAGAAAAGCAGAACAAATACAAACAAAATATCCTGCCCTGCTAATGAAAAAAAAAAAAATCTAAAACATGTTCTAATCTGAGATAGAGCTTTTTCAGTGCAGATGTTCATCCACTCATTAGGTTAGAACACAAATCATCTGATGACTGGTAATGTTTAATTTGCATCTATGCTAATTAATTTTGTGAGCTGTTATTTGCTTCAACGGGATTTCTTGTTTCTCTAGAGAATCACCACACTGAAAAACTGTATCATCTATATCTTCAGTAGTTCTTACAAACAGATTAGTTCATTCAAATGCTGTGAAGATGGCTTCCTTTTTTAAAAGTTATTCTTTGTTGTTTGCATTATTAGTGTGCTCTTATACTCATGCATTGTAATGCCATGTATTACTTGAAGTAGCAAGAAAATATAGAGAGCATTATTTAAATTTAGAAACAATATTCAAATGGAGAAAAGTGGAAAGGTTGTTTTCTTCTAAAGTTTGATATAATTTTTGTTTTTCAAAAAGTATATATGAAAATAGTGACAACAAATTTATGCATTTTGTAAAATAGTATGTAAACATAGCATTAAAGACACAAATCTTTAAAGACAGACATCTTCACATGGTGTGTATTCCTTTAGCTGTTAATATAGAAAATACTCTATTTTCCTTTGGGATATGCAAAGATATTATGCTGTTTCAGTGGACTTTAAATATTCATATTTCACATTTTTATCCAAGTATTAGATCTGATTTTTGAATTGTGACATTATTTTTAAAAAGCATACAAACATAATGCTGTACAAAAATACTAAACAGGAGTTAGCATACACAACTGAAAAAACTTAAAGATGTAAATACCAAGATGATAGCACTACAATTAAAGTTTGACTCAGGTCATTACATTTCATATTTAACATAAATGTAAAACTCTTAATCCATTTTATTAAGGGCTTTTATATACTGTTGGCTATTCTTTACTGTCAGAAGAAGCAAAGAGGTTAATTTACAGCCAATACTCTAATAAGTTTGGTATACTGCTAACATTTTGACCATATAAACATTTTTTTTCTCATAGAAATATTATTATTTAAGGCATAAAGGATGAGCACAACGGGTAAAATTATTTTTATCATATTAATCCTGACCTTGTTTTTTCAAAACCTAATTACCAGTCTTATTTCTCTATCTACTTACCTGAAGGAAATTTTATTTTAGCAAGTGCCTGGCAAGCAGCTTTCCTAGTCACTAGTTTGCAAACCTAAGCCACATATTTAAACAGCACATGCAAAAAGCATAAAAGAAGCCACGTAGAACAGTGAAAGGACTTATCTGGGAGTTACCTTACTTTACACAAAATTTAGTGCAGGTGCAAAAGTCTATCCCGCTCTCAACAAGTTGTTAGGTGAGATGCACCGAGTTTAGAATTCAAGAGAAAATCTTTCCAAAGGAAACACTATTACATTCACAAAGGCAGATAGCACCCACAATTAGTCATATTAATGGTCAAATCTGTTGTGGGGGAAATAATACAGAAACAAGCGAAGAGCTTACTCACATTCCTTTCAGGCGTTGCCACATTTTTTCAGTCTGTTCTCCTATGAGATACTTATAAGTGGTGTTTTCCAGTTCTTCAATCTCTGTAGCAGTAGATCCCATGATGATGCTCCTAGGACAATACAGTTACAGTCAGTTTCAGCAGCTAGAACAAGCATTCCTCAGTCCACTACAAATCTCAAGCAGTTATACAGTAGCATCTCTCATGTATCACGAAAGTGCGGAGGTACAAAGCCGAGGGAAGCCTCTGCCAGATTTGCTATTGACTTTGACAGGCATATCCACAGCTCACCACATCACCCCCCTCAAGCAGACAGCAGAATAAACAGATGCTCTGACCTCACAGGAACAATCCGCACATGTGAGCTGCTACTGTACTACTGACCGACTAGTGCTCAAGCTCTCCCCACAAGCAGCTCATCTGTTCCTGTTCTGTGCACTGAAGCACATCAGAATTCCTACAGTTTACGAGCTCTATTATGCACGAAAGAAACGTGAATGACTTTCCCACTCCAGAAGAAGCTGAATTCCTCTCTACCAGCTGAAGGAGGGCACGATGTAATAAGAAAACAGATGGTAGGAACCAGTACCAGCAGCACCACCCTGAGAAAAAAGTGCCTGCTTAAATGCCAAGGTTTTTGTCTTTTAATTGATCTAGAACCGACAGAAATATATCATGCTCAAACAATAAATGCAACAACAAATATTAAGGACAACAAAGAAAAAATAGCACACAGAGCCATACAAAAGCAGATCACAGAGCTCCACAGGTTGTTATTGAGAGAATATGTACATCAACTGATGCTGTAATCACGCTATTCACCTTCTCCTAGCAACTCCACACAGTAGGTAACTGCCAATTTAACCAGGGGAAAACACGGCTGCTGCACACAGCCTGCTCTGTGAATCCTTTGGGGATTAGAAAATAAATAAAACGAAATGAGTGTGAATGTGTGTGTGTGGGTGTGTGGGTGGGTGTGTGTGTGTGTGTGTGTTAAAGGAAAAGGCAGTGATATGTGTATGGGTGTGTGTGAGTGTGTGTTAAAGGAAAAGGGAGTGGTGTGTTTATGTGCATGTGTATGAGTGCCTGCATGTGTGTGTGTATAAGCAGAGGATAGGAGAGAAATTGATGCTGTACTGCTTGTGAATTTTAGAAGACAAATGAGAGCAAGTGGACATAAAAGGAATCAGAACTGAGTTGTCTGCCAAGCTCCCAACACATGGCGAGCTTTCTTTGAAACAAGCGCAGACCTTGAGTATGAGCTTCACAATAGCTATTGCTATCTGTAGGCTGCTGAGAAAAAATGTACATAAATCTCCTACCTCTTGTTTGTAGGAGAATGGATAGAGTTTTATTCCTCCCTGCAAGAAAACTTGCTTGTAAACTTGAGATTTGTGGTACAGGCGTTCAAAGATCATAGAGAGGTAATTATATTCATTATTTATTGGGTATTTCTATGACACATACTGTTCTGAGTAATTTTGTAAGAATTAAAAAGGTAACATGCATTACCTTTTTAATTCTTACAAAAATGGCCTAAGGTAAGTAATATTCACATTTAACAGTTGAGGAAACTGAGAAACAAAGACATTCTCCAGATATAAAACCAGTCCCTTAAAGTAGGCAATATTACTTTATTATCAAGAGTTTTCCAATATAAAATTTTTTGTCCATTCAAATTACATTGATGGCATCTAGTAGTCAGAATCATAATATGTATATAAAAATACCTTTGAAAATATTATAGAAAATGCCTTCTCATTTAAAAATTAGAGGAGAGTAAAGCAAGGGACCTTCAGTTTTCTCTTCTCAGACAAGATGCTTCCAGAACGCAATCTGAATTTAATGTAATTAGCTAGCAGACAGCTTTATACAGGCAAAACCTCACTTCTGTGAGCATTTAACAGAATTGTCAGAAATAACTTCATCTTTGCTCTGAAACTACCAATTTTACCTTCACTGTGCCTTCATTTATAATCCTAGCTTCATTCATTTAATAAGCTCTTACCTGATTTTTCTTTATTGAGACAGTTAACAAACATCTGAATTCTACTCTCTATGACAAATCATTAGCCAAAAATCTGCATAAAAAGCAAGTCTCCTATATTATCATATAGCTAAGATACCAAAGTCCTTGAAATCATAATCCTTTTCAGCCCACAAAATGATTTTCTAAATATGACATGAAATTTCAAGCCTTTTCACAGGCCGGCCTACCAGTAATATTATAAGGTAAAGAATGAGGCCCACTCTGCTCAAGTATGTTCGGCGAATCTAACCCCACCATTACAACGCATTTACCCTTTGTTTTTACTTTCTTTACTGTCACTTCTACTGTATATTGATATTCAAGACCTGTGGGTATAATAATTGAGTCATTTTCTATTAAAAAAAAGCCTTGATTATTTCATTAAATGTTTCATAAAACAAAAATCTGATAAATACTAAACAGAACTGCTTATTATTTAAATCCTTTACCAAGACAATCTTCAGCCTCAGGATATCAAAAAGTTACTTCAGTAAATGTAGAGAATTCAAAGCATTTTTTCTTTTCTAGTTTATAATTAATGTCTACAAAATGTGATAATAACAAATATAAAATAAATCACATTGAAAAAAATATAATAGAACTCATGTAAAACTTTTTTTTTAAAAAAATGTGAGATGTTGCATTCACAAAGTTAAATCCCCCCAAAAGAATCTGACATAAAAAAGATAAACAAAACAAGAATGGATTGTCAGAAATCAAAATATATATCTCAAAATAAAGCATTCTGGAGTAGGAAAGAAAAGTTTAGAAAAATCGTCCTAAATAAATAGTAAAAATTAATTATGTCTCTTATCTCTTCTGTTTTCCATCCCTTTGCTTTAACTCTGTATTCAGTTACAATTGGTTCCTTCATTCTTGTTTACCTAATGATTAATTGGAAATGGTGACAAAAATCTGTAGAATTATGTTAATATCTACCAATGCTGAGATATATAAAGAACAGCATACAGTATGGATCCACACTACCTGAGTTTGAATCCCAGTTCTTTCACTGAAAGAATTGGGTGAGCAATTTGCTATTAATAATTAAGCAAGTTACTATTCTATGTCTGTTTCTTTATGTATAAAATCAGCATAATAACCTCATCTTCCTCACAGGTTGTTGTAGTAAATAAGTGAATATATATAATGAATATTAAACAGTATCTGGCACATGTTGCTTTATAATTGTGTTTTAATTATTAGTGATATTATTTCATGATTTTTCTCCTTTACATTTTAATGTAATTATTTATTCAATAGATTTTTTGATAATGAACCATTTCCCAGATAATCTGTTATAAACCTTAATCATTTTTATGCAATGCTATTGTTGTTGCTGTTGTTTGTTTAGGAACTGCATCCTTATGTGTAAGTGAGTTTGTTCTAAGTGTTTGTGATACTAACTTCATTGGTCTCATAGTGAGGCTACACTGGCCTTACTCTTACAGGCTTTACATGGCATTATGTAACGAATGGTGAAATAAAGAATATTAAGCCTATAATTCCATTCCCTATAAACCATCAATCAATGAAAAAGATCAATGATGACATATTCAAAAGCATCATATTTAGAAAGCATATCAACTCACATACCCTTAAAATAATTTCATGAGTTATTATATCTTAATAATAGAAAAAGCAATTAGTGATTAAAATCAGAAATATGGCCTAGCAGAAGAAATTAAAAACAAAATTTCAATGAAGAACTAAGAAGAAATCATTTCAAATTAGAACAAGAAATCACAAGGTATCAAAAAGATGGCCCAAGAAAAAGTGAAGTAAATCCATCAAGAATCTTAACAGACTAGAAATATTATGTTATTGATAAAAGCATATTATTTAAACAGTTGAAAAAAGTTCCAGAGAAATTAATCTTTGTCAATAATTAAAAATATTCCAGAATTGCTGGAAAAGAAGAAAATTCAGTTTCAAGAAGCAAAGCACATTATAAACTCTTAGTAAGAATAAATCTAGACTACTGCCCCTGTACAATAACAGTGATCACCTGAAATAACCGAAAAGCAGACAGAACTAATTGTTTTTAAACCATTTGATATCAGACAACAAAGGACATTATCCTTAAAATATGGGAAACATGGGTTGGGGTTGTAGTAGAGCGCTTTCCTAGCATGTGTGAGGCACTGGGTTCAATTCTCAGCACTACATATAAATAAATGAATCAAATAAAGGTCCATCAACATCTAAAAAATTTTAAAAAATAATGAGAAACAAATTAAGGTGAACTGTATAATTACTCCTACTATTTTTGAGAGAGTTTCCAGACCAGGAGTGCAGGAAATGGGAATCCAGATAGAAAGCAGAAAGAGAGAGAGAGCTCAAAGAAATACTGAATGAAATCTTCCCAAATGTGGCAAGAGACATTTATCTAAATATTCAGGAAGGTGAGTGAATCTCAGAGTAAACAAAGAAATGCCAACAAAGATGACCTATGGTAGCCACTATTCTGAAAGCTTAAGACAATCTTAAAAACAATGAAAGAGAAACAAAATTTTACCTACAGTAGAGAAACAACAAGAACAACAATGGATTTCTCTTCAGAAATGGTAGAGGACAGGGGGAAGTGACAGGCTGTCAATCCAGGAAACCATATTCAGTGAAAATACCCTTCAAGAGTGAAGCTGGTGTGTCTCAGTGGTAGAGCAAGCTGGAAGCCCTAAGTTCTATCTAGTACTACCACCACCACAACAAGAGTAAAGGTGAATTAAGATAAAGAAGAAAAAATACAAGAATTTATCACCAGAATATCTAATTTAAAAGAATGCTAGAAGAAATTCTCCAAACAGAAAGTAAGCAATAATGGAAAATTGAAATCTCAGAAAAAGCACAGTAAGCAAAAATATGAATAGATATCATGGCTTTTCTTATCCTCTTGAGTTTGAAAATGAAGCAGAAATTATAATATCATCCAATATGGTTCTAGGTGTCTATAAAGAAATATATAAGACTATTGTAAATAGGAGAGAGTAAAGGGATATAAATAAGGCTAAGATTACTGTGTTTCACTCAAACTGCAAAAATGATGACAAATCAGCAGATCGTGATAAGTTATGTATAGATGATATGATATCTAAAGCAACTACTTAAAAAACTATTCAAGAATATACACTAAAAATGGAATTCTCAAAAAATGCTCCAATAACCCATGGGAAGGTAGATAAAAGAAAACAAAGAAACAAAATACTGAGAGAAAACATATAAAGCACAATTTAACATGATAGTCTTATGCCATAACATATTAGTAGTTATATTAAATGTTAATGATCTAAACACATCAATTAAAGGACAGAGATTGACAACTTAGATGAGCAAACATGACTCAACTACATGGTTACCTATAAGAAATGCACATACAATATAAAGACACAAGTGGATTTAAAGTCAAAGGATTGGGGAAAATATATCACAATAACACTAATTAAATGAAATCATGATAGTAATATGAGAAAATGTAAGATTATAAAGCAAAAAAAATATTCAAAGGAAAAAGAGTATGTCCTAATTATGAGAAATTTTGATTCAGTAAGAGGATATAAAAATCATAAATATTTCATGTATATAAAATAGAGCTTTAATACAACTACAAGCTAAAGTAGCAAATTCACAGTTCAATCAGATATTTGGTGGTATTCATTTTATAATTTATAGAACAAGTATAGAGAAAACTAGTAAGGATATAAAAGATCTGAACAACACTATGAATAGAACTGAACTTTGACACTAATATTATATTGTACCTGGTAACAACAAAATACACATCCTTTTAAAGATAATCACTGAAATAAATAATTGATTTAAAAAATCAATAAAATTAATGTCTCCTTAATAGATATTATAATAAGTAATCAAGACCTGTGAAGGTTCTGAGATTGTTCTATTTTTATAAACTATCCCATTAGCCTGCTGCATTTTCCTGAATACTAGTAGAAGGCACCTTTGGGAGGTAAAGAACTGTACTTATTACTTGCAACAAAGCAGCAGTCAAGTATCAACATTTTTGTACAGTGTCTTTGAGTCCCAATTCCCACAAGACAGTCAATAACAAACACACAATGGGCTATGTGCTTTAGGAGAGAAATCTTGAACTTAGGAAACCATGATCTGTATAATGAGCTGCAAGCATGCCAGATCTTTGCTCCAGAGGGAAATGTTATCTTTATTACACTAGATAGTAAAACAAGTCTATCATTTACTCCAGGGAGTTGTTAACATCACCAATATAGGATTCAGAGAATTATTTGCAATGCATATTACATAACCTATAAAGGTTTCATATTTAAAATAACTCCTAGAAATCTGTAACATAAACACAAGCAATTTAGCAAAAACATAGATAAAATATGAAAAACAAAGTCACTAAGGCAAAAGTAAAAATGAAAAATATGCATAATAGAAGGTGTTCATGATTACTAGTATTCAGGGAAATTTTTAAGTGACTACAGATACCTAAACATATCCTTCCATACTAAATAACTTTTTTCTTCTCTTTTTTAAAAATTATAACTATTAGCACATTAACTGTACAATACAATGTGTTTCTTGTGACATTTTCATATATGCATACATTATACTTCAATTTCATCCACCTCCCTATTACATTCTGTTATCCTTCATCTCCCTGTTCTCCTTCCCTTTGTTAATGGTCCTCCTTCTAATTTCATGTCATCTTTTTATTCCCCCTAAATTCCGCACAAGAAAAAAAAAATGTTATATGTGTCTTTTTGAGTCTGGTCAGTTTCACCCATTTCTCTGCAAGTGACATGATTTTGTTCTTTATGGCTGAATGATACTCCTTTGTGTATATATACAACAATTTCTTTATTCATTCATCCATTGATGGATGTCTAAGCTAATTCCATGATTTGGCTATTTTGAATAATTCCATAATAGACATGTGTAAGGTATCTCTATCATATCCTGATTTTTATTTCTTCAGGTGTATACCAAGTGGTATACCAGGGTCCTCTATTCTTTGCACTGTTGCACTGGCATGCATATATATATATATATATATATATATATATATATATATATATATACATACACATGCCAATATCATGCTGTTTTTTTATTACAATGACTCTGTAGTATATTTTGAAATAAGGTATTGTGATGCTTCCAGTATTGTTCTTTTTACTATTATTGCTATGCTTTGGGATTTTTTCTGCTTCCATATGAATTTTTTTCTAGTCCTGTGAAGAATGTCATTGGTATTTTGGTGGGATTGAGTTGAATTGTAGATTGCTTTCAGTAATATGGCCATTTTGACAATATTATTTTGATCAATCTATGAGCATGAAATATATTTCCTTCTTCTAGGGTCTTCTTCCATGCTTGTAATATTCTTTGCAGAGGGTCGGGGGGTGTTTGTTTGCTTCCTTGGTTAGGTTTACCCTAAGTTTTGTTTGTTTGTTTGAGGTTCTTATAAATGGGATTGCTTCCATGATTTCATTTTCAATTGAGCTCATTGTTGATATATAGAATATCAGTAGCTTTTCCATATAATGATTTTGAATCCTGCTATTTTATTGAATTGGTTTATCAGATCTCAAAGTCTTCTGTTAGAATTTTTAGGGTCTTCAAAGGATAGGATCATATTACCTGAAAATAGGATAATTTTTACTTCTTTCTTATTTGTGTCCCTTTTATTTCTCTTGTCTCATTGCTCTAATTGAAGTTTCCAGTACTATACAAAATAAGAGTGATAGGAGTTGATGTCCTTGATTTGTTCCCTAATTTAGAGAAAATGCTTTCCATTTTCCCAATGGTGCCTGAGTGTTTTAATGATATGTTGAGTGGGGTTAGAAAGTATTTAATAAAGGATTTTTGTCTCTGTGTTCATCAAGGACACTGGCCTATGGTTTTCTCTTTTTGTTGTATACTTATTAGGTTTTGGTAGTAAGGTAATACCAACTTTGTAGAATGAATTTGGAAAGGTCCCTCACCTTTCTATTTTATATGAGAATTTGAAGAGAATTAGTACTGGCTACTAGTTCTTCTTCAGAAGTCTTGCATACCCAATTATTTTGAGGGGAAAAAAAACTGGAAGTTACAGAACTGGTAAAAAGGTGGAGCAAAAGGAACTTTATTTCTTCTTGTTGTGAGCATTAGTAAGCAATTTACCAAAATCTAAAAACACATACACATACTCCAAAATATTTTCCTGCATATAGAAATGAAACTTAATACAGAATACGTATAGTGGTGTTTTTTCCCACAAGGGAGAAACAAAACCCTTTTTAACTTCCCATTACCTGAAAAATGAATAAATGTGGACATAGTCATAAAAGAGGATATTATATGACAATGACATATATGACCTACCGTTAAAAATGAAAACTATACACATGAATAAATCTCAAGAAAATAACATTGAGCAAAAATGAAACCCTGCTAAGTATTTAGATACTATAGTAATGTTTATTTATTATTCATTATATAAGTACATATTCATTTCTTATTTACAAAATAAGAAATGAATATGTACTTAGTAAAAGTTTAAGGAATGACAACACCAAACTCTATATAAGGATAACCTCTGGAAAGGAAGAGGAAGCTATTGAGGGGAGGCACATTAGGTACTTCAGCTGTTTTGAAAGTATTTCATTCACTTCTTAAATGGGATATGAATATACAGGTAATATGCTTATATTTGTATTGATAACTAATTTAATTAGAATTGTTTTTTAATCTGAACAAAAAAGCCATGGTTATAAAAAGGTAAACAAAAATAAGAAATTAATGTAATGCTCCAGATGTTTTTAATAGTTGGAATATTTTCCTGAGTAGACCAATTTTGCAAACAGAAAACTTCATAGTTATCTAACCAAGAGAAGTAAAAACATATGTCTACATAAAGACACACACATTTTTATGGCAGAATTATTCATAATAGCCAAGAAATAGTTTATACATCAAAAGCATCTTTCTGGATAACGTCTTCCCCTGCTATTCTTCTCAATGATTTTACTCCAGCCACACTGGTCATTCCCCCCGCCCTATTGTTTTAACATCCATGGCAACTACTGTTTTCTCTCACAACACCTGTCTCCTCTATCTTCAAATATACGCTGTTACTAGAATCCTTGGTCTGTCCATTCAAACTGAAACACCAGACCACATCAAGTAGCCCTTCCAATCATGTTGCCCTGTGTTTACATAGCTGGTGCATTGGTATGGTGATGTGTTACTACTTCTCAAGTGTGAGCTCCAAGAAAATAGGAACTATATTTGTCTTGCTTGCTGATATAGTCACAGCACCTAGAACAGCGTTTGGATAATAGTGTTCCACCAATATTTTTTAATTAACTGCATTAACAACCTTATCTTCCATAATCATTGTAAGGAGTAAGGTATAATACATGAAAAGATATCAGCATGCACTATTAATTCTGATAATGTGAAATTTTATTTTACTCTGATATTTTTACATTTTTTTAAAATTGGACCCTATGTTTTTTTTTTTTGTTTTTTTATTGGTTGTTCAAAACATTACAAAACTCTTCACATATCATATTTCATACATTAGATTCAAGTTGGTTATGAACTCCCAATTTTACCCCATATACAGACTACAGAATCACATCAGTTACACATCCACATTTTTACATAATGCCCTATTAGTAACTGTTGTATTCTGCTACCTTTCCTATCCTCTACTATCCCCCCTCCCCTCCCTTCCCATCTCCTCTCTCTACCCCATCTACTGTAATTCATTTCTCTCCTTGTTTATTTTCCCGTTCCCCTCACAACCTCTTATGTGTAATTTTGTATAACAATGAGGGTCTCCCTGCATTACCTTGCAATTTCCCTTTTCTCTCCCTTTCCCTGCCACCTAATGTATCTGTTTAATGTTGATCTTTTCTTCCTGCTCTTCCTCCCTGCTCTGTTCTTAGTTGTTCTCATTATATCAAGGAAGACATTTGGTATTTGTTTTTTAGGGATTGGCTAGCTTCACTAAGCATAATCTGCTCTAGTGCCATCCATTTCCCTGCAAATTCCATGATTTTGTCATTTTTTAGTGCTGCATATATTCCATGGTGTATAAATGCCACATTTTTTTTATCCATTCATCTATTTAAGGGCATCTGGGTTGGTTCCACAGCCTAGCAATTGTGAATTGTGCTGCTATGAACATCGATGTGGCAGTATCCCTGTAGTACGCTCCTTTAAGATCTTCAGGGAATAGTCCGAGAAGGGCAATAGCTGGGTCAAATGGTGGTTCCATTCCCAGCTTTCCCAGGAATCTCCATACTGCTTTCCAAATTGGCCACACCAGTTTGCAGTCCCACCAGCAATGTACAAGAGTACCCTTTTCCCCACATACTCACCAGCACTTGTTGTTGTTTGACTTCATAATGGCTGCCAAACTTACTGGAGTGAGATGGTATCTTAGGGTGGTTTTGATTTGCATTTCTCTGACTGCTAGAGATGGTGACCATTTTTTCATGTACTTGTTGATTGATTGTATGTCCTCCTCTGAGAAGTGTCTCTTCAGGTCCTTGCCCCATTTGTTGATAGGGTTATTTGTTTTCTTATTGTTTTGTAAAACTCCGCTGTATACCCATCCGGTCCTGGGCTTTTCTTGGTTGGTAGTCTTTTGATGGCATCTTCAATTTCATCCATTGATATTGGTCTGTTCAAATTGTGTGTATCCTCCTGACTCAGTCTGGGCAAATCATATGACTTAAGAAATATATCGATGTCTTCACTATCTTCTATTTTATTGGAATATAGGTTTTCAAAATAATTTCTAATTGTCTTCTGTATTTCTGTAGCGTCTGTTGTAATATTGCCTTTTTCATCCCGTATGTTAGTAATTTGAGTTCTCTCTCTTCTTCTCTTCGTTAGTATGGCTAGGGGTCTGTTGATCTTATTTATTTTTTCAAAGAACCAACTTTTAGTTTTGTTAATTTTTTCAATAGTTTCTTTTGTTTCAATTTCGTTGATTTCTGCTCTGATTTTAATTATTTCTTGCCTTCTGCTACATTTGCTGTTGGTTTGCTCTTCCTTTTCTAGGGCTTTGAGATGAAGTGTGAGCTCATTTATTTGTTGGTTTTTTCTTTTTTTGAGGAATGACCTCCAGGCGATGAATTTCCCTCTTAAAACTGCTTTCATTGTGTCCCATAGATTCCGATATGTTGTGTCTGTATTTTCATTTATCTCTAAGAATTTTTTGATTTCCTCCTTTATGTCTTCTGTAACCCACTGATCATTCAGTAACATATTGTTCATTTTCCATGTGATGTAGGATTTTTCCTTCCTTCTTTTATCATTGATTTCCAGTTTCATTCCATTATGATCAGATAAAATGCATGGTATTATCTCCACCCCTGTATATTTACTGAAGGTTGCCCTGTGGCATAATATATGGTCTATTTTTGAGAAGGATCCATGTGCTGCTGAGAAAAAAGTATAGCCACTTGATGTTGGTTGATATATTCTATATATGTCAGTTAAGTCAAGGTTGTTGATTGTGATATTGAGTTCTATAGTTTCTTTATTCAACTTTTGTTTGGAAGATCTGTCCAATGGTGAGAGGGGTGTGTTGAAGTCACCCATAATTATTATGTTGTGGTCTATTTGATTCTTGAACTTGAGGAGAATTTGTTTTATGAACATCGCAGCACCATTATTTGGTGCATAAATATTGATAATTGTTATGTCTTGTTGGTGAATGGTTCCTTTTAACAGTATATAATGTCCTTCCTTTTCCCTTTTGATTAATTTAGTCTTGAAGTCGATTTTATTCGATATGAGGATGGCCACCCCTGCTTGCTTACGAGGACCGTGTGTGTGGTATATTTTTTCCCAACCTTTCACCTTCAGCCTGTGTATGTCTTTTCCAACCAGATGTGTCTCCTGAAGGCAGCATATTGTTGGATTTGTTTTTTTAATCCATGTTACCAGCCTATGTCGCTTTATTGGAGAGTTTAAGCCATTAACGTTTAGAGTTACTATTGATGAATGGTTTGTACTTCCAGCCATGTTTGATTATTTATCTTCTTTTAGTTTGTTTCTCCAAGGTTAGCTTCCCCCCACCCTCCGACTTTATAGAGGCACTTCCCACTGATGGTTTTGATTATTGTTTTTCATTTCTTCCTCGTGTAGTGTTTTGCTCTAGATGCTTTGCAATGCTGGTTTTCTGGCTGCAAATTCTTTTAGCTTTTGTTTATCATGAAAGATTTTTATTTCATTGTCGTACCTGAAGCTTAATTTTGCTGGATACAGAATTCTTGGTTGGCATCCATTGTCTTTCAGTGTTTGAAATACGTTGTTCCAGGATCTTCTCACTTTCAGCGTCTGTGATGAAAAATCTCTTGTTAACCTTATTGGTTTACCCCTGAATGTGATCTGCCTCCTTTCTCTTGTAGCTTTTAATATTTTCTCTTTGTTCTGTATATTGGATATCTTCATAATAATGTGTCTTGGCGTTGGTCTACTGTGATTTTGTGTGCTCAGTGTCCTATATGCATCTTCAATTTGTATATCCGTTTCCTTTTTTATTTCTGGAAAGTTTTCTATAATTATTTCATTCAGCAGGTTACTCATTCCCCTGGTTTGAATCTCTGTACCTTCCTCTCTCCCGATGACTCGTAGATTTGGCTTTTTTATGTTATCCCATATCTCTTGGATGTTTTTCTCATGATTTTTAACCAGCCTTTCTGAGTTGGCTAGGCTCTTTTCAAGATGATATATTTTGTCTTCATTATCTGACGTTCTGGCTTCTACTTGCTTCACTCTGTTAGTGATACTCTCAATTGAGTTTTTATTTTGGTTTATCATTTCTTTCATTTCTATAATTATTGTTTGATTTTTTTTAACAATCTCTATCTCCTGATAAAGATGCTTAACTTCTTCTTTTATCTGTTTATGTAATTCATTTTCAATGTGTTCTTTCACTGTTTGGATTTGCTGTCTCGTATCCTCTTTAAGGTTCCATTCCATCTGTCTAAGGTATTCCTTGAGTTCTTTATGTGACCATTTTTCTGCTGACTCTAGGTCCTCCTGAATATTTAGGCTGTCCTTCATTGTTTGTAGTCCTTTTCTTCCTTGCTTTTCTCCTTGCTTTTTCTCTTGTGGTTCCTCAAGCTAGGCCGTGCTCACCTGTGACGCTCACCACAATACTGGCTACACGCGGGGTCTGCTGCTCCTGGGAGCCCTGTTTTCATGAACGCCTGGGATCCTTCTCCCTGTTTGCCTCCCTCAGACCCTAAGTTTGTAGAGCTTGGGGCTGAGAACCCCCAGCGAATTTGCTTGCCCTCCGGTAGCCACGCCCCCAGTAGCTGGTGCAAGAGACCTCAGCTGTCAGCACTGGTGGGAGCGGTAGCCGGGAGTTTCGCGCCGTGAGTCCCGCACCACTCCTGATTCCCTCGGTCTGGCTATCGCGCTCACAGGAGAGCTGGGAGGGGCCCTTAAGTTTACCCCCGCTGTGTGGAGATGACTAAGGGATTACACACCTGTCTCGCTGGTTTCAATGCAGTTATCTCCTCCGCCCGTGACGTCAGTTCTCTGCCAAGGTGGTATCCCATGCAAATGGTGACCCTTCGTTCCCTATGCCGGGTGACCAATGCAATGGGTGGGTCCTGACTGTCTCTCCCAATCCCCGTTTCAGTCCTGTGGCCACTGCCTATGAAGGCTCAGTTGGCTTTTACCTCTAAGTTCAGAAGGGCTGACCAGTTATTTCAGCAGGATCATTAGTGCTGAGTCATGAGAAGCAGGCGAACCGGAGCTTGAATGCAGCTGATCTGTGCTCAGTGTGTGTCTTCTGAGGGGCCCAGACTGTACGTCCCAGATCCACATTAGCTCAGCATTGCCTAGTGATCCTGAGCAAACAGCCTTTAGATAATTTACAGCTCCCTGTGCCCGTGCAGTTCAAGAGGTCAGAGACTTGATCTCTCCGTGCCTGCCGTCATGTTAAACCTCCTCAATGATATTCATGTTACCCTTACAGCTTCCTGGCATAAGCAAGATCTTGGAATTATACAAACTGCTGCTTCTGTTTCCAGTCCAGATTTCTAGAAATGAAACCCTGCTACCGTCGTCTCCACCACTGGGCCACGACCTTAGCAGCGCTGCCGCGGCCTCCGCCACTCCTCAGCCCGGTGCCCGGCTCCCAGAGCAGGCTCTGCCCAAAGGTGCAGCAGCAAACAGGCGACCGAGGTGCTCGAGGCCGTGGTCCAGCCTTCGGAGGACAGGGCTCGGCACGTAGCCCAGTTTCAGCCTCTAGATGCGGCTGCTGTACAATGTAGACAGAGCAATCAAGACAGCAAGCAGAAAGCAAATGGCGGCTCCTGCGGAGTGGATTTTCGGCCCCAAAACCACAGCCCAGCCAACAATCCCAATCCACTAACTCTCCCTGTATAGAAAATATTAAAAAAAAAAAAAAGGTGGGCGCACTGAGCTTTCTTTGCCTCAGGTACTTACAATCCACTGCTGATTACACATTCAGCTTCTCTGCCGGGAGCGAAGTGAAAGAGGAAGCCTGGGCCCTATGTTTTTAATCTACTTCAAAAAATATTTTAAAAAGTCTTCAGTTACTTGGCTTTTTCCAGGTGTTGTGCTTTTATATCAAAAGTTATCAAATTTATCTTAATAGACCCTAGAGAAGAGACCAGCTTCAATAACATGAACAAACATTTTAAACCTAATTATTCTCTTTAAGTATTTTAAGACTAGTGCTCCTCTATTAACAGCACTTGTTAAAACTAGTTGAATCAAATATAAACAATATCATATTTTGGAACACTAGGTGGTAAGTGGCAAAAGTACTTATTTGACATAATCAAACATTACCATACAAGCTAAGAGTTGAGCCTATAATAGTAATGAGTTATGGCTACACCCAACATTCATGTCTCTACCCTTCAGGAACTCAATTCCCCACCGTGAATTATGTCAAAATCAATCTACAGCATTAACAATGGCTAGAGCATCCTAACAATCTTTAAAGGATCTCATTTGCAAGATCACCAAATATAGATAAAACATACTATTTTTGTGAGACTTATTTAGAGTGAATCCCTAAGTTATCTGAATCAAACTTAAATTCTATAAAATATAAATCACACAGAAGCAAAAGAGGCTCTGGTGCCATCACAAATACTTGGAAATTTCAAGATTTTCTTTGTATTCCAACCAAGCTTCCAGGCCAAATAGCAGGCTTTCATTTGTTTTATTTTGAGTCCCCAGATTTAACAGTGAGCTTTCACAGGCAGTACAGGGGTCACATACCAAAGTTCTGAGAATTTCAACCCAAAAAGAAACATTTTTGAATCTAACTCTTCTCATTTTCAAAGCAACAAAATAAAAGCAAATAACATTCCCATCCTAACTTACAAGTTACCTGTGAGAATATTTGACCTTTGTTTGTTAGAAAATCTATAATTTCTTTTGTTACATACATCATGGTTCATTCTAATAGTATTCATTTGGCCAGGAAAAAAAAAAAGTTGTGTTACCATTGAACACATGGTAGACTACAGTAGACTACACCATGCCAAACTATCATATAGTTTAGCATGAATATCCCAACTACAGTTTCTTAACAATGGTCATTCAGTGACAGTAAAAGTATTCTTTTTTTTAGGATTTAATTTAATTAATTTATTTATTACATACATGACAATAGTGGAATTCATTACATTCATAATTATCCATTCACAGCACAATTTTTCGTAACTCTGCATATAAAGTATGTTCACGCCAAATTAGGCCATTATACATGAGCTCTCTTTTTTTGCATTACGATTCTTAATACACCTTTATAACACAATCTATCATATCTCTGTTTGTATATAAGGTATGTTGACATCAAATTCACATCTTTATACATGTATTTTGTATAATGATGACCATCTCTTTCCACCATCCTTGCTATTCTCCTTCTCCCTCCCTTTCCCATAAACACTTTTTGCAAAAACACCTACAAATGATTTGTTGGTCTCATGGTTCATGTTATGCAAATGTGGAGTAAAAGGTCACTCAGCTATGCTCAAGATTTCATTTCCCTTTCTTCAAATATGTCCCCTCTTGCTTGATAATGCCTAAAATTCTGTTGAGGAGAAAGTTGTTTATTAGAGAATCACTGAAAAATATTAAAATGCAAATAACTCTTAGAAAAATAAGAAATTTACCTAAAGTTTCACAAAGGCATAAATTATTGACATCAAATTAATTTTTGAAAGAAGCCAGTGAGTCAAAGAGGTCATGAGAGATGTGGCACATAAAGAGGGAGACAGGGAGACAGGGAAGGGAGATCATTTTTCAAGGTACTAATCTCTCCCACTTCACAATCTTGCCAAATTATTAAATTGGCCACAATGTATTCTTCTTAAAATAAATAGTGTCTGCTAATCAAACTCTATATTTTTAAAATAAAAATGAATCTTTTCAATTTAAGTAAAGCCATACTTTTCATATTTAGAAATAATTTTATGTGTTCTTGACTCATAAGTTTTAGGGTTTTTTTCACATATACACAGCTCGTCAAAGATTGGTATAAGAAGTTTCATCCATCTAAGGAGTTTTAATAAATACAATGTACATAAATATTATATACTTATTTACTTTGTTCTTATAAATTTAAATTGACAATACATGACAATACATGTGCAATACTCTAAAGGTGTTAATGTATTTCCACAGGACCTCCCTCTCACCCCAATTTCCATGAAATACCAAGTACTCATTACCTCACTGTATGCTCATTTTTATTCCATACAAGAAAATCCAACTGCTTTCCCCTTGGCTATTAGCTAAAACATCAAATATAACTGCAGCAGTTATCACTGAGTGAGAGAAGAAGGAAGGAAGGAAGGAAGGAAGGAAGGAAGGAAGGAAGGAAGGAAGGAAGGAAGGAAGGGAGGGAGGGAGGGAGGGAGGGAGGAAGGAAAAAAGAGAGACAGGGAAAGGAAAGGAGGGAGTGAGGGAGAAAGAGAAGGAGAGAGGAAGGAAGGAGTAAGGAAGGAAGGAGGGATGGAATGCAAGAAGGGAAAGAGGGAAAGAGAAGAGAAGGAAGGAGATTACTTGACTATAATATTGGAAACTACTGCTAATAAAATGTACTTACGTCTAAGAGTATATATATAGTTCAAAATATATTTAATAACTTCTAGTCTAGACCTCCTGAAAGTCATCGCTAACCTCACATGATTTACATGGAAAAATTAGAGCCAGAAAGACTTTAAAATTATTTGGCACACTATGGTAGTTATATAGAATCAGTGCTGGATTTGGATTCAGAGTAACTGAGTTCAGATTTGGGCTCCACTTCTTGCTAGGGATCTGTGCTTCAGTTTTTTCACCCATAAATAAAAAATGCAAAAAGGTGATGATTAGATTGGTTCTATTCCCAGTCTCACCACTGACTATCTCAATAACTTTGGAGAAACTGCTTAAATTTAATACTGATCACAGAATTTACTACACTGACTGGCCATTATGATTCAGAGAGGTTGCCATGGTTCTTGGTTGAAGGAAATATTCAGCAAACAGAAGCTATCGGTAAGATGCTGAAGTAATGAGAAAAGTTGCATGCCAACCTTAGAGTGTGCTTGTGAGGCTCAACCTTTAATAATGTTTGTGAAAAATTGTTATAAATGTAAATTATTTTTAAAACAATTCCAGTCTTGCCATTAGGTCTATAATTGTTCATACTTAAACTAATTTAACTGATAATGGTTTGAACATAGAAGAAAATATGAATGTGTTGTGTTATTTAGTCATGAATGCTTACAGACAAATATGGTCCTGACTTAATTACCTGCACATGTTAGAAAGGAAAATATTAATTAAGTTTAATAATCTCAGATTAATTATAATAAATGAAGTTTTATATAACTTAAGCATGAAATGACTAACTCTAGGCTATAACTGGATAACTAACTCCCTTTCCAACTAATAAGCCTACCAATTCCAAATCCAAAGCACCAAAATTAAGAACAATTTAGAAGTTTTGTGTCTGAAATTTAGAAATGTTTGCTGAAAATACCCTTCACTAACTTAGTTTAATCATTTTATGTAATTATATTTTTAATATATTATAATTATATTGTTAAAATATATTTTTATTAGATTATTTTTAAATCAGGTATTGCACTTTCAAATTAGTTTATCATTTTATAACAGCTAAACATACATATTTTCAGGAGAGTAAATAATTTAAGGTAAAAAAAATCCAACTTTAAATATTCCAAAATATATTATATACTCTGCAATATTTTTAAAACTATGCTAAATTTAACAAAAAAAAATAGATTCATTTGCTTACTTATTTGACAGATATATCTGTTTATGTGCTTTAAGGCCAAATTACTTGTTTTTTTTAATTTTGGGGGGGATACAAATTGAACTCAGGGGCACTCAACACTGATCCACATCCCCAGCCCTATTTTGTATTTTATTACAGACAGGATCTCACTGAGTTGCTTAGCACCTTCTTAACTTGCTGAGGCTGGCTTTGAACTCTCAATCCTCCTGCCTCTGCCTCCCAAGCTGCTGGGATTATAGACATGTGCCAAATTACTGGCCCCAAATTACTTTTTAGCATTACAGAAAATGCCAAAATTTTTTGAACTGCTGCCAATTAGATTTTTCCAAATAAATTTGGGTAAAACAAATTACTGGAAATGCATGAAGATACATAACATTCTGCATAAATTAAACTGCTCTTTAAGTTGATAAATAAATTGTATTACATGTAAACATCTGATACATTACAAGACTTAAAGATCTTGAATTATACTTTTTTATATTTAAGATTCTTGGGGGGCTGGGGATGTGGCTCAAGTGGTAGCGCACTCTCCTGGCATGCGTGTGGCGCTGGGTTCGATCCTCAGCACCACATACAAACAAAAAAATAAAGACATTGTGTCCGCCGAAAACTGAAAAATAAATATTTAAAATGCGCTCGTGTTCGCTCGCTCTCACGCTCGCGCTCTCGCTCTCTCTCTCTCAAAAAAAAAAAAAAAGATTCTTGGGAATTTCATTTCATTATTTGTAGCATATTGTACTATTGTATCAGGCAATAAAATAACAATACCTATTTTGGGAATGGAAATCTCTTGCAAGGTTTCATGGCATATCTTTAGAATTTCTACACTATGGGTTTACGTCAATGGGATGATAAATCTTTGGTTCTTGAAGATGTCCAACTGGTGTATAAAAGCCAATTGTCAAGATAATAACTTGGATGATTCTCAATTTTCACATTTGTTTTGACTTCTCTGCCAAAGTCATATATTTATCTTTAGTGTGTGGGGGGGGTCATGTTAATGAAAATAAGCATGTCTCCAGGTCCAATAGCCAGAACCCACAGGGAAGTGATAAAGGAAATAAGAGGTGGTACATTTGTGAGAGTTCTCCTTGGTGCATGTTGTTTTTGTATCTCTTTTTTTCTTTTGGCTTTTGTAGGAATTTGTGTTTTTATGATTATGCTCTGAGTGAGTCTGCTCAAGGCAGCTGCTCTATTTCCCTTAAATTACAAATCCAGGAAACAGTAGGTGGTGGGAAGGAGAGCCATCAAAGGAGAGGGTGGCCCTGTTATATAGCCAGTGTGAATGTTGGGGACCATTCAAATCATAAAAGCTGAACAATATATAACTGTTGATAGTGCAAATAGCTCAAATACAAACATATCAATAAGATTATAGAAAATAAAGTCCAGTTCCTTTTAATTATATCTATTTTGTTTTCCCAAAATTTCCGTGAAAATTAAATAGAACTTACTGATTGGTATGCATAGTTAACAATATAGCACAATACTGTGCTAATTCTAAGATTAAACCTTAATAGATCGCTGACCATTGTTGTAGGCTACTACCACTTATTATGGTAGGTATATCTCTTCAGAAAATCCATAATAATAAATTCTTACAGTCAGGAACTGTTTTATTCTGTGTACTTTATTCCTAACATTTGAAATTAGGATTTAGACCTTTGTACATCAAGCTGCAAAAGGAAGAGAGTATACCTCAATTATGAGCAATAGAGTGTTGGGGGTGTTTATTTGTTATATTTTGGTTAATCTTATTTTGTTTACAATATTAAAAGGCATTTTAAAGTTATTTTAATCAAAGACATATAATCATTATGTCCTTGGCAAACCAAATAGTGGAAACGGTTCTTTTAGAGATACTTTTCATTAAAAAATAGATGTTCCAATTTGTCTTTCAAGGTCGGTCTATATAAAACTTGAAATACTCCTCCTGCAAAATTGTTGTGAGTTATGAGATTCATAATTTAACTGAAACACTCTTCTTAATAGAGTTTATTTTTAATGGGATGTAGACTAAAACTATATGGCAATTGAGCAGAGCATTATGAAGCACCATATGGGCTTCTAAACTGAGAAGATGATACACACAGGTCCTGCCAACTATTCCTCTCTGTCTCTCCTTCCCCACCTGCCAGTCTCCCACCATATCCTGAATCTGTCATCATATTGGGTGTTTTTGGTACAAATTACTGAAACCATGGTCTCTGTGTTCTTCAATAAATATCTCTCAATAATGAGAGGCATAAAATTAAAAGAACTCTAACCTTATTAAAATCAGTGACCTGTTTCAAGTTACAAATAGGGATAAGAGGTGGCAAAACAATTACCTAACCATAATTGGAGACCAGGGCTGGGTGATGAACAGACAATCATGAAATTAAAGTAGAATGGCTTGTCTTGCTCAGAGCTGCTGCAGCACAAGCCCTGACAGGTAGTAGTAAACAAAAATAACTAAAGCACAATAGAGCTGTCTGGTTTCTCTCCTCTGTTTTTGGTCAAATTTTAAGCATTTTCTCTTCTGGAGAAAGATTTCTATGTATGCTCCCTCTTGCTGTCCTAACTTAGACCCTTGAGTCTGATGACTTTAAGCCATAAGGAAAAAAAATTTAAATAAAATATTATAAAAGCATGGGAATGGTGACATACCACCAGCTCAGATGACTAAACATCTGTGGCACCTGATCTGGTGGCAAGAAATCAAGACCAGTCTAAGAGAAAGTGATGCAGTGTGGTAGGATTTGTTTGATATAGTCTTTTCCACTCAGCCTCCAAAACCTTTCTACTTCCTCCAACTTAAATAAGGAAAATGTCTTTTTAAATGCAGCACAGATGGTATTGTTTCAACATTTGAGCCCCAAATTGCAGATACTATCCTTGCTCTTCTGCCTGTGTCTTCTTGATTCTCTCCCCATTTGTTTCTCTGATGATTCCCTTGTCTTCCCCTTGACCTCATCTCCTTTCTTTGGTTCTTCTCTCTCTTAATTTTTTCTCCTTTTTCTGTGATGAAAAAAATAAATAAATGGAAATACAGTAAAAGGTGTGGTGAAGATCAAAAGGAATAATAATAAAATGGGCATCTTTCATTTTATCGGTTTTACTATTTGAGCAATACTTATTATTTTTATAATAATTGAGAAGACACAGAGACAAATCTACAGAAACACAGTCTTTGATCCTTGATAGGATCAAACATACATTGGAGAAGATAGTCTTTCTAACAAAAGCTGGGAAAACTGACATTAATACATAGAAGAATGAGTCTAGATCCCTATCTATACTCCTGCATAAAAGTCAACTCAAACTGGATTAACAATGTAGAAATTAGACCAGAAACTTTGCAATTGCTAGAAGAAAACAAAGGGTCATCACTCCAACATATAGGCACAAGCAACAATTTCTTCAATAGGACTCCTGAAGCTCAGGAGATAATACTAAGAATTAATAAACAGGATGGCATCAAGTTTAAAAGCTTCTGCACAAGCTCAGGAGATAATACTAAGAATTAATAAACAGGATGGCATCAAATTTAAAAGCTTCTGCACAGCAAAGGAAATGAGAGATTGGGAGAAACTCTTTGCCATCTACTATTCTGAGAGGATTAATATCCAGAATATTATATAAAGAAATCAAAAAACTTATCACTACAAAACAACCCAATCAATACACAGGCAAATGAACTAAACAGGCAGTTCTCAAAAAGAAAAAAAATGACCAATAAATTAAAAAAATGTTCAACATCCTTAGCCAACAGAGATGTGCAAATCAAAACTACACTGAGACTTCATCTCACTCCAATTAGTATAGCAGCCATCAAGATAACAAATAATAATAAATTCTGATGAGGATGTGGAGGAAAGGGAATACATTTACATTGTTGGTTGGATTTTAAATTAGTGCAAACACTATGAAATCAGTATGGAGGTTCCTGAAAGGTCTAGGCTTGAAATTACCATACGACCCAGCTGTGCCACTTGGCATTTATCCAGAAGAATTGAAGTCAGCATATTATACTGATACATGCCTACTCATGTTTATAGCAACACAATTCACAATTGCCAAATTATATTTGGTTCTATAAGCAACAGATTAATAAACAAAGAAAATGTGGCATATATACACAATGGAGTTTAGCCATGAATAACTAAATTATTTGCAGAAAAATGGCTGAAACTTGAGAACTTTATGTTAAGCAAAATAAACCAGACTCAGAAAGCCAAGAATAATGTTTTTATCTCATATGTGGAAGCTAGAGAGAAAAAAGGGGAAAAAAGTGGGGAGATCCTCATGAAAATAAAATGAAAACCCATAAAGTAGAGGAAGGGGACCAGTGAGAAAGAGGAGGAAAGGGAGAGTGGAGTTAAAGGCGAATTAAATTGACCAAATTATGCTATGTACATTTAAAAATATGTAAAAACAAATCCCTCTATTACATGTAATTATAATGCAATGATAAAAGAAAAGAAAAACTTGAACTACCAAACAATCCAATAATCTATTCATTAATCTTATTTAAAATGTATCTCTTTTAATGAAATACTGGTTCCAAAATGATCATAAAGTTTTTTTTTGTTATGATTTAAAATACAAAAAGTAAATTAGAGATTATTATGAGTAAGTAGATTTAAAAACAGGATTTAACAAAAAGCTTTTAGAGACAGCCCTGGTTAATAATTTCACCGCAAATACAGAAAGAGGCATTTGTATATTTTGAGTGCTGGATTTCCATCTCATCATAGGACTCCTTTCCTAAATGTTCAGCCTGCCCTTCCCAATGTGTTTCTTGCTGTCCACATCTATCCAGTAAAACTATCATCTCCTAAAATGAATCCTCTTTCCTCCAAAATAGATGACAAAATAAAAATAAGAAGCTGAGGTTGATATGATTTAAACTTCCATTTTATGCCTCCCTGTCTTTGATGATGAGAATAGGATGTTTTCTCAATAAAAAGACTCCAGGCAAGATGGTGACACATTCCTGTAATCCCAAGGATTAGGGAGACTGAGACAGGAGGATCACAAGTTCAAAGCCAGCCTCAGCAATTTAGCAAGATCCTAAGCAATTTAGCAAGATCCTCAGCAATTTAGCAAGTCCCTGTCTCAAAATAAAAAATAAAAAGGGCTATGGTGTAGTTCAGTGGTAAAATACCTCTTGGCTTAACCCTCAGTACTACACAAATAAAATCAAATTTTATTTCCTATAAGTTGCTATTATTAATCTGGTCCAGTTAACCAACAGGACCCAGTATATGTTAATTAAAACACACCCTCTAAACAGACGTTTGATATACTTTTCATATTACATAGGAGGTGTCCATAAGCAAAAATCGAGAAAAAGAAATAAGTCTAAATTCATTTGTATATAGGCAGACAAAGTCATTTCCCATACAATGTAATTTTGTGATTTGGCAGCCACTAGAAGGCCCACTCTGGAAAAAAAAATCTTAGAAATGATCTGTGGACTAGAAATTTTTGTGACTAGAAAAAGAGAATCAAATGTACCTTTTTAAGTTAGAGGCTATACTGAAGAAGTGTGGAGGTAGAAAGAAAGTAGAATGAGTCAGACATTATTACCCTATGTGCAAACATAATTACAGGACCGGTGTAATGCTATACCATGTACAACTAGAAGAATGAGAAGTTATACTCCATGTATATATGATGTGTAAAAATGAGTTCTACTCTCATTTATAACTAGTTAGAACAAATTTTAAAAAATGAATTAGAGGCTAGCACATTTCTCAATTATTATTCTTCAACATTTTCACATGAATTTGTTGAGCAACTAATTGCTTCCCAATTCTCTGAAAGCTTAGTTGATAGAGCAAATAGGTTTTGAGGAAGGAAATTAAACAGTGCTGTTTATTGTAGTGGTCTCTGAGAGTAAGAGAAGTGGGTTCTGAGATAAAGGTGCAGAAATGGGAACTGTTTTCCTGACATGAAACATTATAACTTTTCCTAGGACCAGGTTTCTATACAATTTAATTCCTATCACAAGCTTTAAATAAATGTCTTCTGTGTATATCCCTTTAATTTCTTTCCTCAGTCTAATTGCTCTATACCTAGAAGACCCTAAAAGTTCCACCAGAACACTTCTAGAACTAGTAAATTAATTCAGAAAAGTAACAGGATATAAAATTAACACTCATAAATCAAAGGCATTTCTGTATATCAGTTACAAATCCTCTGAGAAGGAAATGAGGAAAACTACCCCGTTTACAATAACCTCAAACAAAACAAAAGATACTTGGGAATCAACTTAATGAAAAAGGTGAAAGATATATACAATGAAAACTACAGAACCCTAAAGAAAGAAATCAAAGAAGACCTTAGAAGATAGAAAGATCTACCTTGCTCTTGGATAGGCAGATTTAATATTATCAAAATGACCATACTTTCAAAAGCACTATACAGATTTAATGCAGTTCCAATCAAAATTCCAATGACATTCCTCATAGAAATAGAAAAAAATAGTCATGAAATTCATCTAGAAAAATAAGATATTCAGAATAGCTAAAGCAATCCTTAGCAGGAAGATGGAAGCAGGTGGCATCACTATACCAGACCTCAAACTATACTACAGAGCAATAGTAGTAAAAACAGCATGGTATTGGCACCAAAACAGACTGGTAGACCAATGGTACAGAATAGAGGACACAGAGACTAACTCACAAAACTAAAATTATCTTATATTAGTCAAAGGTGCCAAAAACATGCATTGGAGAAAAGATAGCCTCTTCAACAAATGGTGCTGGGAAAACTGGAAATCCATATGCAACAAAATGAAATTAAACCCCTATCTCTCACCATGCACACAACTCAATTTAAAATGGATCAAGGACCTAGGAATACAACCAGAGACCCTATGTCTAATAGAAGAAAAAATAGGCCCTAATCTCTATCATGTGGGATTAGGCCCCAACTTCCTTAATAAGACTTCTGTGGTACGAGAATTACAATCAAGAATCAATAAATGGGAATCAAACTAAAAAGTTTCTTCTCAGCAAAAGAAACAATCTATGAGGTGAATAGGAGCCTGCATCTTGGGAGCAAATCTTTACCTCTCACACATCAGATATAGCACTATCTCTAGGGTATATAAAGAACTCAAAAAGCTAAATACCAAAAAAAAAAAAAAAAAAAAACAAATAACCCAATCAATAAATGGGCCAGGGACCTGAATAGACACTTCTTAGAAGATGATGTACAATCAATCAACAAATACCTGAAAAAATGTTCATCATCACTAGAAATCAAAGAAATGCAAATTAAAACCACTCTAAGATTTCATCTCACTCCAGTCTGAATGGCAACTATTATGAAGACAAACAACAATAAATGTTGGTGAGGATATGGGGAAAACGGTACACTCATTCACTGCTGGTGGGACTGAAAATTGGTACAGCCAATATGGAAAGCAATATGGATAATTCTTGGAAAACTAGGAATGGAACCATTTGACCAAGTCAGCCCTCACCTCAGTCTATATCAAAAAGACTTAAAAACAGTACACTATAGGGACACAGTTATACCAATGTTTGTAACACTCAATTCACAATAGCTAAACTGTGGAACCAACCTAGATGCCCTTCAATAAATAAATGGATAAAAAAAATGTGGCATATATACACAATGGAATATTACTCAGCAATAAAAGAGAATAAAATCATGGCATTTGCAGGTAAATGGATGGAGTTAGAGAAGATAATGCTAAGTGAAGTTAGCGAATACCAAACAAAATTGCCAAATGTTTTCTTTGATATAAGGAGGCTTATTTATAGTAGGATAGGGAGAGGGAGCATGGGAGGAATAGACAAACTCTAGATAGGGTAGAGGTGTTGGAGGGAAAGGGAAAGGGCATGGGGTTATTAATGATGGTGGAATGTGATGATCATTATTATCCAAAGTACAGGTATAAAGACATGAATTGGTGTGAATATACTTTGTATACAACAGAGATATGAGAAATTGTGCTCTATATATGTAATAAGAATTTTAATATATTCTACTGTCATATATAAATTGTAAAAAAATAAATAAAAGTATGCAAATAAGACAAAAAATGTATAACCCAAAGACATGCCCCCACCAGGGACCCACCTCCTCCAGCCACACTCTACCTGCCTAGAGTTACCACCAAATTAATCCCTATCAGTGCATTAATACATTGATTAGGTTAAGGCTCTCATAACTCAATCATTTTTTCTCTAAATGTCTTGCATTGTCTTTCATTGTCTCACCCAGGAGCTTCTGGGGGACAACTCACATCTAAACCATAACAATAAATAAGTAGTCTTTTTAAAAAATAAATAAATAAATAAATGTCTTCTGTCATGACCTTGTATTTATCCCAAGGGACTGAAATTTAGAAAGGGAATTTGCTTTTGTTCTCATTTTAAATCAGTGGATATAGTATTTGCTCAGACACCAACAGAGAAAGAATGGAGAGGAGACCAAACCAGAGCCTGAGGAAGCCTGTGTTCCAGATTCGACTCTTATTGACAGGAAATGGTTGATTATGCCCTCGTTCTCAAGATGTGCTGAAGAGCTCCTTGCTTTTCAATTTCTGTTTTTAAAGTACCTGAGCCAAAACAACAGCAAGTTTGATTTTTAAAATAGGATCAGTGACAAATGCTGAAATGCCAAGTCAAAATGTACAGAATCCGAACAAGAAAAATGCAAGAAGGAATTTGGAAGGCAGATTAGGGGATGTGAGCCCAAATCTGTGCCTGCCAACTGCTCTCAATAAATTGTGCTGAGGTCAAAGGACACTTGGGAATTTATTCAAAAACACACACACCAAGGAGGCAGATGCTGCTTCCCTCAGATTTTTAGAGACTGTTTTATTGGTTTTGTTGCTGTTGTTTTTAAAAATAAGGGTACTGGAGAACCTTCCCAAATTGTGGATGCCCATCTTCCTTGGTGGGTGAGTTTCTGCCTGGAAGTGCCTGAGCTTCCTTGGGTAGGTTAGGCTCTTAGTGCTTCCCTATTCATTCAGCACTAGGGTAATTTCCCCACTGGAGCCAGATTCTACTTGTGGTTATGCATTCTCTGAGACAGGTCACTCTAAGGTCAAACAGCAATTCCACAATGGAAAAAGTGACCAGTGTGTGTTCTCTAAATGTTTGCAGACCTCTTTCGAAAGAATGTTCCGAGTGGATAACTGAATAAGTATTTCCTATAATCAGTATCTATAAGACTAACAGAAAGCACAGATGTATTTAAGATTTTAACAGTGTATAATATATTGTGAAGGTAATGGTATCCTAGCATATGAGCATCCTAAGAGAAATTAATATTTATAAACTACCTGAGGTTCTCAAATATACTTTGTATTATGTTTTGAATCCTTAAATTATCAATATTTCAGATTCCTATAAAAATTATTCTTATAGAGAAGATATTTCAAAAAATGTTTGAAATATATTTGAATAAACTTTTCAAGAATATCTTGAAAACATTATAACAAACACCAAATACAATCAATTTCTGTTGGATCTTTTCATAAATAGTCTGCTATTTTGAATTATAAACCAGCACTACATGTCTATTAATTTAGATTTTGCCTCTTTCAAGCTACAAGTATTATTAAAGATGTAGAAAAGCACAAAAGAGTTTAAAAGAGCACAGGAGATTTAAAGTTACAAATTACACATGAATCAGGAATTAGTGGCAATATAATCAACAACATGGTACTGTATTCTTCTTAGAAGCTATAGCATATAGCAGAAAAAGATGAATTAGAAAATAAAAATACAATCTGCAGATATCTGGAAAATGTCTCCAAATGTGATCAAATTGTGTACTTATATAGAAAAAGCAAACACACTTTTTCAGTGTAGATGTTATTGTTCCAAATAGTTCACTATAAGCAAAAGCAAAGCTTAGGACCTCTATTCCAATGTAAATAGATATATAAGATAGAGGAGACAAACAACAATATTATTGTTAGCACATATTATTTTCTTTCCTTCCCCCGAGTCATTAGTATTCTTCCAATGATATAGTGTTTTTTGACATATCTGTATGTGTTTTTTCAATACACAGTTAAAAAAAATAGTTCATGCTATCTGTATTATATAATTCCATCTGTACAATAGTAACATTTGGTTGAAGTAAGTTGATACACACATAAAATCAGGTGCAAATCTGATTATTCTTAATTTATTTATTATCTCCACATCTTATCTTTTCCTTAGAAAAACTTTATTTGTGCATTCATTCATTCAAAATTATCATTTTCTTTTACCTATCTTTGAAGAAAGAAAAGGAACATTTTATCTGAGAGATTCCTAGAAAAGCAGCAATAAATTCCTAATTCTAGATACCTAAGATAATCATAAGATCAGTATTAGAATCTGGATTTTAACTCTGTTGAACCTACTACAGAACTCTTAGCATAATGAAAGTGAATTTGAGATTCACCACAAGTTTTAAATTTGTGTACTAAGTATGGGGGGGAAATGCTTTAAATTCTAAACAAAGGTGTTAAATACCATGAAATAATTAATTTGAAAACTTAATCTGGTAATTCACACAGTACTTCCCAAACTCTCCTATCTGTTCGGATACCTAGAGGAAGACTTCTTTCTCCAGGGAAAATGTGCTCCAAATCCTTCTTTCTTGGCATAGATTACCACAGTCCAGGACAATTCCAGCCAAGCCAGATCCTCTGTTAGCCTAATCTATTACTAGCTCTAAAGCACTGGGGAAGAAGATACTGGTGATTTTCTGATCTTTAATTCTGTTATGTTGAAGGGGAAAAAAAGGAACAAGCACCATGCTGCAGTCACGGTTTTTAGTGCTTGGAAGGTATCATTGTATTATTCAGGATATGTCAACTACTATAGCAGACAACCCAATAACATCCACAGCTTAACACAATAGGGGTCTATTTCTGTGTCAGGTGAAAGATCAATGAATGGGCTTGGTAGAAAGCCATCAGGAGGTGATTCAAGAACCCATCTTGTGGCTGCAATATCCCACAGACAGCATGAGAATTCTCTGTGGGATCTTCTCTGCAGATGAGGAAAGAGACAGTATAGGTAGGCCATACATTCAAAATGGCACACATGTCTTCCACACATGTTCCTCCAGCCATAAACCAGTCACATCGAGGGTGGCTTGAAATCATTCTGACTGTGTGTCTAAGGGCGGCGGGATGGGGGTGGGGGGACAGATTTGAAGAACATCAGGCCAATATCACCTACAATCAGTGAATAGAAAAATTTTTTCTAACCTCAAGGAAACAAAAGGTTGAAAATAAACATGGCTGAATTATAAATTGCATGATCTATCATAAGGCAAAAAATAACACTGTTGCATTGGGTAGAGTGCACAGTGAGAGGAAACAGGGTCTTCTGACCATGACTGTAGGTGGTTGAAGCAGGGTGGAAGAGAGATCCTTGGAGAAAAGATTTAAAATTGAGGTGACATTTAATGGAGGTATCCTCATTCCCAATAATGGATATAGAGGAGAGTAACAGTGAGCCAGGAATTAAAATCATAAGGAAATGAGGGTTAAGTGTATACCATGAGTTAGTTAATTATAACAGTAAAAAAGAGGATCAGTGGCAATCTGATGTGGAATTTGAAGTTTTCAAGAGGAAGGGGAAAAGAATGTTCTGAAATCCACCTTCAGGTCTAGTTATGTAGACCTGGAGAATAAAAATCAATCACCACTTGAGAAGGCTGCACAGAAAGTGTGCCCTCATAGGAGAGACCAGATTTTACCAGAGCATTCTAGTGGGAGGAATGTCAAGGATATCCGGATTTTGTTGAAGATCTGGTAGCCAGGAAATCTGTAGCTTTCTGTGATGACTGACAGGAACAGGGATAAGTGGCATATAGAGATTAGTCTTGGAGTCAAGGCAGAAGTGGTAGCAAGTCTATGAACATACAGGACAGGAAGGAGTGGGTGTTGGCAATTCTTTCTTGACCATTGCTAAAGAAGGCAGAGAGCCTGGGACTGGTTGCCTTAAGCCCAGGGAATGGTTTTGATCTTTTTTTTTATTATTTTTAATATTTATTTTTAGTTCTCGGCGGACACAACATCTTTGTTGGTATGTGGTGCTGAGGATCGAACCCGTGCGAGGCGAGCGCGCTACCGCTTGAGCCACATCCCCAGCCCCTGGTTTTGATCTTGACCCCTTTAAGGAGGGCTGAGTTTATGCCACATGCTCAGTGTCCACTTCTACAACTAGAGAAGACAGATTATTCTGGATGAAGAAGTAAAAGTCATGGGAAAATGAGGTCTTAATTCAGAATATGGCCACCTCTTGATTCCAGAGGGTCACGTACAGCCAACTGCTACATGGAATCAATTTGAAACTTCTATAAAGATATAATGAAAATACTTTTCTATTAATTTTACTGCTTCATTTAATAAACCCAAGTATTCCCATTACTTCTCCAAAAAAAATTATATTAGGCCTAAGTATCCCCTCACTGTCCTACACATAATAACTTTCAAGCCAACAGCATACATTTCCAGGGATCTCAAAAACAGGGACAAAAACAGACTGTAAAGAGAATGGCATGTCAATAAAAGCAAACTCTAAACTTTTAATTCTTCTTTGACATAGAGTTCACCTAATCATTTGACAGGGGTTTTTGAGCAGCTATTTCATACTAGGAGCTGGCCTAGGCAATTGCATATAAAATCATTTATATATTTCTTTCTAAAAAAATGCTGTCTTGTCAAGGAACTCATAGTTAGGAGTACATGAAAATAAGATTATACTTTAAGGAACTCTAGAATTATAGTGAAAAAAAATTATTAGCTCTTCCTGGGAACAATTGGGAAGCTTGCTATGAAAGATTTCATTTAAGCTGGAACAAAAAGCATGGGTAGGCATTTCCTAGTTGGAAAAGAGAAATAAAACCATTCAGAGATAATAAAAAAAAAAAACACCACACATAGAGAAGAGTGGAAGCAAAAAGATGTACAACATGTTAAGGGAATATAATTCTCCTGTGGCTGGAATACCTAAAGAGTGCAGGAGAGTAGATAGTTGTGGTCAAAATATATTAGCCTTGAACACCAAGATAAAAACCATCTGTTTTAGGGAGGTGGCTTATGTGACCATACATGTGTTTTAGTAAATAACTCCACTTCATCAGAGAAAGCAGATGACAAGGGACAGAGTTCTAGGCAGGAAGACCAGTGCAGAAGGGATGGTGATTTTTAAATGAGATAAAGACCTTGAAGCAAGGTCTTTCTCAAAGGAGTTGCACCATTTTTCTTTGACTAAATTTAACCCACAATTTGAAGAGATCATTTGTTTTTGGAACCAAATTTTCTAAACTATTTTATATTCCTTTTTAGTGTTTTAAATTAAAACTAATTTTAAATCCATCTTTGATGAAATTCCAGTCACGATTCCCTTTCTGAAATCTAAAGGTACATAAAAATACCCTTCTTACTGATATAAACATAGAATCACAGATTCTCAGGGCTCGAAAGTTTTAATTCTCTTGGGTAACCATCCTTCTGATGTTGGAAGCTTTCTAGGCTCTCTGTGCCAAGCCATCTTTTGGACTAGGCTTGATCATCTCCAGGAATGAAGTATCTGGTGAGGTGGTGAAGAGCGTGGGATCTGTAATTAAAGGACTCAGATTTATTCCTATTCCATCACTTCCACTTGTGTGAATTTCAGCAAGGTATAAACTTCTTTTTCGGTGCTTCAGAATCTTCATCCATAAAGTGAAGATCCTATTGTTATTTAACGCACAGAATTATATACATGAGAAAATGCATGCCCAGCATTCAGCAAAACACCCAACATATAGTAATTCCTCAAAAATGTTTGATACCATTTGACCCCTGACAAAGGTTTTGCATGATCTCAAAGAAATCCTGGCAGGATTTCAAGATATCCTTTCAAAAGAGTGAGCAGAGAAATATTTGAAGTATTAAATCTATAAAGCCTTCTTAATTCTATCTGGTTCATAACACTCATGTAAACTGAAGAGATAAGAATAAATATAATCTGTTACCTAACCTGACTCCTGGGCAATGACTCAAATGGCAAATTTAATTTCAGTAGCACTCACAGTAATCATTTCCTGATTTCAGAGCTTTCAGTTGACACAAAGCACTCTATAGACAATAAACAGAATCTTAACCAAAGATGGTTCTAAAAGTTTCTCTAAAATTCACAGCAAATTTCTCTGCTACCAGAGTTCATTCCATCATTCAATTCACATTGTCAGTGAGTATTTCTGTCAAGATATTCAGAGCATAATTTGAAAATAGAAGGTAATAGAATGAAGATTCCAAAAACTAAACTAAAATAAATTACTTCTAATTCATGTGGTACCACCTGCCATAACTAGTAAATTCTTGTATATGTAAATGAACTTCTTTTGTTATGCAAATTATTCAATTATTTCTTTAAAAACTCTTTTATGTAATAGTGCAGTAAAAATATTAACTATTTTAAAAATTAATAACTCTTTCTTCACCATCTAAGAACATGTACTGACATGCATATACTTTGCACTGAGGAAATTTTGCAAAATATATTCTCAGGAAGTGTTTAAAATGTTGTTACTAATTTTCAAGAATCATTTTAACATTCTATAAAATAGCATTCTTTAATATATTCTTAATGTTCATAATACTCTTATTAATAGGAATATTAATAGTATTCTTTAATATTAATTCTTTAAAATAGTCTTAGACATACTGATTTTATTTCCTTTGGCTCTGTACTCAGTAGTGAATTGTTGGATCATATGACAGTTCTATTTTTAATTTTGGGGGTAACTTGCTTATAGTTCCTTATGATGGCTGTTTTAATTTACATTTCCACCAACCCTGTGGAAGCATTCCCTCATCTCCACACCCTCACCAGCACTTGTTATTGTTTACCATTTTTATCATGGCCATTTCTCCTGGAATCATGAAAAATGAATCATTACATTGTGGTTTTGATTTGTACTTCCCTGATGACTAATAATGTGGAACATTTTTTTTAAGTTTTCCTATTGGTCATTTGCGTCTTCTGAGACATGCCTACTTAGAAAATTTACAATTATATAGGAATAAGGACTTCTGGTGTGCCACTATAAAGGAAAATGACTCTTGATAACAGCTGTGTGCTCTATATTTTTTCCAAAGCTATAAGAAAGGATTCTGAAGCTTTTCATCATAAAGAAATGATAAATGTTTGAGGAGACAGATATGTATAACCTGATTTAGACATTATATAAGTATGCACAAAACCTGATATGGTACCTTGTTAATATGTAAAATTTTAAGTTTTTATGTATCAGTTAAAAATTATTTTTAAAAAAGAATGTTCTTAATACCTTTAGAATAGGCATTCTATTCTCAAGTAAATAATTTGAATATAGAGGTATTGATAAATTAAAGGGGGGAAAATAAATACTAATTTACTGAAAAAAATAACAATAAAAATGAGGGTATTGATATAAATAAGCTCTAAAATCCTTTCCAACTATAAAATTCAGTCAGTCCTTTAAATAAAAGAAAATCCAAACTGACTAGAGTCATCCCTCAGTCTCTGTGCAGGATTGGTTCCAGGACTCCCCCACAGATATCCAAGTCTACAGATGCTCAAGCCCCTTATATAAAATGGCATAGTATTTGCATATAACCTACACACATCCTCCTATATACTTTAAATCAAATCTGTTGTTTAGGAAATAATGACATGGATAAAAATCTGAATCTGTACATACTGAGTACAGACATTTTTTTTTTCCAAACTTTTTTTAAATCCATGATTGGCTAAATTCACAGATAGAGAAACTACAGATATGGAGGGCTGACTCTGTGATTTATTTCATTTATTTCATGCTATAAATATGGAGCAAGAGAAACCTTAGAAAAGAAGTATCTATTCAGACACATAAAATATGCCCACCCAAGATCATAACCACAGGGAACACGGAGGGGAGACTGAGGTCTGCGAGACAATCTAGCTGTTGAGGTGGTGAGAGGAGCCAAGCCTCAAGCAGCCGGGATATTGTGACTCTGGTTAACTTGTAAGAAGTTGGATTGATTTGTAAATTATTATAGTGTTAACTAAACATATTCTCAGAAAACACATATGTCTTAAAAATCAAATTAAAGACAGCATAATAATGAAGGAAGTACAAACTATAAGAAAAGGAGAAGCGCACCCTTCTGCTCTTCAAGAGCCGCATCAGGAATTGAAATCCATGACAATGTAGTCAGCACTTGAAATATTTGAAATTATGAAGATCATCTATAAGTAGATTTATATTATCCTTCCTTTGTGATGAATGCATTATCCTAATTTAATCTTCTAAAATATTATCTAATTTTAGATTATCATGGATTTCGGATTATCATGGATTTTTATGATTGTAGATTATCATGGACTCAAGGAGGTCAGGGTAATTAGCAAGATGCAACTTAAAATATTTTTATGCCATCTGTTTTTAAGCATTTCTCCTTTCCATTTCTCTTTTTACTTCACAAAATAATATATTTCATAATACATTTCATATTATAGGCCTAGTACTTAAGATACTAGGATCCCAGGAAGCACATAGCGCCCATGAATAGACAAACAGTGGTATGCAGTGAATACACATTTTTACTAACAGCTGCATGTTTAGAAATAATGTTTATCCAAACCTAAAAATCACCATCATGAAGAAAACATTTGTTAATAAGAAAAAGCAAAACTTTATTTAAAATATGTTTCAGATTATTAAAACTTCTAGACATTTATTTTCTAAGCTTTTGTGTTATTGTTTGGGAATAATAATTTCTCAGCACTGTCATCTCTAGAGTTTTTTTTCTACAGTTCCTGGACATGAATTTTTACTTCAATTGACCCACCTAATGATGTGACTAAACTTTTCTGTGCACAGACTATAATTCAGAAAACATTTTAGCACATATTTCCAAAATAGAATTTTATATTAACATCCACATCTAAAGCAAATCTTAGCAATCCTCCACCATCAATTACTGAAAATGGATGGCATCTATAACAATTATTTAAACAAGATTTCTGTTGAAATTCTTAACTACAATGGCCACAAAACTTTAAGAGCTTCTCTGAAACCATTATAAATTTGTCGTTTTGAGGTTTGATTAGTGAGTACAAAAGGTGTTTGGGGTGTCCCATTTTTCCCTTAACAGATTTCTTCCTGTTTTTTATAACGGTTGGGTTGATGATCATTGGCGGATATAATTCTGCAAGGTTTTCTTCCTTGTATATTTTAAGGATACAAGATTGGTGTCTTCTTGATTCACTCTCACTAGTTGTAAAGGAGTCTCAAAGAAATATTAAATCATTTGAAAATTATTGTTTTAATTTAATGAAGCAAATATATCAAATGAATCTAAAGGTTTGAATTGTGTAAAATCTAATATATGTTATTATGTTATGATTTAAGTTTTATTAACATTTGAAACTTCAAACAGATTTACAGATTTTTACAAATGTATCTGCTTAATATGCTTATTTGGTTTTCAGATCAGTTGCCACTCTATTTCCCTATTTGATGCCTTGACAGTTCTTAATAAAAACTATCAAACACTACAAAACAACAAAAACTTGAAGCTTTCATCAACATCATTAGTTATTACATTTCTAGCAGACTAAATAATACTACAGCTATACTTGCCTTAAATTAATATAAAAGCAGGACAGCTCTAAGAAGTGAGAGGTAAAAAATTATGTAGGTCTTTTCCTCTCAACAAATGTCATCAATGAAAATATTATCAATTATATAATATATAATAACATTAAGGGGTAATATGCTAGCATAATATGTAACTATATTTACATAATCAATTAATCAATTAAAATTCTATATCATCTGACACAGAAAATAATAAAAGTGAAACAGTCCAAAGTCATTTTTTCATAGTGCATGACAAGAATGATTTATAAAAATCATGCTGGAGAGAGAATACCTAAAAATGATAAATATGCATTACATTTCTCAATAAATCATAATGTGAATCATTCAAATTTTTAGTGATCAAACCATGAAGTCTTCCACAAAGAAAAATATACTCTTCCTCCAAACTCTGGAAAACGCATTTCTGCAGATCAGAAAGTGGGCTGAGTCAATATCAATGTTTCTTTAACCTCAGTGACTTAAAAAAGCTATTGAAGAAATTTTTCTCTCTGATAAATCATGCTAAGAGCAAAGTCTAAGTCTAAGCCTAAATCCAGAGGGAAAAGAAAACTTATTTTAAGGCTCACTGTCCTCACTTTGATTCTAGACCCCAGAGACTGTGATATGAAATGGACCAGAGATGCCAGTGACTAGATCATGCAAAAGCTATAAACCTTGATAAGATATTTGGATTTTTATTCTAGATGAAATTAGAAGGCATGAGAGGGCACTTTTTAAAAGGAGGAGTTATAATCTTTTGGTTTTAATACTGTGACTGCAAAACAGACATTAACACAGCTAAAATTACAAAATTATTAGACATGTAGCTAAATAAGTCTAGGGATTAATACAACTTAAAAATATAGTCAATAAAAGTACTGTATTTAGGATTCATGCTAAATGAACAGAATTTACCTACCTTGGCACACACAAAAAATAAAATATTGGGAGATGATATATATGTCAATTTGAATCATTATAGTAATCTTTTTACTACCTATATGTATCCCATAGCAGCATGTTGTTTAGCTTAAACATACACAATAAGATGTATTTTTAAAATATACATACCAAACATTTTTAAATGTCAAATATTGACAATAATGAATGTTAACAAGGATATGGAGCAATCAGAATTCTCAGATATTGCTTTTAGAAGTCCTAACTAAAAGAACCACTTTAGAAAACTATTTTCAATATCTGCTAAAGTTTCAAAATTCGCTCCTAGGTAGATTTCCAGCAGAAATGCTTGCATGTGTTTAAAAACAATAACAAAAGGATTTTTTAATTGTCATATAGCATTATTCAAGAAACCCAACTATCAACAGTTCTACAGATAAAATATTAGATAGTCACACACTGAGACACTACATAGTAATTAGAATTAATCTATGACTACACAAAACAATGTGAATATCACAAGTATCATTAAGCAAAAGCTAGATACAAATGAATACTGTGGAGTGAATCTATATCAAGGTTTTTAAAAATGGACAATCTAATATATGTCTTTAGCAAACAGATATGTGTAGGGATGGTTTGTAACTGGAAAGGATGGCCAACAATGGAATGATAACATGCAAAAGAGAGCTGTGGCAAACACATTAGCATTGAGATCACAGCTTAGTGGCAAAGAGGGATGCATGAAGAAGTGATAGGGATGATCTGTGATATACATATAATTATTTATTTGTCTACCTATTATTTATTATAGTCAAAACATGATTTATTGTTCAAGTTATTTTCTCTGAAACAAACATGAAACAATCCACTTGAGTTTCTTGTAAAATCCTTCAAAGATTTAAAGACAATTAACATTTCTCTATTAGTCTCTCCAGACAAAATGCCTCTCAGCTTCTGGTCCATTCTTCATAGAAAGTGTGTCCCAGACCCTACCCTACCCAGCAACAACCTGTAATAGTTTCTCATTTGCAAATATCACTTACAAGAGGAGATGATGGGGAGTAGGGTCAGCCATGGAAATGCAAGATACAAAAATGGTAGGATTGTGAGTTCAGGGCACTTCAGAGCTGAGTGATATGAGAGAGCTGCAAAAGATTATGACAGTTGATTCAGGTTTCAGAACTTCTGCTTAATATTTTTAATTTATTGATTTGTTTTCAAGTGGGCTATTAATTCTCTCCCATCTAAAACTTTTCTTAATTTCTCACTCCTACATGTTTTAAAATGAAGCATAAAAAATCTTGATCAAGGGCTGGGGATGTGGCTCAAGTGGTAATGCACTCGCCTGGCATGCACAGGGCGCTGGGCTCGATCCTCAGTACCACATGAAAATAAAATAAAGATGTTGTGTCCACCGAAAACTGAAAATTAAATATTTAAAAAATTCTTTCTCTCTCTCTTTAAAAAAAAAAATCTTCTGTTAAATCTTCTGTTAACCTTCTGTTAAATTTATCCTGTTGTAAAGAAGGGAACTAAACATGAGCACACTGTCCCATCCATATCTCTATGTATGGATTTTGTCCCTAAGTTCTGCAAGATATAAGCATCTTGATGACAGGAACTTGGTCTTATTAAGCCTGAAATATGTAGCCTTTTACCTTATTCTACATATGAAGTTATTAAATGCTTGTATAATTAATTGTGACATTAAATTTTAAAAATTTATTTCAAAAGATTCTCCCGTTTTAAATCAATTAATTTCCTTATTGTACATGTATGCTCCCTTAGGGGAAACATAGATGCTGATACAAGAAGTATGAAGTAAATTTTGAGTATTGAACTTTGAATATTTTTTCTATTTCCTCAAGGTATGAATCCTAACATGGAACTAGATAAGGCATCATCATTACCTATTCATCTTGATAATATCATTAAAGGTATGAAGTTTATAGCCTAGTAGAAACTTCTATAATACTAAGAAACTGATCACAGTGATTTATAATGAATTTGCCAAGTCTTGTAAACTTCCTTTCACAACAGTCTTAAGAATACATACGAGTCGTGGGTTGACTTTTCATCTTCTCTAAATAGCAAAACTACTGTGCAAATATTTTTTGTAAACTCAGCTATGCATAACAACTTCAGTTGATTTTTTTTTAAATTTCTTGGATTGGGAATATGGCTAAGTGGTAGAGAACTTACCTAGCACACTCAAGGTCTGGGGTTTGATCCCCAGCACTGGAAAAAAGGAAAAAGAAAAGAAAGAAAAGCTGTTTTATTTCTTTTTGTAAACACATAGATTTAATTTACCATTTATTCTTGCTTTGCAAAATAGAATAATCAATGATAACTGTATAAATTTTATATCTTATGGAATATAATTTAGAATGAATAATTTGAAATGTTAAAAGCTTGGATGAGTTTGGTTTGGTTAATTAATTCGTTAGTAATTAGTTATAACATTCTTTTTTAAGGGCAGAAACATTCTTTTTTGCTATAACCAAATTTAGCTGTGTGATATTTTGAATCACTCTCTTTGGTGCCATTTAATAACAATTTGCTGCAACATTATGTGAGAAGTCAAGAATTAGGAAATATTACCTGATTGCCACAAAAGGATTGGTTCCAATTGGATGACTAAGAAACCTCATTTTCTTGGCAGCCGATTCCTACTTGTGCTTGATTTCTCTGCCAAATGGTAACCTGATGCTCTAAGGTAATTTTCAAGAAAGGAAAATGATTTTATGGTAGGCTTATTCCTTATTTTTGTAGTACCTGATTAAGAAACTGGGAATGTGATATACCTGGCTCCCAAACTAAGGATCAAATAGCAATGAAAGAGAAAGCCTTTAGTCATTTAAACATGAAATACTGCCAAATTGGGAGATTTCAAAAGTATGGATCTTCTCATGTTCCTGGCATTTTGCAATAAATAAAATTTTCTTAATAGGATTTCTAAAGCAAATACTGTGATCTCCTATTTTGCAGAGAAATTTGAGCATGCAAAGACCAAGTAGAGTGTTCTAAGAGGATAATTATAAATCTCAATTTGCAAAACTAGAAATTGAAAAAGTAGCATTTATCTTGACATTATATTCTTGGTAAAAAATAAAATCCAAAAATTTATAATGTTTTCAATGTCTCTTATATAATTAATAAATACTGCATAATTTCGTTGACAACTTTTCATTTAGCTGAAGTTGGTAGTGTTTCCTTTAGATGGATTTTAAGATTCAATAGTACTATTAATTGTTTACTGGGTTTTTTAAATATGTTTTTAGTTTTAGATGAACACACAGTATCTTTATTTATTTTTATGTGGTGATAAGGATGGAACCCAGTGCCTCACACAGGTGAGGCAAGTGTTTTACCACTGAGCTACAGCCCCAGCCCATTTACTCTGTTTTTAATACATTTTTTTAATAATAAGTTAAAATGGCTAGTATTTATAAACTAAAAAATTCTTTATTGAACTCATTGTTTTGATTTATTTAGCTGATATTAAAATTTTGAACACAATTAAAATTGTTTTAAATTAATCTGCCCTTGGTTTACAGGTTGAACATGGCGGCGGGCGCAGAGAGATCAAGTATCTGACCTCTTCAGCTGTGCAGGCATAGGGAGTCGTAAACAACCTAAATCTGTTTGCTCAGGATCACTAGGCAATGCTGAGCTGACGTGGATCTGGGGCGAACAGTCTGGGCCTCTCAGAACACACTCTGAGCCCGGATCGGCTGAATTCAAGCTCCCGTTCGCCTGCTTCCCGCAGACAAACAGCTGTGACTCAGCACTAATCCATCCTGCTGAAACAACTGGTCAGCCCTTCTCATCCTACAGAGGTAAATGCCTACCGAGCCTTCATAGGTAGTGGCCACAGGTTTGAAACGGGGCTTGGGAGAGACAGTAAGGACCCACCCGTTGCATTGGTCACCCGGCAAAGGGAAACGAACTGTCGACATTTGCAAGAGATACCACCATGGCAGAGAACTGACATCATCAGACTGCAGCGGAGGAGATAACTTCATTGAAACCTGTGGCTACAGGTGTGTAATTCCCTAGCCTTTCCTCTCCACACATCGGGGAAACCTTAAGGGCCCCTCCCAGCTCTCCCGTAAGGGCCCCTCCCAGCTCTCCCGTGAGCATGATAGCCAGACCCAGGGAATCAGAGGTGGCGTGGAACTACCGCTCCCACCAGGGCTGACAGGTGAGGTCTCTTGCACCAGCTACCAGGGCAGTGGCTACCGGAGGGCAAGTAAAATTCGCTGAGGATTCTCAGCCCTAAGCTCTACAAACTTAGGGTCTGAGGGAATGGCAAACTGGAAGAGTGTGCCCAGTCTTTCATGAAAACAGGGCTCCCGGGAGCAGCAGACCTGGCATGTAGCCAGTATTGTGGTGAGCGCACATGTGAGAGGGGCCTGGCTAGAGGAAAAGTGGGAAGTGACTAGACACAAGAGGACGCCATAGGCACTCAGGATTGGAGACTCGCCCAGTCTGGGAGGAGCTGCTGCACAGTGATTGGTTCCCGCGTATTGACAGGAGAAACTTGGCCTGGTGGGCACAGCGCCACCTACTGCAAGAGAAGTTAATCAAACTCTAAGACTGCATTTATTAGTTTTTTTTTTTCTTTTCTCTTTTTTTTTTTTTGATTTGGGTTTTTCTTTCATTTTCATTTTTCTTTCTTGTTGTTTTTTTAAATTATTTTTTTACAATTTTTTTAAATTTTTTTCTTCTAATTTTAATTTTAATTTTTTTATTATTTTTTTAATTTATTTTTTTTTATTTCCTATTTTTTTTCTTTTGTCTTTTCATTTCTTTACAATTATCTCATCCCCCCTTCCTTGAATTCTACCTGCTTACTCTCATTCTCTTTAGTGACTTCTTCCCTTCCCTTCTAATACCTTTCCTCCCAAGCATATAATAAATTTATAGGAGTAAACAGTAACTCATCAGTCAAACAGAACAAGAAGTAACATGAGCAGCTTCAAAAAGCAAGGAAGAAAAGGAGTACAAACAATGCAGGACAGCCTAAATATTCAGGAGGACCTAGAGTCATCAGAAAAATGGTCATATAAAGAACTCAAGGAACAACATAGACAGATGGAATGGAACCTTAAAGAGGATACAAGACAGCAAATTCAAGCAGCGAAAGAACACATTGAGAATGAATTACATAAATAGATAAAAGAAGAAGTTAAGCATCTTTATCAGGAGATAGAGATTATAAAAAATAATCAAAGAATAATTCTAGAAATGAAGGAAACAATAAACCAAATTAAAAACTCAATTGAGAGTATCACTAACAGAGTGGAGCAAGTAGAAGCCAGAAAGTCAGATAATGAAGAAAAAATATATCATCTTGAAAAGAGTCTAGCCAACTCAGAAAGGCTGGTAAAAAATCACGAGAAAAACATCCAAGAGTTATGGGATAACATAAAAAAAAAAACTTACAAGTCATCGGGATAGAAGAAGGTACAGAGATTCAAACCAAGGGAATGAGTAACCTGCTGAATGAAATAATTACAGAAAACTTTCCAGAAATATAAAAGGAAACAGATATACAAATTGAAGATGCATACAGGACACCGAGCACACAAAATCACAGTAGACCAATGCCAAGACAAATTGTTATGAAGATATCCAATATACAGAACAAAGAGAAAATATTAAAAGCTACAAGAGAAAGGAGACAGATTACATTCAGGGGTAAACCAATAAGGTTAAAAACGTATTTTTCATCACAGACACTGAAAGCAAGAAGATCATGGAACAATGTATTTCAAACACTGAAAGACAATGGATGCCAACCAAGAATTCTGTATCCAGCAAAATTAAGCTTCAGGTATGACAACGAAATAAAAATCTTTCATGATAAACAAAAGTTAAAAGAATTTGCAGCCAGAAAACCAGCATTGCAAAGCATTTTGAGCAAAACACTACACGAGGAAGAAATGAAAAACAATAACCAAAACCATCGTGGGAAGTGCCTCGGTAAAGAAAGAGGACGAGGGGAAAGATAATCATGGAGAAACAAACTAATTTTTTTTAAAAAAAGGATAAATAATCAAACATGAATGGAAGTACAAACCATATATCAATAGTAACTCTGAATCTTAATGACTTAAACTCTCCAATAAAGCGACATAGGCTGGTATCATGGATTAAAAAAACAAATCCAACAATATGCTGCCTCCAGGAGACACATCTGATTGGAAAAGACATACACAGGCTGAAGGTGAAAGGATGGGAAAAAATATACCACGCACACGGTCCTCGTAAGCAAGCAGGGGTGGCCATCCTCACACCGAATAAAATCGACTTCAAGACTAAGTTAATCAAAAGGGATAAAGAAGGACATTATATACTGTTAAAAGGAACCATTCACCAACAAGACATAACAATTATCAATATTTATGCACCAAATAATGGTGCTGCGACATTCATAAAACAAATTCTCCTCAAGTTCAAGAATCAAATAGACCACAACACAATAATTATGGGTGACTTCAACACACCCCTCTCACCATTGGACTGATGCTCCAAACAAAAGTTGAATAAAGAAACTATAGAACTCAATATCACAATCAATAACCTAGACTTAACTGACATATATAGAATATATCAACCATCATCAAATGGATATACTTTTTTCTCAGCAGCACATGGAACCTTCTCAAAAATAGACCATATATTATGCCATAGGGCAACCCTCAGTAAATATAAAGGGGTGGAGATAATACCTTGCATTTTATCTGATCATAATGGAATTAAACTGGAAATCAATGATAAAAGAAGGAAGGAAAAATCCTACATCACATGGAAAATGAACAATATGTTACTGAATGATCAGTGGGTTACAGAAGACATAAAGGAGGAAATCAAAAAATTCTTAGAGATAAATGAAAATACAGACACAACATATTGGAATCTATGGGACACAATGAAAGCAGTTTTAAGAGGGAAATTCATTGCCTGGAGGTCATTCCTCAAAAAAAGGAAAAACCAACAAATAAATGAGCTCACACTTCATCTCAAAGCCCTAGAAAAGGAAGAGCAAACCAACAGCAAATGTAGCAGAAGGCAAGAAATAATTAAAATCAGAGCGGAAATCAATGAAATTGAAACAAAAGAAACTATTGAAAAAATTAACAAAACTAAAAGTTGGTTCTTCGAAAAAATAAATAAGATCGACAGACCTTTAGCCATGCTAACGAAGAGAAGAAGAGAGAGAACTCAAATTACTAACATACGGGGTGAAAAAGGCAATATGACAACAGATGCTACAGAAATACAGAAGACAATTAGAAATTATTTTGAAAACCTATATTCCAATAAAATAGAAGATAGTGAAGACATCGATAAATTTCTTAAGTCATATGATTTGCCCAGACTGAGTCAGGAGGATACACACAATTTGAACAGACCAATATCAATGGATGAAATTGAAGAAGCCATCAAAAGACTACCAACCAAGAAAAGCCCAGGACCGGATGGGTATACAGCGGAGTTTTACAAAACCTTTAAAGAAGAATTAATGCCAATACTTTTCAAGTTATTTCAGGAAATAGAAAAAGAGGGAGCTCTTCCAAATTCATTTTATGAGGCCAACATCACCCTGATTCCAAAACCAGACAAAGACACCTCAAAGAAAGAAAACTACAGACCAATATCTCTAATGAACCTAGATGCAAAAATCCTCAATAAAATTCTGGCGAATAGAATACAAAAACACATCAAAAAAATTGTGCACCATGATCAAGTAGGATTCATCCCTGGGATGCAAGGATGGTTCAATATACGGAAATCAATAAATGTTATTCACCACATCAATAGACTTAAAGATAAGAACCATATGATCATCTCAATAGACGCAGAAAAAGCATTCGACAAAGTACAGCATCCCTTTATGTTGAAAACATTAGAAAAACTAGGGATAACAGGAACTTACCTTGACATTGTAAAAGCTATCTATGCTAAGCCTCAGTATAGCATCATTCTGAATGGACAAAAGTTAAAGGCATTCCCTCTAAAATCTGGAACAAGACAGGGATGCCCTCTATCACCACTTCTATTCAATATAGTTCTCGAAACACTGGCCAGAGCAATTAGACAGACGAAAGAAATTAAAGGCATAAAAATAGGAAAAGAAGAACTTAAATTATCACTATTTGCAGATGACATGATTCTATACCTAGAAGACCCAAAAGGGTCTACAAAGAAACTACTAGAACTAATAAATGAATTCAGCAAAGTGGCAGGATATAAAATCAACACGCATAAATCAAAGGCATTTCTGTATAACAGCGACAAAACTTCTGAAATGGAAATGAGGAGAAACACTCCATTCACAATATCCTCAAAAAAAAATAAAATACTTGGGAATCAACCTAACAAAAGAGGTGAAAGATTTATACAATGAAAACTACAGAACCCTAAAGAGAGAAGTAGAAGAAGATCTTAGAAGATGGAAAAATGTACCCTGTTCATGGATAGGCAGAACTAACATCATCAAAATGGCGATATTACCAAAAGTTCTCTATAGGTTTAATGCAATCCCAATCAAAATCCCAATGGCATTTCTTGTAGAAATAGATAAAGCAATCGTGAAATTCATATGGAAAAATAAAAGACCCAGAATAGCAAAAGCAATTCTAAACAGGAAGTGTGAATCAGGCGGTATAGCGATACCAGATTTCAAATTATATTACAGAGCAATAGTGACAAAAACAGCATGGTACTGGTACCAAAACAGGCGGGTGGACCAATGGTATAGAATAGAGGACACAGAGACTAATCCACAAAGTTACAACTATCTTATATTTGATAAAGGGGCTAAAAGCATGCAATGGAAGAAGGATAGCATCTTCAACAAATGGTGTTGGGAAAACTGGAAATGCATATGCAACAAAATGAAACTGAATCCCTTTCTCTCGCCATGCACAAAAGTTAACTCAAAATGGATCAAGGAGCTTGATATCAAACCAGAGGCTCTGCGTCTGATAGAAGAAAAAGTTGGCTCCCATCTACAGATTGTGGGGTCAGGCTCCAAATTCCTTAATAGGACACCCATAGCACAAGAGTTAATAACAAGAATCAACAAATGGGACTTACTTAAACTAAAAAGTTTTTTCTCAGCAAGAGAAACAATAAGAGAGGTAAATAGGGAGCCTACATCTTGGGAACAATTTTTTACTCCTCACACTTCAGATAGAGCCCTAATATCCAGAGTATACAAAGAACTCAAAAAATTAGACAATAAGATAACAAATAACCCAATCAACAAATGGGCCAAGGACCTGAACAGACACTTCTCAGAGGAGGATATACAATCAATCAACAAGTACATGAAAAAATGCTCACCATCTCTAGAAGTCAGAGAAATGCAAATCAAAACTACCCTAAGATACCATCTCACTCCAGTAAGATTGGCAGCCACTATGAAGTCAAACAACAACAAGTGCTAGCGAGGATGTGGAGAAAAGGGTACACTTGTACATTGCTGGTGGGACTGCAAATTGGTGCGGCCAATTTGGAAAGCAGTTTGGAGATTCCTGGGAAAGCTGGGAATGGAACCACCATTGGACCCTGCTATTGCCCTTCTCGGACTATTCCCTGAAGACCTTAAAAGAGCAGGCTACAGGGATACTGCCACATCGATGTTCATAGCAGCACAAGTCACAAGTCACAATAGCTAGACTGTGGAACCAACCCAGATGCCCTTCAATAGATGAATGGATAAAAAAAAATGTGGCATCTGTACACAATGGAGTACTATGCAGCAATAAAAAATGACGAAATCATAGAATTTTCAGGGAAATGGATGGCACTAGAGCAGATTATGCTTAGTGAAGCTAGCCAATCCCTAAAAAACAAATACCAAATGTCTTCTTTGATATAATGAGAGCAACTATGAACAGAGCAGGGAGGAAGAGTAGGAAGAAAAGATTAACATTAAACAGAGACATGAGATGGGAGGGAAAGGGAGAGAAAAGGGAAATTGCATGGAAATGGAGGGAGACCCTCATTGCTATACAAAATTACATATAAGAGGTTGTGAGGGGAATGGGAAAATAAACAAGGAGAGAAATGAATTACAGTAGATGGGGTAGAGAGAGAAGATGGGAGGGGAGGGGAGGGGGGATAGTAGGGGATAGGAAAGGTAGCAGAATACAACAATTACTAATAGGGCATTATGTAAAATTGTGGATGTGTAACCGACGTGATTCTGCAATCTGCATTTGGGGTAAAATTGGGGGTTCATAACCCACTTCAATCTAATGTATGAAATATGATATGTCAAGAGCTTTGTAATGTTGTGAACAACCAATAAAAAAAATAAATTAATCTGCCCTTTTATAAAGTGTCCTATAGTAACAGTAAACACAAACCAGGCTTTTATTTCTATATTTGTCATAAGTGTAAATGTTCTCAGTTGGTTTACAACATGTAATTGGACTTAAAAAATAGTTCATATGAGTTTAATTAATTGAATAAAACAGCTTAGAAATTTGCTTTCAAAATCAGATACCATCAAACATATTTCCTACGGTAATAAAATAAGCCCCCCCCCTCACTTTGGTTATTTTTTTTTCTTTTTGCTTGACATTAGTTATTAGTTTTGACCTTCAAGTTTTTATTATGCAATATGTAAATTCTATACTCCAGATAAATGGATTTTGATCAGAAGGCATTGTATTCAGCTATGGCTGCTTCCTACTCTCTGCACCACCATTCTTCATATGTGGCCTTTATCCTTGGGGTTTAAGATAGATGACTACTTGAGCTCCTACTGTCCCTTGGCTTTAGGAGCGGCATGATGGTAGAAAGAGAAAATAGCAAATGCATTCTTTTTTTAAGAAACTTTTTGAAGTCCCACACAGTGGAACACAACACTTTATGCTTACATTTCACAATCAAAAACTTACTTACTATCAGGTATATAAGATGGCAGAATAGAGGAGGTTACTTTCCAAGCTGCTTCCTGGCATAAGACCAGGAAAGCAGAAAAACAGCTTCTAGTGAGGTGGGTGAAAGACAGATTATACTGGGATTTAATACTGGACTCTCAGAACAGCTTAGGGACTTAGAAGTTTGAATAAAGTAAAAGAAGAAAAACCATCACCAGCCCTGGCTGCAGGAGCACAGCCACCAGCGGCAAATGGAGACGGGGGACTAAAAAATCCTGCATTTCAAATGGCACCATGAGGTGTCTTGATGCAGAGAAATCAAAGATCAAGGACACTGTTGGACTGATCCAAAAGGGTGAGCTATACTATATCTTCATGTGGGAAGGACACTGAAGGTCTCCCAGTTGTCCACTTTGAGCTGAGGCAGACACCATTTTTCCCACCATGCTACTAGAGCCAGTGGCTGTGGAACCAAACCCTGGCACCCTGAACTGTGATATTTGTGCTGGGTCCAAAAACCAAACTGGACAGAGGTCCACCATGACTCAGAGTGTGATTAGAAAACCAGGAGAATTCAAGTGTGGAGAGTGTTTTACCCAGGGAAATATGGAACATTCAGAATGGAGAAATTCCCCGTCCCTCCCACCCTTTGAGGCTGAAGCCAGGAATTTAATCAGGCAAATGGGAGTGAATGTGCACTTGGGGACAGAGCCTAGGAGGCCAGGCAGGATGAAACCTTCTGATAGTGGAGGAGGTGAAGGATTGACTCCTCTGCCCCATGAGTGGATCTCAGGGGAGACTCCTGGGATGCACACTCTTTCTGGCTTGGCAGCTGCCAGGCTTTGAAGATGTGCTGATTCAACATCTTCAAACTAATTGCTATCAACAAAGTGCCATAGGACTACCTAGCTTCAGGAGCTCTGCTTCCAGAAACTCTCTCATAGAAATCTACAGCTACCTCACTCTGAAAGTGGAGCAGACAACACTTTCCAACCTTCCCTCCATTTTTGAACTCCAGCCAGCAATTTGATGAGCAATACAAAAAGAGGAAGGTCTTGACAGCCTGCGGCTACTACTCCTCTACACAATACTTATTTACCTCCAGAAAAAATGAAAATAAAGACACTTCGGAACAGACAACAAATATATATTATCACTGACAATTTTTGATCACTTCAATTGAAACAGTTCCTTAATTTTTCATAAAAATCATTTTTTATCTCTCTTATTTCTCCTCTTTTTTTGTTTATGTGCTTAATGGTTTATGAACATTTGTGTGTATTTGTGTGTGTGTGTACAGCACTATTATTGCTATTTTCAATATTATATACTTTATCTTCATTTCCTGATACTCTATCTTCCATGTAGCCTACTCTGTTGGTGAGGCTTTGCACTGAGCTTTTATTTATTTATTTTTTTTGAGAGAGAGAGAGAGAGAGAGAGAGAGAGAGAGAATTTTTTATTTATTTTTTAGTTTTCGGCGGACACAACATCTTTGTTTGTATGTGGTGCTGAGGATCAAACCCGGGCGAGCGCACTACCGTTTGAGCCACATCTCCAGCCCTGCACTGAGCTTTTAATTTGGTTTATTGCTTTCTTCACTTTGAGAATTTCCAAATGATTATTCAGAATTTCTCCTTATTGAAGTGATTTTTCACTTCTTGGGTTTTCTCTTATTTTACTCCTTACTTTGTATTTTAACTTGCAGATCAGTTTAACTATGAACAAATATATACATATTTGTCTCAATTTTTCTCATTTCTAGCATTTTTGAAGGTAGTTATTTTTCATGACTGCCTTTTGAGGTCTAGGGTTTTTAATTAGTCTGTTTTTTTTTTTTTGGTTTTGTATCATTTTTCACGTGTCTATTTCTCTTGCTTCTCCTTCCCACTTTTCTTTTGATAATAGCCAAATTCTATTGTTCTCTCCTTCACTCTTTCTTTATAATTTTTTATTTCTAATTTCTTTCTTCCTTCCTCATAATTATCACATCCTACATATCTTCTGCATTCTCCCTGTTCACCTTTACAAATAGCAAGCCCTTTTGCAAACTTACTATTTTTACTGTTGGCAACTGTTTACCATTTTGGTTTATTATGCCAATTAACATTGTAGATGTCATAATAGGAATTAAATATTCACTCTAATGCTATATATTGTTTGCATTGGTGGTTGTTATTATTTGTCTCTCCCTAAACCATGAATTATTAGAAACCTTCAGGGATACTGTAAGTTCATAGGGTAGAAGTACTGCTGCTACCTCAGATTCATACTGATAAATGAATAGGCACACAAAGGATATGAAAAAGCAAGGAAACAAACCATCCCAAACAAAACAAAATGCTGCAGTCTTGGCTGGGCACAGAATCACAAGCCACTCAAGCAGGAACAAAACTTTATTTTTGGAAAAGCCGCCAATACTCTGTAGGCGCCGGCAAGCCAAACCCGGTCCTCCCATGCGGGCGTCTACCGGAACCGCGCGTCTCCCGGAACCGCGCGTCTCCCGGAACCGGGGGCCCCGGACCTCCCCCGGAATTTCCTCCTATTGTCCTTCCCCAACCAATGGGAACTCTCCAGGAGTCCCGTAACATGAGTCCGGTAGCAGGCCAAGGTGAACAGCAGGAGCCCAATTTCCATATGAATGTAAATCTTAACATAATCATATCATCTCAGTGGCTAGCTGGCGTCACTTTACAACAAAAGGTGCCATGCATCATATATTTTGCTTGTGGCTCCTAGCAACAAAATACCTCAATAACAGAATCATTCATATCACAATGGAGGCAGTATCAGAGAAGAAATGTAGAAAGTTCATAGTTGAACTCTACACAGGCTCAATGTTCAATATTATAATTTTCTTATTGTTTGAAATAGAGTAAAAATAAAACCTGAAATAATTGGAACAATTTCATAGCCTTCAAACGGTCATTAATAACAAACATTTTCATAACATGCTTCCAGCTAAGGTAGGTGATTGGGAACATAAGGTTTATATGCCTGTATATTGGGCATGTAAATTTCTTGGGGTAAATTGGCACAGGTCAGAGATGCCTCTTACTGCCTATAGAACAATGGGTAAGTTACTTAACCATCCCTTCTTCATCTATGAAATGAGAATGTAGAGAAGAGTACCTTTCTCACTGAGGTGATTTGGGCAATATAATAATTATGCCCACAGGATCATTGCAGCAAGAGCTGGCTTATAGAAACTGCTATAAAAAAGGTTGATGATTCAATTTAATGCTAAATATATGGAAACTGAAGAAGCTGACCAGGGTTTTTATTTTAATAGTTAGCCACAATTTATTTATTTATTTATTCAATGCTTTTTGATTACAAGCAAAACCGTGAGATAAAAAAAAAAAAAAACTCAAAGTTTTACTTTGTAATTCAAAACTTTAGAATCATGTTTTTCATGTGATTTCTTTTGAAATCTGGGTCATTGAAGTAGCACCCAAAGAAAAAAAAAATAGAAAGGAGAAATGCAAATATTCTCAGCATTTTTTGCAAATCAAATGATAGAAGAGATGGCACAAATGGACAAAGAGTACTTCGAGAAAATGGCTTAAATGCTTTTCCACAAACAGCTTTTGGCGATTCATATGCCTCTTATTATTTCTGTTTCTTTATCCAACATGAGAATGGATGTGTGAAGGCAAATGTCACCAGTTACAATAGTCCTCTCTTTTCTCTATGTCATGTTGAAATAAAAATCCTGATAATATTCAAGAACTGTTTATTATGGGATTAAAGATAATATGCAATGGTATTTTCCTATTGTGTTCAAGCAAAATATATGCTAACTATTAAATTCAACAATAAATGTATATTCGATGAACAAAAATAATGTCAACCTAGAAGATGTTTTAAATGCCAGTGAACCCGATTTCTGAGAATGTTCACAAGAGTCCAAGTAACATTCACATCTCCAATTTTATAGCAACAACGTTTTAGAGAGGGAACCATGACCCACAATGCCTGCAGGATTCTAAAGCTATAGCACAGCTGCCACTCAGCCATGTCTTATTATTCAGTAAAGGTCCTTTTCAAAATTGACCGTCTTCCATCTTCACTTCCTAAGAAAGGCCAACCATGTGGCAAAATCATCTTTATAATGACCTCATGACAGTCCACAGTTTTCTTAGATCTAAAGTGTCAGCTGGCTCCCTGAGGAAAATGGTTGCAAAATGAGCCATCAGCTCCCAAAAGACATAGATGGTGGATTTTCTCTCTGTATAGATCTGGGAGCTGACAAAGGGCCCAGCCTTGAGCAAGCAACTGTTCAGTATCAGTCTGTAAAAAAAAAATAGAAATCAGTAGAATGGCTTCTTAAGTAGTATGTCTTATGTGCATGTAAGCCCTTTTGCATGAAGAGATAAGGTAGGAGCAAAGGGAAGAAAGAACATTCACTAAGGAAAAGCAAGGGAAAGGTTCTATAATAATCTCTCTTCTGGAAGACTAAGAAAAGACTTTTGTTATGTGACTCTGAAGGAAAGCTGGTAAGGAAGACAGCCTATCTGCTACTTCTCTTAGTTCAGGGTTCATTACCTTAAATCATAATCACTACAAACCAGTTTGAAAAAAAATTCAAGAATTACTATGCAACTCCATATCTGCCCTGAACTTGCTAAGAAATATTTTAGCTTATCATAAACCTATTGCTAAACATTTATATAACCTACAGTATTTTAAAAGTGGAAAAACAGATCTCATTTGCCACTATTGAAGGATGTAATTGTATTCAATCCTTACTCTGAACATTGATTATTAAAGAGAAATAATTCAACATCTGTCTTGCCTTTTTGGAAGAAATTTTATTCATTGCCATTTAAAATATCAAATTAAATAATGGTTTAACCAAAAACCAAAGAATGCAAAAGACCTTCTGGGGTAAAGCTGACAAGGAACAGGCTGTATCTGGCACTATCCCACGTATTGTTTGGCAATTATATGAAACCCTGTACGATGTAAATACATAACTGACCTTCACATAACCCAGGGATCTGTCTTGGCAAACTCATAAGAGGACAATCTGCATTTATATGACTGTAGGGAGCTAATAAAAGGACATCACTGGTGCAGTATTCCTGTCAAAACTGTCTAATCTGAATTTCATCAGGGACTTAGAACAAATTTCTCAATTTACAGAAATAGAAGACATAAAAGAACAAGCAGAACCATGCAATGTGGGACACTTCTCACAACAGCTTTCTTGGTCTCTTCCAAAAACCAGTGTCATAAGGAAAAACAAGCATCAGGGGTTGTGATTGAACTTGAATAGTATCTAATGAGACATGAAGACCAAATGCAATGCAGGAATTTTTAATAGATTCAGCTTTGAAAAATTTACTTATTAAAGATATTTTGGGGACAACTGGAAACATATGCATGTTAATGTGAAAAATATGACATTACAGAATAGTTATTAATTTCTTAGTTATTAATGTAGCATTGTGATTATTGAAAATTGTGTTCTTAAATACATGCTAAAATACCTTGGCAAATTGTGATGATTTCTGTAATTTACTTTAAGTAATTCGGCAAAAAAAAATTTATTGTCTATAAAATTCTAATAATATATAAATAAAACACATACAGGTGTTGGGATTTTAACTCAGGGGTAGAGCGCTCACCTAGCATGCATGAAGCACTGGGTTCAATCTTGAGCACCCATAAAAATATTGTGTCCACCTATGACTAAAAAAATAAATATTTTAAAATATATATACAAATGTATATATAAAATATATATTATATGTATATTAATATATACATTCAGTATATATCAAATATCACACAATGTTAATTCTGTGGCACCTTGACTAATATATACAGTTGTTCATTGTACTATTTTGCCCTTTCTGTTGTTTAAATTTTTTCATCATTAAAGGGTTTTTTCCTAAATTAAAATAAAGTAAGCCAAAGGAAAGGAACAGCCCATTGAGACTGAACATTATTACTATTGATGGCAAGAACTATTTATTGATCACCTATTACTATAATTTGGATCTATAATGTCTCCCAAAGGCCCATATTTTAAAGACTTGGTCCTATATTGGGAGACTGTGGAAAATTTTAAGAGGTGGGGCCCAGTGAGCAGTTTTGAGTCCTTGGAAGCATGCTCTTGATGAGATCCTACTCTCTTTTATTCTCTTTGGCTCCCTGATCATGAGGGGAGTAGTTTTGTCCCACCACATGCTTCCAATATAATGTACAGTCTCATCACAGTCCCAAAGCAATGGGGGAAACTGATCATGGACTTAAATCTCCAAAACTATGAGCCAAAACAAACTTACTTTCTTTATTAGTTGATTATTTCAGGTATTTTGTTATTATAGTAACAGAAATATGACTAGTACACCTATTATACATTAGAAACCATAGTAGTTGTTACATATACATTACTTAATTCACTCTTTTTAAAATTGTCCTAAAATACACAGAACATAAAATTTGTTAACAAATTTTAGGTATGCAATTTATAACCTAAATACAGTCATATTGTAGGGCAACCATCACTATTATCCAACTCCAGAAATCTTTTCATCACACAAAATTGAAACTCTGTAACCTTTAAATAATAAGCCTCCACTTCTCTCTTTCCCAGAACTTGAAAACTAGTGTTCTACTACGTTTCTGTGAATTTGACCACTCTAGAAAAAATGTTCCCAAGATTTTCCATGTTGTAAAATATGCCAGAATTCTTTCTTTTTAAGGCTGTATAATATTGTGTGTGTGTATGTGCGCGCCTACCCTACCCATTTATCCATCAATGGATACTTGGGTTGCTTCTACCTTTTGACATTGCTATGAAACATGCATGTGCAAATTCTCTTCAAGATCCTGCTTTCAACACTTTTGAGTATATATCCAGAAGTGGAATTGTTGGATCAAATGGGACTTCTAATTTTAATTTTTTTGAGATAAAAAAATCTTATTTCTCTAGTCAATACTAGTTAATCTAGTCAATACTAGTTAGTTTCTGGTTTGTCTGTTTGGTATAAGGTATGATGTCAGTGCTTTTATGACTTTAATTTACATTTTTCTAATGCAGTGATTATGAATATCTTTTCATGTCTTTATTAACTATTTGAATACCTTATCTGACTAAATGTCTATTCCATTTCTTTGCCTATTTCTAATTGTCTCTTTGCTTTTTTTGTTCTTGAGTTGGAGGTGTTCTTTATATACTCTGGATACTAACCATATCACAAATATGGCTCGCAAATATTCTCCCCCATGCCATGGAAGAAGTTTACCCTATATTGATTCCCTCCATCATTTGATGGACAACCGTTTTTAATTTTGATATAGTTAAATTTGCCTATTTTTTTCTCTTGTTGCTTCCTGATAGACTTTTCATATATCTGAAAGACTAGAATTTTAATCCATTTTTCTACATTAAAAAAACTAAAGTTTAGAGGATGTAACTAACTTGGCCAAGTCTACACAAATCACTCTGAGGTGAAGCCCAGTTCCTAATTCAGTTCCATCTGACACATTTCTACTACACTCTGCTGCTGTACTGATTTAAATATTTATATTGTTACCATATTAAGAATAATTAATTAGAATAAACTTTCTGTCCCATCCTGAATGTGCAGATTTGTCAGTTCTACAAACATAGAGTCTGATTAAAATTGATTAAGAGAAACTCTTTCCTCCAGATGGTAAGGCTTGGACAGCCAAATGTCTTATATATTATCTTCTTTGACATGTGAAGCACTGAGAAACTGGGAAAGATAAACAGTCACACAAGACTTCTGGCAAACTGTTACTTTGGGGAATAACTAAAAGAAGAGTGGGATAGGTCAAATATTATGATAGGAAATGTATGCTTGCATGGGACAGCAAGTCCATTGTGCAGATATTTTTTAGTATTGCACTCAATCGCTTACAGAATTGCTAAAGAGAGTTGATAGAGTTTTCTCCATAGATAAGAGCAAGGACTAATTTAGTTCCAATTTAATAATTGAAAGTGCCTTTGCGCAGACCATAAAGAAGACTTCAACTTTTTCTATTTTTCTATACCATTGGCTTTGGTGTAGAAGGAGCCCACATTGTGAGACAACCTAAATCAGGGAACCCCCACAACAAAGTAGAACCTGTATCTCTTTTCTTCTAATCACCTCTGTACCTTTTGAAAGGAAACAGAAAGCAAGTTTTAGGTCCTATTTGCACCTCGTGTATCTATTAAACCTATCATATGAGTTTCTTACAAATTTTATTCTGGATATAGAAGACTTCTTGGTAGCAGAGATACTAAAGCTTCTAACATCAAAATGGCAAGGTTGACTGATTTCAAAAAGAAAGGTCCACATTTTAAATGCTTAAATTGGCTAACCTTTGGGTTATGTACTCTGGAAACATCGATTAAAAATATATACATGTTTTTCCATCAACAGATTCATGTTTCATAAGTTTATAATTTAACAGCAAAGAGGACAGGGGCCTGGGAACACCTGCATGCTCATCCGTAGGGACTGATTGTGTATGTGCATTTATACAATAGAAAATTACATTGCTATTTAAAAAGTAAATTAGTTCTTTATCTGTGAACTTCAAAGGATGATATTCCTATGAAAATAGCAAATTGTAGACATGTACATATTTTTGCCTAATGTGAGCCCAGAAAGGAGCATGGAAGATAGATAGCAGGGTGCTAATGATTGCCTCGGGACTGGAGGGAGGGTTGAAAGGGATATCATCATATCTCAAGCTGTAACCGGTTGCAACAAAAATATACTGCTTTGAAATTTTTTTTAACATAGTAAACAAATTTTCAAGTTCTTTTCAGGCCTCAAAAAAATACAATTCCTCCAGTCAAATTTTAAGGAAATGGAATGCCTTTTCCTTCTTCTAACCTTAGTTACCATTCACACAGAAGGGGGAAAATGCTTTCATTTTGAATGAAGTAAGTAGCCTGAAAACAGTTTTGCAAGTTCACAGATGCCTAACTCTACCTTGATTGAGTATGAGAGGAAAACAGTGAGCCTAATATATCCTGAAACAAACATCCTATCACGGATTTTTAAAATATGTACTGGTTGGCCAACTATGTAGGAAGGTCAAGCTGCTGATTGGAGCTGACCCCACCCCTAGAGTCAGACTGTGTGGGTTCAAAACCTCCTGCCACTCATTTGCTACAGAGCAACTGACTTGTGATGGCTCAGGCAAAAATTTGAAGTTATGAAGCTACTGCAAGCCAGGGGATGCTAGATTGCCAGCTATAGGAAGAGGCAAGGGAGGATTTCCCTGCAGGTTTCAGAGGGAAAATGTCTCTCCTGCCTTCATTTTAAACTTCCAGCCTCCAGAACTGTGAGGCAGTAAATTTATGTTCTTTTAAGCCACTCGTTTTGTTCATTATGATTCTAGGAAACTAATAACACATATTCATTTTGAATAAATGCCAGCTGTAGTGAATTACAATGTACTTAAAATGCTTAGTAACCTCCAATTTTACACTTGATATAAAATCTTTATTTCTTATAAATGATATAATAATATTAAGAAACCCTTTTTCCTGTCTTGAAGTAAACAAGATTCCCCATTCAAATACTATTGAGTTCCAGTCTCAATGTTAGTTATTAGTTTTCTAGGGCTGCCATACCTAAGTGGCAGACAGAGTGGGTAGCTTAAACAATGGGAATTCGTTTTCTCACAGCTCTAAAGGTTAGAAACTCTGAGATCAAGGTGTTGATAGTGCTATAATTTTCTGAGGCCTCTCTCCTGGGCTTATTAGGATAGCAGCCTTCTCTCTGTGTTTTGCATCCTCTCCTCTCTATGCCTGTCTGTGTCCAAATTCCCTTTTAATAGGAACACCATAATGTTGAATTAAGTCCTATCTTAATGACTCCATTTTAATTTAATTATCTCTTTATAGACATCCTATTTCCAAATGTAGTCACATTCTGAGGTACTGAGGGTTAGGGCTTCAATTTGATTTGGGGTGTGTCTAAGTTCGTTTTGTATTGCCATAACAAAATTTCTGAGCCTGGGTACTTTGTAAAGAGGTCTATTTGACATTATTCTGGTCACTGGAAAGTCCAGCCAGCATGGAACCAGTATCAGATGAGGGCCTCCCGTCTGCATTGCAACATGGCGGATGACATCACAACACGAGCACATGCAAGAGGCAACCAACACAAACCACATAGCAAGATGGGAAGTAAGAGACTGGGGAAGGGCCAGGCTTACTCTTTTACAACAACCCACTCTCATGGGAGCTAATCCACTCCTCGGAGAGTTAATACAACCCTGGAGACCAGAACTAATCCTTTCACAAGGGTGGTCATGACCCAATCACCTCCTACTAGGCCCCACCTTTTAAAGGTCTGAACACCATTACACTGGGGACTAAGTTTCCAGCATAAGAACCTTTGCTTTTTGTATAAGACAAACTATATACAAACCACCACGAGGATGGGCACAAAGCAGTCCATAAGGAGCTTGGAAAGGACTTTAGCCTATGTGGAAGACTGTGCTCTCTACCAGCCTGTGTTCAATGTACTTATTACCACTTTGGCTACCAGAAAATAATGTACAGTAAGGTTTTTTTAATAATAATGTACAGTAAGGTTTTTTAATAAGAGAATATTACAAAGCACCAAGTGATATTTGACAAAGGTGTTCTTCCTTTTTAACATCCTTTGTAAACATTCTTTGTTTGACACCTGCTCAACAAAAGCCTTTGACTTCTATAACATCACTGCTCATCTTTTTGGAGGGTGATTACTCACTGAACTTATTCAGAGAATATTTAAATTTTCATTTTTTCTATTGTTCCATATAAATGATACACCTTGCAAAAAATGATCTCCCGGTTGTAAAATTTATGTGCCTCTCTTCTATGCCTTGTCAATCTTACTTATACCATCTGAAGTTTCTCACATTTCCTACTGCCTTCAGTATTGCTTAATATTAGATAATATCCAATAAGATAGTAAAGCATATTGGCCACAAATGCAGTCACAATTTTTCTCACAAAAGAGTCTGTCTAATGACAATAAAACAAATGGCTGGAGAAAAATAAATCATGTAAAGCTGTACCTGTTGGCTGGTTTTAATTATACCAAAGTAAATTTTAGTCCCTAAAAATACTTCTTTTCACAGTTGTTAAACAAACACAGTAATAATCATCCTCTTCTCCCCCCAAAAAATCCCTGATAAAGGAAAATTAAAATTATTTAAGTATTCTCATAAGTTTCATTTTTAAAGAGTAAACTTAGATAAGAACATAATAGCCTCAGATGCCCTCATGCAGGCTCACTCTTGCCAAGGAAAGAGGCTGTGGACCCATTCCACATGAAAAACGGCTCAGCTCAGATTTCAAAAGATGCACAGCATCAGCTAGGCAAACACCTTCTTCCACAAAAAGCCTTTATACAAAGAATTCTCTTATGTGTGAACACCTCCAGAAAACCTATTTTTTACCCAAAGAAATGCCTGGTAGTCCTGCAACCATATCAGGAATCAAATCAATTGGTTACTTCTCTCTTATAATTCCCTGTATCTCACACTAGTTAGCTTTCAATCTTCACTGCCATCTAGAAATAATAATTAAAAAAAAATGTCAGATTGAGAAATGGGAACCAGCTCAGTGTAGGACACCAGGAAGAAAAGCAGGTAGTAGGAGAACTTTGGACGGCTTTATTTGGAAAGAGCCAACTGGAGAAACAGAGTCTGAGGCTTTCTCACTACTGTATCTAGGTGACCCAACCAGAACAATTTTAGAAAAAGAAAAGTTTATTTGAGAGCTCACAGTTTCAGAGGTCTTTGTCCTTAGAAGGCTGAGTTCATTCCTCGGGGCTCAAGGTGAGGCTGAACATCATGGCAGAAGAGTGTAGCAGAGGGAAGCAGCTCACATGATGATCAGAAAACAGAGAGAACGCCTCCATTCTCCAGATACAAAACATGTACCCCTTAGCCACGCCCCCAATGAAGCGCCTCTTCCAGCCACACCCCACCTGCCTTCAGTTACCACTCAATCACACCAGGGGTTAATTCATTGATTAGGTGAAGGTTATAACCCAATTATTTCTCCTCCAAATATTCTTACATTGTCTCACACATGAGATTTTGGGGGACACTACATCTAAACCATAACAGCAGGTGAAATAATAGTGGCTACAGTGATAGGCAGACTGACCCAGAACCTGAACCAAATCTCCTAAACCCAGCCCTCAGAACTTCCCATGTCACCTCCCCTTTTATACCACCCAGGAAAGCAGGATGGTAGTTCTGTTATCTGATTTGCCATACTAAGAGAAATAGTATATGCATTTTGCAAATACAATACCAAAGCAAGATCTTCAACTTGTCCAGGAAAAAATAAAAATGACTGTAAGGAAATATTATGTAGTAAGGTTCTAAAAGGTTTAGTCTAATACTAAAACAAATCAAATAATCTAACTGCCCCCTCCACTCTAACCAACAACATGAACCTTGGGATTTCACTTTATAGGTTTCCTGTCTTAAATATAAAAGTAAGAAGTGTCAGAATGTCCACTTAAATAGATGCTTCCATAGAATTGAAAATACAAAGCAAGGAAATAGGCAGGAATCTTCAAAGTTATCTCAGTTGGCATGAAAATGTGGATGTCCTCTCCAAAGGACATAAAGACATTGATCAATGTAATTTAACAAAAAGCCACTGAGTGCCTGTGATGTGCTTGTCACTATGCTAGATTCACATGCTCACTAAGTCATAGTCTCTGCTTCCAAGAAACTCAGGTCTAACAAAGGAGATGGACATAGGATCATTAAATAACACGGAAGTGAAATGTTTAATTAATATTAAAAGCACCACAGAAAAGGGAAATTATTTAATTCTGTGGGATTCTAAAACAGTAAGAAGTGATAAAGAAGTGGGATCTCAAGAATGATAAGTATGTGTGGACAAAATAGAGGTGGGGAGCCATTCTTGGCCAAGGGATCGGCTTGTATACTGACACACAAGTATGCAGTTCAGACATCTGGGGAACAAGAGCCCAGGTGGGGCCAAGGCGGTATCACAGGACATGGGGGTGAAAGCATGAGATGAGATCAGAGGGAGAGACCCACTTATAGGAAGAATATCACTAGGCTAATGGACAAAGCCTCTGAGACTTGAGAAAGAATTAGTAACCTAGTGTCACCCCAGATCATTTTTATGTTTCACATGTCATTTTTGTGCTTGCATCCCTATTGTGATGATTTTTGTGTTTTGTTAATACTTGAAATTTTATTGCAATCATGACAATAGAACTAAAAGACAAGCTTATACCTTGTACTTGAACCAGACCTTAGAAAATTGCTAAAGAGGGCTGGGGATGTAGCTAGGTGGTAAAGTGCTTGCCTAGCAAGTGTGAGACCCTGGGTTCAATCCCCAGAACTGCAAAAAAAAAAAAAAAAAAAAAAAAAAACAGTGAGAGAGTTTCCAATTTACATATAAATGTAAATTGCTGAAGAGAATGGCTTGATGCTTGATGGTAATAGAAGTAACTGGAATGAGAGAACCCCAGGACAAAGACAAAACCAGGAAAACAAAGAAGCATTATTTCCTTCATCTACTCTTCCTAGTGATCTTCCAGGGGCAAAACAGTTCTGGGTTTTGTTGAAATGAAGAAGATTGTTCTTTCACCAGCTGACTTTTTTTGATTCAACTCCTAGACATTTAATAAGGATTGATGGAAAACAGAAAATCTCTATATAGTCAAAGAAAATTCAGTAATTGAGGAAATTACTAGAATAATGTATGCTAACTGACTACTTAGAATTATTACAAAGATACTGCAGAGATCTGGTTGACTGTTTATGGAAAACATCTGGGTTTCCTTTCTTCATCTGCAGATGTAAGAGTGATATGTCTTTCTCAAGGGATGATTCCTTTGAAATGTAATCACCCCCATCCTGGAGGTCTTGCTCCTCCTGTCATGCAGAAGCAGAAAGTCCATTTTTCCTTGAGATAAGGCCAGTCAGCAAACACAAGAGACTTATCATCGTTCTCCCTCTACCACACATCCTCTGCTCTTGAAAACTCTCCAACCCTTTCTTTTGTTGACATGGAATTCAATCTCTCTCCCCTATTGAGGTAGTCTTGAATAAAGACTTCTTTGAATCACATCGGTTACACATCCACAATTTTACATAATGCCCTATTAGTAATTGTTGTATTCTGCTACCTTTCCGATGTGATTCTGCAATCTGCATTTGGGGTAAAATTGGGGGTTCATAACCCACTTCAATCTAATGTATGAAATATGATATGTCAAGAGCTTTGTAATGTTGTGAACAACCAATAAAAAATTAAAAAAAAAAAAAAAAAGACTTCTTTGACATTATTCACATGAAAAGATCAGAGAATTCCCGACGTAGGACGGTTTGATTTAGGATTTTTCACCATTATGATGATATGAAAGCATACCCACACCAGCATTCTGTTTTTCACTTTCAATATTGTATTTAATAAATTATGTGAGATCTTCAACATTTTATTATAAAATGGACTTTATGTTAGATGATTTTTCCCAACTATAGGTAATGTATGTATTCCAAACACATTTAAGGAAGGCAAAACTAAGTTGATTGGTAGAAAAGAAGTGATAAACACATTTTTTATGTACAATGTTTCCAAGTTAAGATGGGCTTATTGGAATCTAGCCCTATCATAAGTTAAGGAACACCTTCAGTGTTCACAATCATGGTAGGCCTTTGCCTTCGTTATGCAATGCTCCATATCAAGGATTTAAAGTTACCTGTTTCAGTGTTCCATAGAGCACCTGCATGAGGTAAGCATATCATTGTTATTACTTTTTGGCATACAAAAATTTGAAACTGAAATTATTTAAAGTTTAGACTTCAAAATTAAATCAAAATTCCAATTAAGAAGTTCTAGAATATTATTAAATCCTTCGACCTCTGATTTCCTGATTAGAAAACAGAAGTACTATGTGAGCCAACTTGGAAAGATGGCCAATGACACTTCCTTTTATTGATTAGAAAAGCAGCTACAGGGTCTTGCAAAGAGCCAGAAGAAGTTGCAAAGAGAGAGGACAGCAGTGTTGGTGTTATGGAGACTTTGGTTCAAAGTATAGCTCTACCACTGATTATCTCTGTGATTTTCAACAAATTACTTAACCCAAAGGCTCAGTTTTTCGGGGAAGATGGATAATAATGCACACTTGCCAGGATTTTATGAGTCATGTGAGATAATGTGTATAAATTAGGCAAATAGTGGCTTCCATCACTTTCTCCGGCCATGGATATCCAAGACAAATGTGCATCGCTCACCATCTAAAATGTCATCTATAGAATGTGCCAGGCCAGAGTCAGAAACTTGAGAAAGTTTCTATCTTCCTGTGTCTTAAGGTGATGGTGTCTCCTACCAGCTCCACTTAGCCTTACAGCTGGGCCTCGCCTATCATCGGGGAACCTTTCTTCCCCAGGAGAGCAAGTGCCTCCAAGTGTCTAAAGCATGGGAGGACACTCTTGCCCAATCCCTCACAGCCCAAGCAGACTCAGTATGCTTGCAAAAAGGCAATATGAGAAAAATGTTGGTTTTGAACTGCTTCTACAGAAAACAGAAGCAGGCAAAATAAGATCAAACAAAAAAAATCTGAGGTAAGCATATAGGAGGGTTCTTAACTTCATTTTTAGAAAAAGTACAAAAAAAGATTCTAAAATGTTTGAACTTGATAGAGGAATTTGGCAGTGTTTTAATTTCAGTAGAGGGATAAGTGGATATGGAGTGGTAGACATTGCATTTCAGCTGTACCTCTCAGGCAAAAGCCATTCAGTTTTTAATAGTGATTAAAAAATCATCTGAAAAAAAAATGATGTCTTCCAGAAAAATCTCATCATGCTAGAGATTCTGATAATATCAACATGGGTCATAGAACATCTTATTTAAATATTAATAGCATATTATTTTTATGAAAGGTACTTTGGAAATTGGTTCAATGTTTCATTAGGTTTTATTATGTTCTCAGTCTTACAGATTTTCCATCAAAATTCACATACAAGACTGTACAGAAAGTGGCCAAAGTCATGAGTTGAATCACAGACTTGACTTAGAAACCATGAAGGTTTGAAAACTTTTATTTCCTAATTCAGAAAGCAATTCAGAACTTCCAATTAATTGATAGTATTCATCTTTCAGGCATCTTCATTCCATTTTCTTAATTTTCCATCTTCTGCTGTCCACCCACATGACTCTGCTTTTCTCCTGGCAATGCAGATAATAACACAAGGTTAACAAGGAGGTCAACATCTGTGCTAATTATTCACAGAAGAAAAATATTTCTCATCTTTGTACATTTGTTGCAGGCAGAGCAATTTTTTCCTCTTCGTTTCCATAGATACAGTAAGTCTGATTATTAATCAGAATGATAGGACATAAATTACAAAGCCAGTTAATTATTATCTTTGTTAAACATTTTCTTGTTTACTAATTGGTCCCACTTTCATTCTACTGAACATGATTTTGAAGGCTAATTAAATTTAGATCATTTCAGACATATACGTAGCAAACACTATTTTACTATGCTTGATGACGGGTGAACTATGATCAAAGAATGATATAATACAGATGATATGAAATAATGTATACTTGTTTCTGAAAAGACAAATCAGAAAGGTTGAATGTCTTATTCCCCATATGACAGGCACTTCATTTTCTATCTTCCACAGCTTCCTTCTGCAAATTATGGATATATCATTTTCAGTCTTCCTTTCTAGTATACATCTAATAGAGTATTATTTTTAAAAACTTCAAAATTTAGTGACAAATATTTCATGCACAGGAGACAGTTAAAGCTAATAATTAAGCCAGTAACTAGTGGGGATAAGAAAAGTGCAATAAATAGACTAGAGAGCACATCCAAACCTGCCAGTGTTAAGCTATTCTACACAGCCTACTTCACATGCCACCATGAACAAAGGAAGATTGGCTCCACTTGCCCTCTATCGCCTTCATTCTGAGTCATTTTCTTGTTCCTCATCTTAAAATGCTAACAAATCTCACATTTATTTACTTTCACTACCTATTTTATTTTCTTCTGCTTTACTCTTTTCTATTACCTCTTACATGTTACACTGAGCATGGTATTATTTATACCTGGGCTTCTCTATCCTGGCACTACTGACATTTTAGACCAGATAGCTCTTTGTTAAGGGGGTGGGAGCTGAACTGCGCATCACAGGAGGTATACCTCTACCCACTAGATTCAGTAACACCACCCACCCCAAATCTTTTTTTTTTTAAAGAGAGAGTGAGAGAGGGAGAGAGAGAGAGAGAGAGAGAGAGAGAGAGAGAGAGAGAGAGAGAGAGAATTTTTAATATTTATTTTTAGTTTTCGGCGGACACAACATCTTTGTTGGTATGTGGTGCTGAGGATCGAACCCGGGCCGCACGCATGCCAGGCAAGCGCGCTACAGCTTGAGCCACATCCCCAGCCCCCCCACCCCAAATCTTATCCATCAAAGATTTCACCAGACATTGCCAAATGTCTCCTGGTAAGCAAGATCAATCACCAGTTGAAAATCATGGGTTTACACTGACATTTACTAATTTATGTATTGATCCATGCAATAAATGTTTATTAGATGAATATTATGAATCAGGTGCTTGACCACAGCAGTAAAAAGACATAATGCTTGACCTCTACTAACCTAAAATTTAATCATAAGTATGAATAAGTAATCTTCCAATTATAATTTAGTATATAAAGTATTTCCACAGAGGTGAAAACAAAGCATTACTAGAACAAAACAAAAGGAGACCTAAACCAGATTAGAAGTGGGAAGAAGGCAAAGCTTTTTACAAAGAAAGAGGCACTTAACTGCACACCCCCCAAAAGATGAGTGCAAATTATCTCCGTGAAAAAATACAAAATGGAAGAGTGTTCCAGGCAAGGCGGAAAAGTGGGCAAAAGCATATAGATGAAAGATCAAGTCTGGCACTGTTTGGCACTGAGAGGTGTAGGCAGGGACCAGATCACACAGTGTCTTGAGTTTCACATCAGGGAGTTCTGACTTTATTCTAAGGATAGCAATGAAATATGATTTTGTTCCTCATGACACTGACTCTACCTAGGCTCTCTTGCCCTGACCGTTGATCTCTAGATAAATGTCCTTCTGATATGTCAGTCCGTGGGTACTTCTAGATCTTGTTCTTGGGCAGCCTAAAATTTTACCAATGAAACCCTCTTTGTAAGCTTTATCCACTCTTTTAACAGGAACAAGATGGATACTATCAATCTTCCATCATAAAAGAATTAGGGAATACTGCTGCAAGTAAAGACACAAAAAACTAAAACTCCACTGTGTTTTTCAATATTAGATAAGTATAAATTCTAATGGTATTTTGTGTAATCATAACCAAGTAGAGTCCAAGTTTTTGGTGCACTAATTAAATTAATGCTCAAAGCAGCCCTTAAGATTATAAGAAAAGTTAACTTGCCATTTACAGATAAAACTAAGAAAAAAAGCAAATTGACGGTTTGTCAGCTTTGTACAGCCTAGATTTACCCTTTCCTAGCCCTGATGTTATATCTTGTCAGATTTATCTAGAATTCAGTTGGGAATTCTGAGCTGTAAGGGATGGATTTTAATTAAGTATCTAACACATCCATTACATAAGGACTCGATTTGGTCTTTGTGTGAGGGAAAAACAGTAAACATGCAGGTGATGCTTGTTTAATATATCACACACTAAAGAAGATATTTGGCAAGAGAGAGAGAAGACAACTTGATGTGACTTTGAACAGTATCTGAGTCACAAAGAAGAAAGTCAAATGAATGCTCAACATATTGGAAGAAATTTTTTTTTTTTTTTTTTTTTTTTTACCAAGCAGTGACTGTTTTAACAGAATGTGTTTTTGATAGAATCAGATTGGAATTTGAAGGATGAAAATTTGGTAGCACTGCTTTGCTATGAAGTATCCTCACTCAAAGCAAAGCTTTGTAGAATATGTCCATTTGCAAGTAAATAAGTTTGAATTTATTTCCTCCTTATCATCTGTTCACTACAGAATAAAACAGTGGGAGAAAGGGTTGTGCAGAAAATAAAGCTAGAGATTAACTTTTCTCTCCATTTCTGTAAAGGTTCATCTTTTCTTCTGCAAAAGTAGTCAGGGACACCACCTGTGACCTTTAGCACACTGGAAAGCAATTCTTGTTCACTGATATTTTCTCACAGGTCAGATAGTTCCTAAAGTTCCCGTAAATTGTCTGTTCTACATTTTTGATTCTAAATGTTTAGAAGGACTTCTAAGTGCCAGAGAATCTAACCCTCCCCTGAAACTATTACTTTTGTTTCATAAGGTTTCACATCAGAAATAAATTTTAATATCACTTCAGGGGCCTTACAAATGTGGGTTTAAAAGTATCTCATTCTTTCTATGTGGTCATTGGTATTTAATTCTTCCTAACAGTATTTAAATTTTCAAAGGTATTCAACAAAAATTAAGTAATTATAAGTATGTATTATTAACAATTATTAACATTTATTATTATAAATAATATCATATAGTATATTATATAATAGCATAATATTATATTACAATATAATTAATTATTATAATAGTATAATATATAATAGTATAGTATACTGATTATTAGTAATATTATTAATCATAATTAAATGATCTTTTGCCACACTTGTATTGTTATGATTTTTTTAATGTAGAAAAATTGGGCTTGATTTTGAAAGAAAAGCAAACAAAAGCAAGAGAGGGCTAAAGATAGGCATAGTTAATGTTGTAATTCATAGTGGTCACTGTGTAATAGCCTCCATTGAGTCTCACAGTCAATGAGTAATAATACACTGATATCTAAAGATGTCCTAACGAAAAAGACAAAATTTAATCTGAATGAGTATAATAACATTCTTAAATAAAGAGTGTGTCCATCACAAATTGGTGGAGAATATGGAAAAGCAAGGGTGTTCTGATATGAAATCTTCAGAAATGAAAATTTAAGGAGAGAATACTGAAAGTGCCCATCCAATCGTCTTCCAGAGGAACAAAAGTATTTTAGCTCATTTCACATAGAGCACCACAATCTCGTGAAAAATGTTCTCCCTTCCAGGAAGATTGCACTCTATCTAAATCTCACTGCTCTGATTCTGATTCCAGATGAATCTGCCTACTGGTCAATCAATATCCATGAGTGCTGGTAGAGTAATACTCCTATCCCATACACTCATCTCATGAGCCTGGTTAAGGGGAGTCCATCACACCAGTCGTTAGCACATCTACTCTCAGAGTAACTATACAGGACTTAAGGATTGTAGACTTGCCAGGATAATAAATGCCCCATCATTCCTGTTGACATGATTGTGGTACTGACTATTGGCTCTCACCATTTGAAAACACTATAACCCAAACTTACCCATTTCCTGTGAACATTAAACAATATGTAGAACCATAAATATAAACTATATGTATCCTGTATGAATAAGTGATGATATCAGTTATTCATTCATCTGTTCCATATACATCACTCGCTCTGTTTGCCAGGTTCTTTACTAAGTAGTGGAGATGTGCCATTACCACCCTAGAACAGCTTGCAGCACAGCAGGGGAGGCAGAAATGTGCATAAACATGAGGTAAGATGAAACACACTGAAACAGTGGTTTGTACAAGTGAAACCAAAGCAAGTGGAGGGAGAAATTGATTCTGTGTGCAACTGGGTGAGGAGGGGTTAGTTCAATAATTTAAAATAAACAAATACCCATCATTTTCTGTCTCATACAGTAATGACTACAGAATTTGTACTTTTTGTCTGACTTATAAAGACTAGCTCAGATATTTTATATGCAAAGATTTTCATAAAATGTATAGAAAATCTAGTTCTGAGAGTAAAGTTTATTTTTTGTATAAAATTGAGGATAAAAGGTGATTCTCATTCTCCATTTTATTTGTTCCCACTAACTTGCATTGGAAATGACTTGCTTACTAGCAAAAGTACTCAGCTATATTCACAATTGGAACTCAGATTTACTTCTAAGGTAACCCACTGTGTCTTTTTGTTCACCGTTATATCCATAGGATCCATAATGGTGCCTGGAATGTAGAAAGTGCTATTGAATTTTGCCCAGATATTTAAATATGTCAACAGCTTTTCAAGATACTAAATGGCCAGTTTGATAGAACGTTAAAGCTATGCCTTGTCTTTTGGAAGATAACCTATGCAAAACTGTTCATTCACAATCATTTGGTTGCTTTGACAAGTATAAATAAACGGTCTCTAATAATGAGAGGCAGGTAAGGGCCATAGACCTTTGCTCTCAAAACATAATGATCTTCCAGCTTCTGGTACATGCAATCTGTATCAGACTAAAAGCAGCAACACATCAAACACATAATAGCAAGCAAGCACAAAAAAGTCAAGTCCCTGATCTCTGACCTTTTAGAAACTCCAACTAGCACCTTCCATGAAAGTCTCACTTCAGGGAATTGCAGCAATATTCTGGCAGCTACATTTCTAGTCAAACACACGGGTGACAGAATCTCAGTTAATGGTTACACATGGGACCAGAGGTCTAGACTTAAAGCACTACTCTCAATTGTCTGTGCTAGGATTACTCAACCCTACCACTATCGATATTTTGGACTGGATAATGCTTTGCTAAAGGGGAGTTCTGTGCATTGTAGAATTTTCAATAACACCTCTAGCATCAACACAGTGGCAGCCTTTTCCTCAAATTATGACAACTGAAAATGTCTCCAGACATTGCCAAATATTCTGGGATAGGTGGTAAGGACTGGGCAAATCATTCCTGGTTGAGAACCACTAGTCTCAGCAATGTGGCTCACTGGACATAGTCTCTTTCTATGTAAGTCAGTAGTGACTATGCAACATTTCTTACCAATCCATACATCTTTTACACTCATTTTACCAAGGAAAAATCATTTCTAGCGCTGCTTAGGCTATAATTAGGACACCTACTAGTACTAATCAGAGAGCAAGATACAAGCATGCTCATAGCAGGTGCCTCTGAAGAGTGTACTCCTGATTAGATTCTTTCAAATGCTAACTGCTTGTGGTGGGTGTAAGCCTGATTAGAGTATTTCAGATGTTAACTAACCATACTTCTAACTTCAAATAAAATTAACACTTGTTCTCTAGTTTAGACCCCAGGCACCTCATAGAAGCAACTGGGACACTAAAAGGCTAAATAAAGCTGATAGCAATAATGCAAATGTTTTAAACAGCATAAGCTCACATACTGTAATCCTATTGGGGAAATAGCTGAGATGTAGCACACCTAGAAGTACATTTTCTCTCCCTGAGTCCTACCCAACTAAAACAATTTTGCTGGTGCACAAGCCTATTTGCAGCAGGTTTTCAGTACATGGTACATAGGAAAAATATTTAGGTAGTGACATCTGAATAGAGGAATACCTGTAGATAGGATGCCTTTACCCACGAGGTCTGATAACCACTTTCCCATCTCCAGCTTTCACAAGTCAAAATTGAGAGGTGAATTTAGATTATGTCAACTCAAGTGTTTGTTAGATGTTAGGGCTGAGCAATGATGATGATTACACTGAGGAAAGACAGCTACTCCCATCCAGGGCTGGGGGCTTTTCCTGTGTACAAAATATAGGCAAAAATAGAACAGACCAAATCAAGTGAATCCAATGAAATAATCACAGCCACACGGAGTTGTTTCAGATACAATTATGCCCCTGGACAGGGTAAGCAAGGTTTTATGCCTGATTCATGGAGAAAAATAAAAAGGGAATCAAGAATTGAATAAAGGATGGAAAAGAGGGCAATTCATATAATTTTCAAGGCACACATCTCTTCCATGTACACTGTTCTCCATCGCTGGACAGTGTACTTGTAATCTACTCCGTGAGGAATCAAAGGTATAAAAAAAAAAATCACGGTGACCCATAGGCCTTATTCCTGAGGCTATGAATACCATGATAGTGCCTACCCAGAAGGAAATCCAGCTGAAAAACTCTTAAAAACAGGACGAAATTCTGCCCAATAGTTAAATATATTCACACTACTGCCATTAATGTCCACTCACTATTTACAATATAGAGAGAGCAATGCTTCGGGGAGTACCCCAAGGCAAAGATTGGCCACCATTATATCTTCAAAGGGAAGATCTTTTGGAGAGAATGAAAATCTGAGAATTATCTATAAGAAATCTGCTCAGAGGAGATTATAACAAGGGAGTGAAGAATTGTGGTACCTCTGGCATGTGGAATAGGAAGGTCCCTCCCACATAGTTCTGACATCTATTTTTATTCAGTAACTTACAGGAGAGGAGAATGGGAGGGAGAAACTTCGCTTCCAAGATTTGACTTCTCACCCATGACTATGGGAACCTTATCACATAGGAAATATGCCATTTTCTTCAGTTGGCACAGATAAATAACATGAACGTATAAGTTGGTGGGGCAGGTGGTAGGGGCAGGGTAGGAGGTCCTTAGCCCTCTGCTCTCATTTCCCTGATGAGTCTCTCTGATTCATCAGAAGAAGAGGAATGACTGACCCACAAGTTGGCCCAACATACCATGTTTGGGGTTTTTCTTTTGGGTCTTCCTGGGAAGATTCTAGGTGTTAGCACAAAATGACCAAGGTGTGATAGAAAATGAGCCACTGGCCAAATGGGGAGTCTGTGCTTATATATGTTACACTGAGAGATGACTTAATTATTGACAGAGCATGTCAGTTTGGGCACTTAGGAAACAAGTTTGTAAAAATTTGAAATTTATTTTTACTGGGCAATGTTTTTACTTAGAGAAGAATGAAGGGTGTGGGGTCAGCGTTCAGTGCTTAACTCTTTCCCTTCAGAGTCCTATTTTACTGTCACTGGGAAAGTATTTATTTGGGGAAGGATTAATATTTTGGCTTCCTCTTAGAAACTACTATTCTCAGTTGGATGGATATCTCCTTCCCAGGGATTATCTTATTACTGGATGATGCTTGCTTCCTTTCTCAGGATTATCCTGTCACTGGAAAAGAATGTATTGGGAAAGGATCAATATTCAATGTGTTGCCTTCTTCCTCACACCCTCTTCCCAGGCCACACTCTTTTGGGGTTTGTCATTTTCCATATCTTACACTAGGCTACCCTCAACCCCATGGGAAACCCATAGTGTTAAGCTGCCATTTCCAGCTATATTACTTCCAAGATGGTTGAATCAGGGGTGAGGTGTTAGGAAGCCCATTATGGTAGTACTAGTCTCTGATCCAGTTTTTCACTTATATGAAACAGATACCTTGATTTTACCTGTCAGTTCTCATGTCTGTCTCAATTGGTCCTGAACTCAGAAGGATAAAAGAAAGGTTAAATATTGACCAAACATCCAATAAAATAAAACACATAAAACCTTGAGCTATGTGAACAAGGACTAGCATATGAAGTCTGAGCCAACATTTGGAGATCAAGCCAACTTCTGGTGTGAATAGGGCAGATGGTTACCAAGTTGAACAGTTCAGAAAAAGTTAAGTGGGGTTTATACCCAGAGGCATCTAAGCAGCTATTGTAGCTTTATCCTCAAACGAAATACTATACTCTTATGTTTATTTAGTTTATCAAAAGGCTAGAAGACACCATACATACATGTAAATACACACACACACACACACACACACACACACACACAAGCACACCCACATGCATATAAATACACACATACAAAATACTAATAGGCTATAATTTGTCAGTTATATAATCCATAACTATGGGGACCTTATCACATAGGAAATATGCCATTTTTTTTAGTTGAAACAGATAAATAGCTCCGGAAAATTATTGAAAATATAACAGCTATGTACACAATTAAAAAGAGCTGTGCTTGGAACACTCTGTCTCTAGAAATCATATCTGTTCAAAAAAATGAAGAAATTGAATTAACTATAAAAATTATGCTTTTAAAAGAGCATGATAATGAGAGGGAAATGAAAGAAGGCAGGAAAAAAGCAAAGGAATGACCTTGGAGAAAGGGGTGAGATCTTTGAGATTATAGTGGATGTAAATAAATGGGAAGGAGAGACAGATCCAGGTGTATTTGTTCTTAACCATCTGAAATAGAAAGAAGTCAAGTCATACAGAAAGATGATGTGTAATTGTTCAGACAAACAACATATCAGCTGCCAGACATGCAAATGGACATGTCTTCAGTGGTTCTATCCCCCTGCCTCTGAGCCACCCCAGCTGATATTAGTTAGAACAGAGGAGCTATCAAATGCTGCCAAATGCTGCCAAAATGGCAGATTCATAAGTAAAATGACTATAGTTGATGTTTTGGGTCACTAAGTTTTGGGATGGTTTGTCATGCAGCAATAGATCAATAAACCACCCTTTTAGGCATTCAGTCTCAGATAAACAAGTTTGTTATACTCACATTGTGTGTGTGTGTGTGTGTGTGTGTGTGTGTGTGCTGTACTTGGATTGAACCCAGGGGCACTCTAACACTGAGATACATCCCTTCTTAGTTTCTATTTTGACACAAAGTCTCACTAAGTCACACAGTTTGGCCTAGAACTTGTCATCCTCCTGTCTCAGCCTCACAAGTAGCAGGCACTAAGGTCTGAGCCATCTCAGCCAGCACATTCAAGCTTTTACATATTTCTGTTTAATTATGCACATGCTTGTTCAATAAAGAAGTGTTGAACAATTTCTAAATTTCCTTTGAATGCTGAATTAGTTCAGATATAAAGGATTTTTTCCTTCAATTATTTCACGAGAACATCTCAGCAGTGGTTCGGTATTTGGGTCAATATTCTCAGGGACATGATATGCTCCTTCAAAATATAATGACAAATATATATTTTGTAATTTAAAAAACTCTTTTTCAATTTTCTGTTTTGGTATTTATTTTCTTTCCTTGCTTTGGTTTTTCATCTAAAAGTCATGTTATTATTCCTATATTGGATTTACTTTGTCTTTACTACTTTACTTTCTCCCAAATCTTTATGTTTTCTTCACTTGTTTTGACTTTTAAAATTTTACCCCTTTCTATGTATATTTCTTATAAAGCATCATTTATTGCATCTATTCAGTCTTCTGTTACTATTAGTTGAGTCTTCATTTCTAAGGTGATTTTTATAATTTCTAGTTATTTATTGCATTTGTTACTTTCTTTTAGAGAGTTTCTAATTTTTATTTATAGTATTTTTCATAACCTATATTATTTTCTTAATGCTTATAAAATTGTTTTGATGTTGTAAGTCATAACTTTTACCTATTTAATGGATATGTCTTTGGAATAGGTTTGTGTTGTCAATAAAGATGTTGTTCTCTTTTGATTGTCTCTTATTTATTTTTTCATTTTTTTTGTAGTTGTAGATGGACAGAATGCCTTTATTTTATTTGTTTATTTTTATGTGGTACTGAGGCTCAAACCCAATGCCTCACACATGCTAGGCAAGCACTCTACCACTGAGCCACAACCCCAGCCTGTCTTTTATTTTTGTAATAACTTTTTGTTGTTGTTTTGTTTTCTTCTTCTTTTTTTTTAAGAATCAACCTCAATAGTTTGTTAGCTTTTATGTAAAGTTGATTTTTTAATGACTTTTTAGAAATTTAATTTAGGTATGTTTTTAGATTTCAGGGCCCCCTATTTTGTGAGTTTTTGTAGAGTGTTAAATAATAACTTGCTGAAATTTTCTGTCTCTTTTCATTTCCCTGGTCTTATCTAAATATTGTGTCTTGTTTCTCTGTGTTACCCTAGATCAGTCAGTTTTTTAGTCACTCCAGTTTCTCCTCAGCATGGGATCAGGTCTTGAAAGGAGCTACTAGCAGGTCAACTTCAGGAGATCAGAGGACCTAGATTTCTCTGGTCTTTCCAGGCCTTCCTAAAAGCCTTGCACTCACCACTTTTGTAGCAGGCAACCCCCTCCTTACCCCCACCACCCCACTCCCTCGGTTTTGGCTGTTGTTCCCAAATGATCCCCACTGTGGTTCCCAGTGTCATTATTGGTGATTTTAGGTTTCGAAATGTTCTCAGACTCCCCACTGTTTCCTGATGTTTTCTCCTCAACATACAACAAATACCCTACAGGTTTTGTAGTTCTTGGTAGTTTTATCCTATTTCTACTTTTGACATTCAAGAGAGTATCATACTACCTAGTTTTATTATAAATACTTCCATAATATTTTTATTTTTGCAATCCAGTATTGTCTTTATTTTCATGTGGTATTATGTGGAAAGAGCCAAATACTATTCTTCCATTTCCACTTCCGTCTTCCCCAAATGGTGGTTTCAGCAATGGCATGCGTGATAGCACACCAGAGTCCAAAATGGAAGTGGTATTTCAGATTTCAAGTCAACATCACACACTTAATGCCAAATAGTCTATGTACCCACTATATGATTTGTAATAGTCAAAGGCAAGTTAACTGGATTCCCTAACATTATATTTTTAAATGATAATTTTTTTAGTTGAAAATGACTTCATTATTTTATTTGTTAGATATTTATTCCTATGTTGGTGATTCAGTTTATTTTCAAGAATCATTTAACAAACTCAAAGTCATAACCATTTTCATTACTTCATTGAAACAGAGTAGTGACCAAAATCAAGAAAATATTTATTAACAGAAAAAAAAGGTTGAAAACAAATATTCTTTAGCTAAGAAATACACTGAAAGGGATGGATTAACTCAGATGCTTCCTTTAAAAATAGTTCTGAAATAAAAATGCCTTTTAAAAATAATATCTCTTAGAACAATTCATGGAGATATATGGCATGAAGTATGTTTAAAATGGAAGCTTCTGGGCTTTGAGTACTATGTAGAATCTAGACTGATGTTATGCTTCCAGTTAACCTTATTTTCCTTTACTCTTAATCATTGTATAGGCAGGTGCTTGCATAAAATTTCTGGCAATTAAAAAAAAAAGGCTACAGGTGTGTGATGTTTGTTCCTGCATTTCCATGTCACACAGGATGTTGATAGACCTCTCAGATGCTGGATGATAGACACCGAATGCAAATCAGTATCTTGAAAGATCTGTGGAGCACAATCCTGTAAGTCTCACTTCATTTTAATTTACAGAATAAGAAATGAAATAAAGAAAATAGATTATCTACACACTGAGATTTTTCTTGTTCAAGAAAGATGTCTTCCTAGTTGTTAATATATGAATTATATTTTCAGATTTTTCAATTGTATTCCTGATGTGTATAAAGACCGTGTTGATCTTAAGTAAGCTAAATTAATGTGTGCATGCACTCACACACATACACACAGAATTACACATGTATTCTGTAATAACTATAGTGCTGATGGTTAAAATTCTAAGAAACTAAAATGTGATTCAGAAAAAAAATACACAGATTTTACAAGTTGAATAAATAGAAGAACAATATCTACAAGTGTTGTTATAAACATGGAAGTGTTATTTACCCAGAAGTGTCAAAATCATTATTATACTTATAGAGTCAGCTCAAAACAATCATAAATAGGTCAGCTCCTATGAGCTGATCTACCACCTGCTGATAAAATTTGGGATCAAACTTAGGGATTAAACTGGACAAGTCTGCACTTGAATCCAGTTATAGTTTTCTTTCATGCCTGAAGAATCAGAGAACAAATCTTGTTTATTGCAGGAATGTGAGCAGAAAAGCATTATGGCTGGACCAGAAAAAAGTGGGAGATTGGAAGAAACTAAGTGGAAGCTTGATCACTCCACTATTGTACAAATTAAGTACTCATGGAATTTAGACTACAAGATAGCTTAATGTAGCTCCCTTAACATAAGGACAGAATAATCCCTCCTGATGAGTCAGACTCGTGGGAGAGAATCTGTGTTGCTTTTGAAAATTCCTTTGGAGCCTCTGCCAAGCAGCATTTTATACTATAAAGATATATAATTATATAGAGTGAATAATTCATCTCTGCAGATGTCTTATATGTTATCTGTTTACCTGCTTGTCTCCAACAGTGTCTTATGGAACGGGGACTGTGTCCTCCCCATGGATTCATCTTGGTTGTAGAAGACAATCCCCAGAATGTAAGCACCACCCTATAAATGTTTTTTGAGTGTTGAGTGCATAAGCAAATAGTTCATTCAGACAGGATAATGGCATCTGCAAATCTGAGTAATCAAATTTCAGGCCATTTGTGAAACTTCAAATACAACTGTCTTGTAAATACACAGGAGTCATTTTTTTTTCTATCCAGAAGAACCCTTTCCCTTGTTTCCTTTGTTATTTATTCTTATCTGTTTGTAATAATTAAACTGATCAAAGGATCTTTGGATCTATAAATATAGTGTTGGCCCAGATTCTTTTTAGTTTACAAATAGAAATGCTTGATAAAATAATGAGGGGAGGCAATTTTGTTCAAAGGCCATTCTTTCTTTTTCCCCCTTTCCAAAGGTTATGCTATGGTCTTTGTTCTAAAGTGAACTTATATGTTTTAATTGACAGTCCTAAATTCATTTTCCACTTATTTCAGCACTCATGTGAGTTAAATCCGACCCAAATGATTAATTCATTCCTGAATAGCCAAATTGTGCCCAAAATGCCATGAGCTTATAAACTCTCTAAATCTAATGTGAAGATCATCTCTAGACAGAGTCTAAGTGGGACACTCCTCACAATGTATTTGTCATTAAAGATTTAAGCAATTTCTGTATATCAGTACTATCTCCTTTCTAGTCCTCCCAAGCAACTCCTACACAGTGACTATTGAGTAGTACTTCTTTGTGTTAGCAGCTGGCTTTTCCTTTCAATATATTTTAAGAACCATCCTAGCAGCAAACTAAAGCTCTATTAAGGTATTACTCAAATTCTTTTTGACTTATCTAAGATCTGGTTTCTACATTACATGACTTTTCTTAGTCATATATAAACTAGGTATTAAGTGGACAAAAAAATATTCCCAAAAATAATTTCTGAAAGCTGGTTTATTTTATAGGATAATTTCTGGTATAAAGACATTTTATTAAATGAAAAGTTGGTTTTAGGTAGGCATGATGTTTAATAACTCATCTAGCAGAGGCATTGACCTGTCGGAATGGATTCTGGTGGCCATAGCACTGGTCTAGAGGCCTGAATTTCTCCCTGATGTATAAAATGTTAATTATTGGACCCAAGGGAGGTGACTGGGTTATGACAGCCTTAACCCAATCTCTGAATGAATTACTTGATGGGATTAACTGGGTGGTAACTGAAGGCAGGTAGGGTGTGGCTGGAGGAGTTGAGTGTTGGGAACTTGTCTTTGGAGTATATATTTGTATCTAGCAGGTGGAGATATCTTTCTCTGCTTCCTGGTCATCATGTGAGCTACTTACCTTCATCACACTCTTCTGCCATGATGTTCTGCCTCAACTTGAACCCCAAGGAATGGAGCCAGCCTTCTCATTCAGAGGAATGAGACTTCTGAAACTGTGAGGTCCAAAATAAAGTTATTTTCCTCTAAAATTGTTCTGGTCAGGTCTTTTAGTCATAGCAGTGAAAAAGCTGACTACAACAGGAGGTATGGCTGATCTGCAGAGATTGAGTGCAATCGTAGTGGGGGGCATTCAGGGGTTTGAGCCAATGACTATTTATCAACAGGTAGAGTTATAGTTCTTTAAGTAATATTAAATTAGTAGCACATATTACTATATAATAAGCCCTGTGGTAAGTCTTTTTTATTTCAAAATAGAAAAGAAAATAAAAGATAAAGACAAAGGAAATAAGAGTTATTTCACTTTGAGGAAGAAGGCTACTAACTCACCTCACAGCATCCTCATGGATTCTACATAATCAGTGAGCGAGGCCCTACAATTGGGGGAGGGGAAACTTTCCATAGGGGGGAAAAAAAAAACAGCTTTCTTGCACAAATTTTCCAAAAAAAAATATATGATTATATAAACACATTTCTAGAGCCCCTCCCAGAGGCCCCCAAGGTTCAACATCATTACCATCACTAAATACATCTCTGTAATTTACTCAGCGGAAACTGATCATTGATGAGTTATCAAAAGATTCTCTGTGCCCAATATAAATGGTTAACTCTGGAAAACTGAGAAATCTATTAAAATCCAGAATTAGTATTATATGTAACATTAACTGTTTATGGACGTGAAAATCTAGTAAGTCAAAGAAGAAAATGTTAATATTTGTGTATTTGCCTATCCTGCTCATACCTTCTCATACCTTTGTTTTGATCTTATTCAAAAAAGGGGAAGACTATTATGTTGACAGACACCTGGAATAAAGGCAAGGAGGATGGGAGACAAGAACAATATCAGCCTCCTGTCAACCCCACCTTCTCAACCTCCACGAATCCCTTCTACAATGACGTGATGCTGGGGCCCACCCCAGATGGATAAAATCAAAATCTCTGGAGGTAGGGCATCAGCATTTGTAAAAGGGTGATTTCAAAGAGTGCTTTGAGGTTGAGAAACATTGCCATACACCTACAGCACAAGCAAATGAAGTCAAAAACCAAAAAAAGAAAAAGGAAAAAAATCGGTTTCTTGAGGGGGAACATCTGAGACAAGACAGGCATGAGGGGTGTCTCCAAAACAAAGTCTAACTGAGGAACAGAGAGTACTTTCATTGGCACCTTGGGATTTGGCAGCTGTGAAAGGTCAAACAGAGGGAACACTTGGCAGGGCTGAGGTGTTTTCACAGCAGGAAACTGCAGGTAGAGCCTGAACAAGCTGTCCCTCAGGCAAAGGGAGCTAGAAGCTCAAGGGCTGACAAAGGGAAACCAGGGTAGACATCATGCAGTGAATGCATCTGACAGATTCTGTGGCACTGTGACATCCCCCTTCCCAGAAGACTAAAGACTTATCAAGTGAGAATTTACAAAAGTTAAAAGTACTACATGGTGGGTGGGGAGGGGAGTGAAATGTGACCTATTAGTGTATACTTCTATCTCTATCTCAAATACTGGTGATAAGTTTTAACAGTTGGTTTGAATGTTAAATAACTGTATTTCTTTCACATATGTATTCTGTGTGTCAGGTGACTAAACTGAAAAAGAAAAAGGGCATCAAAGTTGAGAACAAGTAACTATAAGTTACCTTGTAATGTGAACCATCTACATGAAAAATAAAGTAGATGGATGAATGGATGCATGGAGAGATGGATGCATGGATGGATAGAGAAAAATTCCAGAATTTGGAGCAAGAACAAAGAGTAAGGCAAGTGTCACTGTCTCCAATGAAATGCAGAATAATCAGAAAACTGATTTGTCTTTCCAAAAAATATACACAAAATGAGATATGTGGGATAAGATTCATGCAAGGAATGATCTTTAAAAAAAAAAAAAAACATGCTCTAAAACATGATATAAAAAACAATTTGGTGTCCCCCTCAGATTTAAGAGCAGTTATAAGAAATGTAGTTTGAAGTCAAAATTTGGATTTTCAAGACATTTTAATTTATGGAGACTTTGGAATATTGCAAGATAGGTATTACCTGTCCTTGAAGACCTGTGTAGTTTCTGTGCCTCACTCAGGAGAGGTACATTTGAATGGTGCCTAGGGAGGAGCTATCAACAGGTTCAAAGTATAAATCAGAGGAAACAGAGAAGTCAGGGCTGGTGGAATGCAGCAGAGGAATGGAGGCGACCACAGGCCAGGACACAGCCTGAGGGTCCTGAGACAGCCCTGAGAAATGTGAGAAAAACGAGAGTGAAGAGACTGAAGTATACTGGGAGAAGAATGAGAAAGCATTTTCAGCAATAGCTACCTCATCGTTTTACCCAAACTCACTCCTAAAATAAAAGCTGTACTCTTTCACATGTAAATAGAAATCTCTAGATCTTATCTTTATTTTCAGTAATGCATGTAATGCACAACATCCTTTATATTATAAACATCTCATGACATTGCAAAGTCTTCAAGGAAAACGACTCAATCCTCAATATATTTCCCACAATTTCTGCATACTTTAGTGCACAGAAACCAAAAATCCTCCCACAATCACTACATATTTTCTTTTGCCTTTATTGTCTGTCATTCAGCAGTTTGGAGTCTTCTCCAAAGGCATTATAGCATAAAGAAAATACTCTTTTCACCAAATTCCTTTGTTCTCCCATGAAATTTTTATGTTCTTTTAAAAGAACATTTTAGAATGTCCTTGTTTTAGAATTGCAAAGGAATATGAAATTTAAGTGACTAAGTCTGCCTGCTGGGTCACAAATGCAAAATTACTGCAATCTGTTTCTCAGTTTATCAGTCTCCCTAAAGGCCATTAAGTCCTATGCATAGTCCTAATAGCTTCATCTTTAAATGCTCCGAGGCATAGCCCAGAAATTAAGATGGGAGTTTAATTTATTCCTTCTTCCATTCAACCCTTAATCTTTTTCTAGTGCTTTGGAAGCTGATTTACCTTAAATTGCAATTATTCTATAAAAAGAATTTTAAAGGAAGAGGAACAAGACTTTTTGCCATTAATCTCCTTTCACCTTTTCCTTTTCTTCAAGTGTGGAAGCAGGCAGAACAGGGGAGCCCTCCCCTTACTCAAGCCTTTGGTGACTGCTTCCTCCTCTTAGTTCCTTTAGTACTGATAATTTTGATCATTCACTGTGCACTTAATGTTTTACAGTTGTTGTTACTACATAACAAGTGACCACAAAACTTGTGGCTTGAAACAACCACTTTACTGCACTCCCAGATTCTGCCCAGAATTCAGACAGGACAAAACAGGAATGGCTTGTCTCCATTACACAGTGCTTGGTGTTCACCTGATAGTTACCTGATGGCTGGGGCTGAATTCATCTGAGGTCACTTTACTCACAAACCTGGTGGTTGATGCTGGCTTTAAGCAGCTACTTCAGTGAGACATTGGCTGGGGCTATCAAATGAAACACCTAGTGGAGCCCCTCCATGTGTCCTGGGCTTGCTTACAGCATGGTGACCTCAGGGTAGTTAGTCTCAATGTGTGGCTCAATGCTCCAGAAGCAAGATCTGCACAAGTGAGGTAGAAACTGCATCGCCTTGCACCATCTAGATTTTGTAGTCATATTTAGGGATTTCTTCCACATTCTATTGGTTATAAGCAAGTTACTAAATCCAATTAGATTGAAGGGAAGGGGACACATATCCCACCTCTCAATTAAGAACTGCCAAAGAATTTGTGCATACTGTTTGAAAACCATCACAATTTGTTTCCTTGTGATTTTGCTTTCTATGTATATGTCCTGACTTTTAAGCTTTGTGTTGCTCTAAGCTGATAGGGTTACCAAAAACAGCAAATAAAAATACAGAATGCCCCATGAAACTTGAATTTCAGATGAGTATGATATACTTACAATAAAAGATTATCCATTGTCTATATGAAATTCAGTTTTAACTGGATGGCCCATACTTTATCAGACAACTCTACCGAAGCAAACAGTCCAGTGTGAAAGATGTTAGAGAGATTCACTTATGCCTGTCAGTGATCCAAATGTGATATCTGATTAGATTACTGAATAACCACACATACAGATCCTGAGACTTCATTTCCTCTATTGGTAAGATCAAAGTGAAATCAGTGTTCTGCACCCAGATCTTCACGTTGCTATCTCAGCATGACAGGGAAGTCCTTGGAGACCCGACTAAGTGTACAATTCTACTTCACTCCAGGATTAAATTATCATTAAGTACATTTTTTTTGCAGGTTTTAGAGTGGTTATTAATGGTAATTAGACATAAAAACTCTGTAGCAAAATTATCTTAGGTTTTAAAAATAAAATGTGTTACTTTCATAGACAATTTTTAAAGTAACTGTTTCAAAATGCTTATGGTTACCTTTTTAATCATTCTCTCTGTGTACCCATTTGTTCTGAAATATCCATTTTCTTGAAGATTTTTTTTCCAAATGTACTGCAAATTTTTCAACAACAGAAAACTTGTAAAGAGGTCTCAAAACTATTGTAAGAGGTTTGTCAACCCCAAGCCTTATTGTACAATAAATATATAAAAATACTATTACTATTTTATGGAAATTTACAACATTTAATCTTCTTATTTAGATAACTGAGAAAAAAATATTGAGTAGTCTGCTGAATTTCTATTATGGAACACAGTACTTTATTCATAAATAAATCTCATCTACAGGTTTGTTCACAAAATTTAGGTTATGGGAGATTAAATAATATAGGAGAAGAGTTTAAAAGAGTTAAAGTGCTTTGCATAAAGTAAATAAACAAAAGTAGATGTTGAGCACAGTTGAGTTTCTGCCTCAGGGTGGAAAAAGAAATAGAGAAAGAAAAATTAACCCAGCAATGTAGTAAGAAATGAATACCCTATAAGAAAAGATGACTAATTAAGAAAAAAATACATTCATGTGGGAAACCATAGGTGAAGCTACTTGAGGGGTCTCTACTCCATACAGAACCATGGGGGTCTTAGGTCTTCCCTTGGGAAAGATCCCAGCTTTCCCATGTGTATCAGACCCCCAAGGTGTGAGATCTCTACCCCTGCTTTACTAGTGGGACACCTTGTGTAGCTGTGGAATTGGGTGTAACCTATTGGGAACTGGACAGCCTACCTCATATCTTATTTGGCAAAGAACATTACATGAAAAACCTTTGATGTTCCCCCATATAAATAAAGCAAGCATGGACTCCGTCTCTTTATCTTTCCAGTGTGGAAGCTCAATCCCTAAGATCAAAGAGCTGTTCTGCCCTCACATTTCAAAATTACTTCCTGTGTACTGTGGCTTTTTCACCGTTTTCTTCTTGTAGCTTTTATTCTGCAGCCAGCCTACCTCACGCAGAGGAACCCGGATTTTGTCGCCTGGGTGGGACGAGGGTGAGACATACATACATACCTACACACACACACATATATTCACATAAATTAAGATGCTAAATAATGTTTACTAGATTATTTGCAACTTGATTAGATAATTCTTCCTACATCTCTCGCCTTGAGTATTTTCTTTTCCTACACTGAATATATCACAAGGAACACTAGATTAGAAGTTTTAGCCAATTTTATTAAGCTGGGCTCAGTGGTACACAACTGTAATCCTAGTGACTAAGGAGGATAGAACAGGCAGATCATGAGTTCGAAGACAGCCTCGAAAATTAACAAAGCCCTAAGCAACATGCAACTTAGTGAGACCCTGTCTCAAAATTTTAAAAAGGACTGGGAGTGTGGCTCAGTGGTTCGATGCCCCTGGGTTCAATCCCAGGTATCAAAAACCAAACAAACGAACAAACAAAAGAAACAAAGTTTTAGGCAATTATATTAAATGTAAGAATGTAAAATTAACCCAGTAGACTTAGGGACCATCTAATACACTGGCACTTGGCTGTACTAAAATATATACATGCGATCATGATGGACAGCTGGTATACATTCTTTCCTCAGTTTAGCTTTTTTTAATTAAATTTATCTGTTACTGATACATAAAACATAAAATTGTACATATAAGTGGAATAATATGATGTTTCAATGTATGTATTTGTTATGTAAAGTTTAAATCAGGTTAAACTCATGTATCTCCTCAAACACTTATCGGTTCTTTATAATGAAAACTTTCAAAACCCTTTTTTCTAGCTTTTTAAAATTATTTTTTAGTTGTAGATGAATACATATCTTTATTTCATTTTTATATGGTGCTGAGGATTGAACCCAGTGCCTCTTGCATGCTAGGTGAGCACTCTATCACTGAGCCACAAATTCTTGAAGTGTACAATACATTGCTATTTATCTAGTCTCTCTACTGTACAATAGCACACCAGAACTTCCTGCTCCCACCCAACCATAACTTAACACTTATTATTCAACCTTTCCCCTTCCTGCCGCCCCTTCCCCTTCTTTCTCCAGCCTTTGGTAACCACCATTCTACTCTCTACTTCTATGCGATAGCTTTTTCAGATTCTATACATGAGTGAGATCATGCAGTACCTTCTGTGCCAGTTTCATCCACGTTGTTACAAATGACAGGATTTCATTCTTTTAACAGGTTAATAGTATTTCATGTGCCACCTTTTCTTTTTCCCCTCATCAGCTAATGGATGCTTAGGTTGTCTCTCTGTTCATCTTTTCCATCAATTCAAAAGAAAACATGTCCAGGACTAAAGATAAACAAAGTCCATAGAATGATGAAGAGCATAACTGTAAGTGAAGAACATTATGTCTTTTATTGCTTCCAGAAGTTCTCTCGCCTTTCCCATAGGTAAGCAGTTGTTTAGGAATTTATCACTAATTTGCTGATATGCACTCAGAAAATGGTATGAGCTATGACCACAGTGCTTGCCGTCGGAGGGTGGAAGAAACGAGGAGTTGAAGTTCATTCACAGTTGCAGAGTGAAGTAAGGGACTGAGTGAAATGTACACGAGAGCAGTCAGAAAGAAAGTTAACTCCCTAAATGTTCACAATGAAGGTTTCGTTGACACAACAAGATATGATATTAAGTTAAATTCATACCTAAAGAGAAAACTCAGGTCAAAAAGAAGCATTATCTAAAAATGTAAAACTTATACCAATAATCAGCCAGTATGTTAATAAATAATTTTAAAACTGCAGCCATTTAAACTCATATAATAATGTCAGGATTCCTCTTTCACTCTGAAATATCTCAATGTACAAATACTTTATTGAGTTAAAAGTAAACTCATAAAGTAAACATTTTACAAAATAAATCATATACTATTCCTAGAAATGCCATTTTTATTTAAATTTTATTCTACCCTTTTGTTAAAGTTCACATGCACAGAATTATACATTAATCACCTAAAATTATGAAAAACTTTGTAGGAATATGACAAAATAAGAATTTTATATTCATCATTGAAAATAATCATTGAAAATTGTAATTAAAATTTTATCCTACATTTTATTTGGAACAATTTTGGTTAATTTGTATTGTCTTTGCATTAAACATTCCACTTGTACATATCAGTGCTTGTATTATCAATTGAATTATTTCAAAGTGTTATCTGCTTTTCAAGTCAATACTAAATTAGTAATACAGATTGAGGACATTATAAGAGAAAATTGTTATTTCTTGAAAATTGCTCATAATACTAACTGAATAATCTTTATTTTAAATACGCTGTCAATCATTATCACTATCACAGATGACAGAATTATTTTTAAGAAAAAGAATAAAAGCATTTCCTACAGATAATCATTTCAAATGACAAAAGTAATCATTTGTTCAGTCCAAGAACACAGAGAATACCACAAGAAAGTTCATATTCAAAGACAACCAATGAGAGAATTGTTGTGATTTGGATCTAAAATGTTCTGCAAAGGCCCTTGGGTTGAAGGCTTGGTCCCAAATGTAGGAAGCAAGGTTTAGAGGTAGGACTCTTGGGAAGTGATTGGATCAGGAGGAATCTGACCTCATCAGTGGGTTAATCCATTGATAGATTAGTAATTCAATGGCATATTGAGAGGTGGTGGAAACTATAGGAGGTAGGGCCTACTTGGAGAAAATAGAACACAGGGGGCATGCCCTGGAAAAGTATGTCTTATCCCTAGTCCCTTCTTCCCCTCTACCCCTGCTTCCTGGCCACAATAAGGTGAGCAGCATTCCTGCACCACAACTTTCTGCCATGATGTTTTGCTCACTTCAGGCCCCCCCAAAATAGATGTGGCTGACCATGGATTGAAACCATGAGCCAAAATAAATCTTTCCTCCTCTAATTTGTTTCCTCCCAACCTCAGGTATTTAGTCTCAGCAACAATAAGCTGAGTAATAAAGAAGTTATAGGTTTTCAAAAATCAAGTTTTAAAAAAAGACATACTATAAGTATTTGCCATATCATTCCTAAGCATGCTATTCCTGCATAATATTTTTTTTTCATTTCTTGCTAATTAATGAGGAAAATTCATGTTGCATGATAAAATAGCTACTCCTGGTAAAAATTCCTGATTATGGGACAGACGTTTATCCCACAACAGTTTTGGAAAACAAATTACATTGATTTTTAAGTGTTTCATGATATTTTCTCTTTTTTTATTCTTTGAAGATTTACTAAGTGCTTAGTATTTGTCAGGAACTCTCACAGAGGTTTTTTCCCTCCTCTCCTTATACAAGTAAGTAATTGAAGATGCCTCCAATCTAATATTGCTGCTTGCAAACAGTCTTAAAGCAGAAAACTATAATAATGCAAACCACAGGAATGTAACTGCACATATTCTTACATCACATTTAGATCATATACAATTAATATCATATGTTAAAGCTGTTTCAGTAAGGTGGGGTGTGTGGTGGTATTTCAAGAATCCATTATCGAAAATGTATGTCTGTATCACAAAGACCTAGAAAATAGTTCTTATGTTACTCAATTTTCTGTTACAGTAACAAATACCTGAAGTGATCAATTTATAAGGAAGAAAGGTTTATTTAGGCTCCTAGTTTGGGCAGTTTCAGTTCATGGCTCAGTGACCCCTTTGCTTTGGGTCTATAGCAAAGCAACACTTCATAGAAAGAAAGTATAGAGAACATATGTTCACCTCATAGCTGGGAAGTAAAGAGTGGGAATGGGGATGCTGGGGTCCCATCGTCCACTTGGAAATCATGACCCGAATCATCTAAAACCTCACACTAGATCCCATATCTTGAAGGTTCTACCACCTCCCAACAGCACCAAGCTGGGGACCAGGCCTTACACATGGGCCTTTGGAGGACACTCATCTGAGCTACAGCATTCTTTAACTTTCAGAAATATGCTACCTCTAATTAGAAAGAGGAGAGAGAAGCTTCCAATAGCATTACTTATATGAGGGCTGTAAGAAGTTTAAAGCATTCATTGTACTTCTCACAAAAAGAGATAAAGATGATCAGAACCTGAAATCCAGAACCCTCCACCAATCAACCAACTCTACAGGTTGTTAGGGAAAATAACTTTAGGCCCCTAGGGGTTATTACCATTGCATTTTATCTACATACCCTGATGTAGAACATCTAAGTTCCAGCTCTGAAGATTATTATGCCCCTCTAGGAACAACCTGAATTAAAAGTCCTCTGTGGGCAATTTTCCCTAGAAGTGTTTCAACTCTGATGAAGAGAATAGAAATATGAATCAAAGAGATTTTCCAATATTTCTTAAACTGTGGCTTATACAGTTTATTAAAAATAAAAAAGTTAATGAGGAACAGAGATCCAACATGGCGGCCAGCGAGGAAGCAGCGATTTCAATATCTCCACATTAACGGGATCAGAAAGACCCATTAAAACAGCTACATTCTACCTACTGAGGAACTTCTAGCAAAATTCCGTTAAAAGGAGACCTGCTGGGAATTAGTAAGTTTATTAGAAGTGACAGTTTGTCCCAGACAAGTGAATCTTGGCCGGCCATGCGGGCGCAGAGGTCCAATCCCGCGGCCACCGGCTGCTTCTGCAAGCGGCCGGTGGCCCGGAGCAGCACAGCGAGAAGTGTCCCCGCCTGACCCGGCAGACGGCCCGGCCATCCCGGCTCTCCTGGCGGCGCTGCTCTCGCTCTGCGAACGGCCGCCCCGCCCGCCCGGCTCTTAGCCACGCGGCCGCAGCTGCCTGGCTCTACAAGTGGCCCCTGGCGGCCTGGCTCAGCGAGAAGGGTCCCCACCTGGCCCGGCAGAAGGCCCGTGCCCTCCCGGCTCTGCTAACGGCCCCGCCCACCCGGCAAACGGCTCCCCCCCCCCAGACGACGTGAAGGGAATCTAACCAAGCCTTTATGAAATAGCGAACTGGGAACTAAAACCAGAGATTGTGTCAGACCAGAGACAAGCCAGTTCCACCCCTCCCTTTGGACACTCCGGCAAGGAGCCAGGGGCCCGCCATAGCAGAGAGGGGAAGTCACCAAAGTTCCGCCAAAGAGATTCCTTCCCAGCGGAATCTACTTTAGCAGGTGTGTGACTCCCACCCACATCAGATACAAACAACTGGGAAACTTCAAAATCTCTCCGTAGGCGCGACCATAAGGGCCAAAGGACTCTCGACCCCCAACTCCCCCTACTGCCAGAGACGTGGGCGTGACTGTAGGGGCAGAGGGAAGCAGAGAAGACTCCCCACCCCCAACTCCCCCAACCGCCAACTGAGAGGGCATGACGGTAGGGGCGGAGGGAAACAGATGACACTCCAGACCCCCAACTCCTCCTACCGCCAGCGGAGTGGTCGTGATTGTAGGGGCTGAGGGAAGCAGAGGGGATCCTCGACCCCCAACTCCCATTACCACCAGCGGCGACACCAATGGTCTTAGCCACCAGATTCCGAAGGTGTGCCCACCAAAGGGGTCCATAAAAATTAAATTATTGACTCCCAGACCACAGCTCCACAGCACTGGGGCTTAGATGAATGACAGAGAGAGTGCTCAGTCGTTAGGGAAATAGAGCACTCGGTGGGGCTGAAAGTGTAACCAAATCCTTGGGGAACTGCCTCTGGTGAGCAGGACCTGGCTGGCTGGCAGGAGGAAGGGGAGGAGGGGCCGTAGACGTGAAACAGCTCTGGACCAACAGGATTGAGAGACTCCCAGGAGCCGCCTTACAGGGATTGCTGTTGACACATTGAGGGCAAAACTCAGCCCGGAGGGCACAGCTTTGCCTATGGGAAGAGAAGAAAATCGATCTCTAAGGCCTAATTTTATTTCTTATTTCATTTTATTTTTTTCTCTCCCTTTTCCCTCTCTCTCTCCCCTTCCAAGTTTTATTGTACTTTCCATTCTCCTCTATTCTATCTATCTCCCTCTCCTTCTTTCTTTTCAAGAGCACCTTCCTTCCCCTTCCCCCCAACATTCATCCCAAGCATTACGTCCTCCATTTTGTGTAACTGTCTAAATGCAAATAGGTGAATGTTTCGAGGCCGTCTATAGTGCTCCTAAATACCTAGCTTCTACCAACATCCTGATCCAATCGATGGTTAGTATCCCCCTTCGGTAGAGCAATCTTCTAAAGTAGCCAAGACATACTAACACTTATACCTGCATAGCACCTAACCTAAAGTCCTAAGAACAAAAAACATACCACTATACGCATACAAAATCCAGAAGCCCATTATAAATTGAATGAATCAGCTCTAAAGTACAATAAAGCCCAACATCTATAGGCATAAAATCTCCCACCACAAAGGAGAGACAACAGAGATAAACAAAGTCAAAACAAATGTATAGGAGAAAGCAGTTACAAAGCAGTCAAACAGAGCTGGAAAGTAACGTGAACAATATGAAAAAACAAGGGAAAAAAGGATTACAGATAATGTAGGACAACTTAAATCTACAGGAGGACCTAGAAGCATCAGAAACATGGACAGGGAAGAAATCAAGGCATACCTAACTCAGATGGAATGGAGTTTTAGAGAAGACATGAGACAGCAAATCCAAGAATTGAAAGTATATTTTGAAAATGAACTAAACAAACAAATTCAAACTGCAAAGAACGAGCTTTACCAGGAGATAGAGATCTTAAAAAAAAAACCAAACAGTAATTTTAGAAATGCAAGAAACCATAAACCAGATTAAAAACGCTAACGAGAATATTACAAATAGACGAGATCAAGTAGAAGTCAGAACATCAGATAATGAAGACAAAGTTTATCAACTTGAAAAGAGTATAGTCAACACTGAAAAGATGCTTAAATCTCACAAACAATCTATCCAAGAGTTATGGGATCTCGTCAAAAAACCAAATTTGAGAGTCATTGGGATAGAAGAAGGCACAGAGGTTCAAACCAAAGGAATGCACAACCTATTAAATAAAATAATCCTAGAAAACTTCCCAGAGATGAAAGATGGAATGGATTGCCAAATCCTGGAAGCCTACAGGACCCCAAACATCCAAAACTGTAATAGACCAACTCCAAGACATATAATTATGAAGATAGCCAACATACAGAACAAGAAGAGAATATTAAGAGCTACGAGGGAAAGGAGGCAGATTACATTCAGGGGTAAACCAATTAGGTTAATGGCTGATTTTTCATCACAGACTTTGAAAGCGAGAAGATCCTGGAACAATGTATTTCAAACGCTGAAAAATAATGGATTCCAACCAAGAATACTGTATCAAGCAAAATGAAGCTTCAGATTTGACAATGAAATTAAAATATTTCACGATAAACAAAACCTAAAAGAATTCACAGCCAGAAAACCAGCACTGCAAAGCATTTTGGGCAAAATTCTACAAGAAGAGGAATGGAAAAATAGTGCCCAAAACCAACAGCGTGAGGTATCTCAGTAAAGGGGAAGGAAAAAAACCAAAAAGTAAAAACTAGCCAAACTAAAATAAATAAATAAATAAATAAACATGACTGGAAGTACAAATCATATTTCAATTGTAACCTTAAATGTTAATGGACTAAACTCACCAATCAAGAGACACAGGCTAGTAACCTGGATCAAAAAAACAAACCCAACAATATGCTGCCTTCAGGAGACTCATATGATAGGAAAAGACATACACAGGCTGAAGATGAAAGGTTTGGAAAAATCATACCACTCACATGGCCCTCGGAAGCAAGCAGGAGTGGCCATACTCACATCGAATAAAATCAACTTCAAACCTAAGTTAATCAAAAAGGATAAAGAAGGACACTATATCCTGTTAAAACGAACTATCCACCAACAAGACATAACAATTATCAATTTATATGCACCAAATAATGGTGCAGCAACGTTCATAAAACAAACTCTCCTCAAGTTCAAGAGTCAAATTGACCACAACACAATAATTATGGGTGACTTCAACACACCACTCTCACCATTAGACAGAACCTCCAGACAAAAGCTGAATAAAGAAACTATAGAACTCAATGACACAATCAATAACCTAGACTTAACCGACATATATAGAATATATCAACCATCATCAAGTGGATACACGTTCTTCTCAGCAGCACATGGATCTTACTCAAAGATAGATCACATATTATGCCATAGGGCAACTCTTAGTAAATATAAAGGTGTGGAGATAATACCATGCACCATATCTGATAATAATGGAATGAAACTGGAAATCAATGATAAAAGAAGGAAGGAAAAATCCAGCATCACATGGAAAATAAACAATATGTTACTGAATGATCAATGGGTTACAGAAGACATAAAGGAGGAAATCAAACAATTCTTAGAGATAAACGACAATTCAGACACAACATACCAGAATCTATGGGACACAATGAAAGCAGTTCTAAGAGGGAAATTCATTTCCTGGAGTTCATTCCTCAAAAAAAGAAAAAACCAACAAATAAACGAACTCACACTACATCTCAAAACCCTAGAAAAGGAAGAGCAAAACAACAGCAAATATAGCAGAAGACAAGAAATAATTAAAATCAGAGCGGAAATCAATGAAATCCAAACAAAAAAACCATTGAAAAAATTGATAAAACTAAAAGTTGGTTCTTTGAAAGAATAAATAAGATCAACAGACCCTTAGCCATGCTAACGAAGAGAAGAAGAGAGAAAACTCAAATTACTAACATACGGGATGAAAAAGGCAATATCACAACAGACACTTCAGAAATACAGAAGATAATTAGAAAGTATTTTGAAACCCTATATTCTAATAAAATAGAAGACAGTGAAGACATCGATAAATTTCTTAAGTCATATGAGCTGCCCAGATTGAGTCAGGAAGACACACACAATTTAAACAGACCAATAACAAAGGAAGAAATAGAAGCAGCCATTAAAAGACTACCAACCAAGAAAAGCCCTGAACCAGATGGGTATACAGCAGAGTTTTACAAAACCTTCAAAGAAGAATTAATACCAATACTTTTCAAGCTATTTCAAGAAATAGAAAAAGAAGGAGCTCTTCCAAATTCATTCTATGAGGCCAACATCACCCTGATCCCAAAACCAGACAAAGACACTTCAAAGAAAGAAAACTACAGACCAATATCTCTAATGAACCTAGATGCAAAAATCCTCAATAAAATCCTGACGAATCGAATACAAAAGCATATCAAAAAAATTGTGCACCATGATCAAGTAGGATTCATCCCTGGGATGCAAGGTTGGTTCAATATATGGAAATCAATAAATATTATTCACCACATCAACAGACTTAAAGATAAGAACCATATGATTGTCTCGATAGATGCAGAAAAAGCATTCGACAAAGTACAGCATCCTTTTATGTTCAAAACACTAGAAAAACTGGGGATAACAGGAACTTACCTCAACATTGTAAAAGCTATATATGCTAAGCCTCAGGCTAGCATCATTCTAAATGGAGAAAAACTGAAGGCATTCCCCCTAAAATCTGGAACAAGACAGGGATGCCCTCTCTCACCACTTCTATTTAATTTAGTCCTTGAAATACTAGCCAGAGCAATTAGACAGACAAAAGAAATTAAAGGCATAAAAATAGGAAAAGAACTTAAAATTTTATCACTATTTGCGGACGATATGATCCTATACCTAGAAGACCCAAAAGGGTCTACAAAGAAACTACTAGAACTAATAAATGAATTCAGCAAAGTGGCAGGGTATAAAATCAACATGCATAAATCAAAGGCATTCCTGTATATCAGCAACAAAACTTCTGAAATGGAAATGAGGAAAACCACCCCATTCACAATATCCTCAAAAAAAAATAAAATACTTGGGAATCAACCTAACAAAAGAGGTGAAAGATTTATACAATGAAAGCTACAGAACCCTAAAGAGAGAGATAGAAGAAGATCTTAGAAGATGGAAAAATGTACCCTGTTCATGGATAGGCAGAACCAACATCATCAAAATGGCGATATTACCCAAAGTTCTCTACAGGTTTAATGCGATGCCAATCAAAATCCCAACAGCATTTCTTGTAGAAATAGATAAAACAATCATGAAATTTATATGGAAAAACAAAAGACCCAGAATAGCAAAAGCAATTCTAAGAAGGAAGTGTGAATCAGGCGGTATAGCGATACCAGATTTCAAACTATATTACAGAGCAATAGTAACAAAAACAGCATGGTACTGGTACCAAAACAGGCAGGTGGACCAATGGTACAGAATAGAGAACACAGAGACCAATCCACAAAATTACAACTTTCTTATATTTGATAAAGGCGCTAAAAGCATGCAATGGAGAGAGGATAGCATCTTCAACAAATGGTGCTGGGAAAACTGGAAATCCATATGCAACAAAATGAAGCTGAACCCCTTTCTCTCACCATGCACAAAAGTTAATTCAAAATGGATCAAGGAGCTAGATATCAAATCAGAGACTCTGCACCTGATAGAAGAAAAAGTTGGCTCCGATCTACATATTGTGGGGTCGGGCTCCAAATTCCTTAATAGGACGCCCATAGCCCAAGAGTTACATACAAGAATAAACAAATGGGACTTACTTAAACTAAAAAGTTTTTTCTCAGCAAGAGAAACTATAAGAGAGGTAAACAGGGAACCTACATCCTGGGAACAAATTTTTACTCCTCACACTTCAGATAGAGCCCTAATATCCAGAGTATACAAAGAACTCAAAAAATTAAACAATAAGATAACAAACAACCCTATCAACAAATGGGCCAAGGACCTGAACAGACACTTCTCAGAGGAGGACATACAATCAATCAATAAGTGTATGAAAAAATGCTCACCATCTCTAGCAGTCAGAGAAATGCAAATCAAAACCACCCTAAGATACCATCTCACTCCAGTAAGATTGGCAGCCATTATGAAGTCAAGTAACAATAAGTGCTGGCGAGGATGTGGGGAAAAGGGTACACTTGTACATTGCTGGTGGGACTGCAAATTGGTGCGGCCAATATGGAAAGCAGTATGGAGATTCCTAGGAAAGCTGGGAATGGAACCACCATTTGACCCAGCTATCGCCCTTCTCGGTCTATTCCCTGAGGACCTTAAAAGAGCATACTATAGGGATACTGCCACATCAATGATCATAGCAGCACAATTCACAATAGCTAGACTTTGGAATCAACCTAGATGCCCTTCAATAGATGAATGGATTAAAAAACTGTGGCATTTATACACAATGGAGTATTATGCAGCACTAAAAAACAACAAAATCATGGATTTTGCAGGGAAATGGATGGCGTTAGAGCAGACAATGCTAAGTGAAGCTAGCCAATCCTTAAAAAGCAAATGCCAAATGTCTTCTTTGATATAAAGAGAGCAACTAAGATCAGAACAGGGAAAAAGAGGATGAGGAAATGATTAACATTAAACAGAGACGAGTGGGGTAGGAGAAAGGGAGAGAGAAGGGAAACTATATGGAAATGGAAGGAGACCCTCATTGTTACACAAAATTACATATAAGAGTTTGTGAGGGGAAAGGGGAAAAAAAAAACAAGGGAGAGAATTAAACAACAGCAGATGGGGTAGAGAGGGAAAATGAGAGGGAAGGGGAGGGGGGGATAGTAGGGGATAGGAAAGGTAGCAGAATACAACAGTCATTAATATGGTATTATGTAAAAATGTGGATGTGTAACCAACGTAATTCTGCAACTTGTATTTGGGGTTAAAAATGGGAGTTCATAACCCACTTGAATCAAATGTATGGAAGATGATATGTCATGAGCTTTGTAATGTTTTGAACAACCAATAAAAAAAAAAGTTAATGAGAATAGCGATTGGATTATAACAAATTAGTCTCTTAGTGATGGGTGGCAGTGAATACAGCAGTCTACTTTTACCACAATCACGAAGATTTTAAAACCACTCAACTTAAAACTGAAAATATTCATCCTTAACCATTAATTCCAAGGCATCTCTGGCCTGGGCTCTGCCCTGGTCTTATCAAGCCTACAGATGAAAGAAGCATCTCCAGTGCAGAAGGTGGCCCCAAACCCAACCTATCTGTGACCGGGCTGCCAACCAAGGGTTTATGGAGCTTCTCTCTTCCTGTACTACCTGCTCCCTCACACTTGTTGTGGCCTTGTGACTTACTGTTCCCAAATGAGATGTGATTGCAAGTGCTCGGGGTCATTCTAGGAGAGGTTTGAAAAGTTGAAGTATGGGGGCTGGGGTTGTGGCTCAGAGGTAGACCTCTCACCTAGCATGTATGGGGTACTGGGTTCGATCCTCAGCACCACATAAAAAAATAAAATAAAGGTATTCTATATTCCTACAACTAAAAATTAAATATATATTTTTAAAAGTTGAAGTATGGTTTCCCTAACCCTTAAATTCCTTCATAAGTGTGGAAATGGGATAAATTGTCACTCAGCCAGCATCCTGCACAAGAACAATGTGGAACTGTCTCCAGATGGTGGACTTGTGATATGAGACAATGAAGATGAAGTGTTAACAAGAAATAAACCTGCTTTTAAGCCACCGAGACACTGAAGATTGTTTCCACCAGCCTGACACATTCTTAACTCTATTATTCCCTATTAGATTCCACCTGAGCCCTACTGTCAAATTGAGTCCCTGAGTATTTCATAAAATCAGGGCCACTATTCTATTGGTAGAACAAAAAGAGAGGAAGGAGTAGCTTCAAAGTAAATGTTAACTGTACTTGTGATGGGAATTATATTTAGAATTAAAACTCCAGTTAAACACAAAATAAAATTAAATTAAAAATAATTAGAAGGTCTACCACCTCAAAGATGGCAGATCTTCCATCCCTACCCCTTGTATGCTTTTGATCCTTTCCAGGTCTGTCTCCTCTGGCTCTCTCTATAGGCTAACTTATGCAGGACATTGCGACGACTTCCTAGGAACAGCCCATCACTTAATGACATTTGACTTTATTACAGTTCTATGGAACATAGGTATGAAACACAATTCCACATAGCTACTTTCAATCAATATCATTTTCTAGAAATTACTACCTACAATCAGTTTCATCACTAAGCAATCACCTATTTAAAGGCAGGGTCAAAGGTGTGAGCCAGGTTAGTTTTCATTGTATGACATACTTGTTTAGAACTCTGTGATATAAAAAATGGATTTTATCTTTTTAGATTGTTACCACAACTTTGCAGTAGCAGAATGATTTTATTGTTTCCCTGTTGTGGCTTAAAAACTGTCTTGGAAAAGAGAAATTGCTGCAAAGTTATTTATACCATCAAAACTCAAACCCAGTTTATTATTCATTCTATCATTCAACAAATAATTATAAGTACTGAGGATACAGCGATGAACAAAACAGACAAAAATTATTGCCCTTTGGAGGTCACAATATAGAAAAGGATGACAGAAAATAAACTAAATAAGTCATCATATGACATACTAGCAAGTGATAAATACCATGAAAACCACAAGGCAATAAGAATTTTTTATCTAAGTTTCCAGAGTGGAGGTGTCTTACGTTTTAAAATAGAGTAAGAAGGGAAAATATTCATAAGAAAACAGCACTGAAGGAGTTGAGTGCGTGCATCACGCCGACAGCAGAGGAGAAGACTTCCAGGAGGAAGGAAGATCAAGGGCAAAACAAGAGCCTGCCAGGCTTGTGGAGGAACAGTCCAATAAAAACAAAGAATAAGGAGATTTTAAATGTCGGACAAAACCAACAGCTCAAAGTTTACTAGTGTTGGATGAAACCAAATTATAACAAAGTTATACAATGCTTTTCTATAAAAGAGAGGGAAGACAACAAAAATAAGCTTAAAAATAGTAAAATTAAGTATCTTAAAAACAAGAAAAAGGAAAGCAAAGATAAGCTCCAGTAATTAAGAATACAAATTATTAGTGCTGTAAAGATTAGAAGAATAAATAAACAGTGGTTACAAAGCATTGCATACACAAAATGTAAAGAAAGCAAAATGCTTAGTGCAGAAGATATCAAGAATTTCTTCATTTTTGACTATTTGTCTGAAAATTCAAAGTTCTTTGAAAGGATCTCCAAGGAAAGTCTCTAAATGAAAAGCAGAAGCCCAGGTAACCAGGGCCCCTGGCCTCATGACCTTTGTCATCTCTGGCTCAGATCCTCTTATTTACCCTCATCTGGGTCCATCCAGCATTCAAGCAGTAGCAGTGGAGACAGCCATACCCACAGGGCCAAGTCTCCCCGGTGTATTCCTGACTCTCCGTTTCTCCCAACCCCCAAATCTGCATGGTGCAATTGACTGATGTGGCTCACTTCCAGTTCTTTGTGCTTTGCCATTTAGAGGTGCTATAAATGCATAGGCATTCATAGATGATACACACTGAATAGCAATAGAAAAAAAGTTGATTTTGAAGAAACATCTCCCTTCCTCAAAATGTGTATCTGCCAAAAAATAGACTGATTATGAACAAAATAGCCCCAAAGCCCAATATTCCCTTTTCACTGTGTTTTTCACCAATCTACTACCAGTATCAAGAGTCAGTATTTTTAAATCTTAATTTACCATCATTTTGTTTGAAATATCAGCAGATTTTAGAATGCTAGGGTTAGAAGATTCAGAAATTTTTGCAATTTTATCTCTCTGCTATAACCTATAGCCTAAAATAATTCCAGAAAATCTATCTTACTGTTAGAGATTTCCAAAGATGGTGATTTTACAGCTTTCCTTAGTAACCATTTTAACATTTAACAATTTACATTGCCAGAAAATACATATTGAGGAAGGAATGAAGAAAAACAACAACAACAAAAAAATCAGTTCTACTTGAAAGCCAAAGAATTGCAAAGTCAAAAAGAAGCACATAAAGAATTATAATATTTGAGATGGATGTTTGACTTTAAATGATAAAGTTGAATATCAGTTAAAGAAGATGTTTGGAGAAATCACTACTTTACTCAAAACAATAGAAGATAGGCCAGCTGCTGCATGTGATATAATCTCTGTCCCAACCCTGAACTCTGTGGGACCAACAATGCCTTTTCCTCCAGATGTTCCTAATGCCATGACAAAGAGTCAACTCAAATATACTTTGCACCACAAAGAACTCCAGCCCAGGACTAATTTTACCAAACATGGATGTGCACAATATTTTAGTAGTTATAAGAATCAACAAATTAACTTGTCAATAACCTCATTTATAGGAATTCTATATGCCTAATGAACATGGTTAATATTTGACAATTCAGTCTTTATGAATTATGTGTTAAAAGGCTAATCAGATCACTTAGTTATTCATTTTACAGGTTTTCAAGATAGGAAAATGTCTCAGAGAAAACACTTAATGAATTGGAACAACTTTCCATAGTCTAATGTTCAGAAACAGATTCAAGTCAAAAAAGAATAAGCTCTAATACTGAACTCTCATATATCTAACATAGTTGTTCTTCTGGTATGTAAGTACCCATTACACAAATGCATCATTAGAAATTTATTGGGTTTGGAGAACCCTAGACCATGAGAAGAGAACATTGTGTTTCTTCAATCAAATCACATCCAAATATGGAAATAGGAAAAAAATTAAAAACAAAAAAAAAAACAAAAAGAAAAGTCTCACATCTTTCAGTGCAGTTTGTATAGAAATTAGTTTTCTTAGAAGGCAAGAAGAAACGTGACTTTCACTATGTGCTGTTTTTCATTTCATTGATAACCCTGAAAATATTAAAGAAACAAAAAGGTAGGCATGTGTATTTTCTGTTCCTACTTGTCAAGATATTTATGAATTTGCACAAAAAGAAAGCAGAACCAATCTGAATCTTTATACAAAAGTTAAATTGGCACAAGCTGCAATATTTTATAAAATGTTCACCCAAGATGAATCATGTATCTCCATCAAGGGAGGAAAGAAGAATCACTCTACTTCTTAAACCACCAATATTTTTCAGTTTTACAGTTTCCATTACCTATTTTAAAATGTACAACTATGTGCTTACAAAATTTTCACATGAGAATGCAACTTTTAAAATTTGTAGAAAAATGGATAATCCTGTTTTAAATGAAGTGTAAACGACTTAAACATTCATATCCATTAACCAGAGATAATCACATATATGATGTTTTTATATTATCATGTGTTTTTAAAATTATATTATTTCAAATAAAGTCATTAATATTTTAATATACTTAGTTTTTAAATAAGATTTTAATGAATGGTATGGTGGTAAAGTCTTGGTCAATAAAACATCATCTTCATTGGTTACTAAGATATTCTGTATGTATAAACATACTATGGGTTCAGGTTGTAACTTCAACACATATCAACTATGTCACTTTTAGAAATTACTTAGGTCTTGAGTGTCTCAAACTACATACCAAGATATTCTCAGGAGCACTATGGGATATTTTAATTTTCCAATCATAACATAATGATGTTCCACATTTTTTCAGTACAGTGCAAATAATATCAACATTAGATCATGATACATTCTTTAATGATAGCATGTCTTTGCAAAGCTGGGCTTTCAGAAACTCATGTAACAATAAGCAAATATCACTTGAAAATAAGAAATGAAGAGCAGCAGTCTTCACTCCAATGACAAGTTTAAGAGTTGTGCAGTGTTCAAGAGGAGCGTTCATCCTAGTGGTAATTGTGCTTATTTATGAATGAGGTAAATATTCATTTTGCTTTTGACTAATGTATATTTGACCTTCAATTGATTGCTATGTTGTTGAGAATTAAGCTCTTATGAAGGTTTTGGAAATAGCAACTTAAAAGGTAAACTTTGAGGTATGTGTTTAGGCCAAGGGGTATCTTAAAAATCAAAAGATACTAAGGACTCCATAAACAGAGAAAGCTGGGGAATCTCTGACTTTATCCCCTTGAGATGGATTTTCTTTATCTGTAAAATAAATATACTACCTGTTTCATAGAGCTGTTGCAAGAGAATCAGAGTACTTATAAAAGTGTCTGACAAAATGATCCCAGAAATTCTATGAATTTTAATTCTTCCTCTTCCTGAATAATTGAAGTTTTCATTTTTGCAATATTATTATATGAAACATTTTCTTTGCTGTCTTATGTACATTGCTACTTTCTTATATAATATTTGAAACAATCTGTTTTATCTATTCAGTCACACCTGAAAAGATGCTCATAATTATAATCCCAAAACATAGCAAAAAATAAAAACATCTTATGAATTATCAAACTTAAGGTACAATATATTCTGTATATTTAAAAAAAAATTGAGAGGAGTTTTAAAATAAATAATTTCCCTGATGCATGTGTAGAAACTCAGTGTTAACCAGAATTTGGCTAATTTGATGCCCTATTTTCCTGAAAGTTTGTTTGTAAATGAATTCAAAATCATGCCATTTTCTCTATATCCTAAAACTAGATAGCTATGGCAGATGATTTGAGAATGTGTGAAATTGCCACATAAATTCTGTTTTCTGTGGGAGTAAGATCCAGTGAAAGCCTTCTGAATACAAAACAGCAGGTTGCAGCTCTATCCCACTTCAGTGAATAGCATCAAATCATTTGACCTCCCCAGGTATCAATTTAATTTCCTCTAAAATGACAGGATCAGTCCTGCTCTACCAGCAGTAAGAGAGACAAACAAAATATAAGCGCAGGTTACTTATACCTTATTAGGAGATACAATTATATTCTTAGAGGGAAAATAAAATTACAACACTTGGGAAAACTCAGAGGCAATGTAAGACCAGATGTCATCAGATGATGTATAAGCAAATTTTCTATTAAATGGATTAAATCTCATTATCCTAGAACATAAGTTTTATTAGTAGCATTATTAATGAACAATATTAAGCAAATTATGTAACTTCTAAAGTCTTAGTTTCTGAGTTTTCAAATGAAAATTATAATAACACTTATTTTATAGGACTGTTATAAAAATTAATTGTGTTACTTTATTTGTAAGGCATTTTGCACATTGTCTATAACCAGGTTCCAATACCTAATTCATTGAGATACTGAGAATCATACTACTGGCATTTTTGGAGCCTGTGATAAAAGTTGAATACCAAAGTTTTTTTAATCCTAGAACAATTTTTAGAGTATCTACTATTTTCTCCTTTTTACCACTGAGGTAGCTGAGTTTCAAAGGATTAACAAACCTGTCCCAGAAGGTGAGGGGCAGAGGCCAGAGTAATAGGTGAAATCATTCCAGTTGCACAGCACACAGTTTACCTCAGCAGGTAGATGTCCACTGTCAAAATAAGGATAAGTACAGGGGGAGAAAATGACAATAAGTCAGCAGTGCTCATGTCTCATGAGAGCTAATATGTCTGCCTGAATATCATAGCAATTCCAGTAGAAAACCAATTTCTTTTTTTTTTTTTGTAGTTCACAGTGTCTGAGAACAATTTTTTTTTTTTATTGGTTGTTCAAAACATTACAAAGCTCATGACATACATTTGATTCAAGTGGGTTATGAACTCCCCTTTTTTACCCCAAATACAAGTTGCAGAATCACATCGGTTACACATCCACATTTTTACATAATACCATATTAATGACTGTTATATTCTGCTACCTTTCCTATCCCCTACTATCCCCCCTCCCCTTCCCTCTCATTTTCCCTCTCTACCCCATCTGCTGTTGTTTAATTCTCTCCCTTGTTTTTTTTTCCCCTTTCCCCTCACAAACTTTTATACGTAATTTTGTTTAACAATGAGGGTCTCCTTCCATTTCCATACATTTTCCCTTCTCTCTCCCTTTCTCCCACCCCACTCGTCTCTGTTTAATGTTAATCTTTTCCTCATGCTCTTCTTCCGTGTTCTGATCTTAGTTGCTCTCTTTATATCAAAGAAGACATTTGGCATTTTTTTTTAAGGATTGGCTAGCTTCACTTAGCACTGTCTGCTCTAATGCCATCCATTTCCCTGTAAAATTGCTGGTGGGACTGCAAATTGGTGCGGCCAATATGGAAAGCAGTATGGAGATTCCTAGGAAAGCTGGGAATGGAACCACCATTTGACCCAGCTATCGCCCTTCTCGGTCTATTCCCTGAGGACCTTAAAAGAGCATACTATAGGGATACTGCCACATCAATGATCATAGCAGCACAATTCACAATAGCTAGACTTTGGAATCAACCTAGATGCCCTTCAATAGATGAATGGATTAAAAAACTGTGGCATTTATACACAATGGAGCATTACGCAGCACTAAAAAACGAAAACCAATTTCTTGACTGAGCCTATGGTGCTTTTCCTAAACCTGCAGATTTATCTACACCCATTGCCAGAGCAATTTTCTTTCTTAATCAGACTCCCCAAAAGAGGGTGCTATGCTCCTGAGAGCATCTTCACTATGCAGAGTTCTCCCACCTACTCATGTAGAGGTCTCCAATCTTGACCGTAATTAGAAACAACAAGAAACATGTCGATTCTGGGGAAAAAAAAATTAATTAATTTTTAATTTAATTTTTTAACACGGTGCAAAATTGCTTAAAAATCAAAAACATATCAATTCTGGAAAAATTAAATCAGAATATCTGGGGACAGGGTACAGAGCTTCAAGTATCAGCAATGTTCACTTCCTCTTTATGAGCTTAATGTGCAGCCAAGGTAGAGATCCCTGAGCTGTCAATGGATGCCTCTGAGTGAAGAGCTGACTTCTGGTTAAGTAAGAGATGTCTTGTGCAGGACTTCCTTTGAAGGAAATACGGCTGGAACTCAAGCATTTTGTGTTGTGCAATGAAGGATTAATGTTGCCTAAAGAGAGGTTTGGCCTTTTTCCTCAGTTCCTGAGAGTTAACTGCTATGCCCTTGGAATATATTCTACTAAACAACAGTGGTTCTGTTTGCCTAACCATCACATGCATGATATCAGCTTGACTCCTGGAGGGGCTGGAGACTACAGTCAGCCAGGTAGAGGTTCAATCAAGCTTCATACATACTCCAGATGACAAAGCTGGGGTGAGTCTCCTTAGCTGACAATACTCTGAGCATGTTGTCACACTTTGATTCTAGGAAAAGATAGTGCTGTTCTCCAACTCCTGCTCCAATCCATTGGTGATATCTGAAGCTCATGTCCTGGACCCTGCTCCATGAGCTTCTTGTTTGAGCTTATTTTAATGTATATCCTTTGCTGCCATAAACACTAATCATGAATATAACAGTTTTGGTGAGTTCTGAGAGTCTTTCTAATGAGTTATTGAACATAAGGGTGTTCTGGGGGATCTCAGAACTTGCAGCTCATGTGGGAAATGAGATTATTTTAGGGACCACCAGAACTTTGCATGTGGCCTATTTAGTTCATCCAACTTGGATGGTCTCCTCTGTGAAGACCCTAACAACTACCACCCTGGGGAATTCTCCATCTGAGTCCTAGCAACACCCTCTCTCACATCAGCATGACTGCACCAGCTTTTCCCTCCTCTAGGAATGTCTACTCATCTTCATCATCAAATCTTTCCTTCTCATTCAACATAACTTGTCACAGGTGTCACTTGCTTCTAGAAACCTCTACACCCCTTCTAGATTTCACGTTAGCCCTTCATGTTCTCATAGGACCTTATACTATATCTGACACCCATGAGTCATAGTGTATCACTCACACCAAAGCTTGTTATTTTTGTTTTCTTGATAAGATTTTGACCATGTTCCAATTTCAGCAGCAAAGAAACAGTGATATTTCATGCTCATCTCTCTTTCATTCTCATTTCTGCTATCTTGTCTGTTTGGTGTTCTAATGATGTAGACATTGTTATGTTATGTGTTATGTTTCAGTTTTATTATTGGCAAGAAATTACTGCAAAACGAAAAATAATTTCAACCAAGAGAAGCAATTAGAACATAAGCAAAGGGAGAAGAAAGACTGCAAAATGTTACTTGTTCAAAGTCAAGGTAGAGGTAGTGAAAGAGTAACCAGCAAGGTGAGATATACAATGATAATCAAAAAGCAATGAAGGCCAAAGAAACTAGAGTAACAATACAGTAAAAAGGACGATTTTGCCTACAAGAGAATGAGTAGATATAAATGAGACTTTCAGAAAGAAAGAATTTTCAGTTTTTCCACATTCTGACAACAGCTTTATTGCTGTGAAAGATGGCATGCATTGCATTTCTCTTTCATGTGTTTTTGATATACATGGTTATTTCCAGTAACTTGAGCCAGTGACAACAGGATTGAACTGAAAAATTATGTTTATAGATTGTGAGTTTCAGAAGGCAGGGACTTTTATCTCTATGTCCCTGGCACACAGCACCAGTCTGGCTCATGTTTGTTAAATAAATGAACGTCCTACCAATAGAAGACAAACCCCAAAGAAGACAATCTCTATTGTGACACCATATTAGAATTATGAGCATCATGGAAACTGGCCAAAACCAGGGAGCATAATCTACAGCACTGACTCCAGAATTTCATTCCTTTGTCTGGTGTTAGTCAGAAATTATCAATGATTTCTCTGGAAAAAAAAGAACTGTAACAGCTGTATTATATTGCCAAATTAATTCTATATTTTTGGTTATGTTTTCTTTATTTGTCTTAAGTAAAAATATCCATTTATTCATTGTGATAAGAAAGAGTAGTAATTGGTTTGTTTTAGTAATATACCAACTCAGCCAAACAGAAAATTCACAACACTATGATAATTGAAAAAAGAAAGAGGGAAAATATTACTGATGTGTGAAATTTAAAAGTATGAACATCATATGTGGAAGCTAAAAAAGTTCATCTCAAAGAAATAGAGAATATAATGGTTCAACAAAGGACAGGAAAGGGGCAGGGGTAGAAAGAGGTTAAATAGCAGGTACCAAAATATTATTAAAAAGGAGGAATACGTTTCAGCGTTCTATAACACAGTAGCTTGACTATAGTTTACAACTTATTATATATTCCCAAAGAGCTTAAAACAGAGACTTTTGAATGGACCCAATACAGAGAAATAATAAATATTTGAGGTGATAGAAATTCTAATTAACCTAATTTGATCATTACATGTTGTATGCCAATAGCAAATTCTCACATTGTACCCCTTAAATATGTACAATCCATATGTAAAAATTTTTAAATTTTTAAATATTTTTTAAAAGTTGGAGAATGTCCAGAAATGCTATGGATGCCTCAGAAGATGAGGAAAAAGCAAACTGTGAAAAGACATTCATGCCTCACCCGGAAGAGCAGTCACATGAGCCAGCCAAGGTGGCAGAGGGAAATGCTGCAGGGCCACTCAGAGTCAGCACCTGCATGAAAGCATTCCTTATGCAGAGAGGTCTTCATGTGGGGAAATATTGTTTGTGAAACACTGAGATTCTAAGATAACATAAGATTTTATATCACTATAAATCACTTGTAATTAAAGATATTTCCCTTTATCAAAATTATGTTCTAATATATTAGAGTTATTATGCATGCATTTAGAAGAGTTTCGTATTACTAAGCTTTCACAAAATAAGATTTCCTGGGATTTATGGTGGAAATTAAGCCAAGGGTAGTCTCATAAGATTAAGAAGTTAATAACAACCCAAAAAGTTTATGTTTATTTAATAAATTATAATTAAATGAGTCTATTTGAGGTTCTGGGAACATGACAATTAACATATTTCTATATTAATATAAAATTTAACTATTTGATTTTTAAAATTTAAAATTTCTCAACTAGCTATTTAATTTGCTTTCACTGCTTTTAAACATGATTGAGATGCATTTTTATGTAATTTTTTAATATAGAAAATATAAAATTTCAACTTATAGATCATAGCATCTATAAATTTATCAAGATACATACATTAAATCATTGAAAATATCATATAAGTTGGCACCTTCTATTAGAGGCAGTTATCACCTATTGGTTATCCCCCAACCAAATTAAGTCATGCTGAACTAAATAAATAGTAGTAAGACTTAAGATTTGAAATGTGAAAATGCACTTTACAAACTTTTAAAACAGGAAATAGAGGCTAGAATGCTATAAAAGTGATGTTTTCTCAGCTACAAGATTAATAATACCCTTAGAATAACATGAATAGTAATTAACCCTCATATTTTTCTTATCCATTGTATATTGTCTTATGTAGTATTATGGATATAATTTCACAAAGTCACACACAAAAAATATACTTTTTTTTCACTTTCCTGAAATTTAGTTTCTTTTTTGAACATCTTATCACTGAGATGGCAAACCTTAATCTTAGCTAATTTTAATTATCAATTGCTGTAGGATTAGGAGAACACATTAATTCATATGGTTCTGTATATATTCATTAAGCTATCCATCATAACACTCAATCATCAGCCCAAAGAGACATTGCTGACAGAACTCTTACTCCTGTCTGCATGGCCCTTTAAGGCCCAGTTCTGTCTGCTTTCTGCTTATTACTCTTAATGACCCAGGAATTATCTCTACAAGATTCTCTGTACCCCTTCAGCCTCAAGATTGACTCTTCTGCATCAAGCAGCCATCCCCTCTCTGAAGCTTTGCCATATCCAAGACCTAAGCCAAAAGTTGGAAGCAGACCCCTTCTCATCTTGAGTTCTGCAAACCTCTCAGATCTTTCCTTCTCTCTAGAGTAACATTTCAGAAGCAGAACTACTCCTCCCTCTCTCTATCTTTCCAAAACCACCAGCACCTTCAAACCTGGGAGAATATTTTGCTATTTCCAGTTGAAAGTCCCCCCACCCTTTGCTTTGAGAGTAGAAGGATCACTTTTTCTATCAAATGTTTTTGTTTCAAACATGACCTAATCTCCTCTGTAGGACTGAGCCTTTGGAAACACAAAAGCCAGAAACTCCAAACCATTTTAACTCTCCAAAATAGAAAAAATATCAGGTAAGTTTTTTTAAAAATTATAGTCTATCATATTCTATAGGCATCAAGTATTTCTAAACCATCTAGAACATTTTTTTTTTTAGTTTTGGTCATCATTATACAAACAATATATAACTGTTCTGTCTCCCTTTGATCATTAACATTCTTATTGGTCTCCAACAGAAATTTAAAACTTTGAATTTTTTTGTGTAAATACAGCTAGGTGGTGGCTGTTTATTCAAACATTTGTAAAAATCCTGAGTATTTCAAACTATTTAAGTTCTATATAATTAAGTTCATGATAGTAGGCAAGAAGAGGATGACAATAATACATCCTGAAGAAAAATGAGGTTTCTGATTTAGTCTGAAATGTACAGGATGTGAATTATAGTTCATGCATATTCTTTGGCTTTGCTAATTTATAATACATTCACTTGATGAAAATAGCCCAAGAGAGAATTGCATATTTTTATGACTTTGAGGATGAGATTTGAAAATCGAACTAATGGTTTCATTAATCAACTACAGAATGTTAGAGGTTGGTTAAATCATTTCCAGATATGCAAGTTATTCATTTTAGACTGGAATTGAGATATAAGCATGTTTTAAATACTTTTAAAGTGTTTTTTGGGGGGGGGGGGCATGTTTGTTTTGGTACCGGAGATTGAACCCAGGGGCGCTTAACCAATGAGCCACATCCCTAACCCTTTTTTAAAATATTTTATTTAGAGACAGAGTTTTGCTGAGTTGCTTAGGGCCTTGCTAAGTTGCTGAGGCTGGCTTTGAACTTGCAATCCTCCTGCCACAGCTTACTGAGCTGCTGGGATTACAGGCATGTGCCACTATGCCTGGCTACTTTTAGTTTAAAAAAAATAGATTAGAAAGGAAGGAGGCTATTTAGTATGAGACAGAACCACTACTTCAAATATTAAAAATCAAGTGATTGTCTTGATACCTTTCCCTAATCTCCTTGGGGGTTCTAAGCCCTAACTATGTATGAGAAACACCAGGAAAGAAACTTTTTCTGTATCTTAGATCCACTTGTAGACATTGACTTTATCTGGGGTGAAACTTAAAAAAAATGTAGCCAGTATCAAGCACTACTGGTCTGTCACATTAGGTCAGACAGCAACTAAACATAAAAGGAAAATCATACAGTGATAGTTTCCCATATCAATAAGATAAACAACCTGAAGTGAGTTCTTACCAAGTCAGTCTTCCATGATGTAAACATATACATATATATATATATATGTGTGTGTGTGTGTGTGTGTGTGTGTGTGTGTATATATATATATATATATATATATATATGAAGAAAGCAAAGGTGTTAACCTAAGCTGAGGTCACAGAAGGCTGAGCTGAGTTTGATAGAAGTCAAATTTGTCACAGAAATTAGCAACTCTGAAAGCCTGATGAAGCAAGATATAAGCAGTCCCAAAAATAGGAAGAAAACCATGACCAGAAACAGAACGTCAACAACAAGAGAAGAAGTTGTACAAAATGTTCTGGTGCTAAGACTTGACACAGGTACAGAGACTGAGAAATTAGGTAGTTAGCTTGACTCTTTTTGATTACTTCCTCCCAACATTTGTTGCCTTCTCTGAATTTATGACATGTGAGATTAAGTTTGGAACCCTTGCTTACATACGTGAATTCTGCCACCAAAAAGAGATCTTGTTGGGGGAGTAGGATACAAGTATCCCCAATTTATGTAAGCTCAGGGAAATAACTTCAGCCAGGATATGGATAGATAATGAGTCATCTCACACATGCTGAAAGAGTCTAATGTTCTTACAGTTTTCATGTGAGAACAGACTTGGTAACAGAAACACATGAAAAATGTGAATTCAGGTTACATTGCTTTTAACTTGTCAGTATGGTGATTTCCTAAAGCCAGTATGTACTTGTGAAAAGCACAGGGCTAAAAGGCCAAGCCACATATATTTCTAGTTCAAATGAAAAGAAACCTATAGGCTCATGTTTACCCATAAAGCCATCCTTCCTCAGGCTCAACAACATGCACCTAGCACTGGTATCCATGATTGTCTGTGTGTGCAAAAAACAAGAGAGAAGACAAGGAATTAGAAAGATTTACAAGTATAAAATTTAAGCAATGCCTAAGATCAAAAACAGAGAAAGAGAAACAAAAGTCACCTCTGAAGATGATACTGAAAAAGCACAAAGAGGTGACAGGGACTGCCTGCTCACCTGCTATTCCCCACCGCCTTTGACACTTGTAGAGCATCGGCACATGGGAGCCATGGAAGGTGACTAAAAATCAGACTCTCTCAATACTGAGCCATGTCTGATTGGTCCCATAGGTTTCCAAAACACAAAGTAAATTTCAACACCAGATAGCTATACCTTCAGTTCACTTTAAAAACTGTAAAGAGTTTTCTCAGAGTTATAGATAAAGCTCTTTACTGAGGAAAACGAGCACAGCACTCATCAAATTCAATTTCAGAGGAAGATTAGAGAAAATTTTTAAAACCTACACAATATTCCATTAAGCAAAGAATACCTGATTTTTTAAAAAAAACTTAAAGATATATAAAAATTGTTACCTATAATTTCTAAAAGGCAGTACTTCTAAAGCAGCAGCGTAAGCTGTTGCTTATGAAATTTCTAATTATTTCAAACAAAACACCTGTTGAATATTTTAAACTAACTATTAGAGTTTTGATATTAATCCTTATACTGGGATGAAAAGATAACCACATTCATTCTGAATCATGCCATATATTTATGTAAAAATTTTAAAACAAGCTGTAGATATAAGGGAAGTGTTTTCTAATATATAGTTTGCCTTTAAGCAAAGACTAATGGAACCAAATACTTCCATTTTTAAAACGATCTTTTTCAAGTAAATTATTGAGTTTTCTTCAGCACATTTGAGATAGCATTTTGTGTTTGAGTAGCATTCATTTAATCTAAGGAGAAATATTGTTCATATGTGATATTATGTCTATTTGCTGTGCTTAGCTAAAATTTTTTCCAGACATCTGCAGCTAAAAGTTAAAAATTAATTCAAAATTTTTGTTATACTATTTTCAAGTCTAATAGTATTTCTTTCTCAAAAAAGAAAAAGAAAGCAAGAATGAATGACTGCTGAAAAGAAAAAGAGGAAAAGGAAAGGAAATATATAGGGAGAAAGAGAGTTTGATTTTGCTGATCTGGAAGTAGAATTCTAGTGTCCTAGAAGTGACCTCAGAGAAGTTGCTCTTAAAAAGACTTTTGTTTGTTTGGCCTAATCTGATTACTAGTATTCCTTATTTACGTTTTAGGAAGTAAATGGATGTGAGGCAAGCAGTATCTGAGAGGAACGAGATCATCCATTGGGTCTTAATGATATCTAGCAGGAAGCTAGATGGAGCCTTCTGGAGAAGAAAATGCCTTCAAGTAATGTTCATCAAGTCTAAGACTGATATATTTTCACATTTCAACATCTTTAAAACTAACATATATCTCATAAGTGATTTGCTAACACAGCCTAGGTGAACTAGAGTTCTTTTTTTTTCATTGTAGTATACACATAAAATAATGGTCCTCTGACGAATGATACCACAATTGAATGGATGAAATATTGAGGTAAAGTCTGAAGAAAAAAATCAAAGAAACATGGAGAGACATTCATCATACCAAGAAAATACATAGTACAATAGTAATATATAGTTATTAATAATCTCAGAATAACTTGAGAAAATGCATAAAACTAAGTCTGAGATATGGAGGTAATTTTCTTTTTTTCTAACATTCCAGGTTTTTAAAAATCATTTTATATGATAGGTTTCTGTTTTCAATTTGGCCTTGGTCTTTTAAAGATATTCCTTCTCATTATGTGCTCAGCTATAACAGAAACAACATACTCTTGATCCCCACCCAGCAGGTTCTCATAATAATCTGCCCGTTGGTGGGTGAGGGGACCTGAAACTTTCTTCAAACCAATAGAATATAGCAAAAGTGATGGTGTGGAGAGACGCTCACATGATTATACTCCACCTTAGTTGATAAAGCAGTAGCAGACTTGCCTACTGGCCTTGAAGAAGCAAACAGCCACATTGTGAACTATGAAAAGTGCCACGTGACCAGGCATTAGAGGTGGCCTCCAGCCAATGGCCAGAGAAGAGCCAGGCCCTGCAGTCATGCAGTTGCAAGAAAATGAATCTCACCAACAACCATGTGAGCCTAGGAAAGGATCCTGAGCTCCAGAAGGAAATGCAGTCTTGCCAGCACCTTGTGTGCAGCTTTATGGGCCCCCTGCCAGGATTCAATTGAACTGTGCTTAAACAGGACCAACGGGAATTATGAGAAAATAACTGTATGTGGTTTAAAACCTGTAAATTTGTAATAATTTTTTAAACAATAAGAGAAATTAATGCATTCTCTTTCTCCTTTTTCTTTCTTCCTCCTCTACCCACATTATCACCATTACTATTATCACCCAGGTAACACAGATCACAAAATTTCTTTAGTTATAAATTACAAATATTTAGAAAATGCACATACATTTATAGTGGAAGAATCTTATATTTTAAAACTGGGAATATATATATATATATATAAAATATATAATACAATATATAATATGTAATATATACGTATATGTATATTATATATGTATATATATGTATATTATATGTATAATATATATGTATGTATTATATACATATATATGTATATATTACATATTATATATTGTATTATATATTTTATGTATATTATATAATATATAATATAAATAACAACATATTATACAACGGTATCCTGTTTTTATCACTCAACAACCTCTTCATGGAAATCCCTCCAATTCCTTTGTATGATTCTAATACAATCTTTTTTAATGTCTACAAAATTATAAATGTGCTATGATCAATACTCACTTTTTTTCTAGCTCTTGCCACTGTGAATAATGTGACAACCAAGATTCTGTATACCATCTTCATTGGTGCTATTATTTTTACAGGTTAGATTCCTCAGAGTGGGACTGCTAAATCAGAGCTTAGTGTATTTTAGTTTCTTCTACTAGACATTACCAGATTACTTTCCAAAAGAGATGCAATAATAATTTACATTTTTGTTGTTACATCTTCAAACTCCCCTTGCCTATCCATGCCTCAGCAGAAAATGGTGTTTTCCTTCTTTTCGGTTTTCACCAGTCTAAAAGATTTACAAATGTTAGTTTAATTTGCATTTGCCTGCCTATAAGGAGTTTGCTCCTTTTTGGTTTAGTGATTCTAAAATTTGCCTGTTTTATCCTTTGCTCATTTTTCTATTGGATTATCTTCTTGTTATTTTGTGAAGAACTGTCTGTGAATTGTAGATATTATCCTTCTGTGTTCTGCATACAAATCCTTTTCAAAATCTCTTGTTTTATCTATTCACTTTAAAAAATAATAAGGATTCTAGTTTCTGCCTCATTTATACATGTGGTATTCCAGATTTTCTTGTAGGTGTTTATTATTACACTTAAATTTTTCCCATCCAAAATTTGTCTATATAGTGTAAGGCACTGATACAATTTTATTTACTTCCTGATGGACAGCCAATTGGGTTAACACCACATGTTGTAAAAAAACACTATTTTGCCAATGATTTAGAATACTGTCTTAGCTGTATGTTAAATTTTTATCCATGCATCAAGGGATAGGGGTTGTTAAATCTGAATTCTTCGTATTTCTCCCCAAACTTCCAGTTATTGTGGCCTGGAGCCAAACCTGGTTGTAGTTCAGATTCTGGATTCCTTTCCACTCATCTGTTCTGATACCAATGCCATATTGATTCAAATACAGTAAATTACAGCATGTTCTCATCTGGTGAAGCAGATACTACTTCTCTATTTTAAATATGCCTTGCCTTATCTCAGGCAGTTATTCCTTCATAAAAAAAAAATTTTTAACTTCATCAGATTAAAAAATATCTTATTGGAAATCATTAAAAATGAATTTATTTTATATTATCATTTAGAAGATTCATATTTTAATATTAGTAATTCTTTTTTAGCCAAAAATTTATTCCAATCTTTTATTCATATCTCACATTATATTTTTCAATGCAGATTGATAGTTTTCTACATAGGGATGAGTCCAGCACCAATTCCTTCCTTGGGATTATAGACAATACAGAGACTCACTAGAACATGGACATTGTGAACTGAGCACATCTTTTCTTCTTTCCCCTCCTTCTCCTGATTTCTAATTAATATTTATTAATAAGACTTCAGGTTCTGTCTTAGAGTTCTACATAGAAACAGAACCAATAGAGAAAGGATAGAGATAAAGGTGGAGATAAAGTATTGACTTACAAAATCATGGTAGTTAAAAAGTCCCACAATCTATTCTCTACAAGCTGATGATCCAGAAAAGCTGGTGGTGTAGTTGAAGACTTGACAGCCATAGAATCAATGTAATAGATTCAAGTCCAAGTCTGAAAGGTAGAAAACCAGGAGCACTAAAGGTTATAGAAGATCAGTGTTACAGCTCAAGCATCAGGCAGGAGGGTAAATCCAACATTTCTCTACCTTTTTGTTCTATTCAGGCCCTTAAAGGATAGTATGATGCCAGCCCACATTAAAGAAGTCCATCTATTTTACTCAATTAATCAATTCAAATGCATACCTTCATATGAATCCCTAAAATAAAGCTTAGCCAGCTACCTAGGCATCATGGAACTGGCCAATTTGACAAATTTAATCATCACAGGTGACTACTGTTGCAGAGCACTTGCACATGTGCATTACTATGAATTTTGGGACTCATTTTAACAGAAGATATCTTAGGTAAAAGTTAATCCAAGATAAAAAATGACAGTTTAGAGAATGGGTGCATTTTCCAACTGTTGATCTTAATATTCAAGCAGCAGGAGTATTGCTTCCCAGCAAGGTGGGTGATTGAAGGAATTCACTGAAATTCAATATTGAAGAGTAAAATAATTATAGAGACGCAAGATCAGAAGCTTGAACATAAAATTAAAAAAATAATAAGTTAGAGGTATGCCACCAGCCTACTGCAGAGGAGTGGGGCAACATAAAAAGATGACTGTGCACCAAAGGACACACACAGCAAAGAGGAATAAGAATCCATCTTAACTGATGTGCAAATCCAAGATCTCTGAAAATAAGAGAAAACAGGCAAGCAAGTCTCCCCCCCCCCAAAAAAAAAACTGAAAATCCTCCAATAAAGTAAACAACAGATATCAAAGGGGATAAAATTCCACAGAAAGATTATAAAAATGTTCAATGATCTAAAAGGTCTAAGGAATAAATTAAAACTACAAATACAGGAGGTAAAAGACCATTTCAATGAAGAAATGGAGACACTGACAAGAAACCTATCATAACTTCTGGAAATTAAAGAAACAATGAATCAAATTTAAATTTCATCTGAAAGTATCATGAACAGATTAGATTACACAGAAAACAGAACTTCAGGCCTCAAAGACAGAACTCTATGCCTTGAAGACAGGATATATGAACTTAACTACTACAGTATACAATAAAGAAAAAAAAAAGGCCACCATCAAAATATACAAGAATTCTGGACAACAATAAGAGACCAAATCTGATAGGGCATAGAAAAGGATGTAGAAAGACAGACTAAAGGCAATATGAAACTTCCAAATAAAATAATAGCAGAAAAACTTCTCCTAACCTTAGAAATGAAATGGAAATTCATATACAGGAAGCATATAGAATCCCCAAGTAGACAATATGAAAAAAGAAACTCTCAAAGACATATCGAAATCAAAATGTCTAACACAGAAAATAAAGGAAAGAATATAAAAAGTTGGAAAGGAAAACTGTCAGGACCCAATTAGAGGTAAACCAATAAGGCTCACTTTCTGACTCCTCACCTCAGACTTTAAAAATCAAAGAAGGCTGGAAATGAGATATCCAAGCTCTAAAAGAAAACAATTGCCAGCTAAGATTGTTATACCCAACAAAGCCATTTTTTTCAGAATTCATGAGGAATAAAAATTTTGCATGATAAGGATAAACCAAGACAATTCATGACCATTAAAGCAACATTTCAAAAAATACTTAAAGATCTGCTACACACAGAAAAACTAAAAAACAAACAACAAATCTTCCAAATGGATGAGGTTCTCTAGAAGCACAACTAACAAAATGAAAAGTATTACTGAATTAAATATAGCAAGTAAACCATAATGGCAAGAAATAACAAACATCTATCTGTAATAACACTGAATGTAAATGGTCTCAACTCCACAATTTAAAAACATAGATTGGCAGAAGGGGTTTAAAAAATTAAAATAAATAAACAAGATCCAACTATACGAAATTTGCAACAGACTCATAGGCAGACACCCACAGGCTCAAAGTAAAAAGATAAAAAAAATATATACTTCATGCAAATGAAGCTGGAAATGGGCAGGAATAGCTATTCTCATATCTAACAAAGATATCAAGTAAAAATGAATCAGAAGAGACAAAGAAGCCCACTATGTCCAACAAGAAAATATAACAATAGTAAATATTTATGCCCCAAATGTCAATACATCTAATTACAAATTACATTTCTTTAAAAAAATCCTTCTTTTTTAAATTTGTTCTAATTAGTTACACATGACAGTAGAATGCATTTTGACACATCATACATATATAGAGTACAACTTCTCACTCTTCTAGTTATACACAATGTAGAATCACACCAGTCATGCAAACATATATACACATTGGGTAATACAGTCCAATTCATTCTGCTATCCTTCATAACCCAAATCCCTCCCCTCCCTTCACTCCCCTCTGTCTAACCCAAAGTACCTCTATTCTTCCCTAGCCCCCACCCACTTGTTATGAATTAGCATCCACATATCAGAGAAAACATTTGGCCTTTGTTTTGGGGGGATTAGCTTATTTTAATTATATTCTCTAGCTCCATCCATTTACCTGCAAATGCCATCATTTCATTCTTCTGTAAGGCTGAATAATATTTCATTGTGTTTATATACCACATTTTCTTTATCCATTTATATATATGTTGAAGGGCATATAGGTTGGTTCCACAGTTTGGTTATTGTGAATTGAGCTGCTATAAACATTGTTGTGGCTGCATCACTATAGTATGCTGATTTTATGTCCTTTGGGTATAGATGGAGGAGTGGGATAGCTAGGTCAAATCGTAGATCTATTCCAAATTTTCTGAGGAATCTCCATACTGTTTTCCATAATGGTTGCACCAATGTGCAGTCCCACCAGCAATGTATGATTGTTCCCTTTTCCCCACATCCTCACCAGCATTTATTGTTACTTGTATTCTTGATCATTGCCATTCTGACTGGAGTGAAATGAAATCTTAGAGTAGTTTTGATTTTGCATTTCTCTAATTGCTAGAGATATTGAACATTTTTTTCATATATTTGTTGATCAATCATATTTCTTCTTCCCTGACATGTCTGTTTGGTTCCTTTGCCAATTTATTGATTGGACTGTTTGTTTTTTTGGTGTTGAGTTTTTTTTGTTTTGTTTTGTTTTGTTTTGAGTTCTTTAGATATCCTGGAGATTAATGCTCTAAGGTGTATGTGGTGTGTTCCATAGGCTCTCTCTTCACATTATTGATTATTTCCTTTGATAAGATGAAGCCTTTTAGTTTGAATCCATTGCATTTATTGATTCTTGATTTTGCTTCTTGTGCTTTAGGAATCTTGTTAAGGAAGTCAGTCCCTAAGCCAACACGGTGAAGATTTGAGCCTACTTTTCCTTCAATTAGGCACAGGGTCTCTGTTCCAGTTCTTAAGTCTTTGATCTACTTTGAGCTGAGTTTCATGCAGGGTGAGAAGTAGGTATTTAATTTCATTTTTCTACATGTGGATTTCCAGTTTTCTTTACACCATTTGTAGAAGAGGCTATCTTTTCTCCAATGAAAGTTTTTGGTGCTGTTGTCTAGTATGAGATAACTATTCATGTGGGAAAATTCTACAAGACAACTTCTAGAACTAATAAACAAATTCAGAAAAGTAGCAGGATATAAAACTAACACCCATAAATCAAAGAAAGATCCATGCTCTTGGATAGGGAGAATTAATGTTGTCAAAATGGCCATACTATCAAAAGCATTATACAGATTTAATGCAATTCCTATAAAAATTCCAATCACATTCTTTATAGCACTAGAAAATGTAATCATGAAATTGATTTGGAGAAATAAGAGACAGAATAGTCAAAGAAATCCTTAGCAAGAAGAGCAAAGCAAGAGGCATCACAATAAAACTAGACTTTAAACTATACTACAGAGCCACAGTAATAAAAATGGCATCAGCTCCAAAATAAAATACTTCTGACCTTAAGTCATAAGTAGACCTCAATACATTAATACTGAGTGATTTTAACATACCTTTTGACCAACATATAAGTCATTCAGACATAAAATCAATAAAGATATTTCCATCCTAAATAACACTTGAAATCAAATGCATCTGACAGACATGTACAAAGTATTTTACCTGAAAACAGCTGAATTCAATTTCATAGAACTTTTTTTTTAAGTAGAACATATTCTATGTCACAATGTAAGTCTCGGCAAATAAAAAAATTAATATAATTCTGTGCATCTTGTTAGATCATAATGGAATAAAATTAGAAATCAGCAACAAGATAAATTATAGCAACCACAAAAACACATAAAAATTGAACAATACTCTTCTAAAAGAGGAATGAAACAGAAGAAATAAGGGAAAAAAGTCAAGAAATTCAAATGAGAACATAGATGCAACATATCAAATTCCCTGGGACAGTATGAAGTACTAAGAGGAAAGTGTCTACATTAAAAAAAAGAAAAATTCCAAATAAACAATTTAATGCTATGCCTCAATGTCCTAGAAAAGAAGCACAAACTACTTCCAAAATTATTATAATACAGAAAATAATAATTATAATTAAAGATGAAATTGAGAATAAAGATATAATACAAAGATCAATGTAAAAAACAGCTTTTTTCTTGGATAAGATAAATAATGTTGATAAACCCTAAGCCAAACTAACAGAAAGAGAAAGAAGACCCAATCAACAAAATTAGAGATAGAAAAGGAGCTATCACTACAGATACTCTTGAAATTCAGATAATTAGAAACTATTCTGAAAAATTGTATCCCAATAAATTGGAAAATGTATAAGACATTGACAAATTTCTAGACACATATGACCTGTCCATATTGAACCAGAAATAAGCAGGTCAATATCAATGAAATGAAATTGCACTGCAATGAAGTTGAAGCAGCAATTAAAAGCCTACCAACGAAGTCCAGGACCAGATGGCTTCTTAGCTGAGTTCTACCAGATCTTTAAAGAAGAATTTATACATGTCTTCTTCAAATTGTTCCATAAAATAGGGTGGGAACACTCCCAAATATACTCTAAGAAGCCAATAAAACCCTGATACCAAAACCAGAAAAAGACACATCCAGGAAAAAAAATAGAGAGAGAATAATATCTCTGAGAATATAGATGTGAAAATCCTTAATATTAGCAAACCACATTCCAAAACATATCAAAAAGATAGTGCACCATAATCAAGTAGGTTCCATCCCAGGGACACAAGATTAGTTCAACATACACAAATCAATAAATGAAGTTTACTATATAAATAGAATTAAGGATGAGAATCATGTTATAACTTTCATAGATGTATAATAGGTCTTTGACAAAAGCCAGGATCCATGCACGTTAAAAATGCTGTAGAAAATAAGAATAAAAGGAACTTGCCTCAACATTACAAAGGTTATCTCTGACAAACACAAAGCCAACATCATCCTGAATGGAGAAAAACTGAAACAAGCTGGGCGTGGTGGCAAACACTTGTAATCCCAGTGGCTTGGAGGCTGAGTTCAAAGCCAGCCTCAGCAAAAGTTAGGTGCTAACCACTCAGTGAGACCCTATCTCTAAGTAAAATAGGGCCGGGGATACAGTTCAGTTGTGGAATACCCCTAGATTCCATCTCTGGTAACCCCCCCCCCCACACACACACACACAAAACTGAATATTTCCTCTAAAATCAGGAACAAGACAAGGATGCCACTCTCATCATCTTATTCAATGTAGTTTTTGAGAATCTATCCAGGGCAATCATACAAGAGAAGGAAATTAAAGGGACACAAATAGGAAAGGAGAAGCTCAAACTATCTCTGTTTGCTGATGACATGATGGACCAAAAAATCTCCACCAGAAGACTTCTAGAGGTGATAAACAAATTCAGCTAAGTAGTAGAATACAAGATCAACATTCATAAATCAGTAGTTTTCCTATACTTTAATAGTGAATCTGTTAAAAATAAATCAGGAAAACTATCCCATTTACAATAACCCCCCCCCAAAAAAAAAATCCCTAGAATGAATCTAACCAATGAGGTTAAATATCTTTGAGAAGAAAACTATGGAACACTAAAGAAAGAAATTGGAGATGAGCTTAGATGGAAAGACCTCCTGTGTTCTCAGATAGATAGAAATAATATTATAAAATGGTCACACTACCAAAAGCATTATGCAGATTCAATACAATCTCTATCAAATTATCAATGGCATTCTTCACAGACTGGAAAGGATAGTCCTAAAATTTATTTGGAAAGTTAAAAAATTCAGAATAGTCAAAAGAAATACTGAACAAGAGTGATGCTTTCACAATACCTGATCTCAAATTATAATACAGAGCTAAAGTAACAAAAACAGCCTGGTATTGGCACCAAAATAGACACAAAGACTAATGGAATAGAATAGAAGATACAGAAAAACCCACATAGTCTTAATCATTTGATACTGGACAAAAGTACCCAAAATATATGTTGAATAAAAAATAACCTTATACACAAATGGTGCTGGAAAAACTGTATATCTGTTGTGGTTTAGATATGAGGTGTCCTCAAAAGCTCAAGGCTTAGAAGTGGAATGATTGAGTTGCAGGAGCATTAAGTAATCAGTACATTAACCCTTTGATTAAGTGAGTGGTAACTGTGGGCATGTGGTGTGTGGCTAGAGGATATGAGTCATTGGGGGTGTGCCTTTGAGGTATATGTTTTGTCCCTAGAAACTGAAGCTGTTTCCTGCTGCCATGTTCTGAGCCGCTTTCCTCCATACACCCTGTGCCATGATGCTCTGCCTCACCTTGGGCCTAGAGCAATGGAGTTGGCCAGGTATGGACTGAGACCTCTGAAATTGTGAGCCCTCAAATGAAATTTTTCTCCTCTTATTGTTCTTGTCAGGTCTTTATGTCTCAGTGATTTAAAAAAAAAAAACCCCGATGAAAACAATATCTACATATGAAAGAAAGAAATAATCCCTATCTCTCACCCTGCACAAAAGTAAAAAAAAAAAAAAAAAAAAACCTATGGCATTTGCCAGTAAATAGATGGAGCTAGAGAATATCATGCTAAGTGAAATAAGCCAATCCCAAACAGCCAAAGGCTTAATGTTTTCTCTGATATGCGGATGCTAATTCACAATTGGGGGCAGTGGCGCTATGGAAGAATGGAGTTACTTTAGATTAGGTCAGGTCAAGGGGGATGAAGAGAGGGGAGGGATTATGGGAGTGGGGAATATAGTAGAATGAATCAGACATTATTACCCTATATACATATGTAACTATATGACCAGTGTGATTCTACATCGAGTACAACCAGAAAAATGAGAAATTATACTCCGCTATATATGATGTACCAAAGTACATTCTACTGTCATGTACAACTCATTAAAACAAATTTTAAAAAGTATTTTAAAAAGTGAATCTAAAATCTAGGAATTAGACTAGATACTGGTAGAAGAAAACTTAGGGTCAACAGTCCAACACATTAATACAGGTACACTAACCCCTAAAGCTCAAGAAATAAGACCAAGAATCAATAAGTAGGATGCCATCAAATTAAAAAGTTTCTGCACAGCAAAGAAGATAATTAAGAATGTGAAGAGAGGGCCTGCAGAATGGGAGAAAATCTTTGCCAGCTACTCCTCCAATAGGGGATTAGTATCCAAACTTTAAAAAAGAACTAAAAATATTTAACACCAAAAAACAATAACAACATTTCTGAAAAGAAGAAATACAAATGACAAATATATAAAAAAATACAAATGACCAATATATAAAAGATATTGAACATCCAAAACAACTACAAGCAGCATACTATAATAACACAGGCACATCAATGTTTTTAATAACACAATTCACAATAATCAAGTTATGGAACCAGCCCAAGTACCTGTCAACATATGAATGGGTTAAGAAAATACAGTGTACATACACAATGGAATTTTACTCTACTATTAAAAAATAAAATTATGGCATTTGCTGGTAAGTGGATGAGATTGGCAGACATCCCACTAAGTGAGATAAGCCAGACCCAGAAAGTCAAGTGTCAAATGTTTACTGTAATATGTGAAAGCTAGACCAAAGGGAAAAATGTGGTGAGGGGAGTAAATGTCACAAAAAGAGAGGAAAGATCAATGGAGTAGAGGAAGAAAATTAGGGGAAAGGAGGAAAAGGGAAAAGAAAAAGGAGGAACTATGAAGTGAGTTTGAAAAAAATTATGCTAGGTGCATACATGAATATACCACAGTGATTTCCACCTTTACATATATCTATAAAGTATCCATTCAAAAAATAAATAAATGGTAGGAAGACCAGTAGAGGAAGGGAAAGAGAAGAAGGGGCAGGGAAAGGTAGCACTGGGGACTGAAAGGGAGCAAGTCAAGTTTCACGCACTTATCCCACTATTGTTTATAACTATAATATATTCATAAAAGCATTTTTAAAAGCTAATTGTCTAAAGAGGCAAAGAAAATATTTTATGACAATTCACTTTTTTCTTTTTTTCTCTAGCAAGATTTTCACATGGAATTCTGATTCTTTCCAGTTTAACGTTGGTGAATTGTCAAATTATATAATATTTTGCTATTCTCAAAAACATAACAGGAACTCAGAGTTCAGCTAAAATAAAAACAGTCACCATTTGCTTTAGAAATTCCCATTTAATTAGAGCATTACTTATCAAATAAGTGAAATAAGAAAAGCTGATACTACATTATATGAGTGTTTTCTTCTTTTCTTCTTTTCATGCCAATTTTAAACAATTTTTATTCTGTTTCAGGCTGATGTATATCAAGAATGAGAGAATGATGAACAAATGTGTAGAAAAGGAAGAAAGACTTTAGGATAATAATATGGGGGGGGGGGTTGATTTTTACTTCAGTCAAGTATTTCATCAGATTTAAAGCCAAAAATTATATACACTTTCATTAACTGTGCCACCATTGAAAACATAATTTTAAGTTACCTATGGATTCTAGCCTTGAAAAAGAGTTTTGCAGGGAAACTTCAGCCTTAAAAATAGAAAAATAACTTTATAACTTAATGGTAAACTCAAACCTTATAATTTGATACTGTTTGTATTGTACTGTATCCATTTAGGTGTAGAGATTTATTTTCAAATCCTACAACATTACAAATAAAGATAAATTTCATGTTTGCTTCATTTTTCCAATGTAAATAAAATAACATGCATAAAAATGGAGTTTACTCAAATGTAGTTAAGACGAAATGTCAGGGGACAGTAGGTCAGCATAAATGGGGAGAACATTCAACATGAAAAAGAGTGCATGGGTAGTTTTGAAAATAAAAAAAAATATATTTGACTGTGTAGTTAAATAGACTTTTCTCATCCAATACTAGATTAAGAAGGTATACCCTGTCTCATTCTTCCAAACTTGCTCTTTGTGCTTTTCTTCCTGTTCTCTACCCACATTATTCTCCAAGACTCGCATCAGTCTCAGTCATTTAGACTTAGCCTGAAAACTCATTCACTCTGAAATAGAAATGGCTAGTGTTCTATCCGATTATTTACCTTTGGAATATCCTGAATATAGGCATGGAATACTTGTATCTTATTCATGGAAGTCATGGGGAAAAGAAGAGAGGTATTCACTGAGACCCACAACATAAATTTCTTGCAGCAAGAATCAGAATGTAACTTCTGGACATGCAGCACTCACATTTGTTTCCCTTTTCCCTGCACCTATTTCAGAAATTCTCTCAAACATTTCTATTTGCCTATATCCTAAGAGAACATTACATTCTTCCAAGGACAAACCTCACAAAAATTATATTCAAATGGATTGATTGAAAGGCCAGACACTCAAATTTATGTTCTGTAGAAATTCTGACACATCAGCAATGGTTCACTGGTCAATTAATCAAAAGCAGTTGGTGTAAAAAAGTCAGTCATTTAAAGTGTTACATACCTACTTTAAGCATCTTGTCTGGATTTGAAATACAAAAATGTAAATTTACTGTCTGATTTTTTCTGCAGAGCCAAAACCTCTCTGATCATGAGTCCACCACTGGGGCTGTGCTTAGTAGTTTTGCATGCAGTCTTGTGTGAACCACACCCATTATGTAACCCAGTGATTCTAGTTTCCATTTTTTAATGTTGGAGATATCACAGAGATATTCTTCAGAACAATCTGAACAAGAGATACTTTTATATTGTGTGATATTTTACTGTTGTCTTATTAATAAGACTCAATCTGATGGGATTTTAAGTAACCTATTCTTTTGAGTCTTTTCAAAGAGTAAGGTTTAGTTATAGAAACACCACCACTTTCTTTTAAATCATGTCAGTTTATGGAATAGTCAGTTAAAATTACACTATTCTAATTCAAAAACCGTCACAAGAAAAAGTGTGGAGACAAAGTATGTAAATATGCTAGGAGGAGCAGAATGCACAAGAAAGCAATCCTTAGCCAACCACACTCAGCTCACTCAACATTGAGATGTCTTGCTGAGGAAATACAAGTTGGATAGATTGAGACAGGCTGAAAGAGCCTTTACTAAGTACAATGTGACCTCATACACCAACATAACTCAATAGGGCTTGAGCCAGACTCAGGAAAATTCAGAAAATATGGAGAGCCTTCTCATGTATATTTCTCTGCAGAAGAAATCAAAAGGGGAAAATATACTATCACAATCTTCAAAATGTTTATTATATTAAGATACTAAATATTAGAGAGAATGAAAATAACTTCAGAAACAAGGCAGAAAAAAGAGCACAAGTTTTTGAAATAAGTCAAGCAATAGCAGGGAGAGTCTTACTTGTTGAAAAAGGTTTTAAACTGTCATTTTTGTAGTGTGAAGCTGGTTCTATTAACATTTTCCAAGACAGTAAGGATTGCAGGTGTCACTATTATTCACTGAATAATGTAACTCTTGCCTTGAAATGCAAAACTGTCATCTCACGTAAGTAGCACTTTGTGGTACTCTGAGAGAAAAACAACTTTCTAATGTAAAGACTAAAGGAAGAAAGTCTACAAGAATACTTGATGAAATGCAAATGAATTGTTTTAACAGCAGTAGCAGATATTAGAGTGATCAAAATTCACACAGCATATATGGATGATGATTCATCTTTAGTCAAACCTTAATTACTACATTCAGTGTAACGATTGGAACCTGTTCCAGATATATTGAAAACAGGTGCGAAATAAAAGATAGGATAAAATGTCATTCCCTGAGAATATAATCTGCAGTTGCAATTATTATATGAAATACTATACAATTTATAGGATCTCAATAGTATACTCTGTTTCAAAATTGCAGAACAACAAGTCAATTGAATGTCCTAATAAAAACCTGTTCTCATATTCTGATCATGGGAAGGAATTGGATACATAGCTACGTTGTGATTTTTTAAAGATCGTTTTTTAATTCAGTTCATACTAAGTTTCTCTATTTTTTCTTTAAGAAATTTTTGTTGTTGATGATGTTGTTGGTTGTTTGTTTTTCTGTTTGTTTTACTTTGTGTTTGCATTGTTGGGGACTGAACACAGGGCCTCACATACTGTTATGGTTTGGATGTGAGGTGTCCCCAAAAGCTCACGTGTAAGACAATGCAAAAAGATTCAGAGGAGAAATGACTGGGTTGTGAGAATCTTAACCTAATCAGTGAATTAATCCCTGATGGGTAGCTGAAAGGGTAGGGGGTGGTTGGAGGAGGTGAGAATTGAGGCATGGCTTTGGAGTACATATTTGTATCTGGAGAGTGAACTCTCTTTCTCTGCTTCTTGATGATGTGAATGGCTTCCCTCTGCCACCCTCTTCTGCCATGATGTTCAACCTCACCTCAAGCAAAAGGAATGGAGCTGGTCTGAAACTGTGAGCCCTCAAATAAACTTTTCCTCCTTACAGTTGTTCTGATCAGATCCTTTAGTCACAGCAGCAAAAAAGCTGACTAAAACACACAACAGGTAAGTGCTAGTATTGACCTATATCCCAGTCCTCAGTGTTGTTTTTAATTAAATTCATTGAGTATGCAATAGATATTTTACACAGTCCAAATTACAAGGTTCCAAAGTCCTTTCAGGCCTGTCTCTACCTGCCCAGTTCCAACTGTCCTCTTCCCAGGAACAACTGACAAATATCTATATCAGAGCTCATGTATGTTATATGACCTTTCTGTATAATGGTGAAATGAACTTTTTGCCTATGGTATGGGTTTAAATTTTTGCCAAAGTTTGCGATTTTTATTTAACTTACCATGTGGAGATTTTGCCATAAAAAAATTATCTTAGTATTTCTTAATTCATTAATCACTGATCTTTTTTATTATGCCTTCTGGTTCATACTTAGAAAAACCTTCTCCACTGAAAAATGAATTTTCATCTATAATTTTAATGGCTTTATTATTATTACATGCAAATCCTGGATGCATTTGGAATTTGTCATGACATACAGTGTATATTGTGGGCTCAGTTTTATTTTTCTAGAGAACTACCCATCATCCCAGGACCATTTATTGATAATTTATTTTTACCCTCTTGTTTTAAGTGTAAAATACTGGATAACTTCATATTGGATCATTTTAAATTTGTAAAATGCCAGATTTTGTGTCATTTACTTTCAGTCATTTATTTATTCGTGTACCACTTGTTTGTTAAAATATTGAGAAATAAATATTAGCCATTCGCTCCCTGGTGAGAAAAGTCTCTGCTTCCTGGTCGCCATGTCCTGAGCTGCTTTCCTCCTCCATGCCCATCTTCCATGATGTTCTGCCTTACCTCTGGCCAGAGCAATAGAGTCAGCCAGCTATGGTCTAAGACCTCTGAAACCATGAGTACCAAGTAAACTTCCTCCTCTACAATTGTTCTGGTCAGGTCTTTCAGTCACAGTAGCAAACAAGCTGACTAAATAGAAATTGGTACAGATAAGTGAGGTCATTGTTGTGATTAACCTGATCATATGGTTCAGAAGACTTTGGAACTGGTTTGTACAAAGAGGAATTTTGAAAAGTTTAGAGATGAAAGTTGAAAAAGCTTTAGAATGTTGTAAGCAAATCTTAATGGGCAATTCTGGTGGGAGCTCAGAAGACCAGAATGTAGTAAAACTGTGAACAGTATAGACTTGGTTCATGAGTTTGAAAAGAAAACGAGGACTCTATTGGAGATGGACTAGAGGCTATTCATATAACATGAACATAATGTTTTGGCAAAGAAGTTGTCTGCATTTTGTCCATGTCCTGAGACTTTTTGTGAGGCTGAAGGTAAAGGTGATGGACTAATTAATCTGGCAAAAGAAATTTCAAGGCAGTGAACTATTCAGGTGGTGGTATGAGTATTTCTAGCAGCTTTTAGCAAAGTTCACTGTGATAATCAGGAGTAGAAGGCAAGCAGAAAAATTGCAGTCTGGTTAGGAAAGTGTGAGTTAATACAACTGGAGCTAAGGAAGTTGTGGTTATTAAAGACTTTACAGCCACTAAAGAAAATTTACCCACAAATAATAGGAAAGATGGCTTGAGGGCATCTTAAGAATTGGCAAGACCATGTCTATCTTAGACTCAAGGTTGTAAAAGTAAAAGTTCTTTGGGGAAGAGACTATAGAGGCACTCAGGGGGACCCAGGAAGTTTCACCTTGCTCAGCCTCCCAGGTCCTCAGAGGCTGGTGCAGCCATGGTCCCCAGAGATTTAGCCACTGCTGGAGATGGTGGCAGACCTTGGCATCCAACCACATTCTGCTGGTTCTTCATGAGTACAAGACGCTGGAATTAAGGGGTCATGGAGGCTTCCAACAAGATTTCAAAGGAAAGCATGGGAGTCTAGGCAAAGTGCAGAGTTCCTGTTGGCCACCTCTGAGAGGGCAATGTTTGAATATGTGAGAAGGAAGCCAAAGCTGCATTGGAGACCACTAAGATTAAGAAATGTCAGTAGCATGGGACACCTACTGAGGAAAGCTGCAGGAATCCAGCAGAAGCAAGCCATGAGAGAGGCCATCTGAGCTGTACCCAGAAAGGCCACAGGGATAGAGCTGCACAAAGCCTTTGGAGAGAACATATCAATGCCATGTGCCCCAGATACTGAATAATGGAACTACAGAGATGTTTGCCCAGCTGAATTTGGGTCTTGCTTTGGTCCTATCCCTTCTTTATATAGCCCTATTTCTCCCTTGAAGAATAGAAAGATGTATGTGCCTTCATATAGTAGATATATGTTATCTTTACAGGCAAAAAGAAGTAAGAGTTTGCCTTGAGTCTTGAAGATTTTGGACTTGGACTTTTGGGAAATGGCTGGAACTATTCAGACTATAAGAACTCTTGAAAACAGAGCTTTTGTGGGCCAGAGTACTATGGTTTAGATATGAAGTGTCCCCAAAAGCTCAAGTGTAAGACAATGAAAGAAAGTTTAGAGGTGAAATGATTGGGTTATAAAAGATTTAACCTAATCAGTTGATTGATCCACTGATATGAATTAACTGAGTGATAATTGTAGGCAGGTGGGACTGAAGGAGGCCATGTCATTGGGTTTATATTTTGTCCTTGATGAATATAGCTCTCCACTTCCTTGGTTGCCATGTCCTGAGATGCTTTCCTCCTCCATGCCCATCTGCCATGATATTCTGCCTCTCCTCTGGCCCAGAGCAATGGAGTTGGCTGTCCCCAGTCTGATACCTCTGAAACTGAATACCAAATAAACTTTTTCTACTCTAAAAGTGTTCTTGTCAGTTATTTTGATTACATTGGTGGAAAAAAATGATTAAAATAAGTTCCTGTCAGCATTTCTCATTTTTCCCTGAGATTTTCTCAATATCTTTGTTAATTTATTTTTTTCTACATAAAATCTATAATTAATTTTTCTAGTTTGAAAACATTTGATATTCTTATTGGATCATTTTAAATTTACATCACCTTATTTAGAACTGGTAGCTTTATGGCTTTGAATCTATAAAAATCTGGTTTTATCTTCTCATTAATTCAAATATTTTGTGTCCTTTGGGAGTCTTTTAAAATTTTCTACATTTAAGTTCTATATATTTCTTTTTTGGGGGAAGGGGTATCAGGAATTGAACTCAGGGGCACTTGGACCACTAAGCCACATCTCCAGCCCTATTTTGTTATTTTACTTAGAGACAGGGTCTCACTAAGTTGCTTAGTGCCTCGCTTTTGCTAAAGCTGGCTTTGAATCCACAATCCTCCTGCCTCAGCCTCCTGAGCCACTGGAATTGCGGGTGTGTGCTACCATACCCAGCCCTAGGTATTTCTTGATTTATTTATTTCTACATATTTTATGGAGTTAATTGTTCCAAATTTATAGTTGTTGCCTGTATGTTTATATATTATCAATTTCCATATATTCTGTGTCCAACTACTTTCCTGAATATTCTTATTTGGAATAAGTTTTTAACTACTTATCTTGGGATTCTTTTTTAATGTACAATCATATCATCTTCAAATAAGGTTTTTGTTTGTTCTCAAAAGTTACTTTAGAAAGAAAAAAAGACAGGAAAATATTCCCTAGATACTTTCAAGTTCAAAACAGTTCATTTTAGCCTTTATTCCTAAAGAACCATTTGACTGTTAAGAAAATTATTTGGTCATATATAATTTGAGGACCTTGTGTGAATTGTTCTCTTGTTGTCTAAAGTTGAATTTACTTGAAAACTGATATCAACCTGACTTACGTATTACTTCCTTATGTATTCCTTGACCATTTGGTCTAGATACCCAGAAGATTTATTCTTTATCCATGAAGCCCATATTTTCATGAGGAAATATTTCACTATGGCTCATTCTGGTTTAGATTTCCCTGGATCATGCTGTTTCTTTTCATTTCATCAGTTCAAATCTTTTGCTTCAAGAATGGTGTCTTGAGTTACTCCGAGACCTCCAATTATGCATATCACATTTTATTTGCCTATCTTTTATTTTCACCTTCCTTTTCTGATCTTTTAGCTCATGATTCTTATTTCTATTTTCTCTGCCCCACCTACGGTTTCTGTGCCTATTCTCTTTTGTTTTCATTTTATTTTCATCTCTGTGGTGGTTTTGGTTTTTATATCCACTTTCTCCTAAGCTTTTCCAATTGTAATTTTAACAACTCATTTTAGCTTGCCATCTTCTTCCTTACCTCTTTTATTTCTACTTTTTGGTTTTCCTTTAAAGAAGTGATTGCCTTATTAAGCTTTTGATTTAAAATTCATGGCCAAATGTTTCATTTCAGTTTTCATCTGCTCTGCGTTAATCTTTTTCTACAAAGTAGTTTGTGTGCCAATAAGTTTTAGTGATTTTTTTTCTCTTTTAATCTCATAGTCTTTTACATTAATGTAGTGCCAGTTTGTTTTCAATTTCTTATCATTGAAGGGGTTGAATTTTGCTTAATTAGCAATTTTTGCAAAGTTCCTATGAAGGGAGGATTGAAGAGCCAGGGTAGTTACTCAAGATCTCTGGATTTCAAGACCTGAAGGCACTATTCTTCTCTACTTCCTTCAAATATATTCTGTCTGGCTTATCTATTGTGGGCCTTTATGATGAACTGAACCAAACTGGGTTTAGGAGAGTTTCTACCACTAACCCAGTTTATGCCTACATCATTTGTTGTTTAAACTTTCATTAAATCATTTATTTTTCTCTTCACTTTTTAAATTTATTTTATGTTATATATGATTGCAGAATGAATTTCAATTCATGGTACACATATAGAGCACAAATGTTCATATCTCTGGTTGTTCACAAAGTAGAGTCACACCATTTGTGTCTTTGTACATGTACTTGGGGTAATGGACGTCCATCTCATTCCACAGTCTTTTCTACCCCCATGCCCCCTCCCTTCTGCTGCCACCCCTTTGCCCTTTCCAAAGTTCTTCCATTTCTCCCATGCTTCTCGCCCGCCATCCCCATTATGAATCAGAATCTTCATATCAGAGAAAACATTCAGCATTTTGTTTTTTGGGATTGGCTAACTTCACTTAGCATATTATTCTCCAACTCCATCCATTTACTTGAAAATGCCATGATTTTATTCTCTTTTAATGCTGAATAGTATTCCAGTATGTGGTGTATGTGTGTGTGTGTATATATGTATAATAATATAATATAATATAATAATATAATATAATATAATAAATATATAATATAATATAATAAATATATAATATAATATAATAAATATATTATATAATATAATATATTATATTATATATATATATATATATATATATATATATATATATATAAAGAAACTGAAGGGCATCTAGGTTGGTTCCACAATTTAGCTATTGTGAATTGTGCTGCTATAAACATTGATGTGGCTGTGTCCCTATAGTATGCTGATTTTAAGTCCTGTAGGTATAGACCAAGGAATGGGATAGCTAGGTCAAGTGGGGTTTCCATTCCAAGTTTTCCAAGGAATTTCCATACTACTTTCCACAATGATTGCACCAATTTGCAGTCCAAACAACTATGTATGAGTGTGCCTTTCTCTCCACATCCTCACCAACACTTATTGTTGTTTGTATTTTTCATAGCTGTCATTCTGACTGGAGTGAGGTGAAATCTTAGGGTAGTTTTGATTTACATTTCTCTAATTGCTAGAGATGTTGAACATTTTTTCACATATTTGTTGATTGATTATATATCCTCTTCTGAGAAGTGTCTGTTCAGTTCCTTGGCCCATTTATTGATTGGGATATTTGTTTTTTGGTGTTAAGATTTTTGAGTTCTTTATATATCCTAGAGATTAGTGCTCTATCTGATGTTCGTGTGGTAAAAATTTGCTCTCATCCTGTAGGCTCTCTATTCACCACACTGATTGTTTCTTCTGCTGAGAAAAAGCTTTTTAGTTTGAATCCATCCCTCTTATTGATTCTTGATTTTATTTCTTGCACTACAGGAGTCTTATTAAAGAAGTCAGGGCCTAATCCCACATGATGGATATTTGGGCCTATTTTTTCTTCTATTAAACGCAGGGTCTCTGGTTTAATTCGTAGGTCCTTGATCCCCTTTGAGTTGAGTTTTGTGCATGGTGAGAAATAGGGGCTTAATTTCATCTTGTTGCATAAGGATTTCCAGTTTTCCCAGCACAATTTATTAAAGAGGCTATCCTTTCTCCAATATATGTTTTGGAACCTTTTTCTAATATGTGATAACTGTGTTTATATGGTTTTTTCTCTGTGTCCTCTATTCTGTACCATTGGTGTACCAGTTTATTTTGGTGCCAATACCATGCTGTTTTTGTTACTATTGCTCTGTAGTATAGTTTAAGGTCTGGTGTAGTGATGCCACCTGCTTCACTCTTCTTGCTAAGGATTGCTTTAGCCATTCTGGGTTTCTTATTTTTCCAGATAAATTTCATGACTGCTTTTTCTAGTGCTATGAAGAATAGCATTGGGATTTTGATTGGAATTGCATTAAATCTGTATAGTGCTTTTGGTAATATGGTCATTTTGACAATATTCTTCTGCCTATCCAAGAACAAGGGAGATCATTCTATCTTCTAAGGTCTTTTAAAATTTTTTTTTAGCTTTCTGTAATTTTCATTGTAGAAGTTTTTCACTTTTTTCATTAATTCCCAAGTATTTTATTTTATTTTTTGAGGCTATTGTAAATGGGGTAGTTTTCCTGTAATCATTTCTTTATCACTCTCTCTGCCCTCCCTTCCCACCCATTTTTATATATGAAATTTTCTTAAAATTTCAAATCGTCCTTCACTTAAGAAATGAATTTTGGTTGATGTTTTATGAGATCTGATGTCACTGAATTCTTTCAATTTTCTCAGTGAGAAACTTGTTCTTATTTTTACTCACTTCTTCCATAAAGTTTCTGTTCAACCTCAACTGAGGTTTGCAGCTTTAATATAATTTTCTGTCTGCTAAAGTAACTCTATTCTATATCCAACAAAAATGGAATCAGAGAATTTTTTAAATTTTATCTTCTACTTTGGGATAAGTTTTCAGAAGGAAAAGAACATAATCCTGCTCATATGAGATGTCAGAGTGGCTAATTTATAAAAATGCTAAATATAAAGGTTAGGACCTTTGTATTGGACTCTGAATTTTTTTGTCAAAGATATATAACCTCACTCCAGCCATGAGTAAATATTGGGCAAAAATGAACTGATAAACTTTATGCAAAATAACTGATCAATACTATTCTGAAATGTCAAGGTCAGAAAGACAAGAAAAAACCAACAAACTATCACAGAATGGAGGAAACTATGGAGAAATAAAAAATTAATGCGACATGAAATCCTGCAGCAAATTCTGAAAGAAAAAAGGAACATTAATGCGGAAATCAACAAATTTCTAATGGAGTTTGGTTTATATGATGCTATGATAATATTACACTAATATTAATTTCCTATTCTTGATAATTATACCATGGGTATGCAAGATGTTGAAATTAGAGAAAGCAGGATGAGGATACAAAAGGGCTTTTAAAAGTTTTTCTGTAAATCTGAAAATAGATCAAATTGAAATTTGATGTTAAAATTAAAAATCAGGCATAGGAAAAAAAATTTTCTCCTTTCTCCCTGAAGGTTACACAAAGGAAAACCTAGAAACCATTTTCAGCATCCTCCTCAAGAAAAGGATCAGATATAATTCACAAAAAAAGAAATTTATGAAAAGCAGCTAAAATCCATAAAGAATGACCAAGTTACACACGTGGGAGGACAGCAGGAGCAGTGTGGACAGAAGGGAATGGCAAGCCAGGCTGATGCTTCCTCCAGGGGTTATAGGATCACACTGAGACAATAGAACTCTCACCTCTCCATCCACAAAGAGTTCCAATCAGGAGAGAACAAGGTAGGCACCAAATAAACAGAAGCCACTCCATGAAGTCAAGTACAACAAAGATCCCCAGAACTCCTCTGGGGAGAGCACAGAAAATGCCAGCAAAAAGACCCAGAAGATACCTCTGTCCAACAGCAGAGGCAGGAAAATCTAACACATAATTTTGAGGGATATGACATGGCACTGAAAAAAACAAACAAACAAAAACAAAAAACAGTATGAGAAACAGTAGAAGATAGCAGAAAAAAATTGTCAAAAGAGGGACATACATCACAAACAGATAAAACATTTTGCCATGAATTTTAAGGATGTAATAAAGCAATCTCATCTGTGAATATGAACCAGAAACCAGATGAGAAAACTTAAGCAATGCAAGTAACAGAACAGAAGAGAAATCATGATTCAGAAGAACTCAGGAAAGAAAGTGAAAATAAAAACAAGTCCATCACAGAAATGAAAACAAAACTGAAAATTAAGAATCAATTCTATGAAAAATATAATAAGAGACTTTTCAGCTCCAAAAGAGTAAATAACATGAAAATAAAATTTTTAAAGAACTAGAAAGAAGATATGATATATAGAAGATGGACAAAGGAGATAAATCATACATACAACTAGAGGCTTGAGAGAATAAACTTGGAATAAAACAAGTATTTAAAGATATAATTCATAGAATATTTCATATAAGCAGGAAAAATTGAAGCAGAAAGCTCAACTATATGGTCTAATCTAGCTTTAGAGCATTTTAAAAAGGAAAATAAGGAGAAGGAGAAGAAGGGGGAAAAAAGAGGAGGAGTGGAGAGATAATTACTTATAAAGTTCAACAACAAATTTAAATATCTTCTCAGGGGGAAGAAATATCAGATTTGGATTGATAAGTCTCCACAATGTCTCACAATACTAGAAGACAACAGAGCAGTATTTATAAGGTCTATCTTAGCATAAGCTAAGAAGTTTAAGTTCTGCCAAGGCTTCATTCAAGTGGGAAGGTTTTGTACAACCAATTTTGAAAATAAATGAACTCAGGGAAGGTTGGCCTCATAGGTTTTCTTGATGAAAAGACAGAAGTATAAGCTTCACCCAGACAAGGTCAGTAAAGAGACAGAAACAAGGACTGAGATATATTTACTTGTAGAAGCAACTCTAAATAAACGTGAGGACAAGGGTGAATGATCAGAATCCTCTGAAGACGTAGCAACAGTACAATCTATTTTTAAAAAAAGATATAAAGAAAAAGGTAGAAAATGAATAATATGCTGATTGGATTGTCATGACATCTGGACATTTGAAAATATTATTTGAAGCTGAACAATTAATATAAACAAAAAAATTTAACAATATTAGAGTAAAAACAAGAAAAATTATCTTATTAAATCATCAGCTGATACATGAAAAAGAGCATGCTTGGAGAAACATGAAACATGTTAATCTTGTCATTCTCTTAGTAGAATTAATACTGTAGAACTAAGGACACAATATGCAATTATACTTATAAAGGCAACAACCAGGGGCGAAAACAAAAAACTTTTAAATTATCAGAACATTTACAAAACATGCAAAGCAAAGAAAGTAGAATCTATAGTAAGTTTTCAAATATCAAATAAGAGAAATTAATATTTTGCTTTCTGTAATTCCCTTGATTATGCAAAAAAAGAAACTTTAGAAGCATATAGCTCCCATAATAAATAACTAAAAAGGTGGCTGCCTATATGAAAGGAGGGTTGGGAGGAATAATGCAGGATGTGTGTTGGGTATATGGAGTAAATGGATGGGATCGAATTTCCACTGTATTTTTAGTTTTATTTTAGTATTTCCTAATCAAAATGAAATAATATAATATAAAACACATATTCAAGACCTTTTCAGTCTATCATTACAGTTAAGCTATTTCTTGTCCTCTCCCCCCTTTTTTTCTTTGGTACCAGGGATTGAACCCAGGGGCTTTTAACCCCTGAGCCACATCTCCATCTCTATTTTATATTTTATTTAGAAACAGAATCTCAATGAATTGCTTAGGGCATCACTCAGTTGCTGAGGCTGGCTTTGAACTCATAATCCTCCTGCTTTAGCCTCCCTAGTCACTGGGATGATAGGCATGCACCACAATGCCCAGCCCACATTCTATAACTAGTATTAAAAGTGAGTTTTAGACATTTTTTAAAATTCTGGGCACCTCAATATTTTCCTCAAGAAAGCAGATATAAATTGAAATTTTTTAACTCAAAGCAATCACTAACTCAGATAAATTCATTGAGCTTTTATTCATCTCATATTTTAAAAATGGACCATTCTGATAAACAAGAAGATAATAAAGTTATAATCAGCAATTTAATATAATACTATGTTCTCAGAAAATCATTAGCCTTCTTTCACATCTTCATATAATGTGTTAGTTTTACAACCTTGAATAATGACAAAAGAAGGTTGCAAAGTTTTTCTGAGGTAACAAAGCAATTTTGCCATTTCTGTAACAATTTTATTATTACTATTCTTAGACATGATGATCATTTGGAAATTTTAGCACTTAAGTAAAGCTGCTATTCAAGGTAAATGAGACAATATATGTCTTCACGGTTGACATTTTAAGCAATCTTTAATTGTCAACAGATATATCTAAGAAAGAATAACTGCACCCTTTTCTAATTTACTATGGCATACCTCCTAAGGTCATCTGAGATCTATTGTTTCAAGTCGCTATAGGAACTATTTCTTTTCTTAAACAATTGCATTTAATCCACTCAGACAGAGATCTGTATGAGAAAAGTTTTCATAATTGGCTTTATGAGGCAGATTTACCTGTAATTTCTAAAAACAATATCAAACACTTCAGCAGCACCTACACCTGGTATGGGATCCTACATATTAAATTATTTTTAGTCAAAAATATATTTTTTTGCTTCATTAAATTATAAAGTATTGAACATAACATGAAATACTTGAAGCTGAACATGGTGCATTCTGTGTAAGCCTAAACACATCCAGAATCAAATGACAGGAAAATTGAAGAAATCAAAAAGGCACTTTTTCAGGGCACCCTGCGCACGAATGAGCTAAGCACCTCCACCCCAGCTTTGAGTAAAGAGGGTATTGGACTGGCATCACGCGTCTCACTGTACAAAACAAGTGGGCTTTACCTCTGCTCTACAAGGAAGCGCCTCAGCTTTGGGCTTGAGCGTTACCCAGTGGGGTTGGGCAACCCCGCTTTTGAAATACTATCCCCTGCCTTATTTGGGTGGAATATTCTATCAAATTTATTTTCCCTAATAAATAGAGGGGTGCCAGGTGCACTCACTCTCTTGCTTTCCAGCATGGAAGAGGACCCTTGAGGTCGCAGAAGAGTCCCACCCTCGACCTGAGAAACTCGGGTCCGTGTGTTGTGTGGTTTGTTCTCCATTTTCTTTCTTTCTTTCTTTTTTTAAATTTATATATAACAGCCAAATGCATTACAATTCTTGTTACATATATAGAACTCAATTTTTCATATCTCTGGTTGTATACATAGTATACTCACACCAATTCGTGTCTTCATACATGTACTTTGGATAATAATCATCATCACATTCAACCATCATTAATTACCCCATTAATTTCCCCTCCCACCCCTCTGCCCTATCTAGAGTTCCTCTATTCCTCCCTATCCCACTATGAATAAGCCTCCTTATATCAAAGAAAACATTTTGCATTTGGTTTTTTGGGATTGGCTAACTTCACTTAGCATTATCTTTTCTAATTTTATCCATTTACCTGCAAAAGCCATGCCGATTTCTTATTTTAATGTTGCAGCCAGCTCTTTTGAACCTAGCTCATCTCATCAGCACAGGCAGCTGGCAAAAGCATTTCTTGCTGAATCCAGGAATTTAAACAATATTTTCATGACTCTGTTCTCTTCTTTGACTCTGGTTCTGCCTGCCTCTTCTTTCCTTTGAATCAAACAGGATTCACCAGTGTGGCATAAAAATGGTTGCAACCGTTCCAAAAGCCATATGGACTATAGATAGAAGTAACAAGTCTTGATGGAGACTGAATAGCCAGTGAGTCACTATCCCAACCCTGTATAGTCACTGATGTCTCCCGCATACAGTGCTGCTGAGGCCTGAATCACACTATGGAGGATTAGGAACCATAAATACTCAGCCAGAACTAGTTGATTGTTATGATAAAGGGGAAGAGGTGGCACTCCTAAAGAGAGATGCTGCAGAAATTTATCAATGTCTTTCTTTTCATTTACATCTAATGCTAAAATACCTTGCCTAGTGAATGAGATTTTTAAAGTTCTTAAAAGGGCTTCTTAGAAGACTTATGATAATCATACTTTAGAATCCTGAGTTATTCTAGGTAGTATCCTGGGAGTTGGGTCTTCCAGTGGTATTTTGGATTCCCCAGTGACTCCCATTTTCTCCCTTTAATTGGCACAAGAAATGCCTTCCACTTTTATAAGCAGAGGACAAGCAACACAAATTGGCCTTCTTAAATTATCAAACAAAGGCACCCACCCAAACATGGAAGATCAGAAAGGTAAGAGAGGGCCTCATGCCTGCATTTCTCTCAGGCCAAATCCTTCATTCAGAGAATGTGCCTTTCACCAGCAGTCCTACATGTCACGCAGTCCTGACCTTTGCTTTACAACCAAGACCAACTACGACCAGGCATTAGACCTCAGGATCCCCACTTCTCCTCAATTCCTGGCTCTTTGCCACTATGCCTCCAGCTACATCTCAATGACACTTTGTCTGTGATCCTCCTTACAATTGACCAAGCATGTTCATTTACTTTCAATCCCTAGTTGATATGGGTATAATTTTTTTTAGAAAGATTATAAACTGCAGCTCAAAGATGTTAATTAATTGCCCAAAATGACACAAGTAAGTATTCAGCCAGTCCTTCTGCCAAGGTCTTGTGCTTTTCCCCCTGAATTCAACTTCCAGGTTCTCTTTTGGTCTGACTCATCTCATCCCTGGACTGGGGTACTACTCTCAGTCTCACCTTTTCTTGTTTAATCTTGCCTTCTAGTCTCAGTTTTCTCCCTAAATTCTCATATAGAGCATAACTTTATTTCCAATGTTTTTACTGTATAACAAAAGTACTATTGCCACAGTGAGGTATTGCTTTTGTTTGTTTTTTTCAAGAAGTAATTAAAGGCATGTTGTTATGGTTTGGATCTAGAATGTCCCCTAAAAGCCCATATGTTAGGCAATGCAGCAATGTTCAGAGGTGACAAGATTGGATCATGAGGGCTCTGACTTCATAGGTGGATTAATGAATGAATATAAACGAATGGAAGGATATAAATAATAGGCATGGCTAGAAGTAGGACACTGGAAGCATGGCTTTGGATACTATATCTGTCCCTGACACCTCTCTCTCTCTCTCTCTCTCTCTCTCTCTCTCTCTCTCTCTCTCTCTCTCTCCACCCACTCCCCTGCTGCCATGAGCTGAGGAGCTTTCCTTGTCATGCCCTTCCACCATGATACTTCTGCCTAGAAGTCAGCCAGGAACTAAACTTCCAAAACCATGAACCAAAATACTGTTTTCCTCCTCTAGCTTGTCCTTGTCAAGCATTTTGTGCACAAGAATGAAAAGCTAACTAATACACATGTAAATTCAGAAAAGAGGAACAAATAAAGAGAGAGCTTTTATACCAGAACCATTAATATTCTTCCTTCTCACAGAGAGAAAATGAAAACGGTAGTCTAGAAGCAAAGGCTACCATTCAAGAGAACATAACAAGAAAAGGAATGAGAGTTCTGCCTATCCATGAACAGGGTATATTTTTCCATCTTCTAAGGTCTTCTTCTATATCTCTCTTTAGGGTTCTGTAGTTTTCATTGTATAAGTCTTTCACCTCTTTTGTTAGGTTGATTCCCAAGTATTTTATTTTTGGGGGGGATATTGTGAATGGAGTAGTTGTCCTCATTTCCATTTCAGAGGATTTGTCGCTGATATACAGGAATGCCTTTGATTTATGCGTGTTGATTTTATATCCTGCCACTTTGCTGAATTCATTTATTAGCTCTAATAGTTTCTTTGTAGACCCTTTTGGGTCTGCTAGGTATAAAATCATGTCATCTGCAAATAGTGATAATTTAAGTTCTTCTTTTCCTATTTTTATGCCTTTAATTTCTTTTGTCTGTCTAATTGCTCTGGCCAGTGTTTCGAGGACTATGTTGAACAGAAGTGGTGAGAGAGGGCATCCCTGTCTTGTTCCAGATTTTAGAGGGAATGCCTTCAATTTTTCTCCATTCAGAATGATGCTGGCCTGTGGCTTATCATAGATTGCTTTTACAATGTTGAGGTATGATCCTGTTATCCCTAATTTTTCTAGAGTTTTGAACATAAAGGGATGCTATACTTTGTCGAATGCTTTTTCTGCATCTATCGAGATGATCATATGGTTTTTATTTTTAAGTCTATTGATGTGGTGAATAACATTTATTGATTTCCGTATATTGAACCATCCTTGCATCCCAGGGATGAATCCTACTTGATCATGGTGTATAATTTTTTTGATATGTTTTTGAATCCGATTCGCCAGAATTTTATTGAGGATTTTTGCATCTAGGTTCATTAGAGATATTGGTCTGTAGTTTTCTTTCTTTGAAGTGTCTTTGTCTGGTTTAGGTATCAGGGTGATGTTGGCCTCGTAGAATGTATTTGGAAGTTCTCCCTCTTTTTCTGTTTCCTGAAATAGCTTGAAAAGTATTGGTGTTAGTTCCTCTTTAAAGGTTTTGTAAAACTCTGCTGTATACCCATCCGGTCCTGGGCTTTTCTTGGTTGGTAGTCTTTTGATGGTTTCTTCTAGTTCCTCAATTGTTATTGGTCTGTTTAGGTTGTCTATATCCTCCTGACTCAATCTGGGCAGATCATATGACTTAAGAAATTTATCGATGCCTTCACTATCTTCTATTTTATTGGAGTATAAGGATTCAAAATAATTTCTGATTATCTTCTGTATTTCTGAAGTGTCTGTTGTGATATTGCCTTTTTCATCCCGTATGCTAGTAATTTGAGTTCTCTCTCTTCTTCTCTTCATTAGCATGGCTAAGGGTCTGTCAATTTTATTTATGGTGATATTACCAAAAGTTCTCTATAAGTTCAATGCAATGCCAATCAAAATCCCAACAGCATTTCTTGTAGAAATAGATAAAACAATCATGAAATTTATATGGAATAATAAAAGACCCAGAATAGCAAAAACAGTGCTAAGCAGGAAGTGTGAATCAGGCGGTATAGCAATACCAGACTTCAAACTATACTACAGAGCAATAGTAACAAAAACAGCATGGTATTGGTACCAAAACAGGCGGGTGGACCAATGGTACAGAATAGAGGACACAGTAACCAATCCACAAAACTACAACTATCTTATATTTGATAAAGGGGCTAAAAGCATGCAATGGAGGAAGGATAGCATCTTCAACAAATGGTGCTGGGAAAATTGGAAATCCATTTGCATCAAAATGAAACTGAATCCCTTTCTCTCGCCATGCACAAAAATTAACTCAAAATGGATCAAGGAGCTTGATATTAAATCAGAGACACGGCGTCTGATAGAAGAAATAGTTGGCTATGACCTACACACTGTGGGGTTGGGCTCCAAATTCCTCAATAGGACACCCATAGCGCAAGAGTTAACAACTAGAATCAACAATTGGGACTTACTCAAACTAAAAAGTTTTTTCTCAGCAAAAGAAACAATAAGAGAGGTAAACAGGGAGCCTACATCCTGGGAACAAATCTTTACTCCACACACTTCAGATAGAGCCCTAATATCCAGAGTATACAAAGAACTCAAAAAATTAGACAATAAGATAACAAATAACCCAATCAACAAATGGGCCAAGGACCTGAACAGACACTTCTCAGAGGAGGACATACAATCAATCAATAAGTACATGAAAAAATGCTCACCATCGCTAGCAGTCAGAGAAATGCAAATCAAAACCACCCTAAGATACCATCTCACTCCAGTAAGATTGGAAGCCATTATGAAGTCCAACAACAACAAGTGCTGGAGAGGATGCAGGGAAAAGGGCACACTTGTTCATTGTTGGTGGGACTGCAAATTAGTGCAGCCAATTTGGAAAGCAGTATGGAGATTTCTTGGAAAGCTGGGAATGGAACCACCATTTGACCCAGCTATTCCCCTTCTCGGTCTATTCCCTAAAGACCTAATAAGAGCATGCTACAGGGACACTGCTACATCGATGTTCATAGCAGCACAATTCATGATAGCAAGATTGTGGAACCAACCTAGATGCCCTTCAGTAGATGAATGGATAAAAAAAATGTGGCATTTATACACAATGGAGTATTACTCTGCATTAAAAAATGACAAAATCATAGAATTTGGAGGGAAATGGATGGCATTAGAGCAGATTATGCTAAGTGAAGCTAGCCAATCCTTAAAAAACAAATGCCAAATGACTTCTTTGATATAAGGGGAGTAACCAAGGACAGGGTAGGGATGAAGAGCTTGAGAAGAAGATCAACATTAAACAGGGATGAGAGGTGGGAGGGAAAGGGAGAGAGAAGGGAAATTGCATGGAAATGGAAGGTGATCCTCAGGGTTATACAAAATTACATATAAGAGGAAAGGAGGGGTAAGAGAAGAATAATACAAGGGGGAGAAATGAATTACAGTAGAGGGGGTAGAGAGAGAAGAGGGGAGGGGAGAGGAGGGGAGGGGAGGGGGGATAGTAGAGAATAGGATAGACAGCAGAATACATCAGACACTAGTATGGCAATATGTAAATCAGTGGAAGTGTAACTGATGTGATACAGCAATCTGTATATGGGGTAAAAATGGGAGTTCATAACCCACTTGAATCAAACTGTGAAATATGATATATTAAGAACTATGTAATGTTTTGAACGACCAACAATAAAAAAAAGAAAAGGAATGAGAGACTCTGTGTCAGATTAAATAAACGGTTGACATGAGGACACTGGCTTTGGCACAACTGGAAAAGTATGGGAAAACAAGATATGGGTTTTGTAACTTATTTGCAATATACTTAAGCTGCTTATGTTGATTGCCTATTAAATCAGGCTGGGAATTCAGCTAACTCTCATCGACTTATAAACAAAGGTTCTGTTTAGATTATGACAGATGATAAATGCTGACGACTGATCTGTTATAATTTTCCCCCTTTATTCAACCCCTCAGAAGCTATAGTTTGCCTCAAGCAAATTGATACTCCTCAGAAGCCTGATGGTCATATTTAATTCATAAGTCAGAAATACCTTCTCTAATCAGTAATTATGTACACACACACACACACACACACACACACACACTGTAATGAGTTTAACACCTGAGTACTCACCAACCACCAAAAATCAGACTCAAATGTGGGATTTTTTAAAATATATATCTTAGTTGTTGATAGACTTTTTATTTTATTTATTTATATGCGGTGCTGAGAATCAAACCCAGTGCCTCACACACTCTAGGCAAGCATTCTACCACTGAGCCACAGTCTCAGCCCCTCAAATGTGGGATTTTATTTCTGATATTTCAAGATCAAAGGAATAAAGCCCTGTGTGTGTATACATATAAAAAACATTTATGATGAAACTCAAATGTTATTAGATACAACCCGTGGAGTTTGAGGTAATAGTTTCTAGAATTAATGGATCAAAAATTAAGTCCAAACATTTAATAGATTTGAAGTCAAATGTTATGCTATGCTCCTACTTAAAAAAAAAAATGTCATGGGAGACCATAGATTTAAACTGAGCACCTGCACTGGTCCCAACAGATCAGATCAATATCAAATTTGAACACAAACTAAGCCTTTGGTTGTTTGCAAGAGACCTACAGGTAATTAACTAAGCTGTAAACAACTAAGTGGGTAAGCTGACTAGTTGATTAAGCTATAGTCAATTAAGTTGTTTTCTCCACCTCATGTATGTTTTTCTGTCAGTGCTATCAGATCATATTATTCTTTGGAGTTCTCACAACCTGCTCTGAATCTGGAAGCTGTCCGGTTCATGAATCATGTTTTGTTTTGCTCAAACTCTATCTACTAAATTCAAATGGTCTAAGGATTTTTCCTTTTAACAATTTTGAAGGAGGCAGCAGGATCCAAAACAGAACTCCAACAACACCTGGAGCATCAGGTAACCAGACATAGGTATCAGGGAGCTGATTGGGGTCATGGTTTTGTTTTGGGTTTTTAAAAAATATTTAATTTTAGTTGTAGTTGGACACAGTACCTTTATTTTATTTATTTATTTTTGTGTGGTGCTGAGGATCAAACCCAGGTCCTCGCATGTGCTAGGAGAACACACTACTGCTGAGCCATAATCCACACCCCACCCCACCACCTTGTAGCATCTGGGGAACAGGGCAAGTTCATGCTTGGACTCTAAAGCTCCATGGGTTTCTGTTTAAAACAATGAGTTTATGAGTCTGTTTGAGCTAACTTTTTGGTCCAGACTGTTTGGGGAAGTTGGGAAAGAAATAGGACTGGGTCCTGTACACAAGTCTTGGGGTTCTAACTTGATTAGACAAAAAGTATCCTGCTTTCTGTAGGAAGGAAAGGTTATGAGACAACAGGGAATCATGGATTCAGTTATTCTTAGTTATTCTGAGACTTATTTTTACAGGAGGACATCTATATCTGTGGAAAAAGTCTTCATTTCTGACTGTCTACTCCTGATCACCTGGAAGGAAATTAAGACACATTTTCAGTGGGTAAAGTTATAAGATATGAAAGATGTGAATTTTTAAGGAAAAAATAGTACATTTTTGGCCTAAAGAAGAATATTTATTCCAAAATAATAAAAGTATAGGACAAATAACTGAAGGGATATAAGGTTTTAGAAAATGTGTAGAGGTTAATTTTATAAAAAAATTATATCATAAGGCTGTCTAGAATTAGGAAGAAATTAAAAGTTTTTCTAGGAATTGAGCATTAATATAAAATTATAAATATGCAAAATAAGAATTTGTTTTCTATGTTAACCAAATTCCTGTAGGAGAATTAATCTGCCATTAATGAAAAACAGCTTTATTAAATCTTTTACTCAAGAAAACCGAATCTTCTCTGTTGAAAAGCTTGGGTCTTTCCTATTGCTATATGACTTTTGTATTTGCTTTTGAAGCATTATCATAAACTTTCGTTAGATAAATGATTATTTTGCACTGATTTGTAATCTTATTTTGTCAAGAGTTTTGAACCTTTGACAGACAGGAAAACTCAAAGTCTATATTGGGTCTTTTGACTTCAAACTTACTTTGGGACATTCCATGAGGGCCCCTGGAATGTCCAAAAGAGACATAAACTGATTAAACTTCTTTATTACATGCAATCATTGTTGAATAGTAGGTCTTACTGGATCTTTGGGTTGTGTTTACATAGTTGTGTTTATATAGATGAGTTATCATTTTGTTTCAAAAATTGAAATTCACAGATCTGACATAATGTTGCCAGTCATATAGTTATCTTAAAATGTTATGTGCAATGGAAATAACTGAATTTCCTTTTCAGTTGTATTATTATTGTAACGAACTCTCATCAGATCTTTAATCATGGCCATTTTAAGTCTTGTCATTTCATAGATGGTTAATTGTTTACTCTGGCCTGAAGTGTTTCATTTATAAAGAGTCTTATGGAAAGGACTCTGTCAAGTACAGGTTTTTGATAATTTTGTGGATCATATAATCTAAAATTCCTAGAACTCTAATGGAGAGACTATTATTCATAAAACTGATAATACAACATCAGGCAGAACATGAATTTGAATATCAGGGAAATGCAGATTTTTTTCATGCTGAATAAACCAGAGCTGAGATTATTGATGTACAACCTGAATGAACTTACTAAGTTTGATCAAAATCAAATAGCTTATGGTAGTCTGTATAATGGACAATGTTATATGCCTCAGTTGGAGAAACAAAACTGATATTTGGAAAAAAAATTCTATATTAAGCTTGGGCTTATAGATGGTCTGGCTGCCTGGTCTTTCCCCAGTCTTTACAGCTTTCATTGCTAAAGGCTCTATACTCTACTCTTCATGAAGTGAACAGGATAATACAAATTATGGATAAATGTCAGAATGATAACTGTTCTAAGTTCTTCTTACCACTCACACTACAGTAAAGTGTCAGGATTTCAAACCTTGAGTCTACTTATATCTTATACATTATTGCCCCTCTCTACTCCTGGAGCTATATACCTGTTAGAGACTTTAAAGAAAGACTGACTATGTAAAAGTTTCCTCTGAAGTATGGCATCTTAGATGTGAGCAGCTTTCCCCAAGACATAAGATCAAGCCTCCCCATCATAAGATGTTCACCCCTCATTTATTCTTGTGTATGCCCATCTCTTTCTCTTGCTGAGATTATATTGTAAGCAGACTTTTAGATAATATTTGTCCTCAGTCTATTTTCATTTAACCCAGTATAGAATATTAAATTACTTACTAACTGAACAGAGAGTAGTCTGTGCAGTTACTAACACTTTTTGTTAAATGTGTATAAATTTAATGGGCATTGCAGAGACTCACATTACAAGAAAATTAACAAATAGGCTACTTGGCTAACATAGATTCTGCATCTGGCTCATTTGTTTGATCATTCAGTTTCAATTAGCTTGGTGTATGTGGACTGTGGCTAAGAAGCATACTCCAAACTCTGAATATTATCCTCCTAATAGCCCTAACAGTCATCTCACTGCTGCGTTGTGTTCATGAAGTCTTAACTGTCTCTGTGCAGCCATCTGTTGAATACTAAATGGTCCCTCTTTGGCTGGAATGACAACTTTAAGAAATGTATGATTATGAGTATATTGTAAATTATCAATGATGTACTGAGACAAAATCCAGGATGATAATGACTAAGAGTAGTGCTGATGTCCTAAGTTTAACTTACACTCTCACTTAGGAGCTTGAGCCAAAGGGAAGAATTGCTAAATAAAATTTTGTGGGAAGCCATAGACTTAGACTCAACCTGCACTGGTCCCAACAAATCAAAGCAATACAGAGTTTAATCAAAATAACTGAGTTTTGAACTGGGTGCAGTTGTGCACACTTGTAATGCCAGCGACTTGGAAGGCTGAGGCAGGAGGACCGAAGGTTTGAAGCCAGCCTCAGCAACTTAAGAAGGCTACACCCTGTCTCAAAATAAAAATTTAAAAAAGCTGGGTATGTGGCTCAGTCATTAAGAGCCCTTGGGTTCAATCCCTGATACCAAAAAATTAAAAATAACGCAGTTTTGGTTGCATGAAGGAGGCACTGTAGACAATTAACTAATTAAGCAGTAAACAACTAAGTTGTATTTATCTTTCAAACAAAGAATATACAGATAGTTTAAGCCTACTTTTTAAGCCCATTTTTAAAATCCTTTCTTTATTTAGTGGTATTATATGTATTTTATTGGATGTAGCCAATAAATGCTGTCAGATCACATTGTTGGTTGGAATTTTTAGAATCTGTTCTGGTTCTGGGATTATATTGTAAGCAGACTTTTAGATAATACTTGCCTGATTTGTGAATTGTGTTTTGCTCAAACTCTACTAAAATTAATTGGTATAAGGAATGACCGTAAAAGATTCTATCAGAACTCTATTATAAGGTAATAATTAAAATTCTTCTGAGTGCATGATTTATGGTTTACCAAGTATACTGCATGGTGTGGAATGAATTACTAAACCAGTGAGGTTCTAACATCAATTTTGCTGGAATTACTAAGGCTGTGACCTTCAGCAATGATTTAATCTCTCTCAGACTCATTTTCACGTCTCTGAGTGGGAAGGATACAACCCGATCAAAGGATGGTGGTGATGATTAACTGTGACAAGGAGGCAGTACAAGAGGTCAGAGTTGCTGGCTCATGGTTCTCCTTCCCAATCTACTTAAAACCGCTGCAAGACCAATGAAACTCATCAAAATATCTGAACATACGTGGATTCTAGACTAAGAAAAATAATAGGTACACATATTTGAAAGAGAAATAATAGTATTAAATTATCTCAATTTGGAAAAGTATAGTCATTTTAAATGGCATAAATCATTCCTGCTTCTTCAAGCACGCCTATGACTTCATCTTTTTATAACTGCTTTCTGTTGTAGATTTTTGTTTTACTGTAAATAAGCACTGTTGCCTGATGAAATATTATTTCTTTGAGATTTTTTAAAAATAAAAATTGTCACTTATCATAAAATCATCACTGGTAATTGATTTATTTTAATGTTTTCTTCATCTGTATAAAAGCATGCAAGCAGATTGGCATTTCTTATTCAAAACACATCAATAATGTTGGAGGCCAGGGTACATTTATCTTTTTTCCTGTCAAATTGAAGCCAGCTGTTGTGCTATCTTGAATATTAATAAAGAGCTTGTCAGATAGTCAAATAATAGTGGAACAATATTTATGCTCAAAAAAACTCATTATGCTCAGGAAAAAATAGATAAAATCTGAGATCTCAAGTAAATGAAAAGTTAATTTTTTTCAGATTACCATATTTAAGTGTTCAACTCTTAGTAAAAAGAAACAAATTCAGTATGCCAAATTCAAGTATAACCTAATCAAAACTATCAACATGAAAGGGTAAAACATAGGTTATGTCAGCTTCTTATTCCATAATTAAAAGAAATTCATGTTTTAAATATTTTTCTCTTTAACAAGGCAAATTATTATTCATGTTAAATGTCATCTGCAAAACTTGCCTAAAGTAAATTTTCTTTTTCTAAATATGCTGAATTAGTGATTCATATCTTCCAGATTTAGAAAATAAAATATATTTTGATCAAAAATAACTTCTGATAGGCTCTGTGGAAACATAAGAAAAATGAAAGAAATAGTATAATAAAAAAAGAAACTTTCAGTCATTCTTTACTGTAGTGAAGTTGATAATAATATATGTTAGATTTATCATGGAAAATTATTCCCTTGGAAATAATTCCCAAGTCCATGAAAAATAAGCATAGCTCATTAAAGTTCAAAATATAGCTGAAGAAATTGTGCCTTAAGTAGAAAGCAAATTGATAAGTTAAAAATTATAATAGATTCTTTTAAAAATTGGCAGTGCCTACACAGATTGTGTCAAGATAAAACAGAAAATTTAGCCATCAGTCTTTCTGGCAACAAAATTAGTTCCTAAGAAGATCAACATGCAGGAAAAAACAGATTCTGGTCAAGCTGCTAGGAGGATTCTAATTTTTATCATTGATTACTGTTAAGAGTAAAAGATTGACACTCTGATTTTATACAAAAGCTTTCAGAGCTTTGGCAGTTTTTAAATTTAATCCATCCCTGGAACTGACTGAATTAGGATTTTAAGCCTATCTAGCTGAGGGCCAGCCCTTCAGCCATGGCAAATCTGCTAGAATGATTCTACTCCATGAGGCCTCTTCTCTGAGGATGTAGCCTTGCCTTCCCATGGCTCTGTTAGGATGATGCTCCCACAAACAAGGGCACGTGACAAGACAGAATCCTTAAGGGGGATTCGAAACATTTAAGATCAGAATCTATTTCTGGTCTATTTCTAATAGAGCATGGTGAGCCTTTTCAGAACATCTTATTTCTTGACACAAATAACCATTATGCATTTTTTAAGTTTTTCCTATGTGATCTTTATATGTGTGTTTTGTGTTTACAATATACCAAGGGCCTCATGGGATTTATCTCTGGAGTTATAGAGTTAGTTTGGTAGCTTCTGCAGGGGATGAAATCGGATGACTTAGGGAAAGACATGTCATCTCTTTATAAGATTGGAAAAGAATCTGATTCCAAAACTCTTTCATTACTGGTGGCTTTTAAACATACTATGCTATGTTAAAACTTAAATCATCTTAGGTGGGAAAAAATTTTTAATTTTAATTATTCCAATTCAATTTGGAATAAGGAATTTCTGTAGATCAATTGGCTCTCCAAACCCAAATTATATAGGGAATTGTTACTGAAGGAAGGAGCTAGCAGAGGAGGCAAAAAAGTACAAAGATGCCTCTGTTAGTTTTCTATCTCTATGACAAATAGAGATAGAAAAACAACTTACAGTAGGAAAGATTCATTTTGTTTCACTCTTTCATTAAGTTTCAGTCCATGATCATTTTGTTCTGTTGACTCTGAACCTCTGATGAGGCAGAATATCATGGCAGGGAGTACATGGCAGAACAGAGCTGCTCCTCTCAGGGTGGCCAGGAAGTAGGGTTGGTTGGAGGGGTTGCTGGGGACAACACATACCATTCAAGGGCACATTCTTTGATGTTTTATCACCTTCTAATAGTTCCATTAGCTGGGGACCAAGCCTTCAATACACAAACATTTAGGATACATCCCAGCTCCAAACTACAATACTGTCCAAATGCATTTACTCAGAAAAATGGTACAGAAAATCAAGTGAGCATGACCAGGTTAAATTCTCATCCTTCTGAAATACTCTCCTCTAAGAAGTTGATTTCTGAGTTTTCTGGAAGGTAGAATTGTCTAGAGCCCTTATTTTAAAATTGTCAGGCCTTGCTCAGACCTAAGAATTAAAAAAAAAAAAATTTAAAAGTAAAAACAGTGTGTCCAGGGAAGAAACCTAGTAATCTGACAATCTGTGCATAAAACAAGAGGCCTGGGAATTTTGGTCAGATAAATTAGGGATGCATTGTTTTAAAAGAGTGTTAAGTTACTAGCCAAGAAGACGCCTCTATGTGTGTCTCCTGACATTCTGAGCTCTGGGATTAGTGAGCCTCATTCCTAATAAGGTAGCCCAGTTGTTGGAGTCAAAATAGGAGTTCTGATTCAGATGGACAGAACAAAAACATTGGGGCCACACAATGTGGTGCAAGAGCTTAAGCAGATGCAGAAATAGCAAGAAGTCCAAACAAGGCAGTTAAAGCCTATTATGAATTGCAGTTGCTTTAAACAAAAAAGCACCCTGATATCAACAATATGACTCTTTCAGTCACATTTATATCATCTATGCAAAAGAAGTGATGATATCCAATGATGGTTAATATCAGAGCCAATAGAAATAAATGAAATAATGTGTTTTTAAGTACTAGGGGATTATAAGCTATTATTTACTAGGTAAAGAGTATGATTCCCCGGGTTGGTGGCAAGAGTCCAATAGGTGTGTCTTTATAGATAGAAAGAGAAACACTGCAATGAGTCTATGGAATGGAAGAATTTTAAAATGTGAGTTAAGTGCCAACAGGTACCAGAGCCCCCTCTACTGGTTCTGGAGTTCAGCAGGACTCCATGTTTAGAAAGAGTCAAACAGGATTCACCTTACTTGAGGATTTGGGTAACTAAGAGTTACCAAGATAAGATTCAGAAAAAAGATAGTTGGTATCTACTTCCTGGTGATGGGGCACATGATGGGAGCTTTGTGCAACACAAGTCATTACACTGAACACAAAGTTAGAACAGGAAAAGCAGTAATGAGCTATTCCTGAGAGCTTTATTCCCTTTGGTCAGGTCTGGGAAAGTTGAACCCACACACAGGAATAAAATCCAAACTATAAAGAGTGAAGAGATGCAAAAAGCTGAGAGATTTTATACAGGGGCCCAGTAAACCAAACTAAAGAGAAAGTACTTCGCCAATCATAAAATGATGTTCAAGAGTGACATCTGTTGCCTACAGAAGATCCTAGTTCTATCCAGAGGTTTTTAAATACACATAACTCTAGTATCAGGCAGATGTGGGAATGTATAAAACAGCTAGGTATGAGACAATGGAGAAATGAGAGCATTGTTTGGAATTTAGAACACAATAGCTGAAATGTAGTCAATTTCAGATTTATAAAGCCTAACAGGCAGAACTGGTCTGTGGGCTAAATAAAATCCTACTTGACCTCGTTGTTACCTCTACCTAGCCTCTGAATGGCCTAGGAAAGAGGGTACAGATATAAATGTGATATGTTCATTAATAGTAAATTTTTTGAACTTCAGATTCAGCCTTAAGGAACATTCAATTTGCACCTACTATAACCTAGGAACTTCATGAGGCAGCCCATGTAGATTTAAGATGAACAGAAATGGGGAAGAGCCTGCCTACTTGAACCAAAGCATTTTGAAAATGATAACTGCTCCCTCCCCCCAAAAAAACTCCCAAAGTGCTGACTTAGGATCAATAGTAATAGCAGTACTAGTATTAATGATCAAGGTAATTAAGAAAATGTTACTAAGGTAGGAAAACCAGTTATACCTATATACACTGTAATTTCAACTGTGTAAAAGTAGAGGATACTCTTGAAAATTTAATTGTATCCTAGGTATTAAAGAACTTAAACCATCCCACCTGATGCATTTAACATAGAACACAAAATTCCTGATGGTAAACACTGCTATTTATATCTTAGCATAAGAATTCTAACCTTCTTAAAACTATTACAGAAAAAAGAATTTAAAATATCTGCATTCAAGAATTCCTCCAACTCTCAAAACACAATGGGAGTAGGGTGCCCTCTAGAGTCTTATTTGTATTGTTAATGACAAACTACAAAATCTCATTTTGAACATTTCTGGCTAGGCTCACTGAATTTTAGAAATGTGGTAAATTTGACTATTGCCATTACAAAAAAAAATGTATATATCTACAAAACTAAGTATAATTTTCCTCAAGAGAAACATCTTTGTTACTTATCTATGTGGTCAGAACAACAAAGAAAAGATTTTTATTTAAAATGTTAATTTTTATTATACTCTCTTTCTCTGTCCTACAAATTTGTTTGAAGTAAATCCAATATCAATATGACACTTTCATCATACACACACATATATTTGTTTTACACATTCATTTCAGTCTGTAAGTTCCAAAAAGGAACTGTTAATCTAATATTCAAAGCTTCTCTACAACACTTAGATGACGCACAAAGATAACTAGTGAATGCTTGTTCAACTAGGTGAATCAATATACACTGATTTAAGGCATAGCTAGAAAAGTCTTTGTACTGTTTTAGACATACATATCAACAGCAGGCTGTAATGAAAGGCATAATAGGAATATATTTATAAATAAATATGAAGCCTGAAGCTGTAAACTTGCAATCAGAAACTAAAAAGAACAGCTACTTTCTGCAGTTTAACAAGAGACATGCTTTTAACATTCATCTATGCTACGCATTAATATGTATAATTTTTATGTTTTTATGCACAGTCAAAAATAAATTTAATTTACAAACAGTGAAAAAAATCCATCTATGTACTCATTATCAATAATGTCAGGGATCCAACTTTCTTATCTCTAAAATGGGAATAATATTGATAACTGAGTATTACATGATTATTATATTAAATGTGAACATTTACAAATTTATTAATTACAAACTACTATGTATTTAAGATTTTTAAAATTTTCCTTGTAAAATCAAGAGGGTTGCAAAGAGAGACCTCCTTCAATAAAAACACTAAGCATACTCAAGACTGCTCTTGACGATTCTTTGACAGGGTTTACTCCTAGCACTTTTTCCTCAAATATAAATGTCTTACGTATTCTTTGGGAGTCTTCCTTGTGATCTAATTTTATTCAGAATTCTCCAAGGGCAATCTCTTATGTCTTCAACACCTCTGCAATCTGGAAATACTTAAATTTACCTCCCCAGATCTACTCCCTAAAACCTGTATCCATACTTGTGTTAACACCTCCTCTGTCCACAGCATCAGAGGAGCCCTAGGCCTGAAATCATAGGCATACAACATAGATTTGAGGCAAGAAATCAGTGCAAAATGAATCAAAACATACCTGGAACTGTCCCCCACCCAGCCATAGCCATGAAGGTATGGCTGAGAGGATGTGAGGACAGCACCAAATTCATCTTGATACAGTCCACCTCCCATATCACTTAGATCCACTTGTGCCCTATATTAAATGCAAACTATTGCTGAGTGTCCCAGGTGATGGCCTCTTCAAAATGCTTACCACACAAGGGTTAGAGACACAAGCCACAGATGCCTCATCTGATACCCAAACCATAATGCATATTTATCCTCTCACTTCCCCTTCCCTTCTACCCTCCCCCCTCACCTCCCCTATTCCCTCCTGCTCTCATTCTCTCTTCTATCTGTGCTGCATTGCTCAATCCCTCCTCAGCTGATCCAGGTTTCCAGGTTGCATGCCTAGTGAAGTCTCAGACTTTCAGCTCTTACTCTGTTCTTACTATGCTACAGTCCCTCTAATTGCTTCTTCATCACTTTCACCAGATATGATAACACTAGAGCAACTCCTGAGTTTTACTGTGTTGATCTTCATAATCATCAGGCTCATCACCTTTACAATATAGTAATTCCTTTCTTTGGTTGCTGCTCTGCTGGCATGAGGAGCCCATAATAACATAGAAGTAATCTTGACTTTTGAAGTAGTCGCAACTTTGGATTCAAAGTTTATGTAATGCTGAGTAAAAATATCCCCCAATATAGTAGAGCTAACTTGACAAAAAGGGAAAATGTGAATTCCACAGATGAACCTCAGAGAGTGACAGTGAGATGGACCAGTTCTGTTTCCACATATTGGTTCCTGGATCTGTATATTTTAGTCATGGAGGACATCTCATTGTATATCATTGGTGATTTGAGTCAATCTTGAAGGGCAATGGCTAAGCCACTTCATAACCGTAATCATCATCAAGTTGGTTCCAGGTGATGTGGACATCTTACCCCACACTCATTCACACAGGCTTTATGAAATGAATTCCTTGATTTCAGAAGATGTCATATGGTATCTCTTTTGTAAATCATGCATTCTGTAAGTGCTTAAGTGATGATGTTGAAACCAATGAACTCATGGAAACTCATATCTGGAGGATATATCATTCAAGTAAGGCAAAATCACTGCTGTCTTCAGGATGAAAGGGGGATTGATGTAATCAGCTTGCCACCAAGTGACTTATTGATCTCCTTGATAGATAACTGTTTTAGTCAGCTTTTTCACTGCTGTGACCAAAAGACAGGAACAATTTTAGATGAGTAAGAGTTTATTTTGGGATTCGTGGTTTCAGAGTTCTCAGTCCATAGATGGTTGATCTATAGCTCTGGGTCAGAAGTGAGGCAGAACACCATGGCAGAAGGGTGTGGCAAAGGAAAGCAACTGGGAACATGGCACCAGGAAGCAGGGGCAGAGAAAGAAACAACGAGAGACGAGGGGGATCTCTGCTTAACCAGGAGAAAATATTAACCCCATAGGCATACCCCCAATGACCCCCCTCTATCAGCCACACCCTTCCAGCCTTTAGTCACCACTTAGTTAATCCCTATCAGGGGACTAACACACTGATGAGCTTTGGGGACAGGGAGAGGGACGCTTCATGTCTATACCAAAACAATAACATGTAAGAAATTTATCTAAGTCATCTTTGTTTCTGATAGGTCCAGTATTCAGCAGCAGCAGTAGATAGATTAGCCATGGTAAATGGAAATTCATGCTATTGAGCCTTTGTACAGTCTCCATCTCTACTACCTCTGCTAGTCTATTTATCTATTTATCTGTTGTGCAAGCTCTGAATGACTTAAGATAGAAGGTAACATCCACCAGATTATCCATTCCTCCTATTGGCTGCGTCAGAGTCACACACTTTCATAAGTATAGCCCATGACTTTTTATCAGATCTTCTGGTCCTAGATCTTCTAATGTTGTCCATTTCAGTTGCCTGACAAAGCCAAGTCATCTACCACCCTCCTGGGAGGCATGTCCTTATATTAGCCCAGTTCTCTTTCATACAAAGTAAACAACATGCCTAATGCTCACACCCTGCTCATGGGGAATATTCCCTGCTTCCCACTTCTAGGTAGGGCTATATTGAGAGCACAGTTCATATGTGGTCTCTCATATGAAGCCAATCAATCTGTGAAGTAGTCTCATGAGTGTGAAGTGAGAGAGAGATGTTAGTGCAATATAAGTAGATAACACAAAATCTTGACATAATTTAGTGTGCGCTCTTGAACTCTTTCAATTCAGTTTCAAGTTCAGTTGTCTTTGTGCTCATTAAAACTTTACAATTTAGCAATCTAACAACTCCTAGATTGTGGTGGGCAACTGGTGTGTATTGTCACTCATTGGTGAATCAGTAACTGCTGCCGTTAAGTATTTCCTATGAAAGACATGACCTTATTCCAAATCCTAGGAATAAGGATTGAGATCACAGATATTCAAAGTCCTTACCCACCCCCTGTGTGATTGGATCTACCTGAGAGATAGGGCAGCTCACACCATAGCCTGAAAATTTGATACTGGCATCCATCAAGTCACTCTATAAATGGGTCTAAGCAGTGATTTTAAATGCTATATATATATATATATATATATATATATATATATATATATATATATATAAAATAAATTAAAAGTGGCCCAGTAAGCTCTGTGTAGTGAGTACAAATTCTTAGTTGTAGTGGGTAAAAAGTGCAATAGCTTATCTTTTCCTCTGAAGAAAACGTCTTGATATATCCAAGGTGATTAAACCCCTTAAAACTGTCAACAATAAAGCAGCTCACTGAAACTTCATAGTGTTTTTCTTCCACCATTTGTTACTGAGGGAATCTTACTGAGGGAACTAGAGTGCTTTCTACTCTCTGCACATCAGATCTAGTTAGCACAATAGCATCATATAGTGAACCAGTATAATGATCTGTAAAATATTAAGATGATTAAAGCCCCTGAAGGCTGTAATTTTATAAAACAGGAGAGTTAATAATGCCCTAGAGCAAGACAGTGAATATATACTGCTATTCATTTAACATAAAAGTGAATCTATTTTATAACTCTTGGTTGATACGGATTAAAAATGTTGTATTTGTTAGATTAATACCAAGTATCAGAGGCTATATTGATGAATTTTAGTAGAGACAAAATACCTGGTTTGGCTGCAGTTGGCCCACCTACTGTTTAAATTCATGGTAATCCACCATCATGTACCAAAATCCATATGGTTTTTCCATGGGTCAAAAAGGTGAATTGAAAGGATATGTGTTGGAAACAACCCTGCATTAACCCCTGTAATTTTTCCTAGGTTGCAATTTCATTTTGGATTTTTTTTCTTGGTATCGAAAGTTAGAATTCCTGTAAGACATTTAGCTTAGGACTCCCTTTAGCATGTGCTCTTCCATAGTTTCACTATAACCAGGGCTTATGATAATATTTCTGGTTCCCAATTTTGAGTGCCACCTATAAGTCATTTACTAAGACCCCTTAAAATATCTTTATCCAACGCATAATCTGATACCTGGTTTTAAGTCCTTTTGAGGGAGGATTGAAGAAATATTTATGGTATATACATGAAGGAGACTCTGTGGGTCCCTCCTCAAGTGAAACCATCCTTTCTTTCAATCACTGGGCTCTGGATTTATAAACTGGATCAGATCTGGAATTTAGTTTCCATGGTCTTTTGTCGTATCTGACATCAATCTTAGGTTAATAACTCACTCTTTTTTTATTTGTTAACAAGCTATACCCTGATGGTCTTTCCATCTCTCTTCTCCTGTGAGCACCATGATGAGCTTCCCACAGATCCCAGTCAGTCAAGGCCTCCTTGTTGCCACTCTGGTCTTAATGCTCTAGTTATTTCTAAGGTGCCACTATTCAGCCTCAGAAATTTTAAATCCTATTATTTCCATTTTCTCTAGGTAACCACAGATGGCAATCTCAAATTGTCAGCTGAAGACTATTGAGAACAGCCCTTAACAGAATTTTTCAAAGATTCCTCAAAAGTACAGTCCTTTTTTTTTTTAATGAATGAATTGTCATTGGGGCTCTCCCAGGGAACAGGCAGGAGTTTTTCAATTTCACATAAAAAATTCATTCTAACATGCCCAACTCACAGAGCTTCTAATTCCAATCTTCAATGCTCTATCAAAGAAGACTGGCTTCTTCACCAAGCTTCAAAGAGCTATGCAAGTATGGCATTGCAATGGGCTCCAGGTGTCCTCACTAGAACATTAAATCTTGTGTCATGGAACTATGAACCTATGTCAATAGCTTTCTACTTACCAGCCTTACATTCTTGCACCAAGCCTCAGGCTAATGCCCTCAATAGCTCTGCCCACACATATTCCCCCCGGCTCCTGTGTGTACTTTTTACCAAGAGCTTATAATTCTTTGGAAAGCAAACTATTGCCCCCAGGCTTTATCCCTTACATTGCACTCAGATATGATTCATTTTTAGCCTCCAAGCACTGAAAGAAAAAATGAGTGCATCATTAATCCTCCAGTGTTAAGGTTTTTCTTTTCAGACAAAGAGAAGCTACTCTTCTTTAGCTCATTGATGGGAGTCACTTCTGTTAACATACAAATAAAGGCTGCAAAATTCCCTGGTACAACTTATGTCCTCCTTCCAGTTCTATAGTTTCCACTATAATTTTAGGAGTAAGCAAGTTGGTGCTCACAGCTCTTCTTTGCACCTTAACCATCCTCATAATTAAATTCCAGTTCCATTCTCTGGCCACAGGAGATAAGATGACTTTAAATACTGTGAAAGCATCTGGTTCTCAGTGTCCTCAGTTGATGTTTGGATGATCTGAGCCTGTGGTTCTCCTTCAACAGCCATAGTTCCCTCACATCAGTCAGTTACTAGAGCAACCCAGTATTTCATCTTCTAACTGGTGCAAATCCAATCTACCACAGGTAAGATAATACCATGTTACCCTAGGAGTTATCATTATTCCCTTATCATCAACATATCGATTCTTCTAAAAGAACTGAATACATGATGTACAGAACTAGAAATGACAGTAATGAAAACAATCTTCATTATAATAAAAATCTCTGAACATCTAAGCAGTTTAACTGCATCTTACTTTTATCAAACAGCCACCTTGTGGTTTACCTCTAATGTGCATTCTATAATTTCACTTTTAAATTATTTTAATGGGATTGAACTGGGAAAAGCACAAGAAAATCATTACTTATTCTTACTGGATGCAGCTATATCAGACATACAAATTGACAACAAATACAGTAAATCAGATTCTTCTCTGTGCACTTGGCAAGCTCTGCAGAAAAAAATGCAAATGAATCTTTTAAATGTTCTTTTTCTTAGTCCACCTAATGGCACCTAAAATTTGAAAAGCTTATTAGCACAAATTTGAATAACC